>NW_023596746.1:9449216-9609231 GCF_011947565.3 Pollicipes pollicipes
AGACTTAAGAGCTTGCCATAACGCGAAGTTATATGCTCTTTCTAATGAAGCACGTGGCAGTGGAAGAAGGAAGTTGGGTCAGTAAATGAGCATGCAAATAAATATTTGGCCTTTTTACATTGATTTTCGTAAAGAAATGAAAGGCCACATACTTTCAATTCTTGATTTTGAGGATGATCCAGCGTCCTGGGCAGATGCCTTTGAGCTCTCCCACTCAGCCTTCTCCGCCTTGTGCTTTTTCTCCAGCTGTTGCAGTTTTTCCTCTGCCGTCCGCTGGCCCTTCTCATGCTGAGAACATGCGAGCACGTGGTCCCCATGAGACGCAAGATGACAAAGAAACAGAGACAGAAAGGGACGAAAGTAGTTAACTATGTCGTTATAGAACAGTGAGACATGTGCTTATTTGTAGCCAGATCGACCGGGGAAAGTTCCCCGGAAGAAGGGAGGGCACGTGACAGAAACAAAGAGGAAAAGAGGACAGTGGCATATATTTTTATGGGAATGATAAGAAATCCTTTCTGGGGTGCAGCCGGTACACTTGCCACGGATAAGACTACCTGCCCGTACCTGGCTGATTTTTTCTTCGAATTCCTTGACCTGCCTCTCCAGTTTTGTCTTCTCCTTCTGCAGCGCATCGATTTTTGCGATCGAAGCGCCACCCGCGGTGGAGGCTACTTTCCCCCTGGTTTCCTCCTGTCATCGGGTATCATCATGTCATGGGACATCCATGAAGCACCACTAATGACCGTATTCGTCAGGGTGACGTGTCTGCACTTTGAAGACGGCTTTCACGCGTACTTAATGGCTGTCATGCTGACTATTTAGCTAAATAGTTATTTAGCTAATCTATGTTTATTTAATGTATTTATTCAATAAAACTATTCAGCTAATCTCTCACGATGGTGAAATAACATCAGAACGCGTTAAAATAAGCCTGCGAACAAAACTAAGCAGAACTATGCAGCAAACAACGTCCAGCAGAAGGACCGATGTCCTAACACAACTGGAGATAGTTGTGCAGCCCTAAGACAAGGCAGTTATCAGGTGCGGTTTTTGGTAACACATGCTAGAAGCAATAAAAACACTTGACCCTGCGGTTCAAAATGTGAGTTTACATTGGGTGAGTGTTGGAGTGTAAAAACCTGACCAGAAGGCAGGCAGTGTGTCCACTGGGCTTTATCTACATTGGCCCACAATTTGCGGAAACATCGATGAATCATGAGCATTGTGATCAGCGTCAGTGCTCCGATCCAGCTGCTAGCAAACAGAACGCGTGCATAATTGCTCCCAACTGATGCCCTGATCCAGACCTCTAAGAGTCTAATAGGGCCACCAACTTTGTCGCTAGTTCGAACACGTTACTGCGTCATCTGTCGGTTACGGGTGTTCCCGAGGTGAGAGTGCCAGACCAGACGGTCACAGCCGCTCACCATCTCCTTGAGGCGACGCTGTTTCTCCGTGTTGGTCTTCTCAAGGTCGGCACAGCGGACCTTCAGCTGGTCTAGTTCGGCCTTCAGCTGATCCCGCTCCGTCAGCCAGTGGGAGGACAAGCTACGCTGACTGCTGTCCAGCTGCTGCCACTTCTCCTGGGTCTCAGTCAGCTGTGGGCACGCGCCAGACCGCTGTCACCGCTGCTGTTCACGCACAGGTGTCATCACCGCTGCTGTTCACACACAGGTGTCATCACCGCTGCTGCTCACACACAGGTGCTGTCACCGCTGCTGCTCACACACAGGAGCCGTCACCGCTGCTGCTCACACACAGGTGCCATCACCGCTGCTGCTCACACACAGGTGCTGTCACCGCCTGCTCACACACAGGTGCTATCACCGCTGCTGCTCACACACAGGTGCTGTCACCGCTGCTGCTCACACACAGGAGCCGTCACCGCTGCTGCTCACACACAGGTGCCATCACCGCTGCTGCTCACACACAGGAGCCGTCACCGCTGCTGCTCACACACAGGTGCCATCACCGCTGCTGCTCACACACAGGTGCTGTCACCGCTGCTGCTCACACACAGGAGCCGTCACCGCTGCTGCTCACACACAGGTGCCATCACCGCTGCTGCTCACACACAGGAGCCGTCACCGCTGCTGCTCACACACAGGTGCCATCACCGCTGCTGCTCACACACAGGTGCTGTCACCGCCTGCTCACACACAGGTGCTATCACCGCTGCTGATCACACACAGGCGCTGCCACCGCTGCTGATCACACACAGGTGCTGTCACCGCTGCTGCTCACGCACAGGTGCTATCACCGCAGCTGCTCACACACAGGTGCTGTCACCGCCTGCTCACGCACAGGTGCCATCACCGCTGCTGTTCACACACAGGTGCTATCACCGCTGCTGCTCACACACAGGTGCTGTCACCGCTGCTGCTCACACACAGGAGCCGTCACCGCTGGCTGCTCCCACACCAGGTACCATCACCGCTGCTGCTCACACACAGGTGCTGTCACCGCTGCTGATCACACACAGGTGCTGTCACGCTGCTGCTCACACACAGTGCTGTCACACACAGGTGCTGCCACCGCTGCTGTTCTCTCACGGACGCTGTCCCAGCTGCTGCTCTCAGACATATACTGTCCCAGCTGCTGCTCTTACACAGATGCTGTCACAGCTTATGCTTTCACTAGGATGCTGCCATTGAGGCTGTCAAACGGCCGCTGTCGCAGTTACTGTCATGGCAGAGCTGTAACAAAGTCGCCGTGGCATTGCCTCTGCTGCAAGCCTGCTATCATCGTGTCCCTGAGACAGACCAGCTGACCAGACCAGACCAGACCAGGCCAGGACCGCTGTCACAGACTTTGCCACGGAGCAGACGCAACAGAGTTGTCACATACTTGATGTAACAGAGTCGTCACAGAGCCGATGTAACAGAGGCATGATCACAGAGCCGGAAAGATGGCCGCTGGCACAGTGCCTCTGACGGCGGCTGTCACGGCGCTTCAGTCACAGCTGCTGTTGCTGTCCTCCGTGACAGCACTACGACGCCATCCAGATTGCTCTCAGCCAGACGCGTGCAAGCGCTCACAGAAATAACGAATGCTCCGAAGAGAAGGCGCTGGCAATGTGGGCAAAACAATGGCTTGCAACAAAATCATCTCTACAATTGTCGATGGGTTCAGTTTTAACGTTGCCCAAGGAACATTGGCAACGCATCTCAAAGCAATCGAGACATCTAAACAAGACAGCGAACTCAATGCAAGACTGCAATGGATGGAGACCGTCATGCGTAAGTGCTTTACTCGTCTGGAAATCATTTTTCCCTGAAGACTATTTTACGCCAGCTCGAAAAGCTCCATTGTTTAGCTAGGCTCGCGTACCTGCGAGTTGGCTAGCTCCACCTTCTCCTGCAGCTCTTTCACTTGCTTCTCTGACTTCTTCAGCTTGGAATCGCTGGTTCTAAGCTTGGTCTCCGTCTCCGTCAGCTTCAGAACTTGTTCTGCGAGCTGGACATCAAAAATGCTAGCTGCTAGGGTGTACACACGTAGCATGCACGGGAAACGCGAGTGCTCGCAAACTAAAGTAGTACATGGCTTGCACCTTGTAACCGCGGAATCGCTTAGACTGTCGTTGACCACTGAGAACTCGTTAGCTGTTTTTAAGCGCAGTCATATTTGTGGTGCTACCTTACAAGGGCGTATCTTCTCAAATCAGAGCATGTAAAGCCAACGAAAACGTTTACTGAGAACTTCAAAACAATCAGACCATGCAATATTAAAACACAAAATTATCATGTCATGAAACTTCCAAACATGATACTATCATATCACGAAACTCCAAGTCTTAGCATGATATCATGAAACTTCGACAAATGACTCTATCATCTTATAGAATTTTAAGACATGACATTGGCACGTAACAGAGAAGGAATATCACCGAATCGTAAGTTGTTACGATGACAATATTCGACCTCCGGTGCAGCTCGAAGTATGATCCTTAGTTGAACAATGGTCCATGGTATTGGTTGTGGCTAAACAAATACGTCAAACAATTAGTGGAATTTACTACGAGGATGCTCGACACGCTGTTCGCGCTCGCGTTTTTGATGAAACTCCAAAAGGATTTTTGGAAAATTCGCAGGGAGTTTATGAAGTGGCGAAGTAAACAGAAAATTCTGAAGTAACCAGACTTTCAAGATTTTAGAACTCCAGTTTGCAGACGACGAGCTGAGCAAATAGGTGGATACTGCCATACGATCAAGCGGCTTACGCCTTGGGTAGTGTGAACTATTGTTAGCTTACTGTTCGTTTTAGTCCAAACAGCGCTAGAGACTCTAGCGTGTAAAGCTGACAGTAGAATTTGTGATAGATGTGTTGACGGACATACGTTAATGTGCTCAGAAGAAGGTAGCACACAAAAACCTTGGCTTGTTTTCCATTGAGCAACACCTCTTGCCATATTGAAGACCGCTTGCTTTCAGCGCAACAAGTCATAACCCCGAAATATAACGAGCTTAAAACTTTTCTCGCTCAAGTAACATATTATCGCTCTATTACTTTTACACATCCACACTCGCGCCAAAGTTCTCTCTTTCTATTAAGTACCTCTTTCTCGGTGCTATCTTTGGCCTCTTCACCCTTCTTTGCCCTTTGCAGTTGACGTTCCTTTAACTCGAGCTGCTGTTTCAGCTCTTTCAGGCGAGATCTTTCTTCCTGCAACTCTTTGGACATTGTTTCTACTTTGTCTTTCATTGCTCGGGTTTGGTCTGCCGATGCCCTTGCGGACGAACCTGCAAATCATGTGCAATGCGATTATGAGAGCAGTGCTATACCGCAAAACTCCCTAACAAGTATAGCTTAAGGTCGTTAACGAAGAACAGAAAAGCCTTCGCCAGCTTCGCCAAGGTTCCTGGTTCAATTCTGTTCCATCCAGTTCAACAGCACTTGGACCCGTGCCTCAGCTAACCGCGAGAGGCAGACACAGTGAATTGGGCACAGCTACCGAGCATGGTCGAATCTTTCCTAATATTCAATCACCTTGTTCAGAGAACTCCGGCAGCGTAGTCAGTGCCCACAGAACAATCCGCGCTTAGCAACAATTCTGAGTCCAACGGCATTCCAGCATACAATTAATGCCACAAATTTTATTGAAAAGCTTGTCCGAGCCGATGCTCGTGTTGAGCCCGCCTATAAAGCTGGGGACCGATAGCGCTGCCCAAACTCGGGGTTTTGGCTTAATGTTGTCCTTTTACTTTGCTGGTCACGTCAGACTTACTTGAATCAGATTCCAGCCTCTGGTTTTCACGCTCAAGTTTGGCTTTCTCCCTTTCCACCTTCTGTTTTTCCTTTTCCGCTTCTGATTTGCTTGCTTCTATCTCAGCCTTCGCTACCTCAAGATCCTTCTTCTCCCTTTCAAGTTTGCTGATATTTTGCTTAAATAGATCCACATTCTTGGAAAGGTCTGTGACTTTCTCCTCCAGCTCCAGCGTTTGCTTTGATTTGGCAGAGCTGTTTGCAGACTTGTTTTCTTTGGAATTGTTTTTTTGCTGGATATTGTACACAGCTGAAAACAAATATTTCACAGCGTTGATCGCAAAGCACAGCGTCCAAAGTCGGTGCCCACATTATGGAAACGGCATAACCATGTGTTGACAATTATTTTGCATTCACTGGTAATGCACGTAATGTATATTAACCGATGGAAACATTGCCAGAAACGGAGATCCATTAGAAGCTTTCACCTAAAACATGACCGCTCTTCACAATTCATAACGCATACATGAATCTTTAAACACGCGTCCGGGTGGACGGTTGAATGCTACGCGCTCGGGTAGGGCTCAGTTTAGGCTTATTGAGTCTTAAAAACTAATAGAGCTAGATACACCAAATTTACAGGCCTAATTGACCTGTATAAAACGCTCTCTTGCGTCAAATTTAGTGTGCCTAGGCCATGACCTTCGGGTCAGATGAGGTCAAATAAGATTAAGCTCCTGAATGGTGCCCGAAGAGCCATCAGCCCTCCTCATGCAACCATCTTTGAGCTAAACACCTCTTCTCAGTGAAACGCCATTGGTGTTAATTCCACGTCAGTGCATTTCAGAAGGTGAATTCGACGAAAAAGCTTTGAGATCTTTTAAAAGCTGAATTTAAATAAGCGTCCAAGACTGCGAGAAGTGGTACCATTCTAAAAGCAGAAGGTTGATAGGGATGATTTTAAGTCAGTGGACGTCTCTAGCCTTTACGAAGTCCAAGCAATGCGTTTGTTGACGTCCGTGCGATGCAAATCGAACTGAACGTCCAAAACTTTTCCATTATTAAATTTACCTAGTAAGAGAGTGACTTAGTTTTGACATTTTAACTCAGCAAATGCCAAAAGAACTAGCCGTAAAAATAACTTCTATTGTCTACGAAACCATCTCAAGGAATAATGGCTCCTCTGCCGATCCGCTGCCGCATCAAAGTGAACGATTTGAAATTAATCACCTTCACTGACAGCAATCGTCTGACTTTGACGCGCCCCAGGTCAGTGACCTTACAAGGTACGTCTAATTCTGTTAGACCAAAAGATTGACCATTCAATTGCCTACAGTTAGACATAATTTCTAGCGCCTATGCCATGCCGCTCGGAAGTTATCCGTCGTCGTCACTGGGGCTTTACGACGCACTCAGCTGCTGAGGCCTATCAAACGTCGCCGCCCTTTCCTGGCAAGAAGGGCGGGCACCACGGGGAATCGAGCCCCGTGCCTCTGCTTTTCCATACGCGCAGTGGTTAGCGCAGTCGCGTGAACCACCACGCTATCAGCAATTATTCGTGGAGGGGAAGGGGGTTCAAATTGCGCCGCCTCCCACCAGAGCGGAGTCTGGAAACATTTCCATAAATGTTATGGACTTACCTATTTCGTCTTCCAGCTCTTCAACCCACTTCTTCAACGTGTTCTTAGGCGTCAGGTCGGTCACCTTCTTTGGAATTCTCGTCTTCAGGCTAGGAATGTCTTTCATTTTACGCACTGTATCATTTAGCCTATCTCGCTCACTAGTAAGTTCACTAACTTTTCTCTTCGCAACACTCAGTTCTCGCTCCTTGCTCTTCATCTCACTTTGCAGTGTGTCCTTCTCCCTTCTCAGTCCATCCACGTCTACCTCGCTATTCCGCTCCAGTTTACGGCCCTCGCGTGGCGACCGACTGGGGCTGAGTCTGCTCTGGTCGGCACCAGATGGCTCTTTGATCACCTGGCGCAGCTCAGCGATGGTTTTGTCCCGGTCCTCGAGCCGGCGCTCGGCTCTGACGAGACGCTCATCCACCTCGGCCCGCTCCATGGAGGCCAGCTCCTGGGCGCTGGGCGGGGGCTTCTTGGCCAGGCGCACACTCAGACGGCGGTTCTCCACGGACGTCTCCGTCATCTCCGATTCCAGCGTAACGTTCCTGTCGCGCAGCCTCTGGACCTCCTGCTCCACCAGTTGCAGCTGACGCTTCAGGTCCACGCTCTGCGGGTCGTTCATGTCCAGCGACCTGCCGCAGTACACTCAGTTAACCGGCTGGAAAACCACGTGCACAGCGATGACATTTTCACGCGATGAGACACGCTCAGGCAATAGGCAAAAACGTTTGATAATGAGAACTGCTGCATTCTGGCTAAACTGAATGCCGCCGTTGAATTCGGCCGGTTGCAAACTTTTGGACAACACCCTTCCAACGCACGATTTGACGCTAGAGTTAAGCCATCCCGCCGCTAGATTATAGTCCAAACCAGTCCATCTGGTGTTTTGTTAAGGACGGGCTTCAATAGCAGTAAACATCAACACCAAACACCCATGCGTGCGGTTACAACGGGGCTTTAACGGTGAACCATAAATCACCGCCATCTGGCTCAAGTAGCTCATCCTGAGTGCAGCATTCTTCCATTACACTACAGGGTGTTACACATGAAAATCGATTTTAAACCCTCAAGAAAAAATGTTTAAAATAAGCCAACCACGAACTACCTGAGAGGCATTGTTGAAAATTGCCTGAGCTCCATATTGGTGTCTTCTATTGACGATAGGATATGGGACCGGATATATGATAGGAGCTATATATATTCTAAAAAAGCATCCCATGGAATCCATACCACCGGAAATACTCATTCAAAATGGTGCGTGCTTGCAGACATGTAGCTGAGTTAAAATATTCCGAATCGATTGGCATTTATCATCACAAGCGGACCTACACTCCTGTGTTCATCTTGGAGGCTTGTCGACCACCACCATGCTAGTGTCCCTCCTGTGCGCTTTATTCGTTTGCGGAGTCATTTGCCTCGGAGGTGCTTATCAATTGTTATGCCATCGTTCCTGTGTCGCTTCTGCAGCGTAGATAGCTATTGTTCAGAGCCAGAGCCTTCCATTCGATGAGATCGTTCCGGCGGTTAAAAAAACACTTGGTCTGGAAATTTGCTAGCTTATGAAATGCGTTACCTTGAAGACCGGCGCTGATGAAGTCCAAACGGTGAACGTTTATGCTGTTCTTTGGCCCATGCTAATAAACACCAGAAGAGTTGTGGTTCTCACTTCCTTTCATAATCATGATGTCGAACAGTTCGATGAATTACCCACACATGGAAGAGGAATAATAGCGCATGGAAACAGATGGCCGACGGCCGCCGAGGATAAAAGTAACCCTGTCTATTTCTAGAGCCACTTTCGAACCGTTCGGTGCTGCTCTACTAAACGTTTGATAGCTGCCAATGGTAAATCTGACGCATTCTGTTGACAAATGTATTCGTGCTAGGTCCGCCAAGGAATCATGACGCCAGCAATGCACGCTGGCACGGCTACTCGAGACTCCGCAGGCATGCATTCGCGCTCTTCATTCCAGGTTTAGATGTCTTTGATGCACGCTATCCCTGATTCCAGTGCGCGCCATCAAGGTTCAGTCATCCCATACGCTGAAACCGCGGGTCAACGCGACACCGAATGAGAATGCAATGCGGATGTGTCGAACCAATGAGTTGTGTCACCCGCTTATTGTACTATGTTGGTAAAACTGATCACCTTCCAAACCAACGAACTCTTGAATGACGTCATAATTTTGGTGCAAAATTCTGTCCCGGAAGTCGATTTCTTCTTTGGTTTATGTGTATTTATTACATCTGTATTTAGACCCATACTCATGCTTAGAGGCCCCGAAATCCTCAGGAAAACCTGAGAGCCTTTAAGGTATCTTACGCTATTCTGTACCGTAATCTGTCATTTGATGGCATTCGATACAACATTTCTGGGCGCCGACGACCAGCGCTCCCCATTGTCATTGAATTTTTTCACACACGATAGCTGGATCCGGAAATCGCAGGGTGCTTAGAGCGCTCAAAGCGATGGCGGTTGGCGAAATGCCCTGGACAGTATCAGGTCGAGCACCAATGCGCCAGATGCCAATGATGCGGTCTGAAGGCCTTGCCGACCCAGTTGGCACGCACATCCAAGTGCCCGGGTCACAACATTGGTGGTCTAATCCAAAAGATCAGGCTTGACGTGTCATAGCTCGGCTCCAGGCAAACAGGAAAATTATAAACACCTTTTTCTACCAATCTTTAATTTCATGGCCACCAAATCGTACCACATAGCAACTGTGTCACTCGGTCTGTCAGGGATACCTTTTACGGCACCGACCGACCGTTCTACCGACCGTTCTACCGGTCGCTCTACCGACCTGCTGCGGGCGAAAATAACCTTGCCGCCCTTCTTGCCCTTGAGCTCCATCTCAGTCCTCAGAGAGTCGTTCTCTCGCTCCCTGTCGATCAGCTTCTTCCGCAGCTCGTTCATCTCCTCCTCCAGCACACTGAGGACGCAATATTAAGCTGCTGGGAGCACAGATTCGGTTGAATCCTGGCGGCTATTCAAACCGTCAGCAGGCTGCCAACAGGCTTTGGCATGAGTTCCAAGCACTTGCGGCACTAAATGCATTTGGATTTTGAGGTGGGTACTTGTCCACGGCAATGACCCTTTAACTGTCCTTGCATAAGTAATCAGAAGTAGCCGCATCACGCAACACACAGGAACGATGCATTACATCAATACCAAAAAAAGAGGCAAATGAGTGAATGCCCGGTAAATGAAATACTACGGCTGTCTAAAGTACTTTATTTTTTGTTCGTAGTAGGCGTTTGGATTGTTGATGTTGATCTCAGGAATCGGCGTCTTGTTGCCGTGAGTCGTTCTCTCCTGGAGCTCTTTGATCTGTCGCTGGAGTCGTTCATTCTCGTTCTCCACGTTGTCGACCTTTCTTCGTAGAGTGCTTGTCTCCTGCAGACAATTGTAAATTGAAGATAAGACATTCAGAACTATCTTACTGCTGGCGATGTATCAGCTTTCAGGACCAATCGGTCACCATCACATCTCGCATCTCACATCTTAACAACGTTTTGTGAAAAGTCAAATGTTAAACACTACATTTTCTTCAGTCAACTACCGACTTTGATTTATGTAGTGTGAAATGGCACAACTGGGCAATGCAGATTGGCGGACATAGTGTAGTTCTTGTGTGTCATTTCAATCGTAAATAGTCTTTTTTTCCAAAACCTTCAAACTTTTTGTGCTTGTTTTACCTGACCTGCTGCAGCGCACTGACCCGCTCGTTCAGCTCCAGCTGTATTTTCAGCTCCTGGGGTGACAGCTCCTCAATGTCCTCCGAGATGCCTTCATCCCTGTCGGCGGACACTGCCGAGCTGTCCTGGCCAGCCGGGCGGCGAGCTACCGGGAGCAATCAAACGTGTCAGACCTGCTCCACTCATACTCGGCTGACACTCAGACCCCCTGACCAGCTGAGGCACGTGGCGTCTGATAGGTTGGATCGGATTGGACGCGATTGGAATTTTGTACACGAATCACGTTTTGTGGTACATGATGCAGTAAGTTGGATAGTGGTAATAGTTATGACGGGCACCAGACTGGAAGCTGAATAGCTTAAGAATAGCGTTATAACCGAGCATGTGAACGCAAGTAAACAATAACAAATGATATATCATTCTGCAAAAATACCACGAGGAAAGGGGGTTCTGCCAACAACACACCGATAGCACGTCACTGCTCGAGAATTTGAAGTACTATAAGTGGGTCAGCCCGTCCGCTAAGATAGGAATTTCGAGCGACCACTTCAAAAGCCATTCTAACGCCATAGAAACTTTCCATTGTGCAATCAAACGATGACATATCAAGGATCATATTTACTGAATAGCAACATTTTGTTGTCTAGAGCAGTTTCCTGCACTTAAGAGCATATTAAAAGTTAGAAGTGAGCTTATTTCATCACATCTGATGCCTGTCTCAATATATTCATATGTGGAATATTTCCCCTCAGAAACAAACGTTACACAAATATCAAAAGGTCACAATCGGTGATAGGAGACATGTTTCACGAGAGGAGACGAGACAGGTGAGACAAGACGAGACGAGACGTGCTTCACGCCGACGAGAAGCGTCGCTTCAGAGCACCCTTTAAGTTGTGACGGACATGGCGATAAATGAGGACAGCACCTCGCTTTAAAGACCCGCCGGACGGTTGGCGCACAGCCTCTTTCGGCAAATAAAAGGAGGTGGCGATCCCTTCCTGGTTCCCACAAGATTAGAAGACTCTTGGCTGGTGTTAGATCTAACGGCTACTGACTCAGGCTGTCTGTCTGACCGCTGCGCACATTCTGCGCACCTGTTCACATTTTCGTCTTCCAGAAACGATTCTAGCGCCGAAGTTAAACGTGGCTTGAGCGGCGACCATGTATTTGCGCAGCGACTGTTCTATATCCAAAGACAATACTGGACGCGCGAGAAAAACAGCGCGGTAGCAATGGTAAGCAAAGAATCACCAAAGGGCAGATAATGGCAGAGATGGGAGAGAGCAGAAAGTGACTTGACACGGTACCGAGGCAGTTGAGGATGTACGATTCTCAGGAGAGATTACGGTCGAAGGCAATGCATCAACTTTTGGCTTCAGTGTATTTGGCCAGCATTCCGTCCCGAATTTTTCCGTGAAAGAGGATAGGTTGCACGTATTTTGGCATGTGCCTGGATGGCAAAATTGAGTTTCGTTTCCTGCAGGTCATTTGGAGCCAAAATAGCCACGAAATGACACTCGTCTTGACTCTATGTCACCGATCATTGACGGGAGAAAAAACTCCCGGCCAGAGACGAGATGTGGGTATTGTCGCCGTGTTAGTATGTTACAAAAGTGCCAATGACATACAGGCTGAGGTCAATAGGGATGACAGCAAAGAGAAGGAATCCAAAAGGACGAGCCTCAAAAAGCTATCTGGTAGGCTGCTGAGTAGACATTTGGAAACCAACGATGCAGACGCTTGGCAAACGGACAGACAGGCACTTTCTGAACCAGCCAGTGTTAATAATTGAAGCTGCAGACTTAAGTAATTGAGAATGTTTGATGACGTGAAACATTTCCGAAGGTCAACGAGTCGGAACAAAAGAAAGAATGTAAGATACCGCGAGATTCATAGTCAAGACATCAGCTTTTCATAACTATTGTTAAATAGTCGCGGTCTGCCCCAAACCAACATTAGCGCTCTCGCTCCTCATCTAAACCAAAACATGGGCATATGCCAGCAAAGTCTCGCTATGACAAAGCTCACTCTTTTTAGCCATCTTCTTGAGCTGAATGGCGAGGCTCTCGTTCTCCTCTTCGGCCCTAAGCAGCTTTTTCCGGAGCTGGGCAGCCTCCTCCTCTGCAAACTTCATCTGCTCTCGCAGGTCCGCTTCCCGCTCCAGCGTGTCCTGCAGGTCTCGCAGCAGCTTGCTCTCGTCGCTAGCTGACTGACTGAAGCGGAAAATGATCAGTGCCAATTTTCAAGTATTAAACCACACTGGGAAAACCACATGGTTTTAAGACTGCATCTAGCAATACAAAAGAAGCAAACAAAAAGTGTAAATCATGTGTGTCAAAAGCACATCAATTACTAAACTGGGCAGCGTTGAGAAACATGACGGCTGCACACACGAACATAGTACCTCAAACTAACACAGTGAGGGAGGGGCATTTTAGTACGGATAACAATAGCATAAGTCTGCGGTGAATGCTTCAAAAATAGGTATTTTTGTTTTGTTATTCGACAAGCTATTCAGCGGCAACATTTGCCACTCATATTTCAAATATATGCTTAGTAGGATCGGCAGAACTCAAACGAACCCTTTTAAGTCTCCCCTTACTTGGCTCTCTCAGTACTAGCGCTACGCGGCGACCGTTAGGCTAATCGCAGTTTTCCTGTCCAGCCGGCAGCTGTGCTCCCCGCCATCAGGTGATCGCTACAGCGACGGACAGTCAGTTTGCCAACGCGACACAGGCTCCTCGCGCAGCTCTTACCTGTCGCTTGATGGGTGCCTTCACGTCTAAAGAGTTGTTCTTCTTCCGCAGCATCTCCACCTCCTCACCTAACTTCATAGAGACCTCCTTAGCAAGCTTCAGTTCATTCTCTAATTTTTCCGTGTACTGTGAGCTACCAGCAGCTGCACCAGAACCCTGCAAGCTCTTGAGCTCATTCTCTAAAGCCGACTTTTGCTGCTGCACTTCATCGTTTACACGCTCTGCCTTTCTTAGTTTGAACTGAATAATCCGGCAGTTCTTATTTGCCTGCTCCAGCTCTCTCTTGAGATCATGATATTCATCTGCTTGATCCTCCCGAAAGTTGTCGTGAATTTCATTCATTTCCTCTTCCATGTCCCTCAGTTGTCCTTTAAGGTCATCATTCTCTTCTTGTAGATCTTCCACCGAGCTCTCGGCTTTGGATAAACGCATTCGCAGATCTGTCAGGATTTTGTCTACGTCTCCAGACACTGGGCGTTTCTCAATCTCCCTACTCAGTTCTTGCACTTCCAGCTCCATACTCTTCTTCTCATCTAGAAGGTCCTCGTTTGACGATGTCAGCTCGTGCACCTTCTGCTGGAGTTTAACCATTTCTGCCTGCGACTTTGACTTCTTCGCGGCTGTTGCCTGCTTCTCCATCAAGTCCTTCTTTTCCTTATTGAGGCGATCCACCTTCTTTTTTAATTTGTCCACCTCTTTCTGAAGGGATGTGACGGTTTTCTCGAGCTGCTGGTTTTTCTCATCCACCAGGGTGGTATCAGTGGTGTCCGTGCCACCCGTCGCGTCGGTCCAGACCGAAGACTCCGAAGGCGCCATCGTGCTGAGATCGTCATCGTCGTCCGTCACCTTCTTGGCGTTCTTCAGCTTGATGATGAAGGCGACATCTGCGCTCATTCCGTTGCTGCTGGAGGAGTCAGTTTTCACCTCCCTGACGGAGATCTTCTTGCGGGTAACTGCAGCAGGTGAGGAGGGGCTGACCGTACTGACGTCACGCGGCGGCACCGGTGGCGCCTGCGACTGCGCTGTGACAGCTGACGCGAAGGATCCATCATCTTCAGGACTTCCGACGCTCGCAAAATCTGCACAAAAAGAGGGAAAGGAGTCATGTGCATGGCTCTCGTTCTTTCCGAAATCAGGTGGCAAGCGCTGCAAAGGTGGCCTGGTTATTCCATGATTATTACATATACTTCCCTCTGAGAGAGCAATCATGACAAGAAAGCAAGCTGGATTGTCAGTAATAACACTAAAAGTATATATCCAAGCTGTCCAAATATCACTTGGGCAGAAGCAGCATCACAAGTCTGGGACACACGAGTGGTAGCCAGGGGTGGGTTGGCAGCCTTCAGGGCGGCCCGTCCCCCCCCCCCATAAGCAAATTTTGCTCGCCCTTGAATGCACTACCATCATCCTTATCCTTGACCGTCGATGTGTCGTCGTCGTCGTCGCCGGTGCCGACCGTTCGGAGATCCTGGGCCGACCACGACGACGGCTTTAGGCTGGACCAGGTGCCCAGCCGCCTGCCGAACACACATCGGTCAGCGATGGCAGCATCTTCGGAAGGCACAGCTAGTCAGCGACAGCATCGGCCACGGCTGGCACATAGCGGAAGCGACAACGCCAGCTTCACAATTGGACCTTTTCTTTGTTATTTATTATTTTATTTTTATTATTTATTTACTTTATTATTATTATTTTATTTTATTTTTATATTATTTGTTTTTATATTTGTTGTATTTTTATATTTTAGTTTATATTATATTTATATTATTATTATATTATATTATTTACTTTTACTTTATTATTAGGGCCAATTCTATAAAAGGGTATAGAAGGTACATGACGGTTATCTGTTTTGGTAAAAGTATGAAGGTAAAAAGGTATCACTTAGTGGTCAATTCTATTAAAAAAGGGCTATTGGAGACCCTCCCTTAGAACGTACAATGTTTCCATGTGTCCGAACGGGTCCAGTATATATGACCAGGCTCAACAAGCCCATTTCCCATTCCGAACAATATGTCAACTCAAACCATGCATTTCTTTCCCAGCATTTCACCGAACTGTGTTTGCTTATTGTCCTCCGGCATGGAGCTTTGAAGACCACATAAATTCACGAATTGCCATAGGACTGATGTTGAGCTGCTGCGCTCCATGCAAGGTGAGTCATCTGGGGCGTTCTGCGACGGATTGACCGATAGTCTTCACTCACATATCTTTGATTCATATGAAAATTGGTACGGCTGTTAAGTTGGTAATTAGTAATTTGTAATCATCCTTATCCATTTCGTGCGAAGAGGGTGGATATAAAAACATCGCACAAGGCGCCTTTTTATTGCAATCAACTTATTACATGGTCATACGTAATCTCGTTACGGTTGTGAGCCGATGCTCACAAGTAAAATACACCCCATGTGATAATCTTTGCAGTTTCAACACATTCCCGCACCAAAACCCACATTTCAAATACGCCGATAGGCCAAAACGATACGAGCTGATGATATCGACGCAATATGGACAATTTTGCAAGCTCGAAGGCATTGAATCTGTTTCGTTTATGTGTTTATGTTTTATTTTTTCACGCGTTTCGTTGATATTGATGACTCACAGTATGTCCACGCCCTATCTCATGTTTTTTCAATATGTGTACATTCCCCTCAGGCCCGTCTGATGGTTTGTGTGCGGTGATGTAATGGTTGTCGACTGGAACACATTCGTGAAGCTTCCGCACTCCTTACACCGGGAAAGCGTTCGCGTAGCGGGACACAAACGCTTCGGTGGTTTGACCATTTCGCCATTTCCTACGGAAGGAAAAATTATGACAGAGGAAAACTTTGCCGTTAAGAAAAAAAACATATTCTGTGTTGTCAATGTTGCAAAATGTTCGTGCAAGGATATCTCTAGTAGAAGCTCTTTAAGTCGTGCCTCCTATCAGGGCTTATTTCAAAAGCACGTCACTGGGGTAGGGGGGCTTCGGCCAGTCAAAAGTCCGGGTAACATAAAAGTAAAATATGCGTGCTTTGCCGACATTTTTGTCGTGCCCACAGTTGCCCAAAACTCTTATTTTTCTTTTTTACAAGCAAGTGATTTACGTTAGAACTAAGTTTAGACTCCGAACTGCAGAATCAGGTCGGCTACAATATGGAGGTGAACATGTTGTTTGCACACAATTGCACATATTGCACATAAGTTCTGTAAGGGCTCCGTCTCCAAACAAGACCATCATGCAGTGTAATATCTTCTGAAATGTGCGCCTTGTTGCATGCGTAGCTGTCTGTTTATCTCCTTTTGTTTGCTGACCAATTTTTAAACAGGGGACAGTAAAAGTCTGACATGCTCACATCACGCATGTACGAGCATGATGAGTGCGCATGCGTGCTGACGACCTTATACGGAGACTGATGAGTGCCTTGTGCCGAATCGAAGGTGCGTTTTTAAGCCCATAGTGCCACCATTATTCGTATACGATGAAAGAAATAGAGCAATGGCCGAGCCGTCGAATAGATGTTCACTTTGTTGCGCGAGTAACGATGAATTTTAGATGTCCCATATGTGGAACACTGAATTGCGCGATTTAGCGTCAGAGCACGAAATGTACGATTGCTGATTAAGGACGATCGTAGAGAATATGCGCACAGAACTTATTCAGTGATGCTTGAAGCTTTCTCAGACATCGGAGAAGTGAGTTGTCGACTAAATGAATTGCGGACCAGGCTAGAACTATACGGCATTGAAGGATCGCAACAGTGGTAAGAGGGTCAGAAATACAACGACGGCGGTAAAGGCAACATGACTCATTTGAAATTTCCGGCATGCAAAAGAAGGTGCAGTGATAACCAGACAGCAACCGAGCACAGATCGTCGTTTGAACTTCACGCGGGCTCATTTGCACGCCGCGCTACAAAAAGAGGCCTACTTGTCTGAACTACGCATTTCAGTGTTACCAGTCCGTACTGCACAACTTTTCAAGTGCTTCAGTAACTTTTATGGCCATTCAGCACGTGCCTTTAGCGAGCGATGAGAAACCGCGTCTGTTGTCGCGGCAGACTCGGCGGCTGAGAGATAGTATAACCTCATGAAATACCGGAGGCAAGCGCCACTCCTTGTGTACAGAGCCAGGAGCGTATGCATATCGAATCCCTGGGTGCATTTGCCCTCTTTCCCAAATTTATGGCGTATATTAATGCATACGTGACTTATGACTGTCAGATAAATTCAGGTGGACAGGTACACACGGGATAAAAAAACACGCGTTGTCACTTTACGGCATGCAACACATTTTGCACGCGTAGACCAAGTCCGGTTTATTGAGTGTTTTTTAGTCTTTCCACCCTCCTTACCTCCTGCTTGGGACGCGTAGAAGTAAGACGTATATTTAAGCCATCACGAAAATCGGGATGAAATGACTGCTTTAGCTTACGCCACCGATACATAGGTGTGCATGGAAACTGTAGGCAATTGTTTCGGTGCATGTGCGTGTACAAAAAGATCCAAACATCAGATTGCTTGCGATTTTATACTAATCAGCGAATAGAGACTAGCATGGGCGATGCTTCGTAATGACCGTGATACGCTGCACTACAAAGCAAAATTGTTCGACAGTCCATCACAGGACAGCCAAAGGGAGCAAGCACGGACGGCGAAAGCAAAGAAGGGGGACATGCGAGACTGCCGCGGTCGGCTGCCCCTCTCCCCCGAAAAGCCACCGTAACAAATGTTGAGTGAGTGCCGTAAGAGTGGCAAGCTATATCCAAGGTCCAAAAAATTAACGCAAACATTTCGACGTTGCATGGAAGGAACTGGGGGAAAAGTCGCGTTTGCATCCAGAATCCCTCAGAGGATTCGTCGTCACCGGAAGCAATTTGATCTTAGGCCGACAGCCTCCAGATAAATGGATAGATAGATCCCTCGTGCAATTGGATGTCACTTGCATGATGTCACGTTCGACATGCTTCGGGGTTATTTATTTCGGGTTGACCCGATAGCTGGATTTGCCGCATTTTTATGTCATCTGCCTTATCTTGCCTGGGGTAGCAGCTGTTCACAAAAATGAGGCAATCAGAATAGATTCCAGCAGAATTGCCACAAGCGTGGCTAGCTCCTGTTCGTCATATCCTTGCCCTAATTTTCGGCATGCACCCTCGCCAATCAAATTCCAGCTGACAGACAGGCACGTACAAACAAGATTCAGAGTGTGCAATGTTACTCTACGGTATGTAAACAATGTTGTGAGCCTTTCTGACTGATCAAACCTGTTCTGTCTGACCTGCACGGCATAGACCTGTATGCAGTTTCAAAGGCGGCTTCTCGCTAATTTTTGGTTTTAGCCTTTTTTACAGAAAAATAGTAGCTACCTCACCTTAAAACACTTGACCCCATACAGAATGCATGCATCCACTGTGACTCCGCCTCTACCTGAACCGTTTTAAAGGCATGATCGGGGATGAGTCGTGGGGGTCAGCTGACAGGCATTTATGGGGATTATCCCCCTCTCCTTAGTTCACATGTTAGATAGGCCCTGCCTTTTATACTGCTGCCGGCACTTACGGTGTGACGTTGCAAAAAACTTACTCTCACATGGAACTTTTAGATCATTGCTGGGATGATATATGTTAATCAAATGAAATATGTGGTTGCACTGTATCGTACGCCGCACATATAATTTTTGAATTTTTTATAGACTGGGTATGTGCTCCTTGAAGTGCGACATCACACATTGCGAAAACGCATATACCATGCCCGTACGTTACGCCTCGTAGCATCCTACACAAAGCAATGGTGTTTGTGGGGTCATGTGCCAAGCTCTCGCCAATAGACAATTCATGGGTTGATTATGCGTAGGGCCGTATTCCTGAAAAGAAACTCTGGCCCTTATTGTGTGCGATTGACGAATAGTTTTCGGAGAAGTCAACAATTACTATCACCTCCCCCGGTTCTGCCGAGTTTTTCACGTCGCTAAGTAACGGTTCGGAGCTTCGGCTATAAAGTGGTGTCTGGTGAGAGCTGCACAATCTTTCAGACAGGTTTTCCAGTAACTCTTAACCACATTCAACAATAGTAACAATGGTACATCTGCCGAAGGTCTCCCATTGTTTGTTTCGGACCTCGTTGAGAACAAACAATTATTCCCCTGATTATGATTATCTCTGCAGGTCAACACTCCTCTCAGCGTCGGGTCAAAGAATGGTCTGAAGCTATCTTCCCTAGGACAGTTAGAACAGCCATTCAACATGCATTCACGATTTTCAATATTGCACTTATTAAAAAATAATCAATCTATAATTCTGATGGTTTGTCCAAATACATACACTATGCGCATCGTTATTGCCAGGGCGAACACAACGTCCAGGTCACTGACCGGCGAAAGTTCAGAAACAGACTCAGCGATTTTCAGAATTCTTTTAAAAGTCGCAAATGTCCCTCAAGGTCCCCTGTATAAGCCGTTTTTCAGCTAAGCCTTTCGTCCTCCAGAGTCCCTGACCACTACATGGTCTTTCGAGCCGGGGTACACACGATCCACTGCGCCGGATTCACAGAACTACCTAACCTTGGCGCGTTCCTGGTCTGACAGTTTTCCCATTGCTCATACGACGTACTTAGGGCGAAATCCCACTTTCGTCTTTAAGCCTACGGCTCCTGTTTATGAGCGGAATGGTGTCCAAAGGCTCGGAGCCTGTTCGCTTGGCAGTGAAGGAAGAGAGAGAGAGAGAGAGAGAGAGAGAGAGAGAGAGAGAGAGAGAGAGAGAGAGAGAGAGAGAGAGAGAGAGAGAGAGAGAGAGAGAGAGAGAGAGAGAGAGAGAGAGAGAGAGAGAGAGAGAGAGAGAGAGAGAGAGAGAGAGAGAGAGAGAGAGAGAGAGAGAGAGAGAGAGAGAGAGAGAGAGAGAGAGAGAGAGAGAGAGAGAGAGAGAGAGAGAGAGAGGAGAGAGAGAGAGAGAGAGAGAGAGAGAGAGAGAGAGAGAGAGAGAGAGAGAGAGAGAGAGAGAGAGAGAGAGAGAGAGAGAGAGAGAGAGAGAGAGAGAAGAGAGAGAGAGAGAGAGAGAGAGAGAGAGAGAGAGAGAGAGAGAGAGAGAGAGAGAGAGAGAGAGAGAGAGAGAGAGAGAGAGAGAGAGAGAGAGAGAGAGAGAGAGAGAGAGAGAGAGAGAGAGAGAGAGAGAGAGAGAGAGAGAGAGAGAGAGAGAGAGAGAGAGAGAGAGAGAGAGAGAGAGAGAGAGAGAGAGAGGAGAGAGAGAGAGAGAGAGAGAGAGAGAGAGAGAGAGAGAGAGAGAGAGAGAGAGAGAGAGAGAGAGAGAGAGAGAGAGAGAGAGAGAGAGAGAGAGAGAGAGAGAGAGAGAGAGAGAGAGAGAGAGAGAGAGAGAGAGAGAGTAACAATTTGCAGACGTCAGCGGTAGGCATTGCATGTCTTAAATTCTCCCTTGAAATCTCCCATCAACTGGTCTGTCTGAAAAAAGCGCAACGCGAAAATCCAACGTTACACAGCTGCTTATAATGGTAAGACCTGATTCACATGAAGGCATGTAAAAAATTAAAGTTGAGCGACAGGTAAAATAGTTTGATGAGTGAGCTCAACTAACAGATAAGTTTTTGTCGGACAAACCGAGGGCAACTTGACAACAAAACACATGATACTGAGGCGAGTTCATCTAACATTGCATTGCTTTGATCATGCTCCATTCGATCCTGAAACGAAACAACAATATTTTTTTCTAGTGTTCCCCTAGTAACTTGGCTCTCCTTAGCTTGATACCTGTGAAGTAGACAACAGCCTGATTTGAGATCCTGCACATTCCAATGGCGCTCTGGCCCAATAACAAAACATTTACCGGTTTCAAGTTTGACCCCAGACGGAATCGGAAATGAACCTCCATCTGCACGATTGAATTCAATATCAAGATTCGTAGCATATTTTTAGCTACCAATCGGAGAAGAATATTGAGAAAAGTTAGCTTACTTTGTCTCACAGGCGTTTGATCCCAATACTGTCTTATCTATACTCTAGAACAGTGTTGATTGTGATCACAGCTCTTTGCTCGGGCCGATGATCTCATGTTCCCCGAATTGGGTTCCTGACCTGAGCTTGGAAGTCCCGTCCGAAGCCTCTGATTTGGGCAAGCTTTGCGGATGTTTTGCCGACATTTCCTCATGACATTCGGGGACCACCCAATCTCGCGACGAGCTCACCCGACACCTTTCTTACGTTGCTTGGCATTCTGGTCTTGTGCCGCTTGTAAGGGTCTGCGCTATATCCGGTCCGTGGCTGAGCCGCTCACTCTGCTTGTCCAAATCTGCGCTACTGACGACGCAAACACGTGGGGGAAGGACGAGGGTGCAGAATTCTGGGAAGACAAGGAGATTCCCGTGGCCGCTGCTCACGCGGTAACTACTGGCGCTTTACTTCAGCGCCGATAGTATCCTCGTTCACTGGGCTCATCAGCATTTTTTGTGGCCACAGCTGAGATCAGGCTGAAAGTTTACCCCTTCATCGCAGACAGGTCTGGAAAATCACCCTGAAAATCTCTTTGGAAGAAAACCCCATTTTGTTTCCCTTTCCCTGGGATTGGCTTGCGGCGATGTCAATATTTTACCCCCGACACAAAAAAAGCTTAAGATTTTTTCCAAGTTGTCCTGACCTTAGGTCACAAGTAAACATCACTATTTACTATGATGAATTAAAACAAACAGTTGAAGTTGGGCCTTTGTGATGTTGCGAGTGCAACAGCGTGCTTATTTTTTAGGTCGATGCACATATCGTAGGAAAATTGGCATTTAAAGATATTCTTACGACGCACTGATCCGACATTGCCCGGGGTCATGACTTCACAGCTGTTGGCCTACAAGTCTGATATTGTGTCATATGAGTTTCTCACCAAAGACAGTTCATAGCACCAGTCTTCATCTAAATCGAAGTTATGAAGATATCGAAATGGAGCTGGAACAGTCCATTTGTCCTGGAATGCCCCAACTGCAAGGCTACATTCTCCGATAGGCCTTAAGCCTTCTTTGCAACGCTTTTGCACGATATTCCGACAAAATCAAACAATGTTCAGCGATACCAATGTTCAACAATACGATTTATTGTACAAGACTTTTGTCAGTTCATTATAATACTTCCCATGCTATAAAATCCGAGTATTGCCCCTGTATGCATTGTGCCATGCGGTTTCAGTGGCGTCTGTGGCGACACGGCGCAGGAAGGCAGATCTAGCCAGGGTCATGTGCTATAAGAGTTAAAAATACTGGTGTCGGCCGCCGAGATTTGGCCAGCCCGGGCGGCGCAGGCTGGCCACGTGCCCGCTCAGAGGCCGCGGCCGCCGGACACAGGTGTGCGCCAGACGACCCCGGCTCTGTCGGCGACACCGGGCGACGCCGCGGCCCGAGCCCTCGCCAGCAGCCCGACCCGGCCGGCTCCCGCTGCCAGCGGCCCGGCCGGGCCGGCTCCCGCCGCCACCGGCCCGGCCGCCACCGGCCCGACCCGGCCGGCTCCCGCTGTCACCGGCCCGGCCTGGCCGGCTCCCGCCGCCACCGGCCCGGCCCGGCCGGCTCCCACTGCCAGTAGTGCGGCCGGCTCCCGCCGCCAGCGGCCCGGCCCGCCCGGCTCCCGCTGTAGCCGGCTCGGCGGCCCTCGGTACTCTCAGTGGGGCACAGGTGCGGGCGGACAGGCTAGACCGCAAGGACTCGATGGTCTTTTCCTTGCATGTGGCTGTTAGCACGCGTTCGCGCGAGGGTTAATACGCCTCCCCCGAAGCTTTTTCCCGAATTATTTCCGACCGGCGCGGCGAAGCCGCGCCAAATTTTGCATAGCTGCAGGCAATGGAATAGCGGATCGCTTGGTATGGAAATTGAAATGTACCCCTTAAGGTCGCTGACCTACGACAGGTTTAAGTCAGTGCATGGATTCAGCGGAGAGAATTTCTAGGGAATTGTTCAACATGATGCAATGGCAACGACGGAGCGTTAAACGAAGTCATGCATCTCTGAAATAGCTTTTTAAATGACACCAAAACTAAATTAACAGTTTTACTGACCTATGGTCAGGTATGAAGGGCAGTTCGAGGCCAAAACCAGCCTGTTTTTTACTCTAGAGCTTGCTGTATGAAATAATTCCTAGTGCAAATTTTGTACTTATTTATAACAGGAAACGCGTTATACATCGTCGATGGACTTCTTAAATCAGAATAGGCCACTGACCGAAAATGACCTAGGTAAACATTTTGTTTTTAGGGACGTACTGCATAGCGCATCATTGACGCTTATTCAAATGCAAAATTCACAGCAGTCTTGTATGCTTTTAGTCAGCATCACCTTCGAAAGGTCAAACGGGGTCACTGACCTTAAATGAGCACCAGTGACCTTTCGCTTAGAAAATGTTTCTGGGTGTACCGTAGTTGCATGAGAAGGTCTGGTGGCAGTTTGGACACAAATATGAAGTTTGACCTGTTTGGCCTTATTCAACCTAAAGATCATAACTTGGGAACCTCAAATTTGTCACGAGGGATTTCAAATGCAGGCCAACACACCCTGTGAATTTAGTGCCTTTAGCTCTCTTGGTTTCTGAAATCTCAGGGATCAAATTGACCTCAGCCGAGCGAAAAGCATTTAACCGGCCACCTGGTGCGTGCTAAGTCACATGATTCAGATTACAAGCCCAGTCAGACGCGCTTTTATCTGCGCTGTCGTGCATCGTAGGTGTACCGTACTCCTAAATGCATCCCAGGAATTATCACACCTTTACCATACTAATAGATATGAATCGGTGCCTAAATACGGCGAGTATAGGATAAGGCTGAGTAAGCAAAGGAAATGTCAGTAATACGGAATCAAATGATAAATAAAAATAATTGCAAAAGCCGAAGGAAGAGAGTGGATATCGGAAGTTTCTTTGGAGTTAGAGAGGAGAAAATAACGCCGTTGAGCGCTATTCGCTGAACAATACGCGCATCAAATTGCAGTGGTGATAAAAAAGACCAAAGTGTGCAAATGACTTCAGAAAACGATCATGACCTATGTGAAGTGCATATGAATGCGCTGAAACATTCCTATCAGTTCGAGGTATTCACTACAGTTAACACCCAATTATCTTAATCTTCTTTTTTGTTGTTATAGCCGTCCCACTGATTGGTAATTTACATTCAATATTTGGGGAGCCAAGACAAGCAAGTGTTAAAGGCGACAAGGGGATAAGGGAGGTGGTAAAGGTCCTTTCAAAACGTACGAGGCTCAACCTCGAATAGATACATTAAAATTTCTACTGGTATTGTCGTACTCAGCTGCCGAGTGCATCGTGAAGTCCCAATGACGTCAACCGTCCGCTTTTATATCTGTTTCAAGTGCACCTATTTACTGACGTGGTTGGGTTTTCGCGACAACCACTGAGATGCCGTGTCGTGATTTTATCGACGTTTCGTTAACAGGCGTTATATATCGCTGTGTTAAACTCGTAACCAAAATATGTATATGTGTTCAAAGAAGTTGGCTCTCATGGGTATGAGAAAAATGAGAAAACTGCAAGGACGAGAAAAAAGACAGAAACCAACTGTGAGAACTTTGGCGGCACGACGTGCAGGTAGCTGCTGTATCAATTGTTCGTCCATTATGCTTGACTTTTTACCATAACCTATGTCATAACCTATTTCAAGATGCGTCAGCGTGGCAAACCCATTCTATATCTGCTTGCCTGCGGCACTGCAATGCCTACACAATCACGTCTTTGCTTAGGTCCGTGTAAGGACGGTGACTGCATAGAACCGAAATATGAATTAAATTTGTCTGACTTTCAGTCACGACCTGTGCCACGTTAACTGAGATGTGTGAACGCTTTGTTTCGGTCAATACATTGTTTTGGGGAATAGCCAGGTGTAGCGTGGGTCATGCTCCGCCAATGCAGACACCGCGGCTAAAAGAGGAGGCGAGGGCGTTGCAGCTGCGCCACAGCACGTCTGCCGGCCCGCCAGGCGGCACGCACCTGGACAGTGGGCTGTACCCCGAGGGGCTGGTGTAGTTCTTGGCCGCCTCCTCAGCCAGCAGCGACTTGGAGGTCGGCACGGCGTCATTCTTGCTGGCGTCAGCTTCCTCCCTGTACACGCGCATGACACTCAGTCAAAAAACAATGTTTTCTAACCGATCAGCAAGCACGCAGCGACAATATACACAGCACAAAGCATGGTTTTAGGCGGCTAGGGCACACTAGGTGCCAGACGCTGGTGGGTCCTGCATGGAAAAACAACGAAAATATGTTATTGCCCCTGAAGACCTATTCTTCCCCAGGTATCCAGGGTCATAGTGTGTCCGAAGATGGCAGTTAATAACTGATGTCCAAAGACAATAGCTAGTAACTAAAAAAGTTGAAAGCGAAGCTCAAAACGATGACAAACATATAGTCAGCCAGGAAAAAAAATCACTTACCTATGAAAATTGCAACGCAACTGCCTACCACAGTAGATGAACTACAAAGATTGCGTTTCTTACCATTTGACGAAAATACAACTTTGTTGCAGATACGATGGAAAGCGTAGAAGACATGCTAGGATAAAATACAAACATGCAAATTGTTCTAAAACGTCATTATGTTAGCAGCATGCGCAGTAACATAATGGTACAAGATACACGTGGCAAGGTGTAGAGCGTGGTTAGACACCGATGTGTAAAACGGCAGGCCAATGCACGAGTTGCGTTATATGTATACACAGGCTTCACATGCCTTCTGCTGAGCCAATGCTGACTAGAAATGGCACTGCAGATACCGAGCCCAGGCGCGACAAAAGGCCGGGTTACTATTTCTCGCGCACGTACCGCAATGCATTTCACTCATGATGCCTTACAACTATTGAACTGTGCTGAAATAGCATCGCGATCAGCATATCTTGACACGAAAAATATGCACTGGTTGACATGGACTGATTGGCTTGTTTTTGTGTAGGGACCGGTTTGTTGCCCGCGATCTATCTTTCTCCTTTGTCGTCTCCAAGTCGGTCCAGCTAAGCCGTTGGGCTTTTGTGACTTCCCATGATTGTCAATCTGACGTAGCATGGCCATTACGCTGCCTAAATGGCGTATCGCCATTTTAGCAGCATACATTGCCTGTGGGTGGCTCTGTGACCGACGTATGGGAGGAAACAAGACAAATCTGGGTCTTCTCGGATGTCTGCATCAGCACATTACTTCCAGTAGCTGAATACATTTGTTTGAGTCAATAAATTTGCGCATCATCAAAGGCATCATAGCTTACACTTCACATTAACATGGATGAAAAACTGGTTTGCCATGGTCCGACGTAGGGGATATAAGTAGGGCAAGCCACTATGAATCGACGTTGGTTTCGATATTGAGAGCAACGTTTTTCTTGCTCGATAGCTATTCATGCTGTACTGGTGATGTTCATGACGAAATATACCAATAGTCTAATACTTCGGAGGCGGATAAAGAGGGTGACTGGGGCGGGCCTGGGAGAGATCCCTCACGAGCAATGAGTCAGAATGCATCCTGAACAATTTTGACCAGACAGTTTATTTAAAGAAAGTGACTACAGCATTCCTGTAAAGTTAACATGCTCTGGTGGCGGGGCATCAAGTTAGACAGGAGGAACGAGTCACAAATATGAGAGTAAGGCAGTAGATATGAGATGTGGACGTCCAGCGTTTCATCACACACGTATTTTCTCCCCAATATCTCATTTTCTTCATTCTGTAATACCCCGCGGTACTGCCAGAGATGAATGAAAATACCACTATATTGGGTTGAGGGACAAACATTGCTACATGGTGTTACTTCCGTGCTTTGAATGTTCATTTGCCATTGGGCAAAACGTTACGATTTAAAGCGTCCTTTCCTTTTCTAACTGCGTCGCTGATATTGTTTTTTTACAATCAAGTCTTATTCCACATTCACGCCAGGCAAAATACTTATATTTACACCATATGCTGCCTGCTCAAGCATCTGTACTGTAATCTTACGATCAGCCTCATATGTTATTATCCACACCCTGCCAGAAGAACTATCATGTATGAATTTTGGTTCATCATAACAGCATCGAAATGCAATGAAACACTTGTGTTTTGAATTGCCTTTCCGTATGAGGAATAATTTTCAGACTTACACCGCTTTTTACTCTCATGGGTGCATCGCTGACATTTTTGAAAAGGATATCCGAGTCATGTCAGGTGTGAAACTGTGGACATAAAAGTAGACTAGTTCAGGCTGCAGACTGCTCTTTGAGATCCCGTCCGTCAGCAATAGTCCAATAGGTCCCGAGATCTTACTAAGATCCCATCGGTCCCCGCTCGGATTTCAATAAAATTACACCGCATGCGCGCGTGTTTAGTTGAGAGGCTTCAAATTCATACGCATATCTGACGATTAACTCCACCCACAAGCTGTATAAGAACAGTCTATGGAGTTTATTTAGGCGATATGCGACTTTTGGGCAAATAAGGATCATTGCCCACGCTGCAACTTAATTGTGCGATTGCAGCATACATGATAAGCATCTCTTGGTTTTGTTCATTTGTTCCACACTCAACAATAGCTTGAACGAAACTTCAAAAGGCATGCCAGCCGATACGCCTACCAAGTGCGATTCACGCACAGTGAAGGCTTACAGCTCGACTCTGCGAAACTGGCTAATGGCAGATAACAGTGCCACACAGCCAGAAACCGGCTAATGGCGAGTAACAGCACCACACAGCCAGAAACTGGCTAATGGCGAGTAACAGTGCCACACAGCCAGAAGCTGGCTAACGGCGAGTAACAGTGCCACGCAGCCAGAAGCTGGCTAATGGCGAGTAACGGTGCCACACAGCCAGAAACTGGCTAATGGCGAGTAACAGTGCCACGCAGCCTGAGGGGGACGCGATCACAGCAGCCGCGAAGCGATCCAGCGGCTGCCAATGCGCACTCCCACGGGTGTGGGGAGGGGTAAGGGGCAGGCTCGATCCTCAGCTGGAGCGTGAATCATGTACGCTGACATGACCTCCATGGTCGCGAGCGCTGTGGGGAAAGGTCCGCGGCGCCGTGCGTCACGCATCCTCAAGCAAGTGGCGGCAGCGATGTTGCTCACCGGAGCCGGCTCCGGGTGAGTATGTGAATCATGAGCGGCCGTGCGATGGACGCCGGGCCGCGTCTCAGTGCCCATCACCCGCGGTGCGGCACCGCACACCTGCCGCACTCAGTGCCGGATAGTGTTCAGCACACGAAACACACCGGCGTGACCTCAGCCGGTCATTGAGCAGGCACTCCTCGGCCGTGGCAGGCAGCGCCGGTCCCTGGGCGACCCGGTCGTCAGGGAGGTCACACGGACCTCGGCCGCCTGAACGGCCCTCGCACGCGGCACCGACCCCCACTGCTTGCCGGCCGGCAGGGTCAGCTGGGCGGCGGGCACGGTCGCGGAGTGGCCTGACGCCCTCCGCTCGAGCTCGTCGACGGACAGTGACGGGACCCGGCCCGCTGCCCGGCGACCGGCCTGCCGGGCACAGGTGGCACGCCGAGGCGTCCCAGGCAGGCCCGGCCTGGCCACACGCGCCAGCGGCCGGCCAGCTGTCACTCGGCGCTGCACCTGGGTAATGTCCCGCCCCGCCCGACTGCCCGGCTACTACACAGGCGCCTGGCGCAGCTGACCAGAAGGACACAGATGCTGACGTCCTGCTGTCAGTTGTATGAAGTCCGTCGCCGGAGGTGTACGGGCCGCTGCATCGCACGTGGTCAATCGACCATGTGGCTAGCAAACCGCGAGCGGTGGCGGAGGTTGGAGTCGGATGCGATAAACACACTGGCGACTTAATGTATAGGTGAACGCAGCATCTGATTTCTTTTTAAACCATTCCCATGCACTTAAATACTGACGCACTACATCGAACTCATTAAGTTTCACACAACCTATGTAACGATCAGTTAAGCGCCATCATCGATTACACAACACGGATCTAAACTCGGCAGCTATCTAGCAGATCATGCGTATGAAAACATCTACTCTGCGTATGCATCTCTCAAGGCGTGCATAGCAAAATATTCTAGCTATAGATATGCTTGAGATACCTCCGCGCCAAGAAGTTTTTCAGTCTCGTTTCGTAATCAAAGTCGGACACAGGACCAGATCCCAAGACCCTGCGGACATCATGGGGTAAAAAACACAGCGTGCACAAAAAAGCGTAAATCCTCAATATAGTGATGTGATTTTTGTTCGGTCCCGAACGTAACTGGTTGACCTGTCATTGCAATTTCGCTAAATCAGTAAATGACGTTGTCAAGGATACGAATTACTGGCCTTCGAAAGGCATCATCAAGTACATAGATACTGCTACTGACTATTAAGCATAGTGTCTCATACATCATTTCCATACGTTACCAAGGCAATACCACGGTTATAACACAACATGAACTTAGCGTGGACCATGACGTACTAATGGGGCGTTTTTTTCAGACAACTTGACCGTAGTGCAACCGTTTTCAAACTAACTTTTACAGCCGTATTTGGCGGTACGATAACAGCCCAACTTTGACATTGGCGAGGAATTGAATCGCGGGCTGCTCTTGGTCTTTATTGAATGGTTTTATCGCAATTTTACTAGTTGGGAATACTGGCTTCTTCGGAAAAAATTCTCAAAATGCCTATGCGTTCTTCTTTTGCTCCAGTATTCAGCGGCCTTGCACGACTGGACGAAAGAAATATGGCCATCTATCCTTGTCGTGACACAGGTTGATGAAGGTGTCAGTATCAGGAATTATAGGCTAAAAGCCATAGAAGCTGTAAAATTCCAAAATTCGTACCTTGAAAGGCCTCAAGACCTATCAAATTCTAAAATATGCCAATTTTTAGACACATTTTTTATCCTTTTTGGCATGGGTAGCACCACTGCTGTGAAAACCGAGTGTTTCCCATTAATCCGAATGTATCAGGCTACCATGTTCTTCTTCACTATTTTTGCGGGCGACCGTGACCTGGAGCTGTGTGCGGTACGATCGCTCACTTAACAAACTAAGAATGTGTCGTGGGTAGTGTCAAAAACGGGGCGAGAAGCGGTCCGCGATGGAAACTGACTGAAACGGGCAAATCGTGAAAATTATCGGGCACGTAAAACCTTATCATGATTGTCTGGTATAACTCTCGGCTGATAAGATCGTCACATCCACAGGTATTGAAGACCGTCACACGTGAAGAATAGCAGTTTAGGAATGCACGTCCCCTGTCTGCCTGCCTGCCTTCCCGCATTTATTTCGACAAATACGTAGCACACACAACTGCAAAGCTCCAATGTGCAGTTCAGAACCGTGCTGAACTTTGGCATACGGTTTGTTATACATTTGTGACAGTCAACGACGCACATTCACGTCCATTCGAAAGCGGTGTTGATCTCGGTACCAGGACCACATTACAACCACGGATCCACTCATTACATCTAACTTCGAGTGCAACGCTGGAATTTTACGGCAGTGAAACTTTGTTCACAAAGACTGAGTGCGATCAAATAACTTGTATGCTGAGTGTCGTAGGATTCTTGTAGACAAACAACTTCTCGAACGACGCGTGACGTCATGCGAAGTGATACGACTTCGTGATTGTGTTGTTGGCTGGGAGGTGTCCTCGTGTCGGTAGCTTTTTGGTGGCGTTACGTCGTGTTAATTTAGTGCCTCTTCCGTAAAATGCATGGTGAGTGGTCTACCCAGTAACGTAGTTGTTATGTCTGCATGATACGTTTGCTTACTTTGATATAGTACCCAAAACGTATCCATGATATTGACTCTTGTCCATCCAAGAACACGCTCGTGCCCAACAAGCAACTAGAATATTGCATAACATTTATAATATGGAGATGGAATTTTAACTTGCAGGCAAATTTACAGGGTTAAGCACTGAGAATGGCGTAGTGTCACCAGACATAGTGAGTTATGTATATGAGTTATGAGTCTACTGGTGCCCTAGTAGAGGGCAGATGTGTAAGCAAACATGCAAATATGAATATGGTACACATCAGCATGTGAGCGAATAAGCACATACATATAATCAAATATATCGTGTGTCTTTATTGTGCACAAACCATTTTGAATGCAAAATGAGGTGTTATCAATATCAAAATGTCCAGCATATTTGAAACTGCGTGAATTTATTTTGAACTTTCTCTCTTGGACTTCTTCTTCTTCTTCTTCCTTATTTTGAACCTTCTTACCAGCAGCCAACCATGCTCTTTGGAAAAGAAGATATCTTAAGATAATAAGAAGAAGATATCTTATCTTATCTCGGTATGAGGACCATATTACCATATTACATATATATATATATATATATATATATATATATATATATATATATATAATATAATATTATCAAATGTTATCAAATGTGTGTGTGTGTGTGTCATGTGTGTGTTATATATGCCGTTTGTGCCGCACTATTTTAAACCAGATGCAGTATTGAATAACAGGACACATTCGCACTGAACATTACTCACTTGGCGGTCGTTAGGCTTGGTGAAGAACCAGTAACTCTGTCCTTACGTAGACTTGAAGTCGCCGATTTTTTTACTTTGTGTTCACTGTATTCCCTGAAATCACGGTAACGTTACTGTCCTGTTGCCACAGTGCAACTTAGCTGTGTGATGACAGCGATGCGATGTTATTAAACTGCAAAACGTGCGCTTCGACATGTAGCTGCTTGTGAAAATGAGGGAAAACAGAACGAATGCGATAACATTCACTAGATTGCGCACAACTGATATTTGTTACATCAAGCCCACCGAACTGCTCCGAGGAAAACGTGGCAAATGCTATCAAAATGCCGTCAGACTTGGCAATGCAAAAGCGTCCGTTGGTTCGCAGCAGTCATACCTGTAGCAGCGCTTGCACCGCGTGGGCCAGCGCACTTGCGGGTAGAAGCCCAGCGGGCAGAGCGGGTCACTCGTCTTCAGCATGACAGTGGCCTGCGGCTCCGGTCACCGGTCATGGTCACGGTCGGCTCGCCGGCCATCGCTCGCCTGCGCCGCTGGCAATGCTGGAGAGGGACACGGGTCAGTCCCTGTGCCCGCCGGTCACCGCTCGCCTGCGCCGCTGGCAACGCATGCGGAGCGACACGGGTCAGTCCCAGAGTAGCTAAGTTTTCGGCTGCGACATGACACATACCACGGCCGCGACTGCTAGCGCTGCCTGCCGGATCAAGTGTGATGACACAGGTGAAAACCGTCTTGAAAAACACAGGTCAGCAACGAGGAGATGTTGCCAAAGAATGAAAAAGTCATGGAGCATTCATGATCCGAAACGCATCGTGGAGGTCATTGGAGCAATGCTAAGTTTTGTCATTCACGATGATTCTGGTACCCTTTTCCCATCAGAGGACCCAGCGTGATGTGGATAAACCCGGGATAATATCATGTGATCATATGGTCTGTTATCAAGTGCATTGCACATCACGAGAATTATACTCTGTGAGAAGTGCTACCTCTTTTCCTCTAGACTGGATTTTCATTGGGAAGGAAAGCCTGTACAGGATTGTCCCACTACGTAGATCGTTCCAGAAATTGATTGTCGTGTGGTTTATTTGTGCTTGACTGCTCCGTTTCAGCGGCAGACAAAGCATTCCTTACCTTCGCAGCGACACTATCAAAACGTTGTCAATGTGTCGGGAACACACGAGAGCGGTCATAAACACCCAAGGGCAGCGGCATACTACGTCTTTAATACAGCTAAACTGTGTTGTTCTTCTCTATCATGCTATTCATACTAAACAACTAACCATTTTCAGATATGCAGCAATGCTAGCAAAGGGTATGACACTATTGTCCTTTCTTTTTTCTCTCCCCACACCCCTCCATACTGAGGTTACCCTTTTTTTGTTCAGTCAGCCGTTCATTACACGACCAAAATTAACTTTGTTACCAAGGTTAATGTTTTACCAAGGTTAATATTGCTTCGGCTTCAGCGACCAGAGAGATCAGATCAACTAGATCGACTAGAGAAACCTGAAGATTAGGTCAACATTTACGGACTGGGAGAGCCTATGATCGGCTGCATCGTGGGCTGGGTGCACCAACGAATGCCCAAAAGAACTATGCACCAAACGGAACAAAAAACAGTCCCAGCGCCCCACGCAAGGGTGACCATTTTGCTGCCAAGGCATGTGAACCTTAGATGTGGCTGGTCCTCGTCCCACATTCCAATCCTCACTTGCATGCTCGTTATGCGCCTGCGAGCTGATTCACACGAGCATGCATCCAGAAAACAAACAGGCTTACGTGAGATCCAAGGGCTGGAAAAAGTCAACGAAAGCAACCTCAAGGCTTCTTTACGATGCGCGCGCCTCTTGAAGGGGAAGTTTCGCATTTAAAGATATTGAGACAAACGTATATGATGAATGAAACTAACTTATAACGGTTTGAAAAAAATAGCAGCGATTCCGCATTCTTTGGCCACCTTGACCTTTCAAATATCAAACGAGGGCACTGACCGTGAACGAACACCATTGACCTTTTGTTCAAGAGCAGGTATCTAGGTTTGCGGCGGCTGCGTAAGGAGGTTTGGGGTACTTTGTACATCAATCTGGAGTTTGACCTTGTTTGACCTTATTTGATCCCAAGATCACGACCTAGGCACTTCAAATCTCGACAGAAGTGAGATTGCGTACAGACTAATCCACCTGGTGAATTTAGTGTATCTAGCTATATTAGACTTTGAGATCTCGGGGAGGGAGGGAGGGGGAGTCAAATGACCCACCACCCGAACGAAGGGTATTCATCTGGACACCCGGGCGCGTGTTAAATGGCTATATCAGTTCAAAACCCCATACAGATGTGGAGCGCTCCGTGTAAGTCACGCTGGTGAAAGCATCAAGTGAAGCTCGTTCCCAACGCGAAATGCGAAGCTTGTTTTATCGCTGGACTACCGTGAACAGTCATTAGTAACTAAGCAGTTCATGTAGCACCTTTATCGAGAGATTTCTGCATTGTAAAGTAATCGTGTTTCATGTCATACTGAGAAGACCTAGGATAACCTGTATGTCGGATCGATACCTCACAGATTTATATCACACAGGACGACCCATCAGGAGGCCCCAGTCCCACATTGCCATGCACGAGCGTGAAGCAGACACTAAAACTAAGAGCCGATTTCACCATTCCTTTGCATGAGTTCGTTTTGCTTCATCTGAGGCGATATGAGGTTTGCCTCGGTCTACTATGAGCTTTTGGCTTAAACTTTGATATATCAGTGTGATAAAGCCCCGATGCAGCACGCGCAAACCTCAGCGAAAATGTGGAATTAACTTCGCTACAAGTGGTAAATTCCGACCTTATCGTGACAAGACCTAGGATTGCCGTCACTTTAACCTGACCGGTCGAGATTGAGACAAAATCGTGCAGGCAAGGACATTTTTTTTGCAATTTGCAAGGCTATTTTTTAAGGCGTTGTTACAATCTGTACGCGGTCCTGCTCAGCCTATAATGCCTTGCTTTCCCGAAATACAACATAATGATAACGGCAGAGCCATATTCCCACACGCCACGCATTCACAGAGCGCCATAACGGTGACGTAATGCATCATGGGCAATGACAACGCGTGAGCTTTAGTAGAGCACCCTTGCCTAGGACGAAGCCCTTTAAAAAATGTAAATAGCATAATAGCGCCGACAATTTCTTGAAATTTAACGTAACGTAACGTAACCTAAACTAGCCTAACGTAATCTAGCCTAACCTAACCTGACCTAGCCTCGTCTAAACCAACCTAACCTAACCTTTTTCTTATCATTCAACTTAAGTGAGTGTTCCGCCTCATGCTCAGGTGACTCGTCGACCAATCAACGTTCAATACAATCTTTTGACGCTTCTACGTAATGCGAACGTCGTCCCTGGTGGAGGATCGTGGTTATTTTATTTTGAAGGGTAAAATCCTGCGATTTCCCTACTCTCTGACTATCGCTGGTATTATGAAAAAAGTCGCCCTTCGTGCGCAGTTCTATTTTGAAAAGAGGTGCGAATTTTAATTAGCACCAATGGCTTATAGACATCTTTCGCATCGTGCTGTTAAATCTTGAATACTATATGATGAGTTGATTGTTCTTTGCATAGGTAGACACAAAATAAACGCAAATTGGGGTCACCCTGACCACCATTCAGTGCAACAACTGAAGGCCTTCAGGATTTCCATAAAGCGTCTTTGATTTCGTATCTTAAAATGCGCAAATTAGTTGTCCGTTTTCCCCTATTTCACTGTCCACTTACCTGAGCCAAGCTCCGGTCATATTATCCAGTGGCCAACTCGAGGAACACTGCACCAATTCACTGACCCCACCTGGCCGTCATAACGCGGCCCGTCACCACCAAGCACCAGCCCGCACGCCGCACCACGGCTTCGGCCCGGCACCTCTCGCACTGCTGCCTCCAAGCAAACGCTGACGGCGAGCGGCCACGGCCGTCGCCTGGCCGACCGCCCGGCCGAGGCTCGACCTGTCACCCTGCCCCGGGCTATTCCTGGGCGTCACGGAGAGCCGAGCGGGCACACAGGCTGTAGCGACGGCGGACACGTCAGCTGTGTGACCGAGTCAGAAACGAGGCAAGACACGCGGGCTGTAGCGACGGCGGACACGTCAGCTGTGTGACCGAGTCAGAACTGAGACGATACACACGGGCTGTAGCGACGGCGGACGCGTCAGCTGTGTGACCAAGTCATGATCGAGACGAGACACACGGGCTGTAGCGACGGCGGACACGTCAGTTGTGTGACCAAGTCAGAACCGAGACAAGACACACGGGCTGTAGCGACGGCGGACACATCAGCTGTGTGGCCAAATCAGAACCGAGACGAGACATACGGCTTGTAGCGACGACTGACACGTCAGCTGTGTGGCCAAGTCAGAACCGAGACGAGGCATACGGGTTGTAGCGACGGCCGACACGTCAGCTGTGTGACCGAGCCAGGACCAGTACAAGACGCACGGGCTGTAGCGACAGTAGAAATGTCAGCTGTGTGACCAAGTCAGAACCAGCATAAGATACGCCGGCTGTAGCGACGGCGGACACAGCAGCTGTGTGACCAAGTCAGGCTCACACTTAGTTGATAAGATGCGCAGGATGTCAGAAACATCAGGAGATGCTGCGTGTCAAAATCTGATCATTGACCAGGCGTGTCATTGTGCCTTGCCATTCGGTCGGCAATAACATAGCTTCATAAACTGAACTATGTAGATGCATTGCCAGGACCTGTCATTTGCTAGCTAATCCAGCAAATCGGCTAACACCCGCTGCAACGCTGTTGTTGTTTTGGAAACCAAGCCACAGAGCGCATCGTTTGGTGGGGATTTCCATGTGCCATTATCATCTGCAAGGGAGCGTCTTTTTTTGGAGGAGCGTGTTGCTGGAGCCTGCCTGCCATGCGCTACTTTAGAGCATATTTCGCAACGTTTGGACTATGTGCACCACGTTCTACATTGGTGATCTGAGAGCAACGTAGCACTAACATCGGCCTGTTCGCAGTGTTGCCGGATGCTTTTCCCCTGAATGGGGAATGCACTAACATTCATCTTAGAGAAATGTCAACAGGGCCTCATGAAAATGGCATTAAGTGGACTTGAAACTAGAAGAATCTGCAACGTGCGTTTATGTTACGCCTCGCTCCTAGACAGTTGGTGTCACCCATGAGGCACAACAGTGTGACGCCACCTGTGTTTTGACGTTTGACCCATGTTCAACGAACGGCGCATCAGCCGTTGCTGTGGTTGCAACGTGCAGACCGATGCATTTGTATTGGCTCACAGTCAACCAATGGAACGAACCGCTCATCGAGCTATTAAATTAAGTATTTCCACCGTTGATGTAAGTCATGTCGAGCCTCAGCCTGCAGCAAGGCGCGCAGCGGGCCACGGCGCGCTCGGCCAGCCTGCCCAGGCCCGGCGGCGCGGCACGGAGGCTGGCGGCGGGGCGACCGCTGCAGCTGGGCCGCAGACGGCGGCAGCCGCCGGCCGCGCCGCCCGGCTCCCGGCCGGCGCCGGCCGGGCGGCGGCCTGCGTCCGACGCAGCCGACCGCCGCGCGCCGCCGCGTGTATTTTTACGCGGGGACCCGGCGTCGACGTCGACTTTGGCAGCGACGACGGCGGCGACGGCGGTCCGAGAATGTGTGGTGCCGCGGGCGCGGCCGCTCCAAGAAAAACAGGGCCGGCGCGCCGGGCGCCCAGCTGCCGTCGTGACGTAGGCGGGACGGCAGCTGAGCGACCGGCCGCTGCGCCTGGGGGTCGGAAGCGTCGGCCACGTCGATGGTGGACACGCATGATGACGCATCGCAGATCTGGAGCAGGGACGGACAGTGCTGGCGGCTGTGTGCGGCTGTTAGACACACTATCAGCGGCTGGGAATGTTAGTTGAAAAGGAGCCAGCCACCTCCTGCCGCGCTGCATGAATTTAACCCACATTGGTTAATAACCAGCTCACGCGCCCTGCAAATGCGTCATCTCTGCAAAGGTAATGAAGTTCGGAGAGAGTAACAAATATGGCCAATGTTTTTTATAACGGGAGGTCAAATAAGGATCACATGTATCCTCCCACAGGTAAGCAAGGTCCGCCTTTTCCCGCCTTCCAGCACGCTATTCATATATGACACGTAACCATACAGAATGTAGCCTAGCAGTTAGAATAAGGCTAGCAAGAAGTAGGAGGAGAATTTCCGCGGTAAGTACCATAATATCAGCCCTCAAGAGATTCTTCTTGACTCACGTCCATGCATTCCCGATAAACTTAACGATAACTTTTCGTCCGCAGCATCACGTTCCTACCGTTTGTCGCGCATCTCGTTTCTTTCCGTACCACATCGGACGTTTGACTCTGGACGAGATCTCAGCGAATGCAATGAGTCCCGAACTACATCATGGGTCGATCTGACCTACTGACTACCAAACCCCGGAATCCACAGCACGGCCGTTAACGTTGGTGATTCAGCCGGGCCGCTGGAGCGCGAGCTTTCTTTTGGCGTGAATGAGTCGAAAAGCTTTCAATGGCCACACTCGTGGGGTGAAAAGCGGGGCAGAGCAGGTTTTGGAATGTGGCTTGTTTAGTGGACCCAAACGACACACTGCATAAAGGGAATGGATTCAGTCGCTCCTATAAAGTATAATGCGACGCATTTACGCCGTGCAGTGTCAGTTTCGGGACCTGAACAATTCAATTGGCAGACCAAATTGTACTCTTCCTGACGCTCTTCAAACTAAACCACTTTTAAAGATGATATTTTCCTATTAATGTCGACATCCTAACGCTTACACTCGGCTTGGAATTCACACCAACACAGCAATCACATGTGTAGTCGGCGACAAACTACTCAGCAGAGACAATTCTCGTACATTTTTCCTTCTTTACCTTGTGCTGCGCATATTTGCTTCCAGGTATTGTTCGTCACCTGCAGGCGGTTTCATGCTGACGGGGCTGTTGCTCACGTTTAACCATTCGCTTTTTACTCTCTTGTGCAGTACGCACAACGTACATGACATCTCCTAGGCCTAAGGACCGGTCGATGAGCTGCAGCATCTCCCCGCCGCTAGCGCTGCCTCGCGGTACATCGCTGAAACCCCTGCGCAGCGGTGCCGGGCCGCCACCTCTTGCCGACCGCGTGAACCCGCGTGACCCGGCCGGCCATACAGCCGGCCCCGCGGGCCGCGATCTGCCGCTGCAGAGCCGGCGGCCGGGTGGCGACCACGGCGGGGTAGACGAGACGCGACGGACATAAGGTGGCATGCATGACATGAAACATATATACATAACATTTCAATATCGCGGTAAAAAGGTGACAATAAAAGGTTTTTTCGTTTTTAAGTTGTGTGTTGTGCTGGTTTTACGATTTTTTTGGTGAAATGTCATCAGTTATATGCATGACAGCCAGGTATCACGCTATAAAACGTGACATTCCATATAATAACTTAAATTTACATATCAAAACAGACACCATTTGAAATCAGTGACAGCGACTTAGCCTTGAAATGATTCATTCGGTTATTCTAAAGAGCACCTTCCTTTTCCATGTCAAATTGCCGGCGAAGAAATTCATGATATAGGTCATAAGTGATGATACCTTCATTGAATTTCTGCATCATGCTAAGCTGCTTCCCCATCAAAATGCGTCTACTCATTGCCTTCCCCTGGGGAAACCGACCAGCAGATCAGCTTCCTTGCGTACGATTACTCGCCTAAAGGAGAATCGATTATCTCTCTTGAGGATCCAACAGTTTTATCGGCGGTCCAAAATTTTTGCACTTAAAAAATAGTGTAGCCACTCGTCAACCAGAATACGTTCTTCACAGAGCGGTTTGTCTTTGGCCTGCCTTGAGGAAAGATATTCTTACGTAAGGAAAAATCGATGGAAGATTCTAAACTGCAAACTTTGCAGCTTAGCGAATACTTTTATTCACATGGCAGATCACATATAAGAGGGCAGCCGTCTCCAGCTTCAATCCCCCCGACTCCCATCAAACTTGCGCGGTGGATACAGTGCTTTTAAGCACCATGTCATACCAATGGTGACATCTTGCTTGCTGCCAAATCAGGGATTTTCATTTGTGGTTAATGCGGGCTACCGAGTCCTCCCCCCTCCCACCTATGAGGGTGGGGGAACTGCCATCCGGGGGCATGGCTCGCCATGAACGAAACTAATTAACAGCCTTGAAGTGTCTATAAATACTAAACGTGTACGAAAAAATATTATTTTGTCATAACCAACGACACTGACACGACACTAGCGTTCTTATTTGTTATTTATGCTAGGCGTTAAAATTATCAGGCCTTATCTTGTCGTATTGTCTCAAAAGGAAATAGAGTAAATGTGAATATCTATCACCATACACTATTTTCAAAACTTACTCAGCTTTTCGACTGTTCGAAAAAATTGTTTTTTAAAGAATGGAGCAATTCTTAGAACACTAGCTCTAGCAGTTGGAAATGTTGCTATAATATAACTCCAGGGAGGGCGGGGGAATGTGGCAAACCCGCGTGAAGATTATATTCCTATACGAGCGAACAGTGCTATCGAGAACTGAACAGTCTCTGCGCAGACGCCGGGGTGGTTATACGCTTCTATGTCATGGTGTGTTCATTGCCTGTGTGCGTTGCGCCGCGGCCCTCTGATGGCGCCGCCGCTCGGATCACCACCCATAGCCTGAGGGCACGGGTTGGCGCCCCACGTGACTCAGTGTTGACCTCTGACCTGGCTCAGCTGAGGAGCGGCAGTCGTGGAAGGGCGGCCGGACAGGTAGCGCGCGTTATCGAATCAGGTGAGCGGAGCTGTTTGGGGGTAGTGTGGTCTGTGGTTTGGACGCTATGACTGGTTTATCCCGTTTCTGTGGCATGTTGTGTTAAATGCGGTGGCCTGTGTTTGCTGTTCAGGTTAGCTCCTAGCTATACAGTGCTGGTCTCTTCCTGAGTTCCCTTGTATTGTTGCAGTAGCACGAGTTTCGTCGCACAATGTCTTGTGCTATTTTTTGGCAGTGCCGTGAACACGCTGTCGCGTGCATATGCGCGACCACATTGGTTAGGTAGCTAGTCGTATGTCTGAGCTCCGACATTTTGCGTGGAGAAATGTCTGGAAACCCAGAGTTTTGAAAGCGACCTTTTCATTTGCTGCCGCCGGCCTGAGCCGGCCCTGCCTGCCGTTTCAGGATGCTGTGGCTGTTAGTGGTCAGTTTGGCGCTCTGTGCCCATGGCCAGGAGCAAGGCTACTACGAGAGCTACCAGGCCCACCGGCAAGCCAATCTGAACCAGTTCAGCGGACGGCCAGGTTAGTCTCCCGTAGATGTGGACCGCTCGGGCTGCTGGCGTAAGACTTGGATCGCTCTGGCTTCTCATACAAACTGGTGGCCGAGTGATGGTACGCTCGCAAATTGGTGGTACGGTGGCCGCTGAGCTCGTGGCGCGGCGGTCTGGTACCTGGCCTGTTGGGCGTCGCGGGGCGGTGTCCGCGGAGCTCGCGCGCGGCGGTCTGGTGGTCGGTCCCGCTGCGTGGCGGTGTCCGCGGAACTCGTGCGCTGCGGTCTGGTTCCTGGCCTGTCGGCCGCCGCGCGGCGGTGTCTACGGAGTTTTGCGCGGGGGCTGGTACCCGGCGGTCTGGTACCCGGCGGTCCGGTGCCTGGCCTGTCGGCCGCTGCTGGGCGGTGTCGGCGGAGCTTGTGCGCGGCAGTCTGGTACCCGGCGGTCTGGTGCCTGGCTTGTCGGCGCGTCGCCCGCGGCAGTCCGGTGACTGGTCCGGCTGCCTTTGCAGTCCCTGGCGTGCACAAGACTTCAAAGGCTAGCGTATTTCGATTGGTGTCGTTACTGCGCGGCTCGCTGACGCTGGAGCTGTGACAGATGCGTTTAGACGCATGGAGTATTAGTTGATATGTGTGACATGGGCATTGTAGAGTTGACTGACTCGGCGATCCTAGCAAGAGCAAAATTTTGCTCATCCGTCCAACAGACGAGGAGATACAACTGTTATACTCGATATCCTGTCGCAATTCATGATTCGGGAGGTACAACGAGGCACGGAGCTTTTCACGGGCGCGGCTAAAATGAAGGCTTAAAAACCAGCGGTCTATCGGATATATCGTAAAAGGCATAAGGCATGCCAATACATCCTATGTGCAATGAGACGTAGCAGTTTTCGGCAGGTGAGTACACGGTGTATATACGTTTGTATACAAACTTGAGAGGAAACATTGCCAGCCGAGCTCACTGGATTTCCGGGCGAGCACTGCGATGTTTGTGTTTGTGATGGTGGCCGCATGTTTCGCAGATTCTGCCGGGACATTTGTCCGGTTCGGCAGCGGTGGCGCCTCTGGCGGCAGCTCTGGCGCCTCTGGCGGCGGCTCTGGCGCTTCTGGATCTGGGGCCACCGGAGGATCAGGCGGCGACAGCGTTGTCACTGAAACTACCACGGGCGGGTTCGCAGTCTTCAGACCATCCGGAGGTTCCGGCGCTTCCGGAGGCTCCGGCGCTTCCGGCGGCGCCGGCTCCTCTGGAGGTTCCGGCGCCGGCTCCGTCTCTGGGCGGTTCTCCGGCCCCGCTCTCGACGCGTCCTTCTCGTGCCCCACCTCGACGCGCATAGTTACCAGCACCAGGTTCGCGTACACCACGTCCACCAACCAGCTCCACGCTGTGGACGCGACTGTCCAGACGAAGTACGTGACTGCCACCGTGCTTCGGCCCACGCCCTTCACGATCACCCACTACGTGACCCAGGTCAACCCCGGGAACATCGGCACCGCCCAGAGGATCATCACAAACACCGCCTACAGGGTAAGCGCTTTGCATCGTCTGCATCGTTCTCGTAGCCTTTTTCTCCCTTTTCTTCGTCCCTCCCGCTGGCGGACAATTGTCCGCTCCTATCTCTGGCAGACAAGAACGCTGCGATCATGCTGCACAGCTTTATGAAAGCGGTGCTTGGAAATTTGTCCGCTCCTATCTCTGGCAGACAGGAACGCTGCGATCATGCTGCACAGCTTTATGAAAGCGGTGCTTGGAAATATTTCTACACCTGATAATCGGTTAATATTTTTTCATTGTAGGGTTATCTGCTCGCTTTGGTTACTTGGAACTAGCGATAGCACGTCGACCCCGTATGTGCTTCGTAGTATAGTTTTCCTGGTTGCTGTTCATGCCCCATCATCGCCCGAATCCATTTCTTCCAGGTGGCGACCAACTTCCTGGTCGAGACCCGGCTGCGGACTGTGACCGATCACGTCTCCTTCACGGATACAGTAAACAACTACGTGACGGTGACCGTCACTGTGCCGGTGCAGACGACGGTGACGGCAGTCATGACCACCTTCAAGACGTTCGTCACGTCCAGCACTTTCGTACGGACCGAGCTGCGCACGGTGACGCGCACGCGCACGGCCGTGACGACGAGCGTCGTGTTCGATGGCACATCGGTGGTCAACACCGAGTACCGCACACTGCGCACCACCATCACGAGAGATGTGTTCAGCACGCTGCCGACCTTCACCCAGACGCAAACTGTGACTGTGTGCGACCTCTTCACCGTCGGTCAGTCTGGTGACAGCACAGTCCGTTTTGGTAGTTCTTCCGGTAGTTCTTCCGGTAGTTCTTCCGGTAGTTTTTCCTCCGGTAGTTCTTCCGGTAGTTCTTCCGGTAGTTCTTCCAGTAGTTCTTCCGGCGGTTCCGGCGGTTCGTCCGACCCAGTGGCTACCTCTACGTTCACATCTTCTTTGTTCAGATTTGGATCTGTATCGGACGGCTCTGGAATTGGTGGCTCTGGGGATGCTGGGGCCGGATCTGGTGGCTCTGGATCGGGGGATGCCGGGTCCGGATCTGGCGGATCAGGGTTTCACCAGGGTGGGTTTGGTACCAGATTCAGCTCGTCTGGATCATTTAGCACTGGTTCCGGCGGCAGCTCCGGCGGTAGCTCCGGTAGCTCCGGTGGTCGATTCAGCTCCTCCGGGGGCAGATTCACTGGCCAAGATGGCTTCGGCGGGCAGGGCTATTACGGTGAATATTGACCGAGTGACCTACGCTGTACGAAATTAGTGTGATTAATAAAAAATTGAGAACTCTTCTTCCCAACTGTTTCAGGCGTCTGAAGGCGCCTCGCACGGGAACCGGTATGATCTGAGAGGACCGGCATGATCTGAACGACTCGTGAAACATTTCAAACCCAGGCTGTGCTGCGCCTTGGCTGCGAGACGTTTTTCCTGCCGGGATCGCTTAACTTTGCGCCACGTTGAATGAGCTGTCGCCATTCAGAATGATTGAATCTGAAGACAAGGCGTCCGCCTAATTGAATCGGAAGACAAGGCGTCCACTATCTGAGCGAATAGATAGCATATGGGTTGTTTGTCTGGTTTGAAGATGCGGCTCCGAGAGAGTGGAAGGGGGCCTGGCACTAAGCATCTTATTTGGACAATACGCAGGACTACGCTAAAGTACAAACTAACGTGCGAGGTTTTTTATTGAGCCTTCTGACATATAAAGAATGTTTCGGAAGGTTTATTATCGCAAGACCAGATCGTCTGAGAAGTTGAAGCGAAAGGCGATTGTGTCCTGTCCGCGAAGTAAATGACTTGACTCTTGTTCGAAGACACATTTTTTGCTTTAACTCTTAAAACTAGTCTTAATTTTTTCTCTCCAATATCCTGTGCTTACGCCAATGTGTGATAATATAAAGAATAGTTCATTTTTCTCCAATACCCTGTCTGCCCTCGCCATTGAATTTGTTCATCCTTGCTCCCGCCATTCTCGAACACCTGGGTTACCTGGCAACTGTTCGGCTTCAACACTGTTGTTGCTTTACCAACTGCAACAAAGGATACTGTTCTGAAGTGGGAACGTATTTAATCATTGGTTCGAGGTGGCACATCGCGATACACATATTAATGCCGCGATTTTCTTCATCTAATGGCGTTATATTACATTACTTATTGCTTCAGTCGTATCATTGCACTGCAATATCCGTGAAACAGACTGAGCAGCCCCAGCCTCTGAGGGTCTCCGGAATCTCCGAACAATATTGGTCTGTCGGTTGGACTGTCGGTGCAGCAGCCACCAGGTCTACAGCAGCCACCAGGTCTGGACCAGTTCATCATGGCGCCTCGGCCTAACGAGCTACGAGTCAGTCCTGCGCAGGGGGCTGCGGCGGTAGTCCCCGCTTGTGTCTGAGAGAGTGCGCACTTGTGTCGGAGGGCGTCTGATCATACACGCAAGAAACCTATCTCGCAAACCGGCAATGTGCAACAGCAGTCCATGTGTGCACCTCGCATGTGTCCTGCGTACCCGGGCGGGAATGTCCAGGGGCACGTGCGCACGGTCCACGCAACAGTAATCCGAGAGTGGGCACTGTCGGCCCGAACGTATTGAAGGCTCGTCCTATTCAATGCACAGTGCCTAGTCATCAGCTTTTAGAGCCGCATTTCCAAGACCGACGACTACGCCTGACGCAGAGAGAAAGGCCTGAGCGGTTGCAGGACATACCAGGGACCCTGTCAAGTTCGTGGCAACCCGCATTCAAGCGCCCTCTTCTGGTCTGAGTGCTCTATAAGGTTCTAAACGGTGAAATTAAACGGCTCATAATATCTGATAAACGCTTCGAAATATTATCCAGTGTTACTGATTATGCCTCCTGACACAATCGACTTTGTTCGCACTGCTTTTGAGTATCACAGTGGAAAACTGTGTGAAACCTGCCCTGAAGCTCTGATAAAATTATGAACCTAAGTGCTAAAAAATGTCAACGGGTGCGTAACGAATGGGTACAACTGCCTGTATATGGCTGGGCATGGTTACACCTGCACACCATGGATAGCGAGTGGATTGGGGAAGGACATCGTACATTTGCAAGCCTCTGCATTCTGAGCCCAGCAGGCTCCTCTGCTGAACAAATCATGCATCGCAAACCTGGTATCTTTAAGCAGGAGGATGTGGTTATGTCAATAGCACTTTCACTTAAAATTCAACTAGTCTGACTGGCCCATGCCGTGCAATCCAATCTGTAATGCCTCTGTGCGCGGCGGTGTGTGTTGGATAACCTGATAATGCAACATGTAGTACTCTTTAATATTCCAGTGCACGTTACTGTGTGTTCTCTGTTGCTGGAGCGCAGTTACTGTAGAGTTATATATGTGACACATCCTTCGAAAGTAATGGCAGCTCAGCCTGACAGTAATGTGAGTCAACAAACAAGACACTGTGGCGTGTTCCTCGACTGCAGCGGATCTACTGACGCTATGCAGCCATTATGATCCGCCCTGAGCGACATGCCTACAAAGATAAGCGAAGAGCATGACACGCCCAGGAATACTGAGCCAAAGAGTGAGAGAAAATCTGGCAAGTCTGCAGGAAAACAAAAAGGCAAGAAGCGCAATGTCAAAAAGAAAGCAAAAACAGCGCCAAAAACTGGTTTTGCGAAGTTTCTTGACGACGTACGAAAAAAATGTTCATGGGAGCCGTTTCCAACGCGTGCTCATCACGTTGACAGGGTCAACAAGATTAACAAGTATGTTCTCATTGTCGTTATCAGCATATTCTGGTGCACAAGCGTGATTATGATATGCATCGGTGCATATGTCATCAATACGCGAAAATTGAATGAGGAAGCATCGCCTGATACTTTTTCAATTCGCGTTTTAAGTTTTTCTACTATACTGCTGTTGATGGGTCTCATAGCGTTCACTTTCACGCTTTTTGGAATCATTGGAGTGTTGCGTGAGAATGTAATATTGATACGCATTTTTTACGTATCGCTCATCGCATTCCTCACAGTCAAGCTATGCACGGTCGCGTTTGTGTTTGTCTTCGCTGGAACTGCCAGGTCTATTATCGTGAATTCTATCAATGACCAAGTGATCACCAGCTACCGAGCCAATACGGACATCGAAACGACTATGGACTATTTGCAAGACACGTTTCAGTGCTGCGGGCTCAGGGAAGATGGCTTCAAAGACTGGTCTAGGAGTGTCTACTTTAACTGCTCGGAGGAAAGCCCGAGTGCGGAGCGCTGCGGCGTCCCCTGGTCCTGCTGCAGAAACGGAACTGGCGTAGATAACCCGCTCTGTGGACGCAACATGCAAAAACTAGACCGCAACATCGCCAGCAGAACGATCTTCACAAGAGGCTGTCTTCTGGCGGTGCAGTTCTGGGCGAGAAACCACGCCATTTTTGTCGGAATCCTTCTTTTGCTCGAAACATTCGTGCTAGTGGTGTTGATCTTCCAGTGCATTCACATGGTGAACGAATTGCAAATGATGGCGGGTGTGTATCGCGGGCCGTGGTGGCAATGGGTCGGTAAACCCAGGCCTCCGAGAGAGCCACCAGTCTGTCGGCAGCCGGACGGCTCAGCACCAGCGCCAGTCCATGTCATCGAGGCTCCAGAACCTTACATCCTTAAGGTAACCGGGATTTTTACCAAACCTATTGCGCGCTTTAGGCAGGTGTATTTCCAGATATTTCACGAAAAAATGCAGGGTTATTCCGTTTTAAGTGTATCACAGCTGCTGATCTATTGCTCAATTAGCCAAGGATTTTATCAGTAAAATAAAAATGACCAATGTTTAACGTTGTGCCACTCCAAAGTTATCCATAGTACGTCGTAGGAACATGCGATGCCAGCGTTTTACCGCGATAGTTCCTCGTTTCTACACAGGTCAAGTTTAATTAGTTTCAGTTGCCTGTCAGTGGTCGCACAGTTGATTCCTAGCTTCACTGGTTTTGTAAATACTGCTTTGTTTGCGTCTGGCAGCTCATCCACGCTGCGGTAACGTGTCTATTAATTCAGTAACGCACGCTGATCTGTAGGACAGCGGTCAGGATTTTCATAACGGGAGGGAGAAGAAAGCTCATTTAACACACTTTTTTAGGAAACCAAAGGAGACATCTATAACGCTGAAGCAAAATATGTGGGCCCGGAAGGGGGGAGGCTCCTCCTGCACCCATGCTGTTCTGTCGTCCCGCATGCGCACGGACATGATGGCTGCAGTGTGTTTAGCTGTGTTCCGTTCTCTGCAGCCGGAGCAGACGAAGCCGCGCTATATCAGGGTGCAGTGTGTTAAGCTGTGTTCCGTTCTCTGCAGCCGGAGCAGACGAAGCCGCGCTATATCAGGGTGCAGTGTGTTAAGCTGTGTCCGTTCTCTGGCAGCCGGAGCAGACGAAAGCCGCGCTATATCAGGGTGCAGTGTGTTAAGCTGTGTTCCGTTCTCTGCAGCCGGAGCAGACGAAGCCCCGCTACATCAGGCTGCAGTGTGTTGAGCTATGTTCCGTTCTCTGCAGCCAGAGCAGGTGACGCCGCCCTACATCAGGGTGCAGTGTGTTGAGCTGTGTTCCGTTCTCTGCACCCGGAGCATACGAAGCCGCGCTATATCAGGGTGCAGTGTGTTAAGCTGTGTTCCGTTCTCTGCAGCCGGAGCAGACGAAGCCGCGCTATATCAGGGTGCAGTGTGTTAAGCTGTGTTCCGTTCTCTGCAGCCGGAGCAGACGAAGCCGCGCTATATCAGGGTGCAGTGTGTTAAGCTGTGTTCCGTTCTCTGCAGCCGGAGCAGATGAAGCCGCGCTACATCAGGGTGCAGTCGTTCGACCACGGCCGACATCGGGCCGGCTCGGAGGCCGACGGCCCATTCGATCTGGTGCTGGCCTGGAACGAGCTGCTACCCGAGCCGGGGTCGACCGAGCAGCGACGCCGGTCGTCCGCTCGCAGCGTGCTGCGCAACTTCCGCGGTCGCGCCTCCCAGCTGATGAAGAAGAAGCACACCGCCCAGACCCTGCCGATGCCGCCGAGCAAGCTGCAGTGTGACACGGACCAGGGGCAAGGTCAGGCCGAGCCCAGAGAAGCCGGAGGCGACCTGGCGAAACTGGGTGGTCAAGTTGAGGCCGGGGCTGGACCGAGCCGAACCGAAAGCGGCCTGACTACACCGAGCGAAACCGGGGAAAATTACGCTGGTGTACGCACAACAGGAGGAGATCCGGCTGGACTAAACAGCATGGAAGGAGGGCTTGAACAAGAAGTTCAGAACACCATGCCTCCAGTTACTCTCGACAAGGAACAGATACGCATTGAATCCCCAACAGCAAAACATCGTATTTCGTCAATATTTCCGGATATTCATTCAGACTTGAACGGAACAGCGGAAGACACCGGGCCAAAGCGAGAAGCATCCGACGGGGAACGCGTTCAGTCAAGTGTTTCCGACATTTCCAACATACCAGTCAGTTCGCCAGATGCTGTGACAGAGCACAAGTCAGCCGAAAGTGCCACTAGTGTGTCGCCGCCACATGACCCTTTGGCCGACCATGACGCAGTGTCTTTGCCAGAACCTGGTGGCAGCACGTCTGCAGAGCCAACTGTTGACCATGAAGCTGACGCGCCAGCCCATACAATTGAAATACCAAGAAAGACACCCAAAAGCGCTCGAAAATCCAAAATGCACAGGCACAAGCACAAAAAACGCACGAGTCAGTCCGGACGGCAGCTCCCATCCAAGAGGGGATCATCTTGGTCGACTACATCTACTGACGATGTCGACGTTGTTGCTCACAGTCTAGAACGCATCGTGACGGGTCCAACTATCCAGCCAAGTCAGATACCTGACGAGTCAAATCTGGCCACGCCGGCAAAGCCAAGTGAAGACGGGTCACGTGGCTCAAACGATGTTACACATGAAGAGCAGAGTCCTACTACGGCTGCAGAGCAGGGTCAGGCCAGACCTACTGAGGCCGGTCAAGACGTGCATACCGAGCAGGGCCAAGCCAGACCTACTGGAGTCGGTCAAGGCGTGCCTACCGAGCAGGGCCAGGCCAGACCTACTGGAGCCAGTCAGGGCATGCCCTACCGAGCAAGGCCAGGCCGGACCTACTGGAGCCAGTCAGGGCATGCCCACCGAGCAAGGCCAGGCCGGACCTACTGGAGCCAGTCAGGGCATGCCTACCGAGCAAGGCCAGGCCAGACCTACTGGAGCCAGTCAGGGCATGCCTACCGAGCAAGGCCAGACCGGACCTACTGGAGCGAGTCAGGGCATGTCTATCGAGCAAGGCCAGGCCGGACCTACTGGAGCCAGTCAGGGCATGCGTACCGAGCAAGGCCAGGCCGGACCTACTGGAGCCAGTCAGGGCATGCCTACCGAGCAAGGCCAGGCCAGACCTACTGGAGCCAGTCAGGGCATGCCTACCGAGCAAGGCCAGGCCGGACCTACTGGAGCGAGTCAGGGCATGCCTACCGAGCAAGGCCAGGCCAGACCTACTGAAGCCAGCCACGGCATATCTGCCGAGCAGAGTCAGGTCAGACCGGCCAAAAGTCGGGGACAGCCGGCCAAGTCAAGTCAAGTCGTCCCTGCCGGACAGAATCAGGTGGCGCCACCTACGTTGTCAGCTGAAAGTAGATCTGCCGGGCAGAACCAGGTGGCGCCATCTATGCCGCCAGGTAAAGTCGATGAGGAGCAGGCGGAAAAGCGTGCATTGCCGTCCTGGTTAAATGAGGACGAGGCCAGCCCCCGAAAGCCCCCGGCGCCGGAGCTGTCGGCCGAGTCGGCCGACCGCCGCGGTGACGGTGGCTCAGTGGCCAAGGCCGTGTCGATGGAGCTGAAGAGCATGCTGCGTGGTCCGGAGGCGGACCGAGTCCCTGACGAGCCGGAGCGGTACGTGCCGTCTCGGGCGAGGTCGTCCGGCGCCCCGACCGGGGAGGCGGGCGGAGTGGGGCCGGGTGAGACCCTAGCGCAGTCCCCTGGGGGTCGGCCGCGGGCGTCGGCCTCCAGCCCGCCCGCTGGCCCCAGCAGCCCGCAGCCGCCGGACGCAGCCGCAGCCCAGGCCGACGCAGAGGACGCCAAGGCTGGATTGCTGTCGAACACGGCTAAACCTCCCGAAGACGGCTCCATTGACTAACGATATATAGATAGTCTTCAGTCGGAATGTAGGGATATTCTGCCCAACAAGGCAACTATGTAGTGTCATCCGGTGCCGATTGGCCAACGGTTGCTCTCGTGCTGTATTAATAAATGATCTCATACCCTTGTAAGCTATTGCGCTCCAAGATGACAGCAGTCAGGCACAGATATGCTGGCAAAAGATACCACCCCGTCGATTCCATACATGGCGTGCGAGCAAAATACGTCAACCGGTATAATTTTCTGTTTGTTTTTTCTTGTTTATTATGACTGACCTGCCGGGTCACGCTAATTAGGCTCATGTCTGCTTGACCCTTTTTGTTTAGGGACATTCGCCACAGCATTATTGACTCGCTCGTGATGTTCATGGCCGCAGGCCCTTAGGCTCCCGGCGATTGTAGTAATAGGAATGTCGATACGCCGAGTTAAAAAAAGCTGAACATCCTAATATCTGCTTGTTTATTCAAATGAGACAGCAAGGTGCATCGTGACCTTGTTGAACAGTGTACAGGCCCGACAGCATGAGCATCTGTAGAAGTTCTGAAGGACAATTCGCGAAAGGACGGCTTCACTTTTTGCAGGATCTGATTTGCAGTAATGAGTACCTGCTCCGCCAACGTCACCAGACATGATCTTCGTTTGTTCAGCAGGTCCGCAGCAGCAGAAGCAGCAGCAATAGCAGCAACACCTCAGCCCGTCATCATCTCCATAAACTCTGTAGGGATAAGACGAACCAGTTGCATCACCTATGAAATTATGTGCAACAAATTACATACCACCGGTATAAGAGTGCCATGGCCCAGACAGTTGAAGAATGGAAAACTAAGAACGTACAGAGAGTAATACAGGAGCAGGGTACAGCAACGAAGCGTGCTGGGCTGTTGTAATGGACAAGAACACAACTGAACTGAACTTCCAGCTTGGCTACTCAAACTTTACTGACCAGCCTCTTAAAGGCATGCAGCCGTCCGCCTATCTATATGACCGACGCACACGCACGTTGGCATGACTTTTCCAATTGCCAATCTATTTTGGAGCTAGTGACAAGCACTTGCTGATGAAATGAACTCGTTCTGATTCTGATGCCACCGTGAGAATTGACTTTCTGACTTAAACAGAAAATTACATGGCCAAGCTGAAAACGTGATCTATGTAATCTTGGTCAAGCTGAATATGTGATTAAAGTAGGCTTGGGTACCCATTACATTATATCAGTATGCTCATCTATCGTGTCATGTCCGTCTCGAGTAGTGTCGCTTCATCGCCTTCCTACGTTAGCGGCGCAGGTATCTCCTCGTGTCCTGATCGGACAGACAACTCGAGAAACGTGACGTAGCCGAAGAGCATGCTGTACAAAGGCTGCACTGCTGGCACATGTGATTGCAAAGACGGTTGCCGGACTGTCTGCCCTTCACAGGGATCAGTGGGGAGCCAGTCAGCATCCGACAAACGTGTGACGTGGTATGGGGGGGGGGGGGGGTGGGGGGGGGGGGGCGCACCGTCGAAGTCGACCGTGCCCGAGCCGTCCGTGTCGATCTCGCCGATGATGTTCTCCAGGTCGGACGGGCTCAGTGTGTCGTCCAGCTCCTTCAGAATCTCACACAGAGACGAGGTAGGGATGTATCCGTTCCCTGACCGGATAGGAACAGAAGCGATATGCCAGGGCATGCAGATAATATGGCTGGTTTGAATAATGAAAATCGCTGCATTGCGCTGTGACGTCCCTCGCACCTTTTCGCATGGTTTGACCAAATCAGAACTTAACAAGTTACCATCGTTTAGAGGTGGAGCATCATAGATTGTCTCTCAAGAAAGTGAGGGAGACGATTACACGATTATCGTTTTTCGACTGCTCGATAACACATGGTGATCAGCCCTAAGTAAAGGTAGCCCGAACCAAACCAAACCGAACTCTACGTGGTTACAAGACAGCATATCCAATGATAGCCTATGTCCGCCACGTTCGCTACCGGCTTTGTCGTAAAGACGAAATGCTTCCTTGAGTTCCTTGGACATGGCTTCAGCGTCGTCCTCGATGATGAACTTGGCAGCAAGGGTGACGAACTCTTCGAACTCTAGCATTCCGGATTCTGTAACAGTGAGTGGTTGCCACCTGGTTGCTACCGTCAACAGCGACCTGCTACATCGTCATCTCCTAGCGGCCTCTACCACCGTGTTCTACGGTGCAGTAGCCAACGACGCGGAGTTGCCAACGACGCAGTAGCCAACGACGCGCGTGACAAGCGTCTTATGGACCTCGAAATTTGAAGCCCCATCAGCGTTCCGCCATGTCTCCTTGCACCCGGGTGTGCAAATTTTATCACATAACGCTGCCTTTTCCCGACAGTCATGTATGACCGAATGTCCTCATGCATCCGACCAGATTTCTGCACACCTCACATGCAGCGATCCAGAGGTCTGCCTCTCACGCTTGTCCAGAAAGTCCCACGGGTTCCATGGTCAAATAGAGCGCAGAAGCCTGCGCAGTTCCAAACAACCTTCAGGCAAGGCAAGGTAAGGCAAGAGGCAAGCTTCCGCGTTCCATGTTCCATTCCTACCGAACAGTCAGCTTCCTCGCGTACGGCTGGCCCTGTAGTTGCTGTCGTGATAGAATCCACCCGTACACTTGCCCTGAGGTACGCTACCGCCTTTGCGCTGAGATGCGCTTACTGTTGGTGTCCACCGTCTCAGGGCTCAGATACGATCCACGCCGACGTCCACTGTCTTTGAGCTCAGGCGCACTCACTGTCGGCGTCCACCTCGTCGATGAGTTCCCGCAGCGTATGTGCGTTGTAGGCCTGTCCCATCATCCTGAGGATGGTGCCCACAAGATCGGTGCTGATGGCGCCCTTCTTCTCGTGGTCGAAACCATCGAACGCCTTCCTGAGCACTGCGAAACGCCGGCTGTTAGGTCAGTTAGTCGACACTCAGCGTGAGTGGCGCAGTCTGGTGCCAGCGCAATCGCATCCACATGATTCTTATACGAGTGGTAACTCCAGGCAGTGGTCTGTTTCACACATCAGAGACCGATGTCCGACTCACGCCATTCTTCGTCGGCGCGGCCAAACCCGTGGGCCGTCGGACATGATGTGGACATGAAGCCTCGCGTCCTACAGCCGTACTTATAGGCTCGCCAGTGACTGCCAACTGACATCGGCTGGGCATCGCGAAGAATGACATCGTGACATCGTGCCGTGCGACCGTGTAAAAACTTCAGATATACATATGGCACACCTATATATATATATATATATATATATATATATATATATATATATATATATATATATGTGCGAGTGTGTGTGTGTGTGTGTGTGTGTGTGTGTGTGTGTGTGTGTGTGTGTGTGTGTGTGTGTGTGTGTGTGTGTGTGTGTGTGTGTGCGTGTTTGATTTTAAGCGACCGCCGATTCCGCCTAAGTATGCTGATTGATGCATCGTTTGAGGCCCCGGGCTTTCGACTCAGCAGTGACGTTAAAATAAAAACTGTCGTACAAAATCACTTGTCGATATTTGTACATTCTAACGTTTTGAGACACTAGAATATGAATGACACCAATAATAACTTTGATGTTTTTAGGGACGAAAGCTGTGCATCGCTGTCTTAAAAGCACTGTAGTACAAAAAAGACAAAAATGTACTTTACATGTACAAAAAGACAAATCTGTACTTTGATTCGCATGTAATGGATTTGGAATAAAAACACTACAAAGGCACATGGCCATAACCACATGTACAGCAGCTACCGCACACTAGTTAACAACTCAAGTGCTGTGGAACAATTTTCTGGTTGCTTAAGGCCGGAGATAACTTGTTGATAGATATGCTTTCCAAAATTTGAGGCCGTCCTCTGTCATTGCATGTCTGAAGAATGCCAGTGTTGTCTGCCAGTTGTTGTCGCGTTATGTCCTGCCTGACCGACGGACAAGACTGATATTTTTCAGGCATGCAGCGGCAGAAGACGCCTTCGAGTTTGAGAGATCATAATTATCGACGAACTCTCTCTAAACCAAACGCATTGTTGCACAACTCCTGAGGCTTTAGGAAGTGGACGGTAGTTACTGTGCATGTGATTGGGGCAATGGGTCTTTCCTGTTTTCTCCGACGATGAAATAAGGTCTTGAAGCGTTAGAAGGTACAGATAACGACGAATACATGAGGGATTTTATAACAGCAATGTTTTAGCTTTACGACACTGCTAAGTCAAAAGCCGGTACCTCGAACAATACATTAAGAAGCTTGCTAATACGGAGCCAGCGGTCGCCTTTAATCACGCATGCATATAGGAAAACGTTCTGCCAAGATATACCGACATATATATATATATCTATATATATATATATATATATATATATACACATATAAGTTTCACATATCATATGTGTTCATGTTTTAGACATGTTATTATATATACATATAAATATATATATATATATATATATATATATATATATATATATATATATCTCTCTCTCTCTCTCTCTCTCTCTCTCTCTCTCTCTCTCTCTCTCTCTCTCTCTCTCTCTCTCTCTCTCTCTTCCTCTTTTTTTATTAGTTTTGATTTTTGTTTTATTTTTGCTGTTAGCTTTTTTTGTCATTCACAACGTTGTCCGTTAAGCTAGAACCGCTTTTCTGGTTGCTGAGTAAGCCCCCCATCACAGTAAGCTATGTTTAAAAGGTTCTCTGATTTTAAGGCCATCCATGGAAGACGTTTCTTCAGTGTTGTTCCGTTTGTATTCTTTATTGGGCACAGGGTGTAAGATCGCAGGTTTAAAACAACGCGCACATGCAGACTCCCGTAGATTTTTATAGCATGTTAAGACGACAGTTTCATTTACCACGGACGTCATCGCGTCGAATAAGAATAATTATTTAGATGTTAGAGAGGAACACAACAGGTGGTGAATATGACCATCACAGCCTGTTCAACAACCGTATCTAAGGCTGTCACGTTTGTATCTGTCGTTAGTTAAACTGTGGAAGCCGTTTGATTCGCTCCGCCCGCTCGATGCCACGAAACGTTGTCCATAAAGTATTCTAGCCTAGAACGGCCTTGTGACTTACCTTGGCTTATGCCGTTATGTGTTGGGTGACTTAGAATTTTCCGGTACTCAAGACATATAGGATGTTAGTTAGGAGGCATGAATAGTGGGCGAGGCAAGGCGATAGCACGGGAAACACTGAACAACGGCCGTTCTGACCGGATGCTGCCAAATGGAGTGCAAGTTTTTCTTCGTGTGGCGAGTACATGAAGGGCCGCTGGGAATTCTAAATAACAGTAATAGCCTGACTCTCTTATATACCCAGAGCTCATGGTTAAGTCCAAAGACTGTCCAGAGATGAGCAGTGTATCTTTGGATCCGGGTATGCAGGGACCCTTATTGTATGCAGGGGTCTTTTGAAAACCAGCGGCCCAATCAAATTCAGCAGCCACATGGGCACAGACGCACTGGAACGCCCTCAATGGCGTGCCCAGGATTTCGTCGAAAAGGACATCATATGGGGCAAAGGGGCCCTCCCAGCCAAAAACTTACCTCGCCTAAGGTACAACAAGGTTCGCAAGGCTTGCTGTCTTAGGCAAGGGCGGAAAGTACTCCTCGGGGCTTAGGGAACCCTTCGTTGGGATACGGGTGCCCTTTTAAGCTGGATGTCTTGTTGTCACGCGTGGCAAAGCCAGGGTTTTGTCCAGCAGTGGCCCACATCGGGTCAAAGGGACCTTTCAGCCAAGAGCTGTCTCTTCGTGGCTCAGTGGCCATATTTTATACTTTGCTGAGATTCTGTGAACCGCTTCGGGCGGCTACTATTTCAGGGCTCAAATGTCTTCAACCCTACACACATTTAGGGCATTTAGAACTAACCAGAAGTGGGGGCCATTGATGCACTTGGTGGTTCATTAAAAACAAGGGGCTCGGATGCCCTGCTGTACTTTGAAGACGCTTACCTGATGGGTCTAATATTGTGTCAGGCGTGTTCTTCAGCAAAGGTTACCATTCCTGGCAAGCGAGTGGCGCCTCACTTCGGAGCAGTCCATGCTATGCAATACTTCGCCAGTTACCGTTAAAGCAGCGGTGCAAATCAAGCGATGCTCCATGAGACGGTGCTGATCAGCGCTTAAGAGGCTGGGGCACTCCAGGCCAGATGTGAGCTGCTGGTGAGCGAGCTTTTCCACAATTTTGCATGTGACTGGAGCCAGCGTGGTGACTGGAAACAGCGCGATGAGCCTAAAGGCTGAGGCTGCAGACGAGCTGCACAGTTTCCGAGACGATGTCGGCGGTGATATTGCAAAGTAAGGTTCGCTCGCTGACGCCGGAGCCTTCCACACTCGATGCTCTGTGTGGTACTGAAAATAAAAACCGCTGAGGTAGGCCAAGTGTAACATGCATTGGGCCCGTGCTGTCACAAGGGAGACGAACGCCCAGTTTTTCGCGTTCCGATTGATGGAAATCTGTGGTGACTTTGTCCCGGGTCTTGGTCCCGATGGAAGTGGAATAGACAGCCAGTTAATCTGGCGGGAGAATCACAGGCCGGCTGGGTGGGCCCCTTTGGGTATTACTACTGACTGCAGTTGACGATACAGCATCGATGGAGCTGTGAGTTAATGCGTTGCATGACTACATCTCGAAATCATTTCTTATGGCCCGCTTACCCGCGATGTGCAGCTGCTTGTAGGCGTCAAACTCACCGTCGGTTCTGGCATCGCTGCGCTGACACACAAGCCCTAATGTCTGGTCACTAATAAATGAAGGTGATGGGTTGTGTACGTAGAAACGGCGCGCAGGGGCGTATATGTCCCAAATGCGGTGAATCCTAATGTGCAAACATCTCAACTGACGCTCGCACGCATCGTCAAGTCCGACAGTTGTCGCCAGTCCTCACGACGCATGCCTTGTTCAAAATGCTGGCTTGACTCTGACTCTGACTCTGACTCTGACTCAGTGCGAGGAATGACGGTGGGGATGGCAACGCGCCAGTGATGTGAGGTGTAGATACACATTTGAACGGTACATGCGGATGTTGCGTTTTGCCCACACAGCTCCCGCAACGTTAGGAGGATGCTCGGTCATGGAGAATACTCGGCTGGCAGCGGACGTACCGTCTCTCTCTGACCTGGCTGACCGCATCACACCGGGCTGCCTCGACGCAACTACAGCGCCGCAGCCAGTGACATCGACATCGGCCTCATCAAGTTAAGCTTCCGGCTAAAAGCATTGCACTGCTCCCAGCAGTGCTAAAATCGGGGTAACACATAATACGTAAGAAAGGTTCGATGCCAAACAGGAAAGGAATGCAGAGAGAGAGAGAGCCCAATTTCAAGTCCATGTAGATCGATACGACGGGAGGAAACTGCCGTGAAAACGCCACAAACTGAGTCTCCTCGCTGCCTGAGTGAGACTCCCCGACCAGGGACTTCGATCACAACGTGAAACTAGGCAACATAATCAGTCTTCTTTAAGTCTGACGATTCCTTTCTTTTGTGCTCCACTTGTGGCACTTCGAAAGGCCTCCAGCAGATTTTCCTTCATTGCGGTTAAGGATAGGAAGCTCTGTGTAGCCATATTAAGATATTGCCATGCTAATGTGATGTGCCATGCCTTGCCATGCTAATGTTATGTGCCTTATCTTGCCATGCCGTGTGATTTGCGTTGTCTAACTATGCTGATATGATGTGTATTGCCTAGCCATACTAGGCAATTTGCCTTGTCTAGCCATGCTAATGTGATGTGCCCTGTCTAGCCATGGTAATCCGATGTGCCATGTCTAACCATGCTAATGTGATGGACCAATCGCCTAACTCTTCAGAGGCTCCGCATGAAAATCTGTATCCGCATTCATTCACTAATGACGTGGGGGTTACCAGGCCGTCTGGCATCTCCGTCGCAAACCTTCATGAGCCGCGACAAACTGAACCGTGGCTTTTTGCTGTAATATATCTCGAACAGCTTAATAATACAGATTAAGCAATCAAATAAAATAACCAAGTGAAGTGGGTGATTTTCAAAAGACTGAAGCAGAACATTCGTCTACATAAAGATGGCCATGGACTAATGAAAAGTGGAAATTTCTTAGGGTAGGAAAGGTAGGAAGCAGAAATGGTATGAAGTGTGGAGATAGGAAAGAAAGCTCGCTTACATACCACTTCTCAGAGGTGCCAATATTGGTCAAATGTTTGATATTTTCGGATGGATAATGTCACTTTCTAGCACTTAGCAGGGTCTTAGCACGTTGGTCTTGTTCGCGTCAGAGGATGCCAGCGATTGCTTTCAGATGGCTTTAACAACACGCTTGAGTAGTTAAATGAAGGTGTAGAAACCAATACGTTAACTTTCGGCATATCTGTCGCCACACAAATATTGTTATTCATCTTTAAAAAAGAGAAAGCAAGCCCGTTTGCATCGGTTAGAGCTAAGACATTGCACGTTTTTTTCACAGCCGATGTCAGAAACATGAGCTGATTAAAAATGGTTAGACAGAATAAAATGTATTGCCGTGGTTGGATTACGTGCACTTACTAGTCACTTGCTCCTTATCAAGCTCCTCCTGCGAAATGTCAGGTCAGCGTTAGCAAGATGGTCCTGAGGGTCGCATATCCGCTGTAAAGGCGGTGTGCTAACAAACGAAGACGACACTGCGCGCTCAACTAAGGTTCTGCAGACTGTCCTCTCTCTGAGTGGCTGCCATTTCCTGGGGAATAATAACCATGCACATGAAAATGAGGCTTGTACTACGAGTGGTCGTAGTGAATGAGGCAATTGGGAATAAGTGCCTAAACACGTAGGCTACGGGCCAGGGAAAGCGCCACATAGCGTCAGTGGACGTGCTGGGGCGTTAGATCGGGGTCATCGGGTCAGCCATCTGCAGCATCCAGATCCTGCTGAAGTTGAGCTGGGAGACTGCAGCGGAACATGAGCCTGGTGCCGCTGCCGTCTGTTGCGCGACTTTATCCGCCTCGTTCAGCTGGGCCGAGGGTCACTTGCCAGTAACTTTCAACCTTAATATGAAAGTCTGATTGATGCGCATGTGTAATGGACGGCCTAACAAATGCATGCTAATCAACAGAATAATACCCCTGAAGCTCACACGGACCAAATGTCTGCATCGGTAGTGATGTGATTAAGCTAAGCGTCTGGAAAACCAGAGGTGCGGAGTTTGACTCCAAGCGGCGCCTGCCTTTCTTACCCATGTGAGAGGCAGGCGACGCCACATAGCCGCACCAGTTGAGTGCGTTGCAGAGCCGCAATGACTAATACTGACGAGGTACCGACCACAACATAATCCTTTAAACATAATGCTATGCATCAGACCTCTTCGGGACCGTTCTATCAACGACACAAACGGAACAATGACGAAACAAACGTCTCAAGTCGTGCAGTCTCCCTCGGCGCCACCGTGAAGTTGTCTCTCACTGGCTGCGCACTTGATGCCAGACCACTGGTTGTCGATCGGACGCCTCACAGCGGCCACTAGGCGGCCAGCTCCGCCGGCAGGAACACGGGAGTGAAGCGGCCAGTCCCGCCGGCAGGAGCGCGGGAGTGAAGCGGCCAGTTCCGCTGGCAAAAGCGCGGGAGTGAAGCAGCCAGTCCCGCTGGCAGGAACGCGGGAGTGAAGCAGCCAGTCCCTCCGGCAGCAGCGCAGGAGTGAAGCGGCCAGTTCCTCCGGCAGGAACACGGGAGTGAAGCGGCCAGTTCCGCCGACAGGAACACGGGAGTGAAGCAGCCAGTTGTGCCGGCAGGAACACGGGAGTAAAGCGGCCAGTCCCGCCGACAGGAACACGGGAGTGAAGCGGCCAACTCCGCCGACAGCAGCGCGGGAACGACAGGCCAGTGCCGCCGGCGGGAGCGCGGGCATGGCGCGGCCAGCGAGCCCTGCTCACCCACTCACCATGTCTTTGCTGTCGGGCTGTCGCGGCCGGCGGCGTGCGCTGCTGGTCGGAGCGCGGTCTTCGCAGCTCTGCCAGCGGCCACTCGCCCAACCGTTCGTCTTCCGTCCGCGGCCAACTAAATTTAGCTGACTATTCTGTTTACTCAAGCGGCTGATTTCCAGTCGCTTTCTAGCGACGAATCACACACAAATTCAGAAGCCCGGCGCGGCACATGCCACCTCTAGCTCGGCATATGGACAGCATGTGGAGGGTGAGCCATCGTTGCAGGCACACGCCAATGGAAATATTAATGCGGAATCTTTCTTGTTGTGTGTCTGCTATTTTTCATCGAGTTCCGCCCAATTTTATGAGACTATGGGCAGGTAATGTTTAGGAAAAATGGCGTAAGCTGCCGATATGTTCGTACCTCTCTGTATTTTAGGCTGAGTGTGTTCTGTCAACAAAACAAAAATGTTCGCCTAAAGGAGTACTCTCTGTTTTGTTGTTAACGTCTTGCATGTGTTCATTACATCCTAAACGAATGGGGCACAAGGACTCCCCGACAAAGACTATGCCCCTCCCATGTTTTTTTTGCACAGTTAACACTTAATTTCGGAAATGACGTTTTTAGCCCGCAAACCTGCCGAAACCCTGACTTACATAAATGGTGCATTGCTTCACGAACCTCCAAGGCAGACATCCGTACCAAGATCGAGGGTTCTTAGAGAATCAACAGACTGGGAAGATCAGGGAATACAATCTGGGGACATCAAGGAGATCAGAGGCGTCATACGGTACGGGGAGAGGCCCCAAATCAGGTGCCCATGACACATCCAGCGTTCATCAACAGAGCTCTCATGTCTTTTCTGGCCTTCTTACCGGCTCCATAAGCCCATTGTTTTCTTTCGGTAACTCCTAACTGTCCGCAGAGCACCTTTCGAGAATCTCTAACTGTCCGCAGAGCACCTTTTGAGAATCCCTAACTGTCCGCAGAGCACCTTTCGGGAATCCCTAACTGTCCGCAGAGCACCTTTCGGGAATCCCCAACTGCCCGCAGAACACCTGGGTATTCAGAATCGTGCGGCTCGTGATGGAAGGATACTCCAGACGCCAGGAAACTAGAAATAAAAACTAGAAAAAGAGTTGCTGTGAAATCCAAAAGGCTTTTGTCCTGAGGGGTACGTCCTTCCACAATGACAGGGAAACCCCAGAGCCGACGAGCGACACACAGGCTGGTGATGGCTCCGACGCGGCCAGGGAGCTCCGAGGGAGGCGTGTGATCCGGGATGCGGTCAGGGAGCTCCGAGGGAGCTGTATGATACGAGATGCGGCCAGGGAGCTCTGAGGGAGCCGTGTGATCCAGTATGCGGTCAGGGAGCTCCGAGGGAGCTGTATGATACGAGATGCGGCCAGGGAGCTCTGAGGGAGCCGTGTGATCTGTGTGAGGCGAAGGTTCTCTTGAAGTCAAAATATTTAATATGGCTCAATTTATCCAAGGCATTCATGCACATTCAATGGTCGCAAGAAAGTCATTACATACCCTGAGGCCCCTGAGGAGAACATCCAATACCCTGAGACCCCTGGGATGTCTGCTCAGACAACCTGCCTAACCCTCGTCATTGTGGAAGGCCCTAGTTGATTTATGGAACAAAATGCTCTCGATCTTCAAATTGAATTAATTCCCTCTTTCCGCACATTTCTGGTGTTGCTACGAGAGGGGGACATTATCGGGTATTCATTTAGGTTTTGTGTGTGCCGAGGCCACCCACAAAGAAGAACGGAAAGCAGCCACCCATAAGCAACACGAACGTAGATCTGGATTATTATCGATTCTTGCTAGCGAATTACGGAGAAAAATATATCCCGAGCTTGCAAGAAGTGATCAAATCAAAATGTTTTCATTGAGGCCATTCAAGATCATAGTGGCCAATTGCTTGAAGTGGTGGTCACAATAAGTGGCTGCAGATCTTTCAGAGGTTACATCTCGCGGCAGAAAGCATTAGCTGTCTCCCCTTTTATCCAGCATGACAATGCTGGTGACTTGCTGTTACATGCGTCATGAACAGACCAGGAATTACTAGCTGATCTTATAAGCTGCAGTTGCCAACAGTCACGTGCTCTTCGTTCAAAACCTCCTAGGCATCTACGCACTAATGCTGCAAGACTATATACTGCGGATCTTGTGTGCACGCCCTGAATAGACGCAGCCTCAGCAATGAAGGCCGAGGCTGCAGCAAAATCGCCCTGCAAAGCCGCTGATCAGAGGCCAGGGACCATTCGTTTTCATATGTCAAACAGCTCGTCTCCGCCACCCGGGTCGCTGGCGCCGCGACCTGGAAAGCGGCTGGAAACTATTTATACTGCGCGGACACATGCACGCCTGGATGCCTGGGTCTGCCTGCCTATCGACGTCACGTGACCCGCCCCTCCACGGTTCCCGCCCCCAGAAGCCGCACGCCCAGTTCATGACTACGCAGGACTGCATCACAATATCTGTATTGTTACACTGTAGCCGACACCCATAGATTCCAACCGCCCGAGTCCATCTTCAAACCCCCTACTCAGCGTTCCGTACGGGTATATAAAAGGACTGTTCAAAATTTATGTGGAGGTGTGAGCTGAGATAGCCATCTTCAAGACCATTTCCTGCAGTTCAAAGCTTTGCTGTTTTCAATAATTCAAGTCTTCTCGTTTCTGAGCTAGGCGCACGCGAGCGTGCGCAGACGATGTCGCTCGGCCTATTTTGAAGTCCCCCAGAGATACATGACGTCAATACCACACCCCACGAATTTCGCCTTCTCAAAAGTCACACTGTGTTCAAAGCCAATAAAAGCATGGCCATTGACTTATTGGGGTCTGGAATATTTCAGTACCAGTAGCTACATTAACAGGCAGCAGTTGGCTTTCAAACAGCTTAAAGCATTCAATACAAGTGTCCATTTCAAACCGCGTTTTGTCAAATGTGACAAAAGCATTTGGGGAGTATCACGGACATGGGACTGGAAATCGAATAAGTTCAGAATAACGCCCCAACCGAGAACGCAATTGCAAGGAATAAACATGTTATTACTGACAAGTAAACAAGAACACCACGAAAAATGGTCAAATCACGCGCATGTAACGATCGTTGGGATCGTTGGGATAGATTTTGCACGCATAAATTAACAGACCACCTTGTGACGAGCCAAGATACTACAAATGAGCCAGTCGGTTCACCACAGTGGGAGCACTAGCTCAGCCAGTCTGACAGCGGCTCTGACGTCATAAGACGCTCTATTACGTAATGAAACGATGACGCATTGAAAAGCTATTTCACGTGTGGTGAAATTTTGTTATCTAGAGCAGTCTTTTGCACTTAAAAGCATGGTGCATGGTGTTAGTCTTCTTGCGCCACAGCACGCCAAGGATCTTTTTTTTAAATGACGCACATTGCAAGACGGGAAAGTTTTGAATACAATGTAAGTTCCTTGTTTCATAATGTTTGTGCAAATGAGTGTTATCTTTTCCATGAGGATTTGATGTCACGTATGCTAGTTAATAAAACATAAATTTGTGATCAAGAAAACAGAAGTGTGTAAATTTTGGAAGCAGAATACACTCTAATAGCGACAATGTAGCCGGCAATAGCCGCTAAAAGCCCTGTAGGGTTTTAAGTACGCGCGTCCTGGCCTTGCAGGCCCCAAAGAGGCAGCTCTAGTACCAACTTACGAAAGTTCAGCTGTTGTGCGGTGCAGGTTCAAGAGCGAAAATATGTTTCTTGAAAGAAGGGGCAGTTCAATTGTCAACATAAAGCCACTCACGTTTTGTTTCAACACAACCGCGGTTCAGCTAAACGAACACTACTACTAGCCAACCGAGGGAAAAACCATGAGATCACCCTTGCCGCCGATGATTGCCTACGTCTACATGGAACATTTCAAAGATACGACGATGGACACCGCGCCGCTCATGCTCTGGTAACACTGGAAGACGTAACGACATTCATCAGGGATATCATTAGCATGCAACAATCTATCCAACTCACCATGGGACGTAATGACGATAGTAGGTTATCATTTCCTGCCGTTATAGCGTATTCAGCAGCTAGTCGCTACCATAACTCTCAGTCACGCCACCCGACCGCCAGCAATAACCGCATGCTGAGATGTCTTCGACATGACGCAAATGCCAACAGCAACGATCACGTAATTCGCAAGGGGGATTAACTTTAACCGAGACGTTCCGCAGAGACGGGCACTGGAAAGGTTTTATAGACTATAAGCCCAAATAGCTTGCTGAACAAGCAGGCCAGCCAAAGAAAACTAACAGCGATGGCCTCATTACACTAGAACAAGGGCCTGTCAGAGACAATCAGAAGAATTTGCTGATGATACAAGATCACGATAGCCTTTTAAAGCAATTCAGCGTTTCGGAGAACAATTATCAACGCTAGGCTACTGACACCCAAGCAGCTTACGAAAAACTGCATATGCGATTGAACATGCAGTTAGTGCAGGTCCTGCAAAGGAGAAACAATTCACCATCAGAATGGAGAAGCACAGAAAGACAACTGTTCGGGGTGAGACTCAGAAGTCTGGCGAGGCAGAGAGAGATCTCTGGCATTGTCAGAGAGCGGTCGCCGACCAGCACGAGATGCGATAGTCAGTATCGATAGAGGGCAGCATTACAAAGATACAGGGGGCAGCACACACGATAATGGCTCACCACACCGCGGGTGAGAAAAGTTCCGATTTCATGGATACGTTCGATAACAAAAATGGATACTTTTGCGAGCTAATGGGGAACAAAATTGTAAAAATGGATACAATTATAAAAGAACAAAACAATGATGGATACAATTATAAAAGAACAAAACAATGTGACGACAGACGATGCAATTTACACGAAACTCAAAGCTTAGTATAAGTCTATACTCGCTAACGTTTGCAGGGTAAACTTGCTCAAAACACATGTCTCAACGTTGATGCTTCACTGTCTGAGCAGGTTGAGCTATAAGATGATGACAACAAAGAAGTTGTAAACAGAATTGCTTTCAGCAGGTGAAAAACATGTTACAAACTATACTATGTGAGCTAAACTATACTGAGCTCATTACTCGTCGTAAGAGTTGTAGCTGGCCACAGAGTCTTGCGGCGAATATGTTCAGTCTGCTACGCGGCGTTTTAAAGCGCCGTGCGAGACAGACAGACTCGAATTGGGCACAGGGCAAGGCTATGGGCTGAGGTTAATCATGCTCAGATCGTAAGAAGCTCGCTGGCTAGAAGATATTACCTGATCTTCAGCTTCTTTAAGACGTTGTGGGGCTCCTCTAAGGATCTACTGCGGAGGGCGTCCCTGGCAATAGAGCCAAACAGCCTTGCCGATCTGGAAGGCTCGTTGTTTGTAAACGCTCGAACCTTAACTTCAGAGGCCACCGAGGACGTTGGAGCCACACATGTCAAGGATTCATCCGGGGCTTCCTGCTGCTGAGGGTAACAGCGGCTTTGGGATAAGAGGCCGATTCTCGCTGTCATAGGCCCCAGAGCCAAAACGGGGGCTAACCTTGTTATTTTGTTGGGCGATTGCCACTTTCCTAAATGCTATGCTGCAAGATAGATCAATGAACCCTCAGGAAGCTTCATGGACGTAATAATGTGCTGGAATGATATCAGGATAACACTTTGGGTGAGTGACACGTTTATCAAGGGCTTGGATCACCTGTCGCAAAGAGCTTTTGTTTTGTGGGGCTTGACCCATCCGTAATCAGTACAAGTTGTTTAAACTGCAATTCTAGCTTTGTGGGGCAATCAATCAGCCTATGTGATTGATAAGGTAACTCTTTTATCCAGACGAGAGATCGAATTTCTTGTGTCCATAGGCTTAAATTATATCTTTTCACTGCTGAGAGCTATTGATGAGCGTTAGTGGGCCAGGCTTTCATCGGTAGTAACATTCGATGTGACGCGACCAGGGGTCGCGAGATACCACGACTCTGACGTGGGCCAGATCAGGAGTGTTGCACCTGATACCCCCCACGCCCTGGTCGAATCGTTGGGATGGGCCTGGTCCAAACTGATGGGCCTAGTCCAAAACTGCCACTTCTTTGGCCAAACAATCAGCAGCTTCCTTCCCATGACTGAACTGGCATCATCCAGTCAACAGTGCGGAGTCAAGTTGTGACTTCGGCATAAAATGCTCGCACCAGCCTCTGTATTTCAGCAGAGTGGATAAAGATCTGGTCGGAAAGCACGTCTGCAGCAGCTGCTGACCTGATGGTGGGTCCGCTATGAGGCGGGTCTCGTGGATGCGCTTGAGGTCCGAGGCCAGCAGGCTGCACAACCTCCAGCACTGCCAAATAGCGACCAGCATGACATGCGATCCCCTAAGGTTTTCGGGGGACACCTTCCCGCCATGGCGTGCAACCGGGCCCAAACTCTCGGTATCCTATGGACAGTTGTACTCTGCCCATCCACTGTTTTTTCGGGAGGTCCTATCTTTCTTATATATATATATATATATATATATATATATATATATATATATATATATATATATATATATATATATATGTGTGTGTGTGTGTGTGTGTGTGTGTGTGTGTGTGTGTGTGTGTGTGTGTGTGTGTGTGTGTGTGTGTGTGTGTGTGTGTGTGTGTGTGTGTGTGTGTGTGTGTGTGTGTGTGTGCCGGTCCAAATGCCGAGCCTAGGTTTTCGGAAGCCCTAAATGGGATATCTAGTCTTGTCTGAACATGTTTATTCGATTTTCAGCTGGTCCTCGAAAGACGTGATTATGCGCATTTTTACTTTCGGTTGTGAAAAGTGTGCTATTTTGGACGAACTGCGTGGGTGTGTAAGTTTTTCAGGTGGCAAGGCCACGTGGATGAGAATGAAGATGAATAACGAAATGCGAAATCACGCTGCTCCAGGATATGGTCTCATCACTTGTAAGTTGTTTGTGTTTGGTGTAAGCATTTAAATCGCACTTAATCACGTTGAAACTGGTGATGAAAGATTGCAACGTAAATTGTATTAAATCACATTGGATACGAAGCTCTATTGCCGCCACTGCGCGCTCTTGGAACGAGCGCGACGGTGACATTGCGGTGTGTGGCCTCTCATACGAAAAGACTGGGTTTAAGTTGGATGTAAGTTATTGTCGTCTGGCAAGATTTTGAAAAGTGAGTAGTGAATATTGGAAAGGGATTGGTGAACCCTCTTTATCGACAACTGCAGTTAATAGAGGACTGATCTGCCTTAATTGATTAGAGTATGGTGTCCCGATAGGGATAGTTCCTGAAGTGGCAAACAATGTGTTAGCTTTTGAAGGTGATTGAAGAGATTGACTTCAGCAATAACATGCAATTGTTTGGGTAGGTTTAGTACGCTAGACCAGACGTTTGGAAGGGGGATGCCTGTAGTTTTTCTCATGCATTTGCAGTGGGTGTTGTGTTACATTTCAAAAATGTTGTCGATAGGTACTTACGGACATGTTCCCCAACCCCCAGAACAACACGTTTTTATAGGCTTTGGGCATCAATCTAGCCTTGAAGGGGAAATCATTCCAAACATAAGGTTTTCCATACATCAGGAGCTTAGCGGGTGGTACATACCAGAGCATAAAAGTGGGTGTTCCACATTTGTATGGGCATCAACTGAAATTAGCCACCTTGAAGATCATTCGGTTTATTACACAGCCCTGCCATTCCTAAGCACCCTTCTAATTTTCCAAACGTTTCTAGTTTCTGAGCTACACACCTGCAAAGATGCGTGTATTATTTCGTGATGATTATTTCAAGATCACCCAGGCACCCACGACGCATAATGGTTTTAAATCTTGCTATTTCACTGGCCATGGGGCGATCAAGGCAAATCACCATATGACTGTTGAGTCGTTCATATCTGACTTTGTGAATATATTTTCAGCGTAACGGCCGTCAGTTGGCTCACAATCAGTGTTGTGGAAGATTACGTAAGTTGCTCAGTGTATTAGCGAGGAGCATTTTTCACATAGCTAAGACAATAGTCCGTCCCGGTGGCTCAGTTGGTTAGAGCGCCTGCATTCTGATCCATCCATCCAAGGCAGGATGGGTTCGAGTCGCTTTAGGGGGCTCGCTCTTTGCCCTTGGCAGGCATGGCCTGCGGGCGGTGGCGGCGGTTGCGCTAAAGGTCAGTTGACGTCAGAGGGCAGGACGGACCGTGCCGAGCATTGTGGCACGTTAAGCTTTCGCCACTAAATTCTGCCGTAGCCTGGAATTGCGCGATCGGATGGTGAGGGTCAGGGCTCACACAACAAGCACTGCTTAGCGTGAGAGCTGATCCAAGAAATTCATCCATTCAAAGGGTTCGGATCAAATTTACTATATCTCACAAGTGTCGCACCCAACCATCCCTACCATTGTGTAACCACAACAGCTCCTGCATGGTGCATGCCTCAGTGTAACGTCAATTGGTATCTCATTCCACCAGCCTCATTGCTGTGTCCCAACTCCGCGCAAGCATGTGTCGACTTTATCAGCCCCACTTAAGATTTTAACCGTAGGGAGGACAGAACGTCACTTCATACAGGGTGGCTTGGTTCACTCGAGAGCGCCCTCGTGCAAACCAAGCCACCCCATACCAAGTATGGTTGTGTGCTGTCGATATTGGAACTGCAGCAAAAGCTGTTCTGAAAACCGAGCCATAATGTTTTGTGATTACGCGAACCAGTACAATATCAAATATGTTCGCTATCCAAAACGGATCTATGGAAATTTGCTGGAGACTTCAAATGCTAGTTCGCACCTGTTTGCCATTTGTGGTGTAGAGCTAGCCGGAGCTGTGATATGTCATCTGCGCTCCTAGTAAGTTAGTAAAATGCTGTGCCAGCGGGGTTTGCCATGGAAATGAATTCATTTGAACCAACTATTCCATTCCAGGCGGTGAGCACCAAGGGAGCCCCCGTCATCGGATGATTCTGACCTGGCGTGCGACGATGATGCTGTAGACCCTGACTACGTCCCATCGGACGACTCCATCTGCAACGATCTGAAGAGCGCTTTGCGGTCACGTGATCCCACTGCCAATGATCTGGAGTGCACGGAAAATCTCGATGGTGACCCAGTAGATAACCCTGCCATCGTTCCACAGTCAGACGATTCTGCGAGTGAAGGCTCAACCTGTGTTCCTGCGTCAGTTGCGTCGCATGAGATACTACCTCTGCCGGCTCTTGGCACCGAGGGCAGCCAGAATTCCGAGAATCACGTTTCACCTACACCTGGGGTAGTAGCCAGTACGAGGGATGTCGAAAAGCGTGCGTGGGATTGCATAAATGTGTGCTACTATTGTGACGAACCACAGCTGAAGCTTTCCCGGCACCTGCAAAGGCACCACAAGGACGAAACTGAAGCCCAGAGAGCCTTTATACTCGAAAAGGGACCAAGGAACGACTCAGGGCCCTGTATAGCTTGCAGCGGAAGGGTAACTATGCTCATAACACCAAAATAAAATGTGGCACAAAAAAGGGTCAGCTGATACCCTGTCGAAGGGCTACAACTGAGAAAACAGAGAATTTCCTGGTTTGTGACCATTGTCACGGCTTTTTTACCGCAAGACTCTCTGGCGGCACAAAAGGTACTGTGCCAGCCAGCTGGGCATGCAAAGCACTGGTAGCGTCCAGAGTCACGCTCGGTCACTGATTCCAGTATCAGGGAACGTCAGCGAGGGTCTTCGCCGAGTGCTCGGTACGATGACGTTTGATACCGTATCACTATTGTGCAAGTCGGACGACATAATCCTGCAGTACGGGGCGAAGTTGTTTATGAGGCTTGGTCACGACAAGCACAACGCCCAGCACATAAGCGTAAAAATGAAGGAACTCGGCCGGCTTCTGCACGTCCTCCAGGAGAAGGAACCTAACGCGAAGCTGAGAGACTTCTTCGTCCCACAGAAATTTGCTACATTGACAGCCGGTGTTCACAAGCTGCGTAGCTTTGATAGCGAAAACCATAAATATGACATTCCGTCACTGGCCTTGAAACTGGGCCACAGCATCGAGAAATGAGCTGCCATCGGGAAAGTCCAGGCAATGGGGAAAGGAGGGGGCACAGAATCGGTAACGAAATTCATGGAGTCTAAAAAAATGGAGTGGACGGATCAGGTCTCCCAAAGGCCACTAGCGACCCTAGAGGAAGAAAAGTGGAACAAGCCCAAAATTCTCCCGCCGACTGAATACATCCAAAAGGTACAGAAAACTCTGGACGATGCAATCACCTCCAAGAAGGATGAGCTCGAAGCAAAGCCGTCTCCGGCATCGTACAGAGCTTTCTCAGAATCGGTGCTCGCTCGTATCATCCTATTCAACCGCAGGCGACGAGGCGAGACAGGGCGGATAACGCTAAAGGGGTTTGAAAGCAAGCACAAAGCCAGCTCTCGTGACGCTATTGCAGAATGCCTTTCGCCACTGGAAAAGCGCCTCTCGAAGACACTCACTAGAGTGGTTATCGAAGGGAAGAGGGGAAGGGGCGTGCCTGTTCTTCTGACCGAAGAGCTTCGTGAGGGCGTAGAAACTCTTATCGAAAAGAGAGCGGAAGCCGGTGTCAGTAAAGACTGCCATACATATTTGTCAACACGCTGTCGACTGACAACCGAGCTACGCGTGGAAGCGACGCCCTCAGAAAGCATGTGTTACAGTCCGGAGCGAAGTCGCCAGATGCGATCACGTCGAGCAGCCTGCGAAAACACATCGCAACGTTGTCGCAAATACTAAACCTAAGAGGGAACGAGTTGGATCAGTTGGTCACGATATTCGCGTGCATCGGGAATTGTACCGACTTCCAGATGCCACAATCCACATCGCAAAGATCAGCAAAGCTTTGATGGCCATGGAAAATGGCATCTCCGTCTGCAAAGGAAAAAATCTGGACGAAGTCGACGACCGCATCAACGCACCAATGGCGGAAGAGGACGGTCAGGAGGACATGGGTGGAGAAGATTGTGCGGCGGAGGTCGCAAATGTCCTACCTGGACAAAAAGCCAAGAGGGAAGAGAGGCTTGTTCTCCGAAGGAGAAATCTGCACATCGGGAGACTACCGATGACGCTCAGGAAAAAACACCGCTGGCAAAGCAAAGACGTATCGCTTGGCGCGATGCGGAAAAGGCAGCTGTGACAAGGCACCTTGGCCTGTCCGTTAGCCGCATGGAGGATCCTGGCCAAGCTGCATGCTTACGTGCCCTGTCAGCAAAAAATGCCCTGCACCAGCGTTCATGGAGAGATGTTGAATACCACGTCCATAACGTGATTGTTAGAGCACGTCGCGAGGCGAAGTGAGTGTCAGTGACTTACACATTAGATGTCGACTTCGTTCACGTTTGCATGATGCTCGGCCGTAAAGTTTGCAACGACAAAAGCGATCTGCTTGTTGTTGCTCCCGTTGGTAGTAGCAATCTGTGTAAGTGGAGCTGATGAGCGGTGAAAAAAGCAGTGCTCACCAAGGGCAGTGTGGGCAGATCTGCAATTCTGGGCGGGAGATGGCACCTAAGCACGGAAATAGACGCACCCCACCGGTAAAAATGCATTATACCCCAATGCCAATTTGGCAGCAAATTAGGTGTGTCATCTTCCTGTTGCATCTTTCCAATAAAGGATTCGATGCAAATGCTACTTTCTCCACGCCATTTTTGAAATCCTTTGGCAAATCTGACACCACTACACCTAACCGAAGTACGCTTGTTACATTGACAAGGGATGGGGCACAAGGGCCTTTGACTAGTTCTTGAAGACTGGAATGGGCGCGTGGGCGTCGAGCACGAAATCTCGCATCAGCCAAGCAACCGACATGTTTATGGGGCAGCTCGTCTGGCTTCAGTGACTGACTGCAATGACTGTTATGACTGACTCCTTGATTTTGGTGTTGCACGGTCCTCCTTCGTCGGTCAGCAGCTGATTGCTACATCACACCGCACCATGGATTCCACTTGTATGCAGAAAGTGCATATGCGTAGTTGACACGTATATAAAAACCCAGCACGCACGCAAGCCGTGGGAAAGGCACATTAAACAGGTAGCGTGAGCACGTGACTCACAGTTACACCAGCAGCGAACCATTTACCCACACTCAGTCGCATAGAAGAGACCACCATTAAGTAAACCGCTGCATTGACGCCGGCACGAGCCATATCCCAACAGCGGACCACAAATTGTGTATCCCACCAGTGGAGCAGACAGACGCCGCCGCCCACTCGCACCGCCAGCCACATCCACAGCATTAGTGGCCGTGTGCTGTCGCCCTAAGACACCGGGGTTCGCGGGCAGGGTCGAGCCATGGCGCTTTGTATGGTGACTGGAACACCGGCAGTGTGGAAGAGACTGTCGGAGTCACCTGAGAATGAGATGAAGGGCGGCTGCTCGCCGAAGCACCTGAAGCTGCAGTAGCTCGGTCAGCAGATAAACAGTTCCAGCAGCACTTCAAGTCACTTTTCCACCGCTGTCTGGAGCGTCGCCTCCGTTGCCCGTCAAGCTCCTCAGCCCCGGCTGCCCTCTGCTGCAACCATTGCAACAGCAGAGGCTTCGGGAAAACCGCCGTCGAGTAGTGTGCCGCCGACCGGGTCATTGATGATGCGTCAGCACTGTTAGCACTATTAGTGATAAAACGTCATGAAAACCTAGCAGGCGTTGCCCTTCCTCCTACTGTAATCGGGCCGGTGGGACCGGAAAACAATAAGCTTCCCGGGTGTCCAGCCGTCGGGGCAAACACTCATCGGGTAGTCTAATGAACTGTAGTCATTTGTCATGCGGTCGGGGGCGATGCCACAGCATGGGGCGTCGATGGAGCCAAAATCCGTTGGTGATATCAACAGGCCTGGGGAGGGCTTCATCGTGAAGAACGTTCAGTAGGTATTAATATGCCGTATGCTACTATTCATCCGACTCCTTGATTTAGACTTTAACGTGACGACCGGAAAGTGCACCATGATAAAATAAAGGAAAACGATTGTTATATTACGGATGAAAAATTTAAGCAACAGAAAGCCTACGATCCGCCGTTATTTGCCTATATTTGAACGCAAACCAACAGCCTGACGCGCAAACAGTAGCGCAGGAAGGAAACGGCACGTGGGGAAAGTTCCCCCTGCTTAAGGTTTCAAGGGACCCGAGGGGCCTCGGGATTTACGATTAAGGGCCTGATTTGAGGGCCCAGAAGGCCAGAAAGGTCGGCTGGAAAACCATTCAGAGCCCCGGCCGGCACGGTGGGGCACTCCAATGCCAGCATTTTTTTTTGGGGGGGGGGGCCTTTCACTATTGGGGGGGGGGGGGGGGCGTTTATCAACCTTGTGCCCGCTTCTGGCCCATTGCCAAGGCTCTGGCTGTGCGCTTGCGCACAAGGTAGCACATTGATATGTAGCCGTGTTTGGTTTGTCGCCGGCGTCGTCGCCAGCATCTTTCAAAGGTGGCCGCGATACTGGATTATGAGATGGCCGTTGCCTTGGTGATTAATTAACATGTCATTTTCAAGAAATACATTTGTCGGCAAATATCCAAAACAGACTGCTCGACATCGTCTCTCGCCGGAAAAGGGGCTCTCAGATTCCCTGCAACCCCCAAGGAGCCCCTCTGAATGCTGTTCGAGGCCCCCGACCTGAGGGCCTTTGTCCCTTTGTCCTTAACTTCCAGGTACAGTTGGTCCTAAATACGCACTCCTCTACTACTCCTGGTCCTAATACTCCTAAGTCCTCTAATACTCCTGGTCCTAAATACGCAGCTCAATATGACGGAAAAGTCACATACGGTCCTCTGTAACACTATGTCCTCGGTATTTTCAATTGCCATTGTAAGCTAAAGATGGCGGTTTTCTCATTCGAACAGCCTATCCTGTTCTTTAACGGCCAAATGGTTGCATGGCCTTCCAATTTGGCTGCGATGCCGCCATTCGTTCGGGTTGTTCTCAGTAGTGACGGTTTTAGTCAGGTGCCCTGTAAAGCACGGCACACAAGTCTCTGTGTGTGTGTGTGTGTGTGTGTGTGTGTGTGTGTGTGTGTGTGTGTGTGTGTGTGTGTGTGTGTGTGTGTGTGTGTGTGTGTGTGTGTGTGTGGTGTGTGTGTGTGTGTGTGTGTGTGTGTGTGTGTGTGTGTGTGTGTGTGTGTGTGTGTGTGTGTGTGTGTGTGCGTGTGTGTGTGTATGCGTGCGTGCGTGCGTGCGTGCGTGCGTGCGTGCGTGCGTGCATGCGTGCGTGCGTGCGTGCGTGCGTGCGTGCGTGCGTGCGTGTATGGGTGCGCACCTGAATACTCGGTTCCCAATGGGGCACTTCACGTCCGCTGCATACTTCAATAGCCGAGCAGGCAGAACTTGGCGTGGCTTTCGGACGGATGAACAGGACGGGTGCAGCGCGACTCCCGCAACGCGTCTCGCTACCTCCGCGCTGCGGCTTGGTGTGAGCGTGGCGACGTGTGTCTGGGTTAGGACGTAGTCGGTGGGAAAGTCGCATTCAAGCTGAGAAAGCCGTACGGCTGTGAGGTGTCTGGTAGTATTTCCAGTGAGCACGTATCTCACTGAATAGGGATGTGTCATGATGTGTGATGTGCCATTATAATGATGATGATGATGTGTGAATAGCGCGTTGATGGCAGTATGGTGCACTTAACACTGGTGAAGAACGACGATGCAGCGCAGGCAGTGACAATGCGTGGTGATCTGACTTGGTAATAAAAACACGCAGTTGCTGTGAGCTGAATGTTTGCTGTCATTAGAACCCGACAACCGAGTTGTCAGTTAACTCCATCAGCCTGACAATACTAGGCCACTTCACCGAAAGAGAGTGCATGCGGCGAGTCAATAGGCTATCAGTACGTATAGGCGAACGATCCTCGTACCAACGCCCAAATATAGCCATCAACCGAGTAATGAAGTAGTGAAAACGCTCCGCGTGCACCCGTGCACCGTATTCCCGGGGTTCTAACACAAGCATTGCAGTTTTCCCCATATTCAAGGTCCGATTTTCCTTGAGTGAGTCAACTCCGACGAGAGCAATTAACATTTTCGGCCGTTATTCAAATCAAACGCAGTTACACAACTCAGCGTAAAATAAATCACTTATAACGTTGCGTATTTTAACGTTCGCCCCTTCAGAATCGATTGCAAGTGACACCACATTCGTGTCATTTTGTAGGCATGCATTTTCATACTCTTTATTCTGCGCGCCGCCCGTCCGGGGTCGGTGGGGCTTCCCGGCGGGGCGTGGGACGGCGAGCAGGCCGGTCGTGGTCTGGAACTCCCCGCCGCACCAATCACAACCATCAGGCCGAGAGACGAATACGGATCGGCCTGGCGCTCCTGCCGACCGGCCCGCATCAACAAAGCGGCGCCAGTTGTTGACTGGACGCGCAGGGCCGCCCGAGACGAGAGCGGGAGGTCATTGCACCGTCGCCGGCCGAGGTCTGGTCCAGTGGCGCGTTAGGGTCCAGGCACTGGAGGCAGCGCAGGCCAGCCCGGCGAACACATTGGACGGAGGGGGACTTGTGGCAAAACTATTGGAGTGTGAGAAAAGGAGGGCGGGCTGACCCAGCTGGAAGAAGTTACCAGCAAGAAGCTACGAGAGGCAGTCAACCAGGGAGTCCGGAGGAGTAGCGCGGAGAAGTAGCGGTGATAACCTGGCGGCGACATCTGGTCCCGCGAAGAAAGGGGACACCGGCGTCAACATGCACGTGTGGGTCCACAAGCTGTCGTCCCCATCCTCATCGGGCCATGGACGACTGGCGCTCCAAACATGTCCCTTGACACCTTCCTACCGGGCGGGCGTGGACCACGGCCACCCGTTCCCTCCCGTGTAGCTGAGAAAAGCGCGATGGGGAGTTGGGAAAGAAGGGGGAGGGCACTTGCCATGCGACTCTCTCGGCCCGGCACTGTGTCTCGGGTGTACTCCCATAATTACTGGGGAGGGGGGGGGGGATGATGAGTCACGCGGTGCGGCGCTAGGCCCGCGTGAAGCGATCCACTGTTGCGGTCCACACGTGTGAGTAATTCTTGTAAATGCTGGCGACGGTCTGCGTTTTAATAGTTTAGCAAGGACGCGACGCTGGAGGGGGGCTTGCCAGGCGGCGAAAGGGCGCTCGCGCCCGGCGTATGAGGGCGTGGTGTCCGAGGCCGCTGACGCGTACTCAGGCGCGACGGCTCGCTCGTTAGCCCGCGCCGACGTTATCTTGATTCTGCCGTTGAAGGCGGCCAAGTGGAGGCGCAGCGGCTCGTCACGGTCCTCGTCGATCCAGCGTCGCGGCCTGGCGCGGTGTATGGGCCACGCCTGCGCATTCTTGAAGGGCTCTTTGTCTATGGTGTTAGCCTGTTTGCAAGCAAGGCGGATTGTTTTCCTGGCTTCCTTAAATTTTCTCGATAGCTCAGGGCGTCTGGACCCTCACTGGGCCCCGCCCTGCGCATTCGGACGGATTCCTTTAACGAGCGCGTGTACTCACATTTTCCCTGTTTTATTTTGTATTGTTTGACCCGGCTCGGTTTACTGACTGATCTGCGCACGGTGCCTATGCTCGGTTGACCAGTGAGTGCCCCTCTCGTCCTGGGGAGATCCGCTACGGACACCGGAGACTTGGTGCGGGGAGTACAGTGTCAAACTCTCCGAAGCAGGCAAGATCTCCGGGCCTTTAGCCACTGATCAGAAGGAGATCGCCTGCCGTGGATGCTGAGGCATCGCGGCGAGATGCGTCGAGCCCGTCTCGTCTCGAGAGACCGTCCACGACTCCGTGAGACCAGGGGAGGTTGCTCGCGAGGCGCCGACCTGGGTAGCACTGGATAGGAGATGAGGAACGCGCCCGATCAGCATGACTCGGCTCTGGCCGGGACTGAGCGGTCAGATAACCGCAATCCTGCTTTTACGCAGATGAATGTTCGTGGGCAGCTCGACTCAAAGGCACGGTTTCGCTCCTTTTTTGACTGAAAGACGATCGACTCGTTTCGTTGTCTCTCACTTGACCTTAGGCGTGACGGCATGAAGAGGCACAGGTCACGGTATGACCAAGGACCAGTGAGAACCGCCCGGGATGCGGGATTATCCAAGGCGTTAGCTGGGTCTATCCGTTGGTGTTTAATACTTTGGGAGAGAACAGGACGCAGCCTGTTCTCTTCTGACGTGGTTTACGCCAGGCCTTATGAGCTCTTCATGACAGGATGTTTCGGACGGACAGAGGTCCCGCCATCGACGCTCGCAGGGAGGGCGACAAGGGACCGGTTTGTCGGACAGCCCAGTCAGGCCGAGTTTCCAGAGCGCGCCGGCCGTGGACGCCGTAAGGCGTAAACACAGGCTACGTCGGGTGCTCGCTGTCCGCCGCGCCGCTGCGGGGCGGTGCGCAAAGCTCACTCTGGTAGACCGGAGGCGAGTGCGCAGGAGCGCTGGAGGCGACGCCTCCGTGCTGGACGAGGCGCTGCCTGAGGCGAGTACGCAGAAGCAGGAAGCTTGGGGGCGGTGGGCGTGGCCGAAGGAATGGTGGGCCGCCCAAACGTGGACTAGACGCAGGAGAGCGTCGTCCTAATAGGGAGCCGTCACTCTGAAGGTCAGGCGAGGGAACGAGTTGTCGTCCAGCCTCGGACACGGGATGCCGGCCCAGGAGCTGCGTCGGTGCTAAGCTGATTGATGAACCTGATATGCCTTAAAAAGGGCTTAAAGATGGCATTATTGCATGTGTAGAACGGGATAGATAAATTCTAGCTTAGCGAGGACCCGCGCAGACGTGCAGATTATAATACCAAGGCTGGATAAAACAGGGAGAGAGGATCCACCCGTGTGCGAGACAAGAATGAATGGGGTGACGGGGTCACCAGAGGACGCGTATGCTTGGAGTGAGTGTGGTGGGGCGCCGAATTCATGTAGTCTGTGTGGACCAGTGAGGGCCGAGGGGGGACCCACAGGGTTGTTGTTATCCAGCGGGCCCTTGCCAATGTTACTCTCCGTTTGCGTGGGATCGCGGCCAATTTGGGCGCAATATCAATGCATCCAATTTCGTTTTTGCCCCGTCTAAATATTGTCATCAGCTTAAGGGTGGAGATGGGGTACCGTGGTTATATACGGGGAGATATCCGTTCATGGAGTCTGATCGGATCTACCATCCCGCCAATGCCCCGGTCACCTACTCTATCCTAGCTCCGTGGCTCACGTGAATGTGTGCTGATGTCGGATATACCGGAGTCACAAAGTGCCGAGTCGTGCGCTAACATCATCTGGCTTGCATGCTGACCAAGTGTACCACGTATGGGCTCCTTAGTATAAATTCGCTGTTGTGGGGAGGTGTGACGGCGGTGGCCGACGGCACACAAACAACTAGCAGCAGCCCGGCAGTAGCGCAGCGCACGCACTCCACCACAGGAACCACTCACAGTAACAGAACTCATTTTCTTTCACTCTGGACGGGTGAGTTGGTTTTACCTTCGCTCTACGCGGGGGCGAAACAAAGATCTCGCTAACATCTCGAAAACTAAGCAAGCTAGAGTCACTGGGAAAAGGCATCGGAAAGCTTTCTCCAAACGGTATCAGACGGTACCAAACGGTTGACTATTGAAAAATTTGATACGCTTATACGCGGCGTTGAGACGAACAACAGTTTCCGAAGATGGGTGATGAAACTGCTCACTGCTTCATGATTATGATGCCGTTGATGAAATACTAGATCAGATGCAGAGTAAACGTTAGGCAATTGCGCACAACAGTCATCCGATTTTCAACAAGTCATACACTGATCTCAAACTGCTAACCGAAATGGCAGATAAAACAAGGTCAGTCTAAAAATCGTGTTCGGTGTCATACACATGTTCAAGAAAGATAGGACATGACTTTGCTTGATGACACTGGTTATGAGCTTGCGTTTGTTTTTGTAGTTAAGGACCGGGATATTGACCTGCTGAGATAATATTGTATGGCCTACAGTACAATGGTAGACGTGTGTACCAAACAGCATACCCATTGAACTGATCTCAAATCTTGGGTGCGGTATTGATTACATGGAATGGATGTGTAACTCATCGCCTAACGAGGCGTCTTTTATGTGGATTGGTTACCACGATTACAAAATCCATACGTATATATAACTAAGCGGATAGACAACATGCAACGTTAGGGGCCAAGCAAGCAAATCATCGCACACGCAACGCCTTCAGATGGGTCTTTTTCAATGTAAAGTTTGAGCTGCTTTCCCCATTACAATATCCTGTATGTCCCGCTGGGCACTAGCGCCACATTTGAAACAAATGCGAATCGAGCGTACATTTGCAATCGACATGCTTGCGACGGCTCACATATAGCCATTTTGCCATCATACGGTTACGACGTTGTTAGTAGCAATAGTCACTTATCACCTCGTGTTGCGTAGGTCGCTGTTCAGGGCTATGGATGACCCACAAGGCAATTGTGACAAAAATGCGCGATGGTTCTTCACCCGCACCACAGACATGTGCAATGAACTAGATCTCAGTTTAAATGCGACCTGGTCCGTCGCCAGGTAATGACATTTTTTAACATAAATCCCTTCCGACAGTGTGCGTATTGTCGATAGCATTGAACCTCAGAACCTGGACGGGGATCTGAGTGTCTGACACAACCAAGCCACCTCCATCCAAATTCAGCGCTGCCCAGACCATTCAATATCGCGACTTCTACATTTGTGTGCCCGTCTCGACTCCGCCATTTGCAATCTAACAACGCTATGATGATTATTCAGTATGCCTATTGCAGTTTCGGAATCGTGACAATGCTCTTCTTCTTTGCTTCTATCGGAGACAGATGCTCGCCAACTCATGAAAAGCACATTTGTCACAAAAAGCAGCACACCTAGCAACATCAGAATACCACACCGGCCTGAAGTCGTGCTTTGTTCGCACCGTCAGCAAAAAATCACAACACCTGGACAGATAAACGAATTAAGAAATATTTTACACTGACGGCAATAAGGCGCGTAAAGCTCTGGGTGTGTTATAGTTTTTCTTAAAGGCTTAATCCAAACCATTTGAATCGAAGGATTTTTGGGATCACAGCTCAGGTTAGGCAGTGCTTGTTGTGTGAACCCTGACCTTTACCATTCGATCGCACAGTTCCCGGCAACGGCAGAAATTAGCGGCGACTGCTTAGCGTGCGGCAATGCTCGACACGGTCCGTCCTGCCCTCCGACATCAACTGACCCTTAGCGCGACCGCTGCCACCAACCGCGGGCCACACCTGTCATGCATACGCTCTAACCAACCGAACCACCGGGACGGACAAACATATCGGGCCGCTCCGTGGCACAGGGCTGGCCCAGGTCACCAATGGCTCGCCCAGTCTTTGTCTCCCACAGCCAAAAATACCTGCCTATGCTGACGATAATCCATGGGATTCGCACCAGTGCACGTTACGATACGGGCCAGAGTGAGTTGGCCATTTGCGAGGGTACGTGTATGCAACACTCATTTGTCACATGCCTTGTGTGTAAAATTACAAGTGCAACTATTCATGGAATGTCCCATTTTCCGTACAACCAACTCGAGACTGGACCTCGGAGCCCCCAAAAATGATAGGGCGATTGGACAGCTATTCGTTGTCAGTCAGCGCGACGACGCTCGCCCGGCACGTGTGAACGCGGCATGTGTGGACGCCGGTCAGTTGGATGGCCTTACCATGGTCCCGCGGCCTCCGATCGATACACACAAGCCCTGGGGCGCAGCGCAGCCAGCGGCGCCGGGACCAATCCCGGCCAGCCACCGTCGTGTGATGGGCGTTTTCACATCTGGTTGCGCGCTGCTCATCACACCCATGCGCCCAGTGTGGGCGGTGCAGCGGCGGCGGCAAACGACCGCGGACCGCGCCGCGGGCCCCTCTCCCCGCATGGCGACGCGTCTGCCAGTGGCTTTCAAACTCGACCTCGTCGGCGCTACTGGGCGCGGCTCGGAGCGGCCGGCCGGCATCCCGTCGAAACCCCCGGAACGTGGCGGCCTGTCGTATCTTCGGCGTCGGGTGGGAAACCAGCCGCAGTCGTGGAGCGCAGGGCCTAGTTGGAGGCAGTACCCGTACACTGCCGGTACATCGTAGACGCCATGGATACCTTCCTGAATGCCGGCGTTTGCGTGGTGCGCGCGCTCTTCTGCTGGCTGGAGTCGGTGGTGCTGTTCTTCGTGCCAGCCCACTACCGCATGAAGTCGGTGGCCGGGGACGTGACGCTCATCACGGGCGGCGGCAGCGGCATCGGTCGCCTCCTGGCGCTGCGGCTGGCCAAGCGCGGCGCCCGCATTGTCACCTGGGACGTCAACGTGGAAGGTAACCAGGCGCGGTCGGTCCCGCCGCGTGGCCCCCCCCCCCCCCCCTCCCCCGGCCGACGACCCGAGCGCCGAGTGCGCCGGCGTGTCAGCCAGCCCAGCCCCCGTGGCACGCTCGGACGGTGCAGGGGTGAATCCGGTCGGTCGCGTGGAGCCATGGCCTGGTGGCGAAGAACCGTGAGGTTGGGTTTGTAGCGAAATGGAGCCACACGTGTTGCCCCTTGGGCACAATCATGTCACGCTCATATCCAACTTATGTCATAATCGTCATATATCATAAACATACCATAATCATGTCACAATAATATCATAATCATATTATTATAAGTCATATAATAATGCTAGCACAGTCATATGGTCATAGGGTAAACAGATCGTGAGCATATCATTATCATATTGTGGTCATTTTATTATCATATTGTAATACTACAATCTGTCATAATCATCACATTTATACCGTTATGGATTCATAAGTGGCATGAAATTCATTTTCTTATTCCCGCAATAAGAAATTCCGAATCCGACTTAAAGTTGGATTGGATTATACGACGTAGGACAATGGATACGACGCGAGACAATGCAGGCTTCTTCCCAGACTGTAAGACGTATGTCATGAAGATTCCTCGCTCGTTTGGGCCTGTCTGGCTGTCTGTTGCCATCCGGACATCGCCAGCCAGACGGTGCAAGTGTAGCAACCCACTGCTCTAGACTACTGAACGCTCAGAAACGGACCACCAGTCGCCGTTAACTATACACCATGTACCAGCCTGACCTAGTTGCCCTCGTGCAAGGCCTGTAAGCCGGAGTTGCGGGCGCTGGCTGAGCGAGCCAAACGTACCATCTGCTGCACGCGCCGGACAGGCCTGGACACCGGACAACAAATCACTTGAGCCGTTTATGAGCGGTGAACTGTTCGGCGGCGTGTGAAGCTGGCTTACGTAGGTATTAATCTTAGTGAAGATGGATCCGAGCCATTGCTCACACTCATGACCCACCCCTACTCGCACCGATACGCCTGGATTCGACTCTAGTGAATTGATTCATTTTAGAGCTGGATCGAACTCGGATTTTGGCCGAACGCACCAGAACAGACCGCGAATTCGGTCCCAGACCCACACTCGGACTGAGACTTTGACTAAGATGTGGAGTCAGACCCGGACTGAGACTCGGAGACTAAAAGATTCGAGAAGCATGGCACTCGAACTGAACATCGATTCACATTCCAGTGCGAAAGACTCCTCATTTATGACAGAATGGGCGTGTTAAAGGTAGAGGTGATGGGGTAGAAATGATTTGTTGTAAGCCATTTGGTTACTAATTTTAGTTACGCTGGCTTAAATGGGTAAGAGAGCGTTTTGGGTTCGGCTGTTTTGGTAAGGTTGCACTAAGTTGTGCTAGGTTGTGTAAGAAGTGGCGTCGGCCGCAGAAACTTTATAAAAACATTTAGACATGCCCAAGATACGGCACGGCCTGACATGGCCTGATGTAACGCAATCGCCCCGCCTAATACCACCCTGTCAGGACCTGAAAAAGGCTAAGGTTTGTCTAATTTTTGGTTAGGTCAAAGGGAGTGTTTCACATTTGAAGGCATTGGGACAAGCATCAGATATGATAAAACAAGCTTGCGTATAACAATTGGTATACTTTTCAAGACTGCTCTAGACAGCACATTTTTCGCTTTGGTAAATATGCTTCTCAATGTATCATGGTTTGATCACGTCATCGTACCTTGCACAATACTGATTGAGCGTCAGTTGACGGCCGTTATAACTGGAAATCCGGGCGACCGGTTGAAAACACCCGGGTGGCCGGTTGAATGCCCTTCGCTTTGGATAGGGGTCAGTTTGCCCCCTCCTCTAAGATCTAAAGCACCGACATGTTCTACACCTGTGACCCTCCACTACTAAAGCACCGACATGTTCTACACCTGTGAACACGTGACCTTGTAAAAAGAGATATTGATACACTGGACTTAAAACCCATATCAAATATGGCAAATCAGTATGTCATGCGCACTACCTTCAATCAGCTGATGGGTGGAACACAGGGATGCCAGCAGGGCTACCGATCAGCGGAAAACGGTCCACATTGATTCAGATTGAGAACGAGACTGGGCGGGCAGCACTGAAGGCACCGATTTTTACGTCAGTTATTGCTGAGTCATGCCCATACTGCATGGCTGCGAACAGTTTGGCTAGTTTAGCAGGACTCGTCATCTGATGGTCACTACAGGAACAAGAGGAGTGAGAGGTGATGGCTCTGTGGACTGCTTGAAGCGTTTACGGAACGGTGGGGACGGTTGCCCGAAGTTAAGCATGTTCGATGAACATTTGGAGCGTTCGCCGGATGTCCTGAACTCCGCGCGGACGTTATTTTCAGTCAGTCATTTACGACATTTGCCGGACGTTCAGAGTATTTTCCGGGACCTCAGAGCGTTTTGCGGACTGTCAGAGCACTTGCCGGACGTCTGCGACATTCAGCAGATGTTCTTTTAGCTGATCGGACGGACGCTGGAGATGCCACGGGACTTTCACACGTTCTCCACTCGGTTTCAACGTCTCGTGGACATTCCGGGCGTTCGGTAAACGTGTATAACCCAAACTTTTTGGGCGCGCGCCAGACGTTCAGGAAGCTTTCTCCGAAGTCTGGGATGTTTCAAACGTGCGTTGGCGGCCAGATTGACATCTTCTGTTCGCCGCGGCTGACCACAGGCGGCGTGACGTCACGGAACGGTAGCCGCCGGCCAGAGCCAGGACTGGTTTTCTGATTGCGCCGTAAGCTAAGACACGGGCCGTTTTGCGGAGACGCGCTATTTATACTACGACCAGTTTAACTCTGTAAATCCCTGCGCCACGAACCAGTTGGCCTTGTCAGTCTGCGCACCGCGGTCCTAAGCCAGAAGCCTTCGGTGATGAGTGGCTGAAATGGAAACGACAGTGTGGCATGCCAACCGTCTACACTGCTTAGGTGACTCGACCCTTCCGGGTGACATTAGGTAACATTTTACACTAATGCCATGGTCTCGTGAAATTGCATGCAACAGGGAGTGACGATTTCATTTTTTGGCTGGACGGCTACTGATTCATAATAACAAATTCTGGATGGGTTACTGATCAGTGAAGGCATGGTTACTGTTACTTATTCATAACAACAAATCCTGGTGGGTTATTGATCTGTGAAGGCATGGTTTCTCTCGACGAAGGTTTTTGACAGGTATCTTAAATAACCTGCTTTGGTTGCGTATGTACTGAAGTGGGAATTACTGACAAGACGAGAAACAAAAAGTGGCAAAACCTGTTGGCATGCTACGGGCCATTAGTCGAACCCAAATGAATCACTCACAGTTGTGGACGGTCGTGTTCCCAGAGGCAAAGCAGCGTTCACTCGCGCACGAGCGTGGGAGACTCTCATTAGTGCCTGCCCTTCATGAAAGGAGGCTCGAACGCTCTCATCGTTCAAAGTTTATTGAACATATCCTTTTACGAAATGTCGATCGCGATGAAACTGCGCGCATTACAACACTAAAAGAGCAACATACGTTTTAGCGGCCTCGACCTTTTTCAGCACTACCGTGTGGGGAGACAGTTTGTGGACGATTTGTGGTGCACTCCGCTGTCTCCCAATTTGTTACGGGTCATTTTGATTCGGCTATTAATATGCTCCTTTTCCTCACTATGCCGACAAATTTAACCGCCCATCCGAGACGTAAACTCATCATATGAACATTACCTGACGTCATGTAACGGGCAAGCTGAGTTGTGCGTCAGGTTTGTTTCTAAGGAGAGTCGTGTATGCAATATAATAATGAATTCTGTTTTAAATATTTTTTTATTGACAAAACTTGCCATGCAGAAATGGACATGTAAAAACCAATGGCATCGTTATCATCTTTGTACATAACTTCATTCATGTTAGAGTGGCCCAGTTTGCCTGAATGCGCCATTACGGGATTGGCCAATGTCAACCACCTGGGATCGTGTCCCGGTGTGTGTTTTGCGACAGGGATTGTGATGAGCTAGTAAGTGAAGGTAAATTTGACTGTAGCATTTCGCGTGTGAGTTGTGTAAGTTGTGAATAGAAGCTAGCTACTTGCATACCTTGGACGGGGTATGTAGACAGGGCGTGCCTAGTTTTGCATAGGTGCCAGTACGTGTAGTGTGTATGACTGTGAATTAGGCACAAAACTGAACATCAAAATTGTAAACTTTTGTTCTTTTATGATGTGAAGATGTTCAGTTCACTGCAATTCATACCTGATAGCAGAATTTCAATCTGAGCCTTAAGTATGGAGACATCATGATTGTGAAATTCATTTATCTTATCTTTGGAAAAAACACTAGAAATTGACGAGATCTGACAATATTTTGTCGGGCCAGCACCTGAGTTTTGTAAGTTTTGGGAACAAACTCAGCGAATGAGGGCAAAATGCTTGAAGTCCAGGGATATCTCCATTTTTCAGAGCACGCTTTCCTGGCAGGTTGTGCCACCAATGAAGTAAGGGAATAGTGCTTTTCGGGCGATATGCAGGCTGGCTGACAAGTCCAACTGACATATTTGCCATGCTTTACCAAGTAGGAAAAGCTGACAACAGAAACCTAGAGCTGTTTCAAATCGCAGTACCTTCTAATATATGTCTGATATATTCAAGTTTGCATATTTGAAAATGTCTTTAAAAAATACCCTGAGAAGCAAATTAACAATGTTAATTTCGAGAATATTTTTGTGCTCAATGGTTGGAACATTTTGTTCATGCGTTCTAAGCGCTCCAAGGTTTGTGATGGATCACATGCAGCAGCAGATGGATCACATGTTGATAGGAACCTATCGCGTGGCGGTTGTATTTATATATGTATATATGAATGTATCGGACACTTTTCCAGCCGCATTATAGCGTGTATTTCTGTTGAATGCAAATTGCATTGCGATACGGTGTCATATGGCTCAGGCTCCAAAGGCTTCAGGAGGAGGTCATGATGTTCAATGAAGGATTCCGACTTCTAAGTTGCGCTGATTCCGCGAAGTGCTTTAGTTTGGTGGTGTATTCGCGTCTTTGCTGTCAGCAGGGTGCCGAGGAACAGAATTGTGGTTTAGGTTGTGGTTTATTTGCGTTTAATAACTACGCGTGGTTTGGTCAACTTTATTACAGTCAGAGGTAATAACTACGGGGGCCGCATTGGCCTACCGCCGGCAGTTTGCTTTATGACACGATCAAAACGATGTTGCTTGGTTTTAAGCATGCCCAACCAATCGCCTTCATTTGGGCGCGCGGGTCCGATGCTTTAGATCGTCTTAAATTTGTAAACAGCTCGCACCCCGCTCTCAGATTTTTCATTGAAGGAATGAATCACTCCAATTCCAGCCAAATTTCGCTCTTCGACTCTGCTGACATTAAAGTACCGGCAAATACACTGCCGAACTCTACATAAAAAATAACGCCACGGATCATTTTACAGTTCGCATGAGCTCACCCCCAATGAGAACCAAAATGGTGGTGCTTCGCGCACAGCTGTCAGGCGCAGCGACTTACCTCAGACGGAGCAGCTGCAATCCAGGCATTGGCCAAAATAAGGCATTCATTCAAATAAAATGGGTATCCACCCACGGTGATTCAACAGAGTAAACATCTCATTAGAACATGCTCCAGACAACCTAGGCGGACATCGAAACACCCACGACACAAAGCTATGGACGCCACATACACCAGCCTTCCGTTCATGGACGATACCCTACCGAACAAGGTATCCTCCGTGATGAAAGCGTCAGGGCTACCACCACGCGTTGCCTGGAAACTACGCGTTGCCACGTTGCCTCAGTACTCGACCCAATCCGCCCAGGTGGGAAATCGCCATGCAATGCCTGCATTGTAGGGTTGCTGGCAAAATATCATACAAAAAAATGGCGTGCACCTTTTCACCTGACAGTTATGCAAAGCCCCCTCCAACACCTAGTTGGCGAGACAAATGTGAGGTCCGGGGGCGCTTTAACAAGGACGTAAGAGACGCAAAAGAAAAGAACAAAAATACTCCCTGTGGCGACGTTTTTACTAATGCACATCATGCAGAAATTGTCGACGCAAGCTCGCTCAAAATAATCATACTGCAGGCATTTAAAGCTGTCGTTTAATAAGAAATCGCAGAATAAACTCGAATAAAAAATTGGAATCCTACACTGAACACCATGACTCCTGCCTGGACCCTTGAAGCCTGTCCCGTATGACACAGTATCGTGATGCAATTTTATTTATGTTATTATAAAAAGGTATTATTTTCAGCTCGAAAATGAGTTATAAGTCTTTGGTGTTGTTTCCAAGACCAAGCCAACTGCAAGTTCCAGATTCGCTCGTGTATAGCGCAATTCCGTGCGATCTCACCATCTGTACACATGTACTGAAGCCGTAGCTGTCAGCTAACTGAACTGTTGCGGTTGCATTGCGATGACAAATGCAGATCACGGCCTTTTCTAACACAACATTTGGACAGTACAGCAAACCTTTACCGACGAAACTCCAATCACCTGTAGTCAGGAAGAAGGAATCCTGAGTTTTGGTGTGTTTATTATTACAAGAGTGCCGTGGTGGGCGGTATGCCAATTTCAAATACAGTCAAAGTAAATAAACCAGTCGCTTGAACCTCAGTGGAACCTTGCCCGGAACCACGTATGAGCCTGCCACAGAATCACATGATTCACTATCGGATTTTGTGATAAAATTCCCGTTTTCTTTCTCTATCAAGTGAGTTTTCTATTCCGACCTGTAACATACATTCTTCTCACGCCATGAACGGAACGTGCACTACAAGCAAGAGTACAGAACGAATGAATTCGCTCAAATGCACATACTTTGGGCTCAGAACGAGCATTTAGCATGTCAGATGGGCCAGACAAGTGTTTCGGTTCCGCATATAAGACGGCTGTACGTCATGTTCCTGCTGAATGGCGCATGCGGTCACATCACAGCTACCTTTCCTCTCACCGATTACTCACACATATCCTGCATGTCAAGTGGGTCAAGGGTCTGCATGTCAAGTAACTGCGTACATCGCGCTCCATGGACTTAACGTCACGGGTTACACCGGGCCGGCATTTCCAGTAGCGTGTCTGGAGGGCGGTTTGCTGAAGGCGCCAGACCGCCGTCGGGCTGCACCGCGCCTGTGTGAAGTCCGCGGAGTATCTGCTTACCTGTCCTGGGAGCCAGCTGGAGCTCTCCTCCTGCGATAGACCTGAGCTGAGGTCCTCCGTATGAAACACTGCCATGTGGGGCGCCAATAGATTTGTCAAATCAAACGTAGGCTAACGTAAACCAACTTTACGCACATGCACACTTGGCTTTGTCTGCCAAACTTGCCGTTCTGCGTCGGCTGTTCGGATCAGATTGCATAGTAATGTTCAAAACAATTTTGTTCTCCGAATTCAGGATCATGTGTCTTAGTTTGCAAGTAATATCTCCAATTCATCCATCAATTAGATTAAATCATGCGTACATTCTTTCTCAATGTGCGTGACTCATTGGACATTTAGGGTACCTGACTCTAGATTTGAGGTGCATGGGAACGTACGGCTACGTTAGTCCCACGTAGTACCAACGTGGGACGAACGCGGTTTGCCATAGTCAGGGCATGATAATGCCGCTATGGGTGTCAGAAACCCATTGAGTTAAGAACGAGCAAGCCCACCAAATCATTACATCATCAGGTCGCGGAGGTCGTTTCATCGCAGGAAGATGGTTGCGTGGCACCGTATTATCACGCTGGCCTTTGAAGCCCATGGCCTTAACCCAGAGGAGTATGGGATGTCAGGGACTCGTCTAACCCAGAGCGGTATGGGATGTCAGCGACTCGTCTAACCCAGAGGGGTATGGGATGTCAGGGACTCGTCTAACCCAGGGGGATAAGGGATGTCAGGAACTCGTCTAACCCACAGGGGTATGGGATGTCAGCGACTCGTCTAAGCCAGAGGGGTATGGGATGTCAGGGACTCGTCTAACCCAGGGCTATGGGATGTCAGGGACTCGTCTAATCCGGAGGGGTATGGGATGTCAGCGACTCGTCTAACCCAGAGAGGTATGGGATGTCAGCGACTCGTCTAACCCAGGGGGTATGGGATGTCAGGGACTCGTCTAACCCAGAGGGGTATGGGATGTCAGCGACTCGTCTAACCCAAAGGGGTATGGGATGTCAGGGACTCGTCTAACCCAGAGGGGTATGGGATGTCAGCCACTCGTCAAACCCAGAGGAGTATGGGATGTCATCGGCTCGTCTAACCCAGGGGGTATGGGATGTCAGGGACTCGTCTAACCCAGAGGGGTACGGGACGTCAGCGACTCGTCTAACCCAGAGGAGTATGGGATGTCAGCGACTCGTCTAACCCAGGGGGTATGGGATGTCAGGGACTCGTCTAACCCAGAGGGGTATGGGATGTCAGCGACTCGTCGCCACGGCGCCATCGAGCTGCGTGTTTCCGATGCTTTATCGCACGTCATTGTGACTATATGGGGCCTGTGAACCTTTTGGAGTATGACAGCAGGGCCAACTCTGGTTTGACCCTTGACGGACCGATTAAACTCATTGTTTCACGCTCACGTGTGTGCTACATCACAATGCAGATTTACAAAATCCGTCTCTGGCGTGAAAGTGCAAATGACAAAGACCTTAACCTCGTGCGGCCGGTGCAGCGACACTCAGATGCTTCTCACTGGTGGTTGACATTAAGTCTAAGCTTTCAGAGATTTGCGCTTGCGGTTGCCGGCTTGATCACCTTGTTCTAGTTCTGAGAAAAACGCAGCTGTTGATATAACAGGAATCTTATTATCTGTCCTAGCCTGCTAACCTTCGGTTCAGCTGTTCAAATTTTCTCATCGCATGCGTGCCGATTGCGTGCGTAAACCTGGCTGGCTGCGATCATCTCCTCCGATGGACACGCGCATGATACGATGTTAACCTGTTGCTGCTCAGCCACGCCGTGGGGTTGACCTCGGGCGAACAGAAACCCAGCTGGCTGCGGTCATCCGCGAGGATGGACACGCGCGTGATACGGTGTTAACCTAGCTCTGCTCAGCTGCGTTTTCCCATCTGGCTGCGGTCATCCGCGATTTTGGACACGCGCGTGATACGGTGTTAACCCAGCTCTGCTCAGCTGCGCAATCCCGGCTAGCTGCCGTCATCCTCTCTCATGGACACGTCTGTGATACGGTGTCGGCCTAGCGCTGCTCAGTCGCGCTGCGGGGGTGGCGTCGGATGAACGTCAGAGACGGGGGCAGCACCAGCGCAAGTGGCTGGACCGGTGCGGGCAGCGGCGCAACAGAGCCGGCAGCCGGAGCTTTAGGGCATGCGGTGAAAAGGCACTTACAACTTGCTCGTTACTTACTTACTGCTCGCTTATTACTTACTTACTCATTCAACTTAGACGTCATATGCGATTTCCAGCAGTTTTATTTGAAGGCACTAATCCGCGCATCAGCACGTGAGGGTGGATTTATCATGCCGCGCAAAATACAAACATTAAGTCGCTTGTCGGCGAGGGAAAGCTTGGTACAATGCCATGCAACCAAGTTCAGTCATCGCGGGGGGGGGGGAGAGGGACATCAAAGCGTCGCATATTGTAGCGTCCAGCATTTATGACATCAAAAATGCGTTTAATTCCGTGCCCATTGGCGGACCTCATAAAATATAACCTCGTAATGTCCAAAGTCGTTGCATCCAATGATTGTAGCATCCAGCAATCGCGACATCCAGTTGACAAGCTTTGATTGGCACTGCACTCCATCCTATGGATGTCATGAACGCTGTATGTTATGAACTATGGATGAACTTTGGATGTTGCGGTCTTGGATGCTGCAAACTCGGATGTCGTGATTCTTGACCGATTTTGGATGCTATGTGCGCTGGATGCAGCGATCTAGAACGTTAACCACTGGGCGATAAGAACATTGGATGTTTCAATACGCACCCCATCCGGGGATTTGACCGATTTTGCCGACTACTGATGGCGGCAGAGGATTGCTGAAACCCCTATTAGGCATTCGCTGTTTTGGGATTCGCCGTGAAGTTTAAAGACTTTATATGTTATTCCACCTGGTAGATTTGTATGATCTCAGTACCATACAACAGACTGCGTCACTACCTATCATTAACATATGTACCGTTTTCTCCTAGGGCCCAAAATCGCATGTTTCCAAGCGCCAAAATTGACTTTAATAGCTTACCGCCCAATTTCTCGAATTCGGCGGCGGTGGCGCTAGACAGCGTAGTGCAGTGTACGGGTGTTCAACTTGTAATGCAAATGTTGTGCCTTCGAATCTCAGGAGCCCACTGCGCAGCTGTGCTGTGCATATAATTGACGCGGACGAAGGCCGAACCTGCCTGCTTCCGTGAAGACTGCTCAATTTCCAATATTCGTCCAGTTCGTGAAGTCGCATATTCCGCCTTGCGTTCCAGCTATTCATTGCAAAGAAGATGGGTGTGGCCCCACACCGTCCACTGTCAACAGCCTGTAGGCGTATGAGCACCAGCTGAGGACTCGCAACGTTAGATGATAGCAATATTTCCAATTTGGATATCTGGCTTCAGTGTCTTCGGGCACAAGTAGCACTTACAGACATTCTCTTGCTAGCTCCTGCAACGGAAATGCCAGGGGTGCTGAAAATGAATCCATTCAGCCAAATTCAAGCGACTTCTAAGTACAACCTTGGATGCTGGCACTGCCTGCGCAGAAAGACGCCGCATAAAGCATCGGTGGTGAACTCCCGGCGCAGTCGGGACACCGCTCATGTGACGTCACAGCTTGGTGGAAGCGTGCCTGTAGCGGCTTCAATAATGACAGACCCCTGGCGAGGGTTTCGTCGGGCGAGGAAAAGCCCGGCTCTCGTCGGTGGAGGGAAAACCCGGCCCTAGGCGAAGGAAGGCGCGGTTCTCGTCGGGCGAGGGGAGGCGTGGCTCCCGTCAGACGAGGAAGGGCGCGGTTCTCGTGGAGTGAGGGAAGACACGGCCCTGATCGGCTGACGTAAGGCGCGGTTGTATACCTCATTTTGTAAGGAGTTTTTGCCCCAGTGTGGCCGCTATGGGATGCGAGCATGGAGCAATGGTTTTCTGCGGCGTCAGTCTGTGACATTGGCAGAAGGGTTACGATCGAAATCAGCGTGGAAAACGGCATCGTTTCATGTTCCGGAGTAGTAACATTAAAAGTCACCTTTTTGGATCAACAGGTTTTTTATAAATGAAAGAAAAAATGACGTTAGCAAATGGCACGATTTCTATTCAGGTCGAGTATTTCCAGTTAGGTCGAACTTGACATTTTCCCCGTCGGTATTTCGACATCGTTGAAGGTGTTACGCAACGATGTGATAGCCCCGATGTCATCGAAATTGTGCAAGGTTTTACCGGCCTACCAAAATATTCGTCCCTTCTTTTTGTCGGTGCCAGGCCACCAGTCCAGCAGTAAACAGCCGCATAATGTTGTTTAGCAAACCTGCCTGTACAGTTTGCCGTGCCTGTGTATGGCAGAAAAACTGCTCGGACCGGTCGGCACGCATCACTGACAAGGTCACCTGGGCTTGTCCGCTCCGCCGTGCTATCTCCGCCGGACCGTTAGCGGCTATGACAGCGTCTGACCTCCAGAAACACCTTGTAATTGTTTCATGCTGTGTGGTCAACTCTGGTTTTCTCATTGTAGATTAGTTGACAAATCCCTAAACCCCTGTCAAAATATCAACGGAGAGGCTTCAATTGATCCGCAATGTGGTGCCTAGCTGAAATGATTAGTGGTTGGTGTGACGCCACGAAAACCCTTCCGCGGTCCGCCGGCGCCGACGAAATTTTGCGGTTCGGAGTTTTTCGACCTTTGACTGTAGAGCGGTTAGAGATGTATCTTGCCACCTAGAAATGACCTTTTCGGCCCTTCTCACCGATACTGCCACAAATGCCCTGTACCTTATAGATACTTTATAGATACCTTGGCGCAACATTTGGCGACTCCATTAGCAAGGGGCGACGCCACCAATTTGTATAGGAGGGGACGAGGTCAAGCAAACCTCGCAACACTCACACAAGTTGGCAAACCATGCGTTTACCATCCTCGCAAATGTCATCACTATGCAAATTCATATTGTGCCTCGTGCTACTGGCCGGGGTGCCTTATCGGAGACGCCGATCGAAACCGGTTCAGAGTTTACCTGAGAAAGGCCCTGGGAAATGTTTCTGGCGCGTTGACGCCGTGGCGTGGCGCCGCCGACCAGCCACCAGGACATTCATGACGTCACGCCGCCTTATAGCTCGTTTCAGCGTCATCCAACTTTCGGTGTACATGCCTCCTGAACCGGACATTAACACAGCTTCCCGATGGCAAGTTTATGATCTGCGTCTGTAGATTTTTCCGATGAAAATAAAAACCAAAGTCACTAACTTCGCCATGGCAGGCCCCCAGGGAGCGTAGCCCTCGAAAAACCGCACGCGAAGTTAATCGTCTGTGACTCCACAACCTGGCGACCGTCTGAGGCTGCTTGGCGTGTTCTTGTTCTGAAACTATAGCAACGTCAGCCACTCGGCCCTCTTTAGCCTGTCAGCTTTCTCGACTTGATCGCTCTTCCGCGGTTAGTGATCACGTTGGGCTCCAGGCCACCGGGTCGGTGGGTGCACAGCCTCGCAGTGCCTGTTGCACCTGATGTGACGTGATGACCTTGAGCGTGCTACAGCTGGGCCGCACCGGGGACATTAGAACGGATTGCTGCTCTGTGCATATTATGCATCACCTAGGAAGTCGTGCTGCTGGAGACGTAACTGATCATCCAGATAGTGTTACTTGACCCTGAGGTACTTTTCAGCATTGGCTTCACCGCGAAGCAATATGCCATCACCTGGTGTGTGCTTCAGTGCAGGAGATATGTTGTAACACGTTCGGGACGCGAGGGACTTACTTCGCTTGACAGTGTGGTCGTCGCGTCGGTGGCAGGAATGTGTGGAGATCTTGTAGTGACCCCCCCCCCCCCTCTCACAGGTAATGACGAGACGGTGCGACTGATACGGGCAGCTGGCGGAGAGGCACACGCGTATACATGCGATCTCTCGAAGCGTGAAGAGGTGTACAAGACCGCTGAACGGGTCAAACGCGAGGTCGGCAAGGTCAGTAACCCATCCAAGGTGATTTTCAGTGATTTTCACGGCATGATATACGCAGCTGACTCTTACGATCAGCTGTACGCTGCTCGTAATATATATATATATATATATATATATATATATATATATATATATATATGTCACTACGAAATTTGGAACGGACTACATCAACACCTGGAGGAAAATCTACATGAAACTAACAAGGGCAAACGAAATGCTACGCGCCCTAAACATTATAAATATTAACACAGCAGAGCTGGGCTCGTTTCGGAAGTTTCATTTACCCAATTTACAAATTATTTGATTGAACACTTATGAGGACCTTTCCTTTTTCCGAGTAATAAGAAATTTGCTTTTAGTTGCCTCGATGCTCTATTGTCGCTATTGTCCCGATGATATACGTTCTGGCGTGTTAGCATCTTAAACAATAGCCGTTTTCACGACTAATGAATGCACCGAAAAGTTTTAAAAAGCTTTGAAAATGTTTTTATGAAGCTTAAGCATATGCCTAACACCATGACGAGGAAAAGATTGTCTTCATGCGATTCCATTAATATGGAATAAATAAACCAGGTGTATCCAACCGTGAATAAGCTTGCTATCTTAAACGTGACCCTTTATAGACATTTCTTCAATTCATGCCTTCAGTTCGTCCATACTCTAGAGGAACTACTAGGCCTGGCAATCAGCAGTGTGAATCGGTCGAGCGCATCGGGTGCAGACTGCGCCATTGTTGTTTGCATCGGTGCTGTGTGGAACAAGTCGGGGTTTGAGCATCATGCCATGCCATGTATTTACTGCGAGTGGCTCCATACGTGTGGCTTAATGTTGGATTCGAGTGGATGGGTTACAAGTTGCACGATAAACACGAAGATGCGGCGAAAATGATGGCACTTGGAGAGTTTGGGAATGGCATACAAAGTCGAAGCAGGACCGTCTTCTTGACATTTCTCAAGTTAAGATGTGGGCGCAGCACGGCTCCGGGAGGCTGCAACGGCCGGCGACAGGTGGTTCCAGGACAAGACCGCACGATATGAAAGTACACTCTTCGACATGGACAGCCGGAAAGGGCAGCTTCAAAGCGCCGCCCACCGCCGACCTCGTGATACACTCACTCACAGCGGTCCGAGGAGTGAACAGCGACCGGACCGCCATCGGGGCACGGGGGGGGGGGGGGCATTAAGGGCTCTGAAAACGCCAATGTGATCTCGGCGCGTAACAAGGTCATTGATACCAGCCCAGCGACCTTACGATCGGTGAAATATGATCTGGACCTCCGAGACGATCATGACCGCAAAATTTATGATTTCTTGCACCAGGAGTGATAGCAGGCGGGGGCCACGCCCCAGACTGAGAGGCGGTACAGGACGCGGGGAAAACTTGGGTCTGGGTAAGGAGTGTGCGGGCTTCGGGTGGGAAGTGACGACAAATTTTGTCTAGGCAAAACAGGACGGAGTTGCACTTTTGAACCATTTCGGCTACGTGCTCCCCCCAGGAAAGGGTACCATCGATGGTCACTCCCATCATCTTCACGATCGGCGAGAGTTTTTACGGCCTGGGACATGCCCACCGGAAGAAGGGTGGTCTAGTAGTACTCATCTAGGGAATTGGCAGTGAGGTAGGGTTGGAAGGCAAGGCTGGTTTCCTCCTGACGGGACTTTAGGGTGGACATGTGGTCGGGGTGGGTGAAGTCGAGGAGTTGGGTATCTTACGCCACTTTGTTGTTGCAAGCTGCCGGTCACCTCAGCAATTTTAATCTACCTGCCTCTAGACTCAGACGCTTTCCAACATGGAGCGGTGCTGTGGACTGGACGGTGAAACACTGCTGAGGCGAATCCGCCGCGTGCGACGGTCAGCAAGCTTCCACCACAGGGGTGTATTTTCGCAAGCAGGTTTGGGGCGCCGAACGGGGAAGATGACCAAACCTGCCCTTAAAGTGCACTAAAAGCAGGCTTTTCCCCGTATTGGATTTGCTTTCCTCAAAGTTAAAGAGCTTGAGTTTCCCCAACTGAATAGGAAACTACGCACCTGCTCCAATGCGTTAAAGAGCTTGAGTTTCCCCAACTGAATAGGAAACTACGCGCCTGCTCCAATGCGTTTCCTCGCTCCATCTCAGCGGAAGATGTTGTCGTCGGGCATAATAATCACCTCGGCCTTGATGGTCGAAACCAGGCTTCGGTAATCGACGTAGGGTCGATGTCACTCAGACGTGCGACTTTAGACGTGTTAGGCGTGCATGGCTTCGGAAATAATGAGCGTAAGTCGAAGTGTGCGACTCTTACCGCCGCCGCTAAAAAACCCGGCAGGAAGCCGCAAGGCGGGCTTCAGGCTGTAACGCAGCATGCGCGACAGGCATGCCGAAACGGCTGATGTTGTCCGCTGATCATTGTCGGACGATTACCGCTGTCAGTTTTGTCGCGTGGTGTCAGTCCTCAGGTCTTCGTAACTGTTTCATTGAATGTTCACTTCATGGTGGAGGTCGGCATGTCTCAAAGGTTCTTCCGAACATAGCGCCTAGGAGAATCGCCATGTTTTGGGTTGCTAATATTCGACCTTTTGTTTGTCTTAACTCCCTGATAACACGTTGGGCAGAATTTTCCAGAGAGCGCACCTTGTTGCAGCCTATATAACTTGGAAAATCGCTGAAAAATGCCAAAACACTCAGACAGAACATAAAACTAGAGAGAAGTTCACAAGGCAGGAATTGTGCAATTAAATTGTGCAAGATACAGGCAGACGGAATGCTCCCATAAACGTGGTACGAACGCGGAGATCTTAAGTTTGATGAGCTCGCTCAATTGCACTCAACAGAAGGTGGCCTCGCAGCGTGCACTTGTTTCTTTTGTCTGTGGAGCACTTATTAGACACCTTTTTTTATAGATCTGATATTTAATGCACTGCACGCACATACGTAGACCCCAGAGGGCTGGAGGACCAAATTCACCTGTGGAGGGGGATGCCAACTTGATTTGGGGGGGGGGGAAGCAAAAGCCTAGTTGAAAGAACACAAATCAACACCCGTGCTCGTAACTATCGGTATACTTTCAAGTGGAAAGGGCTGCTCAAGACAGCAAAGCTACCTTGGTGGGCTGCATAGATGATGCATTCATTACGTATACGCGAATTACTTCCGCTGCAAAAGTTTATACACGACATTAACCCTACACGACATGGCGCATGCTTCCTAAGCTTATACAACCATTACTTACACACGGCATTACTTCTGCTGTAAATACTTATGTGCGACATTAGTGCTGCAGCAAACACTTGTGATCAGGTCTCCACCGTAGAACTAATGACTGGTTTATGTTTTCCGTCGTGCATCTTGTCGTGTAGGACTTATGCCGTGCATGAGTTTTTACAGCAGAAGTAATATCGCGTATGAATGAGGACTGTGTAAGTCTTTGTTGCATAAGTAATGACGAGTATAATTTTTTGCATTACACGCCTTGTCATGTAGCACCTATGCCATGTTAAGTCCGTGCAGTCGAAGTAAGTACTGCCATGTCGATGTCGGAGGACATTTTGCCGAGGCACCAATGCCGTGACAGTTATTCATGGTTTTCTTGCATTTTTATTCGTAGGTTTTGAGTGTTTTCTTTCTATAGGGTAATAAACTGCACCGAATGATATTCAACGTGGCTATTTTTGTTCAAAACCTGATGCAAATGTGGAGCACTCCCCTTAAGGAAATTCAAGATTACCTCTGTGACGTCAGCACTGCTACAGTTGAGTTAAAGCATAACTCTGTCACGTGCTCAAAACTACCCGGATGGAAATTACTATAGTTTGAAGCATTTGGTGACTCAGCTTGCGCGTACAAGACGCAAACGTTCCGACATGTGTTTTCCACAGGCTCACGCTGCCAGTGTTGGCGAGTACAGGCCAATGCTAAGCTTTGAGTGTCGCCTGACTGGGATGATCTGTTGTAATTTTGCTTCCATTTGGGCGGTTTTGTCACAAAATAGTTCGTTAAAGTGCCTCACTCTTGTTGCCGATCACATCCGATAAATCACAACTTTATCACCCCTGGGCTTGACTTGGCACATGTTATGCCTGTTTTCTATTTTAAATACTCCATATGTATTCTGAAGCTTTCCTTGCGCTCGACGCACTTGGAGCGTCACGTCACGTCATGTCTTGAATGACGTGACGTCGTGACGTCACGAGATGGCGCCAAGATCACGAGATGGCGTTGTGTCCAAGGCGTATGCATCTTTCTCCTTAATAGCTTTTGCGTCTGTTTCTAGATGACCATTTAGTCCTCGTATTTTTGTCTCAATGAATACCAGTTAACGCACATTACTCAATCGATATTTCATGAAGCTCCAGTATGGCATCTTTGTCGTTCCACAGTTGGTGCCGATATTTCGAAGTCTACCTTGCAACTCAGGCCGACGTCGGTCTGTGGTCTAGCAGGCTTTCAATACGCTGAAACATGTCACATTATATCATATGTAATCATAATAGGTATGCAACATGAGCGCCGTCCTAAGCCTCACAAACGAACCAATACAAATCACCCCGCACACAGCACCGCTGTTCGCCGCCCCATATTGCGCTCGGCCTAATCTGGGTGACAGACAGTACTCGTTGATAGCAGCGTATCAGTCTGCACTGAAGCAGGCTCACGATAAGGCACGGTGGCCGACAATATCGCGCCAGAGAGCACGCGGCCCCGCCGCCCTTCGCCGCCGCCGCGTCCGGGGCGGGTCCAACCGCCCCACCTGCCGCCTGGTGGCGCTCAGTCGAAGCTGCCGCAGATGGGGCCGAACCGGACCTGCTCGTAGGCTGTGCAGATGGCGTCGCGGAGCCGGTACGTCTCGGCGGCGTTAATGGTCTCGGCCACCACCTTAACCTCGACACTGTAAATGTCGTTGCGGATCCAGGCGCGCTCGTGCAGCATGTCCTTGATGCTGACTCCGAGCTTGGCGAGGAGGCGCGTCAGCTCGGCGATGCCGCCGGGGCGGTCGCTGACGGTGACGGTGAACTTGCAGAGGCGACCCTCTGCGGCGAGGCCGCGCTCCAGGCAGCGGCCCAGGATGGTGGTGTCGATGTTGCCGCCGCACAGCGGCACGACCACGCGCCGGCCGCGCAATTCTGGCAGCGCGCCCGAGAGGATGGCGGCCAGGCCGCACGCGCCGGCGCCCTCCACCACCGCTTTCTCCACCTCGACCAAGCGCAGGATGCTGATGGCGATCTGCTCCTCGGACACGCGCACCATCTTGTCGATGAGCGGCGCCGCCGTGGCGTAGGCGTTGACGCCGACCGTGGGCACAGCCAGCCCGTCGGCCAGCGTCGACTGGCACTTGGTGTGGACAGGTCGGCCGTGCTCCAGCGCCGCTGAGAAGGTGGCGCATTTTTCCGACTCGACGCCCACCACCAGGATCTTGGGGTTGAGCGACTTGACAGCCATGGCGACGCCGGCGATCAGGCCCCCGCCGCCGACCGGCACCACGATGGCGTCCACGTCCTTCACCTGCTCCATCACCTCCAAGCCCATGGTGCCCTGCCCGGCCAGGATGTTGGGGTGGTCGTAGCCGTTGATGTAGAGCAGGTCGGTCTCCTTGGCCATCGTCATTGCGATCTCCTTGGACTGGGCGAGGTCATCGCCGCACACGATGACGTTGGCGCCGTAGTCGCGGCACGACTGCACCTTCATGATTGGCGCGATGATCTGCAGCGGAACACAAGGCCCTCTGACAACCTCGTCATGGTCAGCAGGCGACGACGGCCCAGCCAGCGACATGGCAACCAGACAGTTGGACAGATGAGGACGGACAATCAGAGGGTTAGTTACGTGGTGACGGGAGCGACGTCGGTCACCCACACGACTCCTAAAAACTCTGCCGTAAGTCTGATACCTCCAGGACAAGCATGTATACCTGAGCGGGTTAGATGCTGACCTAGGTTATTCTGGAAAGAACTTGAGGTAAGTTCATTTCTGCGTCGTGTGCCGTGCTACGCAAAAGTGAAAACCAAGATTCATCACAAGCTAGTGAGACCTTGAAATAGCGTGCACACATACCTGCCACCCGCTTTTTATTAACAAATTAAACTACTGCCTACCTCACAAATTAAGCTTTTACCTACTACCTTACAAGTGCACTTGCAATGCTTTTCTGAATTAAAAACGTGCGTACTTATAAACAGATGGATATCACAAAACAACTAACATGGCGTGATGCATTCTAAATGATGCAGCAACGGCCTTCAGCATCGAGTCAGCTCCACTAGCGTCTGCAGTTGCCGCCTGAGACGTTGGAGCACAGGCGGACGCGCTTACCGTCTGTTGTCGCCGCCTGAGACGGCGGAGCATAGGCGGACGCGCTTGCCGTCTGCTGTCGCCGCCTGAGACGGCGGGGCATAGGCGGACGCGCTTACCGTCTGTTGTCGCCGCCTGAGACGGCGGGGCATAGGCGGACGCGCTTACCGTCTGTTGTCGCCGCCTGAGACGGCGGGGCATAGGCGGACGCGCTCACCGGCATGACAACGGTGACCGCGACGCCCAGCTCCCGGCCGTGGTAGCAGAGCGCCAGCGCGTGGTTGCCGGCCGAGGCGGCGATGACGCCCCGCTTCCGCTGCTCCTCCGTCAGCATCATGAGCGTGTAGCGTGCGCCGCGCTCCTTGAAACTGCCAGTGTACTGCATGTAGTCCTTCTTGAAGAACAGCTGCATGTTGCACTCCTCGGAGATGTGCGAGCGCGTGCACGGCGTGACCATGATGCCCGACTTGATCTTGTAGGCGGCTTCGCAGATGTCCTGGAAGTGGACCACGCGCGGCTGCGCCGGGTCGCACCAACGATCGAACATCACGTCTTCGCTTACGCGCATGCTGGGCACGCGGCGGCGCAGCAGCTCGGGCGAGCTGTCCGAGCCGGACACGTACGGCGCGTCGGACACGGGCAGCTGCAGCTGCGCCATCTCGGCCGTGGCCACGAAGAACTGGTCGGCGGCCGGCTCCGAAGTCGCCGGGGTCGCCGCGGTGGCCGATGTCACGGCCGCGGTCTCGGCCTCGGCCATCGGGTGTCACTTGGGTCGCCGGCCGGGCTGGCGGTCTGGAGTGCCGCACTGGCGCGCCGGACGAGGACGGAACGCTGGCGCCGGAGCGTGGCAGACCCTGCGGCGGCGCGGCGGCCACCGACGTCCACCCGTCCTGCTCGGCAGCTCGCCCAGTGTCACAGCGGCCGTCAGACGCAGCTATTCGGGCCTGCCGCCGCCAGAGCACGCCGTCGACTGCTGGCACGGGCGTGCGCTCTTCGGAACTCGATCCCTGACGCAACGGCGCTCCTCCTGTCGCGCCGCCGCCAGATAGCGCTGTCCTCGACTGAAGAGCATCTGGCGTGTACTGGTGCACACCAGCTCCGCCTCCGACCGTGGTCCCAACCGCGTACCCCCCCCCCCCCCCCCCCTGCGTCGGCGAGCGCAGACGTGGGTGTGCGCCAGACCGCTGCTCTTCGCCCCTGAGCCCTTACAGACGTTCGATCCCGGGGTGCAGTCGTAATTTGGCACATGGCCGGGGACGCATCCTGGCCTGACCTGACCACGCCTGACTGGGGGACACATCTGGAGCAGGGCGGAGTGCGGTTTGTGCTCCATGGTCCTGTGCTTGCACTGAACCGATTTTCTTCTTCGCTCACTATTTGTTTTCGTAAGTCTTCAGTCTGGCTTCGTGTAGCTCCCTGAACTTTGTCATGTGTCGGCGAGTCAGTTGGCCGGCTCCGATGGCGCTGTCACTGAAGGCGCAGCTGTCACCGCGTCCCGCGGCCGGGGCGGCTACCCGTTCACTTTTGCAGGCTTCCCGGAGGCAATCGTTCACCGGAGGTGTCGTGGTGGCCCGCCGCACGTGGGTGGAGCTCCCTTCACTTCAGGGGGACCCAAGTTCCGACAGTGTCCGTGTGACCCGCCGCACGTGGCTGGAGCTGCCTTCACTTCAGGGGCGCCCAAGCCCCGACAGCGACACTCAACTTTAACGAGGGACGTTTGGGTGCTGCATGACAATCCCCTGCATCCCTGCAAATCCCCCTCAGCCCCTGCATCCCGCGGCTGCTCTGCTGGTTGCCTCACTACCGAGTAGCGTGACATGCGGTGATCGTCGGCCGGCTTTTCTAAACAGAGGCGGTCTTGGATTAGAGCCAGATCGCCCGACGCTGTTTAGGGCGCTGCCAGTTCCAAGGCGACATCCGCCATCGCATCACGTGCGTCAGGGGTCACGTGACGAACGATCCGCCGCAACCTTGAACTGTGGCCACAGTGATCGGGCACCACGTGACGTGCCACCCATCAGTTCTGCCACGGGGGGACAGACGCGGATGGCAAAGACTAAACGACTTACTGCGCCGCAGAATGGTGCTGTGGCCGACTCTACATGAGCAGAATCGACTTCAACTAAAAATGACTGAGGCCGAATAATTATCGGAATCAAGCTTACTTTTCATTAGTTTTCCAATGTTCTTTGAATCAACGGTTGGTTCGATCAAATCAACAGAGGTGATCCGGAATCCTTTATTACTAGAGGGCAATGATGACTTGAGAGCAGTCAAATCAACGCTATTCAAACCTATTGGAACGCCCTGTGGTTTTTCTGATAAATCCGGCCGTGAAAGGTCACATGGTGCGGCCGCCTGGATGTTCCGGAGATGTCCACATTTTCAGTTCCTGTTAGGTGAGCGAAATCACATGTCTGCAAAGCGGCTGCGTGATGCCGTCATTCACAGCTGAAGCACAGCAAACGAACAATATACCATGCAAACTTTCCAGCTGTAACTTAAAACATCCTGAATAGCGTGATATTTCCAATAAATACGATTCAACATCAGCCGTGGTCATGCAGTAAGCTAAAGAAATGTTGAATCATCAATTGGTAAGGCATGTGAGTTAGAGACCAGTTGGTAAAACATCTGGACATGATTTCCTCAAGTTCGAGGCTCGCTTTCCTGACATGGCTCACATTTTCAGCGCCTGATAGATGCACAATGTTATCTGCGTGCAAAGCGGCCTCATAATTGGGTCCTTCGCGGCTTAAGTGTAGAAAAACACCACACGGCTACGTAACGCGATCCTTCGCAACTTGAGTGCAGAAAACACAACATGTGTGCACCATGCGGTCCTTCGCAGCTGAGGATAGAAAACCACACGGTTGCGCGATGCGGTAGTTAACTGCAGGAGGATGAAGAAAAAACAAAACGTCACTTGAACTTCCAGGCTGTAAATTCAAACGTTCATAAAAAGAACACCGCTTGTGTGATAATTGTTAACAGCTAGTAAGTAGCAAGGTCATATGAACGCTGATAATAGAAGACAACCCTCCGAAACTGACCGTGCCCTATGCAAACAGTTCAATAAGAGTTAAACGTTAGAAGGCTTCAACAATACGATAATTATTTGTCACGCCCGCCGCCTTTCCTGTGGCGCACGACGGCGGCCGCGGTGCTCGTCTTTGGAGCGCACGAGCTGCTTGAACCGAAGCAGACATTGGGCGCATGGAGACCTGACTTGCGTTTAATCTCAGAGCAGCAGTCGGACTGCCGCAGTGAGCTCACAACGCGGCCCTTCTCAGGGCTCTGTATGCTCCGCGAATATAGGATTAGAACCGGTCTGCTCTGCCCAGAAAGTTCTGTAGCTTGTGTCGCTCTAACACCGCTCACGTTGAGCCGTTTTGAGAGCTCTAGCATTGTTTGTCTAGCCTGGGTGAGCTTGCTGGGAGCTTTGTCGGATCCGTCTTTTTCTCTGCGATCACGATTGGGGCCGCCAGTGAATTTGGCCTTGGAAGACGAATACCTGCCTCCTCTCTCCGGGGTGCCATGGTGTGGTGTGACGGAATTCCTTAGACTCTTAACGAGAGCCGACAAAGAGGCTTAAAACCTAACGCGCCCTTTATGCGTAGATTTGTAAGACTTCCATGTGTATTGGATTCATGTAGTGTGTGCGTAAATAGTTTCATGTTCTTGCATTATTTATTATTAGTGGAAATTTATATGTATTGGCATAAAATAATGATATGGATAAGCCATGCTGCAATGCTGTTTATCAGCCCACGGTCGTCAGTCATTCAAACTTATTTTTCTTATTTTGAGGGCCATCGCTGCTTTTGAATGAAAGCAACAAGAATCGAACCCGTCCTGGTCCTGAATCTGGTCAAAGACAAATGATTTACATCAGGCTCGGTACATGCAAATTTTGGGTTACCCGTGATTTGATCATAAATCTGAAACGCACCAGGTGCAGGTCTGCTTCCCCAGGCATCATGCTCTTTAAGTTCATGTTTCGTCCCAGTAGACCGCAGTTTATGTGGACCTTTCATTTGTTTGGTGCTACGGCTTGTGTCCTACACGCTGACAATCATGAATTACTCCTGGAAGCATGTGACGTGTTTGAACGGAATACTGATGCTCGATTAGTGCATAACTTGGGATATATCAGTTTGAATCTTATCGTAACAATAGGAAACCATCATTTTACCAGGAGGGACTGGCTAAGCGACGTAGTCAAGGAAGCGTTGCTGCAGCTGTCAAAACTCAATACAAATTAGCCAATGCTCGCTTGATAATGTCCTTTAACCAGTATCTTAAGGCGTATTGAAGTTTGACTGTTGTCAGTATAAGAATAAGAAGCTCATAATGCCGCAAAAACCAGGAGCCCAAGGCCTTCCTTGTTTACGGGAAGCATAACGAAGCATACGCTTTCTTTCATAACGGACATGTTGTTTAGGCTTTGCTCACAATGTCCCTTGTCATAGCTGACGACTTGTTTTACTGAACGGGTGATATTACGCAAAACAGACGGATGCTCATTCTGATTCATCTTTGATTTCATCTGATTTAAGCAGGGTGTACTGCGCATTGTTCTTAACTGATTTTCCAAGGCTCGTTGTATCGACTTGAAACATCAGTTCGTAATCTTTATTTTAATGGTACATTTAACTCTGAAGGCAATTAGAATGCTTTCAAATTTGCCAATCAATTTTACACGCTATCCTGTCATCGTGTCTTGACAATGTGATGTCACATCATCCTACAAACAATTCATTATTAATTGATTGACTGCATCCATCCCTTTAGTTGCATCTATTTACTATATTTTTTGGTACATTGTATTGGTCATGTATGCATGCAAGAAATTCGGTTGGCGCCTGGCCAGCCGCCACGAGACTGGAAGCCGTCGGAGTTTAAACACATGAGCGTGTGCTGGTTGTGTTGCACGCGGTGACGCCGCTGGACTTCGGACTAGGAGGGGGTGTGTCGCCGGTGACGCGACTCAAGGCTACGTCTGGACCCGGACTGTGTAAACAGTGCGCCCCAATGGGCTCACAGCAAAGCAAACGCAGCAGGCTCCGCCTTTGCGACGGGTTCGCAGATTCCAGCCCTGCATGAAAGCCAGAGGCCGATCATCTGAAACATCTGCAACCTTTGCATTGAGTTTAATGGGGCCACCTCTCGCCCCAAAATTGGCGCGGGTGGTCATTTGAACCTTCTAACAGCGGTCTAAGAGGACTAAGACCTCTAAGAAACCAAAGGAAGCTAGAGCCACGAAGAAGCTGAGTACTTTTTAAGTCTCCCGCCGTTATCACGCTGTTATTTTTAGAACACAGGATGCCACGACAATGTCAAAAACGGCGTTGAGTAGCTTCTGGAAACATTTATCAGATGCACACTATTAGACATCGACAGGTATGACCTGCGATATATTACGTTACGTCAAAGGGGCCAAGGCTTTTGTTGCATTGGCTGAGCTGGCTTCATCAGTTGCTAAACAAGCCACATTGATGTAAAAAAACGGCTGAAGAAAGGCCCTCAAAGGCAACTGAAATGGGCACTAGTGATGTAGTGGTTAAGCTGTGCGTCGGGGAAACCGGACGTGCGTAGTCCAATCACCTTCGATCTCCGCCCTTCCTGCCAGTATGAGAAGCGGACGGTATGGTATAGGCTCAACAGCTGAGTGCATCACAAAGCCCCAGTGACGTATTGATTTTCATTGAACGTGCTCGCATTTGCGTCCTGACTGCTAGTGAATTTCAAGTGCAGTCCATTCCCAAAGTACGAAAACTAGGGGCGAGCTGCTGCGCATGGTAGCTCTCGCAAAGTTTGCATCTCAGCCCCTGTATGCCAGAAAGAAGATACGCAAACCACGGAGCCTGTTCACATTAATCCGCTGTCAGCTGCGTCACGACCCATGATGAAGTCGTCAAACAAAGTGATTTTATTCATTCACTTGTGCCCTGATCCCTCTGTTTGTTACACCTGTAACTGCCTGATTACATCATCGAGTGTGTTAATGGATGTTTGTTTTGTGACAGTCAAATGATGCCTCATACTTAGCTAGGCGCTTCAACGGTAAAAACTGGGTCGAAAAAGTCTCGTTGGGTTGGGCTGTCATGACTTGAGTCGGGGCTTGCCTCTGCGTTTAAAGACCTGTGTGTCCTTTGGCAAGCAATATTGGTGTTAATGCCTTCGATTGAAGGGCTTGTTCCACATTTGTGTAGTGTTTCGAGCCAAAATAGACGTTTTGAAGATAGATCGGTGCAGTTCTTAGCCCTGCCCTTCTTAAGACCAAAAACCGTCTGGTTTCTGAGCTACAAGCCCTCCCTAAAAGAGAAAAAAAATGAGATAGGAAAGCACACCCCTGTATCCCAGGCAAATGGCTCCCGTTGGAAGCGGAGATTGCTGTCTACCAGTCACATCTAGTAACCATTATCAGTCGATGCCTCAGCACCCGGCCAACACCGACTGCTCGTGCGTGCTGCTGTTCCGCGTGCCGGCGTTGGGGCAGGGTTGGCCGGGCGCCAGGAGCCGATCGCTCCGGCGCCAGGCAGACAGCGCGCCGGTGGCCTCGGCTAAAGCCGCCGCTGCGTGCCCAGAGCGGCTTCGGTAGCTGATGGAACCGGCTTCCGTCCCGTGGCAGATATTCGGTCGGCATTCACTCCCGACAGCATGCAAACATTTGATGGGAGGAGAGGGGCCCTCCCCTTATTACTCACACACATCCATGCATTTACATAAGCGCATATCGGGAACAAGCCGTGCCTGGGCGTGCTCTCGAGCGCTGGCATCTACAGGCATACGCGTTCGCTTTGCGTCTTTTATAGCTTTTCATAACATCACAGCTTGGTGCTGCGATGTTAGTTAAGGACGAATAAGTGGTACTTTATGTGCGACAAAGTATCATTTTACGTGGGGCAAAGTGCGGCTTCATCCAGTCGCTGTAGATGGTTCGACTCTTGTGGCAGCGGGTTGGTTCCGTGTCCTGACCTTAATTTGACGTTCCAGGTCAGCATTTTGGTCAACAATGCCGGCATGGTCATCGGAAATCGCCTGCTGGAGATTCCAGACAAGCTGATCGAGAAGACGTTTGAGGTCAACACGCTCGCTCACTTCTGGGTATGTACGTGATGTCCCACTGACGGTCCCACGTAATCCCACTGACGGTCCCACCTAGTCCCACTGGCAGTCTCATTTAGTCCCACTGACGGTCCCACTTAGTCCCACTGACGGCCTTACTTAGTCCCACTGGCAGTCACACTTAGTCCCACTGACGATCCCACTTAGTCCCACTGACGGTCCCACTTAGTCCCACTGACAATCACCGGCCACGAAACTGCTCTGTTGCGTGAGGCCAGCTTGGCCAGTACTGAGCTGTCTCGTGTCGCCCCAGCCGAGATTGTGCCGTTTTGAAGCAGCTGAGATTACTGTCTCTTATCAGCCGAGCAGAGACGCTGCTATGGCGTGTTGAAGCAGCCGGGCCTCTGGAGCCCCGTGCTAGCTCGGCGTGGGTTCCGATGTGTAGTGTAACACTAGTGCTGAAGCAGCCGGGCCTCTGCAGCCCGTGCTAGCCCGGCCTGGGTTCCCATATGCGTAGTGCTACACTAGTGCTGAAGCAGCCGGGCCTCTGCCGTCCCGCGCTAGCTCGGCTTGGGTTCCGATATGTAGTGTTACACTAGTGCTGAAGCAGCCGGGCCTCTGCAGCCCTGTGCTAGCTCGGCCTGGGTTCCCATATATGTAGTGCTACACTAGTGCTGAAGCAGCCGGGCCTCTGCAGCCCCGTGTTAGCTTAGCCTAGACTCCAACATGTGGTGTTACACTAGCTGAGACTGCTGCTGATATGTGCTGGACCAGCTAGGCAGCGACTTTGTGTTCGCCGTGCCGTGTTCGACCATGTCGTGTTGTCCTGTTGAATACTTGCTTCTTGTGTATGAGGTCGCTGATCATAAAACCAAGAATCTGGCGGGACTCGGCCGTGCCGGGTCAAATCAGCCTTGCTCTGCTATGTCGCATGAGACAAGCTGAGCCGGGCTGTTTGACGTTTGCCCAGCGTCCCTCTGCGGCGTCACGTTTAGACCAGCCGGCGCTGAGCGGTGTGGCGTCGGGCCAGCGAGGACTGCGGTGTCGGGTTAGCCCAGAGGGATTCTGCTGTGTTGTATCGCCCCAGCTCGGCCGTGCCGTGTTAGATGAGCGAGGACTGCTGGGTTGTGGTAACCAAGCGGCACGGCTGCGTTGGGTTTGGCTAACGGGGCTGTGCTGGGTCAAATGAGACCAGTTGGAATCTGCCGTGTAGTCGTGTTCCAGGTGAGACCCTGCTGTCGCGTGCGGGTCCGGCCGGGACTCAGCGGGGTGATGCTAGTCCAACCGGCATCGGGCTTAATTATGCCTTTTTTCACATCAGCTCGCTGATTTTCGTTCATGTGCGCCAGATAAAATGAGCAGCGTGCCTGAAGCATCTTCCTTTTGTGCGTCCATAGGACACTCGTAGGTTTCTGCATTTTTCACGTTAACGCACGTGTTCGTTTTTACAGAGAAACGAACGAACTAATGTCGGACAAATTTAATCCCCGTAAGATATTTTGGACACGCAGCCCAGCCGGCAATGAACGGCCTGGTGTTTGCACTGCAGTATTCCCGCGGTCCCCAGCCGGCGCGGCCGGCCTAGAGACCACCGGTGCCGTTCCCCCCCCCCTCGCTCCCCCACGGCATGGCGCTGTGTGGACGTAACGCCGACGCGCCGGACCGTCACGTTGCGTCACTTTCGTTAGCTTTCCGCCAGCGCCGTCCGTCGGACTGGCGAAAGTGGCGATGACTTGGCAGTTTCGGCGGCGAGGAGCGCTGCCAGACACCGGGGCACACTCGGAACGAGTCGGGGAACATTCCGATGATCTCGCCATTCCGTGCGTGGGACGGGGTGGGGTGCGGGTGGGGAGGGACGCTTGCTGACCCGGTATTGGCAGGGGTCACTTAGGGTGGACAGGGCAAATTATATCATTTGTTTGCTTACATGTATACTATTTTGTTGTCTTTCGGCTCGTCCAAACCGTTCTCGGCACAGCAAGATGCCAATGAGGACTGAAAAGGAACGATACGTTGTCGAAAAGGTACGTTCCCAGCACGTGCTGGGGATGTTTATGTGTTAATACCTTCATCAGAGTTTTTTTTCAAAAGAATGCTAGGCCGATGTCAATCCCTGTTCCCCGTTTTACGACAAGAGTGAACAGAAAGCGTTGCACCGGCCGACTCGATGACGTAATCCTACCGGTCGCCGGACGGCCCGCCAGCGCTCGGTGACGTCACATAGCCTGAGGCGCGTTTCAATGCCGCCGTGCCTTTGAATGGGTATTTCTGAAATCAGTAAAACCTTGACAACTAATAACTTGCATTTCAAACACACACGCACGCATGCACACCCGTATGCTCGCCCGTCCGCACGCACGCACGCACGCACGCACGCACGCACGCACACACGCACGCACGCACGCACGCACGCACGCACGCACGCACGCGCACACACAAATTTATATATATATATATATATATATATATATATATAAGTAAGAGACGGTAAAAACTTGGTGGCAAGGACAAGAGTAGCTATCATTTGTGTAATTTGTCAGCGTTTCGGTCATCACGTCGTAGCAGTCATCGTCATCGAGTTATCGTTCTTCATTGTTGCAGCAATTTTCGCGACCTTAGGATTTTAGAACCACGTCTTAGCCACCAAAAGAAGTCACCGTTAAATACCACGGGGTCTGTATATCTTCTGCGAATTACGAAGTTGCTTTTTTCATGCGAAGTGTAAAAGATCTTTCGTCGCGTGATGGTGTAGTTTCCAAGCTGTCCTGTTTGTCCTTTGAGAAATTGTGCTTAGTTGCGGTAACTATGACCGTTGTCATGCCTCGCGCGGTCTGTCAAATGCACTCGTATTTTATGATAACTTTCTGCTATTGTGTCATGATAATGGTGCACAATGTATCGAAACGATGTCTTAGGCGGGCATTTATATATATATATATATATATATATATATATATATATATATATATATATATATATATATATCATGTATCATATTATATCGGCTGACGTCTTGCACATTATAGGATTCATTATCATTTTACACGATTTCCATATGACTGAAAAAAGGCTAGCGGTTGTTTTTTGTGTTGAAAGCAAAAGAACCCGTAGATCAACCATGGGTTGCCCTTTTTATTTCGAGACATAAGAATCCCGTCGCCCCGCCGCTGATCCCCGGCGTGGGGACCACCGCCCGCTGCTGGTCCCCGGCGTGTGGACGACCGCCCGCTGCTGATCCCCGGCGTGTGGACGACCGCCCGCTGCTGATCCCTGGCGTGCGGACCACCGCCTGCTGCTGATCCCCGGCGTGCGGACCACCGCTCGCTGCTGACCCCCGGCGCGGCGCCCACCGGCCACAAGCCGCGCGGCGCGAGCGCCCGTCACAAGCGGCGCCCACCGAGCACGAGCGACCTGCCTCAGACGCAGGCCGACTGACGCCGGCGCCCTCTTGTGCAGACTTGCAAGGCGTTCCTGCCGGACATGATCGCCTCCAAGAAGGGCCACGTGGTGAACATCGCTAGCCTGGCTGGCATGCAGGGCATGAGCCGCCTCACCGACTACTGCGCCTCCAAGTTCGCCGCCGTCGGCTTCCACGAGTCGCTCACCGTTGAGCTGAAGGTGATCTCCCCGCCCCCTGTGGAATGAACTGGCTTCACAACGCTGCGGTAAAAGCCCAACTGCGCATGGTGATCTCCCCGCCCCCTGTGGAATGAACTGGCTTGACAACGCTGCGGCAAAAGCCCAACTGCGCATGGGGAGTGGGGCGTCCCCATGCATCCATAGTAGGCGAAGTGTTACATTTTCACAGGGTTAGACAGATGAATCTAAGGCCAAATTATGCAGTGATGCTTAGCACCTGCACTAGGACTCTGGACGTCGCTACTCGCGGGCAAAGCTTCGTCGAACAACTTGTAGAGCTATTTGAAATTTAGATATTCTTCAGAGCATTAAGATGCGTGCAAACTTGTACCGCATCCGTGGGGCTTACACTAGACCACAATGGTACCGTATGCTTCCTTGTTACCACGATTCCAGAATAACTGAATGTGCAAAGCGCAGAAACCGCGCCACTCCAGTTTTTCTCCATGCGTCATGAACTGTCTTCTGTATTTGACAGAGGCGCTACACCCACAGATGCATTCTAACATTTTAAGTGATTCGAAATCGGTATCCACTCTTAAAGCAAATGGGCACATGCGTCCCTTTATTCGTCGCCTCGCAGTGCGATGACTGCCGGCGGCGCACAGGTCGTCTGGATCAGACCGGGGAGGTCCTTTATCGTCAGTTGTGTTCAGCGGCGGGTCTGTGTCAATGCATGCATGCTTTATTTAAAGCTTTCCAATAGCTGAAGATGCTATCTGGATGACTGCTTGTGTAGCGTTGCAGCCAGTGTTGTTGTGCCGTATTTGGAAGCCAACGTAATTGTGTTGCTCGATTCACGTGCTCTTTCACGGCGGGCCTTTGCGCAACCTACGGCCGTCAAACGTCTTCGGTGTATCTGTTTATGACCTCTGCTTCTGTGGAATCACTGCGAGTTTGTAAAGGACTCACTGTTATCAGAAACAATCGAAATGAATCCTGTCAGGTACACGGGGACGGTGAGATTACACTGTCTCTGTGTAACCCGGCCAAGCACACTTAAACCCCTGAGAGATTGGGCAGCTTATTATTAATCCCGTATCACGTGCCGTGGTGTAACTGAGCATCAGCAACACGGCAGCAGCTGATAAAACGGTATCAACGTGAAGTGTGCGCCGCGGACGCTGAGATACCGGACTCGCTGTCTCTTGCTTTGCATTACAACAGACAGCTCCCAAATGAGTCCCTGTTCGTCCGAGGGGAAACATGGTTCTTTCTTAAGTCTTCGTTGTCGGTGTGTTCCTTCCTGTTGCTTCAGTGGCATCGCCCAATGCATTTCAGGTGGGAGGCCACGACGATGTGCATACCACTGTCATCTGCCCGTTCTTCATCAACACGGGAATGTTTGATGGCGCCAAGTCAACGTAAGTGTGTGCCAGGGACTGAAGATCTCGCACAGCCCGCCACTGAGGCTGGAGATGTTACACAGCCCGCCACTGAGGCTGGGGATATCAGACAGCCTGTCACTGAGACTGAAGATGTCACACAGCCCGCCACTAAGACTAGGGATGTTACACAGCCCGCCACTGAGACTGGGAATGTCACGCAGCCCGCCACTGAGACTGAAGATATTACACAGCCCGGTGTAGGGACTGGGGATGTCACACAGCCCGGTGTAAGGGACTGGAGATGTCACACAGAAATTCTATTGATAAAAAATAAAGAATTGCTCTATCGCGCCCTTGGTGTCCGCAGTGATGATCACTGTGTCGCTCTTGTCTCATAGTGTTTAGATGGTGATTGCTGTCTCGTTCTTGTCTAGTGGTCAGATGGTAATCGTTGTGTCGTTCTCCTCTGGTGTACGATTATCACTTATTAGTGGGATTCCGGTTATGATCGTTTGGCGTCTGAATGCACTCCTGCTCCCTTCTGGCCGGTGATCACTGCTGCTCCCTCCCGGAGAATGGCTGATAATTACTGCTCGTCCCTCCGGTGGATAGCCGATGATCAATAGCCGATGATCCAGAATGGCTGATGATCACTGTTGCTCTCGCAGAGAATGGCTGATGATCACTGCCCCTCCGGAGAATGGCTGATGATCACTGCTGCTCTCCCAGAGAATGGCTGATGATCACTGCTGCTCCCTTCCGGAGAATGGCTGATAATCACTGCTGCTCCCTTCCGGAGAATGGCTGATGATCACGGCTGCTCTCCCGGAGAATGGCCGATGATCAATGCTGCTCCCCCGGGGAATGGCTGATAACCACTGCTGCTCCATTCCGGAGAATGGCTGATGATCACTGCTGCTCCCGCAGAGAATGGCTGGTGATCACTGCCCCTGCGGAGAATATCCAATGATCACTGCTGCTCCCTTCCGGAAAATGCCTGATGGTCACTGCTGCTCTCCCAGAGAATGGCTGATGAATACTGCCCCCCCCCCCCCCCCGGAGAATGGCTGATAATCACTACCGCTCCCTCCCGGAGAATGGCTGATGATCACTGCTGCTCCCTCCGGAGAATTGCCGATGATCACTACAACTCCCGTATGATGCACAATTGGGGACGGTCGCTGCTCACGCCCTGGCAGATGGCGCTTTCTCACTTCCGGGGGGCATGCGAGTGATGATATCCTGACTTCATGACCAGGTGAGCGGGCAGTCGTCCCCCTTCCCTCCAACCCTTTGCGACACGTAACAACACTCCTACGACGGCGCAGGAAAAAAACCGAGGTAACCATCCGTCAACTCGACAGAGGTGCCGCCGCCACTGGCCTTGACAGCGGCGGCTATTCCGCTTCAGTGTGATCCCGTTCCTGGAGCCGGAGTATGTGGCGGATCAGATCGAGACTGCCATCTTGCTGAACAAGGAGCACGTCATCATCCCGGGCTACCTGACGCCGCTGTTCTTCTTCAAGCTGTGAGTGTGCGCTGACCGGCGCGCCGCCGCCGCCGGCCCCACCGCCGCTCATTTCCATGCCGTTCATGGCCGGTTCGCAAATGTTAGCGGGACAGACATGCCTGTGGGCTGACCAAACCCCCGGGGTTAGCAGGACAGACATGCCTGTTGGCCGACCAAACCCCGAGGTTAGCAGGACAGACATGCCTGTTGGCTGACCAAACCCCCGGGGTTAGCAGGACAGACATGCCTGTTGGCTGACCAAACCCCTGGGGTTAGCAGGACAGACATGCCTGTTGGCTGACCAAACCCCCGGGGTTAGCAGGACAGACATGCCTGTTGGCTGACCAAACCCCCGGGGTGTACCAGGAAAAAGGTACGCACTTGGTGCATACGCGATCCCTTGTCCGGGCTGTGACGATTATGTTGTGCTGTTTTACGATTTGCTGCGAACGCCAACGCCAGGAACGGCCATACTCAATCTTCTTAGCACCCCCACGCCGGAGTATAGGGATGCGCTCACACTGAACGAGGCTGGGGGTGCACCCCAAATGTCAGGGGTGTACGAACAACCAGTGCACCCGCCTGGCCGCGAGCCTGTGTACAAAGGTGGAGGTGCACTAACTCGAGATATAAAGTTGACGCTGAAGTCAATCGTGCAGTTTTTTTGTGGGGGTGAACGGTTACATTACACTGACATTCATGGCGCTCTGGGCTCAGCACATGTTTATATATATATATATATATATATATATATATATATATATATATATATATGTATGTATGTTTACTGTGGCTTGTATTCTGCCTTCTTATCTCTTCTGACCAGTATGACAATGTCAGTACACAACTAGCCAGAGGGACCGGTATGGTGGGGGCTTGTGCCACTAGCCAGCGCCAGAACAACCTATTCACATTCGTGTCCGGTGGGAGCAACACTATCTTTCGAGACAAGCTCGTGATACTTCGATGGTGGGCTCTTAGGGTATAGAGCCCTCTTCACGTAAGCTGGATCTAAAGAGATCGGTACAAATTATGTGAAATAGATCATACGTTAGAAGCTGCCTGGTGCTCAGCTTGTGTTGTGCCACATGTGCGCAGCTATGCCCCCGTTTCAAGCTGGCAATGAAAATCAAGTTCATATGGATAACCTATTGCGACAGGTGGCAACTGGCCGAAACAGGAGCATAAGTGGAGAGAGGCTGTAGTGTTGTGACGCTGCATGCCACTTAAAAACGATCAGCTTGAAATTATATTGTTTTCTGAAACGCGGTTGAGCCTTTTTTTAACCAGCACTACCTGGTACGAATTGTGATCACTGAGCTTGGAGTCGATTATTTGGTGCCTGCAAAATGTCGGGCTAGATTTCTGTGAATAAGTATACAAACCGGAAGCATTACAACCGCAACGCTCGCAAAACTGATTGGTTTCCGAGCATTATTTGCCCCATGATAGCAGTTTATTAGTGCGCAGGATTATTGCACGCTGAGCGATATCTCGCGCATTTTTGTTTCAAAGTTGCGGGATTCGGCAGGATATTGTTTTATTTGCAACCTCAGTTGTGCGAACTCCTGTATGTAGATATTGGGAAGGGTAAACAGCAAACTGAAGAGCCTCTGTGAATGCTAGTGTCTCCGTGGTGTATACGAAGACGTCGTCACTGTCGCATGATCCCGGTCAGCATATTGATCGGACGGCAGCGGCTCGAGTGACCGGGGTCGGTGGAGGAGTAGAACAGAGTCCCGTGTGCGGCAGTCAGCTGCGTCAGCTTGGCGTTTAAGCAGTCGGTTTCCGACAACTGGAAAGCCCGAGGCCTGTCTGACCCTCTTGGTGCTGTAACCGCCCTCTGCCCGGCACCGAATTACTGCCATAACTGCCAAACACGTTTCCGGGAACTACTCGTCTTAAGCTTAACGCGCGATAGATTGCTCGGAGCCCACACATCAGATGTGTGCAGTTTCGTGACCTTAGGCCGCATCGGCAATGCAGAAATAAACACCACTAGGAGTACAAATGCCTCAATCTTCTGTCAAATATCACAGAATGAACTCCGGGGTCGATCGGGTCAAATCCGGCTTCATAAGATGGAGGTGGACTAGCGCACCCTGCAGATGCAGATTCTCGATCTCAGATCGAGCTATCGCCGATTTACGCTCTTCAATCAATGCCAGTGTATGTCAAATGCGAAGACTGCTGCCAAACATTATGCCGGGAACTGCGAGGCCGATCGAGCAAAATCTTGTGTCACTAGCAAGGGAACGGCACTGATCAGCGCGCCATGTATGCATACATGGCGTGCTGATCAGTCCGTGTATGTATACATGTCCCTAGATCAAGCCTTCCCAGGGTATACACCGCGCAATCGCATCGCTTATTAAACACGGAAATCTATTTTCAAAAACCATGAAAGCAACTGCTGTACCGATTGAGCTGAATGTTGGATGTTGCTAATGATGCATACCAGCGCATTCTGCAGTGGAATGACATGACTTGATCTGAAGATCGTGACATTGCAGTAACATGGTGTGCTGTTAGGCTCGTCCCATCTGATGCCAGTTTAGTGTGGCGCCGGTCTTGCCTACTGCTAGTCTAGTTCTGTCCAGCGCTAATATGCTGCTCTGTCCGAGGCTGTCGGCGCAGTATTTCGTAAGATGGTGTCTGACAACAGAGTGGTGAGCATAGCTTTCTTATAGGCAATTGCGGTTGGATTGACACGGCGTAAGGTCATACAGTTTGATGTACATAGTGTTAAAATGTCCAAACATCCGTTTTATTCTTAGGCGAAGCCAGAGGGCTCCATCATGTATATCCGAACAGCCGTAGTTGGGTGTCAAGACTTGCGGATAACCGAGTGAGTACGTACGGTACACAGCTAAAACAATGGATTAAAGGAAGTGTTTCACTCTTGTTTGGGTTTTAAACTGGAACAGCCATCTTGATCATGCGGTGCAATTCACAGCCCTGCCCTGCTTATGACCTCTCTAGTTTCTGAGCTACACGCGGGCAAAGATGTGCTGACTTTTTTGGGAGACTATTTCAAGGTTACCCAGGCATCCATGATGCCATAATAACGCCATTCAAATCCTTGCCCTCCCATAAGCTATGCGGCGATCAAGGTCAACATAAATATCACTGTCGAGTGGTTCAAATATGGCGTTAGTGAGCACGATTTCCAAGATAACGGCGGATTGGCTGTCAATCAGTGATGTGCTAGGTACCATGACGTATTTAAACAATGACGTATTGAGGAGCATATTTACTCAAAAGGGAAATGTTTTGTCTAGACCAGTACTTTCTGCTTAAAAGTGTACTTATACTTATAAGTGAGTTTATTTTATCATTCTGATGCTTGCTTCAATGTCTTCAAATGCGAAATATTCCTTAAGATGCACCAGGGCAAACCCACATCGATAGCCCAATGATATGCAAGGTATTGTACATTTTAGCGTCAGTGGGGCCTGGGATCAAGTCTTATTTCCGTCAGGCTGTCCGCAGTGGTTGGGTACTATTAATAAGATTGGCACTCGCTGGTAAAAAATAAGCCCCTCCCGTCGGGAATCGTGGCACTAACGCCCGTCACAAATTCAGGCTGTGTCCTGACCTTATGGGTGATTAGCTCAGTTTGATCAAGGCAATGGTTAAAGAGAATGCTCCACACTTCCAGTAAGCATTAGATATGATTAAATAGGCTCGCTTTTTGCTATTGGTGTATTTCAAGTGTAAAAGACCGCTCTAAGCAATACAATTTCTCGATTTAATTAATATGCTCTTTATTACATAATTGTTTGATTGCGTTAAGGAACATTCGGTTATTGCGCGAATCTTACGATTTTGGATATCAGGTCCTATTCCCGTAATAACTGGGAAGACTGATAACTTCTTGTATTACGTAGCGCAAAACGTAATTCGTGTTAGACTCTTGCATAGCTTGTACAGCATTGCTTGATAGCCGATTGACACCCATAATGTCTGGAAATCGTCCTCACGAGCATTATATATGAACTGCTCGACAATTATATTATTTTTGGCCTTGAACACGGCATGGTCAGTGTGGTCGCAGGATTTTGATGATATTTCTATGGCGTCATAAATGCTTGAATGACCTTGAAATAATGCGCACGAAATAGTCTGCACAACTTCGCGGACATGTAGCCCAGAAACCGGAGGGTTGTAGGTCGCAAGAAGGACAAGGCTGTGAACTGCACCGAACGATCTTCAAAATGGCCATTTCAGCTCAACACCCGACACAAATGAGGAACACCCCATTCAGTAAGATCCTGTTTGGCGGTGTGCCGCTGCAGCAGGTAGGTGTGGCTGTGCTGAGCGTGACCCGAGGCGGTCGCGCTGGCGCTGGGCCGGCCGTGTCAGACCGGCTGTCGACTGGCGCGCGTGTGACGGACGCCGTCGCTGCGCCAGGCTCTTGCCCAGTAACGCCTACTGGTGGCTCGGCCGCAGCTTTAGAGTTGAGCGCAGCATGGACGCCTTTACCGGTCGCCAGAAGACAGCTTAGTGCGGTCCACAGTAAGAGTGCATGCGGCCGGCTAGTGTGTGCTGGCAGAATCGCTCGTGCCGTCTGCCTCTCGTGCTCAGTCGCGACCCAGCACCCTGCTGAACTAACTGTGAGGTGCGCTTCCAGGGCAGGCTTTTGTTTGGCCTCAGGGTGTGTGTGGAGGACAGTGTTGGCTAGTTTTTGTTAGACCGAGCTGATGAAACCAGCGGGACAGTGTGGCGAGAGGCTGCTCCAGCTGCCCACTCACCGTCCTCTGCATGTGTTTGTGAGCACGCGCGTGCCTGTGTTGAAGTATGCATGCCGGACAAAACATGGGGTCTCTGTGAACCGCTCAAAGGCGGGTATATCCATGCCGTCCGAGTGCACCCTGCATCGCCGCCAGAGGTTGCATCCGTCCCGTCGGCTTTCAATGTACGTCTGTCCAGGCGACTGTGCATCCTGCCAGCAGCACGCAGTGGTCTGGTCTGGCCATGCCGTGGTCTGCCGCTGGTTTGATTACGTCGCACTCTTTCGCTGGTCTGGTCATGCTGGGGTCTGCCGCTGGTCTGGTCATGCCGGGGTCTGCGGCGTGTTCGGTCATGCCGGAGTCTGCCGCGTGTCCGGTCATGCCATGGTCTGCTGCTGGTTTGTTCAAGCCGTGGTCTGTCGCTGGTCTGGTCATGCCGGGGCCTGTCGATGGTCCTCGATGGTCCTTGCGGATGGGGCCTGTCAACTAGTCTGCGTAGGTCCGGTCGGAATGGAGCCTGTTGGCGCAGAACACGTGAAGCTCACCCCCGTCTACATCCGGCCCGCGCTGCCTGCGTCCAAGAGTATGACGTTGCTGGTGATTTCGACAGACGCATGCGTGTCTCTTTATGCATTGGTCGATATCATTGGTGGTAATAACACATTTTGTTGCACATATGAAATAAGCTGACCTGTTGTCACGAGCTTGCTCGTGATCAAGGTCTTTGCTGCGACGACTGCATAGCTTTATATAAATGCGCTTAGCCAGCAATATGATCAGCTTGTATATGTTAACATGAACAGTCACAAAACAAAACACAATATGTGCTTCAAACAGTATTCGCTAAACGAAACAGATTATCAGAACCGTTGAGGCACGCCATGGACGCTCACCTTTTTCACTAGCCTTCATGAGACGGCAGTACCAGCAGTGTAGTGACCTGTCGACCGAGCCGCACGTAGACCCGCACTGGTGTGGTCAGCACTGTCGTGACTCGCGTACCGTCGTGTCGACAGGGTACTGGGCTACAACACCCTGTTCGAGATCGCCTACGCCCTGAAGCTGACGGACGTCATGGAGGGCTTCCAGGGGCGCAAGTGGTCCCCACCGGTCCCGCTCATGAATGGCGCCGGCAGCAGGACGTCTCACAACGGTTCGGCCAGCCCTCCGCCGTCCGAGCACAAGTAGTGCGGCGACCGTGCCTGCAGACCGTGCTGCCACAGTCCCCGGCGGTGACCGTGCTGCCACAGTCCCCGGCGGTGACCGTGCTGCCACAGTCCCCGGCGGTGACCGTGCTGCCGCAGTCCCCGGCGGTGACCGAGCCGCCACAGTCCCCGGCGGTGACCGTGCTGCTACAGTCTCCGGCGGTGACCGTGCCGCCACAGTCCCTGACGGTGACCGCGGCGCCACAGTCCCCGGTCCCCGGCGGTGACCGAGCCGCCACAGTCCCTGGCGGTGACCGTGCCGCCACAGTCCCCGGCGGTGACCGTGCCGCCACAGTCTCCGACGGTGACCGTGCCGCCACAGTCCCCGGCGGTGACGTGCCGCCACAGTCCCCGGCGGTGACCGTGCTGCCACAGTCCGGCGGTGACCGAGCCGCCACAGTTCCGACGGTGACCGTGCCGCCACAGTCCCGCGGTGACGTGCGCCACAGTTCCCAGCGGTGACCGTGACGAGATCGGTACCGGCGTTGCGCGTGACAACGGTGGGAGAGGGGGTCATCAGAGTCACCGAAGGGGTGTCTCGCGGCCGCCGAGCGGTGCCTGAGTGATGTGATACGTTACCAATGGGGAGGGGGAGGGAAGGGACTCGCATAATATGGCGTATCGCGGCAGGCCAATAGCGCGGTCTTAATCCACGTGTCGTAGCCGGAGTTTGTGAGCTGGAGTTGCAAATCGAAATGGAAGTTGAACAGTTTCCGATGCATAATGGGGCATAATCCGAGCTGACCAGCAATACGTCTTCCCCGTAAGGTTATTACAGATGTGCTAAGCACGTCTCATCTTCGAAGATTTCCACGTCCATGTACGTGCGCTTTGACGCCTTTCCACCGGAGCACGCCCTGGGGCCTGTTCAACACACGCGCAGTTCCAGGACAAGCCTTTGGCTTCTATCGTCATGCATGTCTGCGGTCTGTCTGTGTTACAGGAGTGGCTATGTATACGATCACGGCTGGCTGCGCTCGGGAAAGGAAATAGTCGCGGGGGCTATGCCTGATTTATGTAACGTTCACCCCCATTGAGAGCCCGCCAAACATTGTCTGCCGCATCACTGCCACATGATGAAACAGAGGCAGTGCTTCACCGTAAGCGGCGTCTGCGCATGAATAGCCATGTCTGATACCTGATTGTACGTTCGTGCTTACGTTCGGAATTCACCGTATACTATGGTGTGGGTCGGTGGGTGATCGTTCGTTGCCTGATTACATGCTGGTAGTAATGTGGAGGCGAATAGCCCGAGCGTCGCCACAAAGTATCAACAAACAGGTACCTCTGGAGTCCAGCCGAAATGTATCGGTTTGCAGATGAGCTGATATCATGTCCCAGTGCCTAGCCAGCCACGGCAGTGTATCCCCGTACGGCTGCGATGTGTGACCATGCGGGCGCAGCGGCCAGCGGCCCAAGCAGCCAATCAACCTGTACTCGTGTGTCCCAGGCACGGGCCGCTTCAGCTGACCGCCGGGCTCGTGCGTGAGGGTCATGTGAAGCACGTGCCTGATGCCAAGCGGGTATCTGGACCCATGAGACCAACTGCTAAGGCTATTTGTGTATATTATAAAAGCAATCATCTGTGTGGTGTGAGCTGCCAGCCTGCGGATGTCGACGATAGATGGCATTCTGCACCAGAACGCCGGGCCGGAGTTCACGCACTCCGTATTCCGCAACTCACGCACTCACGCACTCCGGAACTCCTCGCTGCATTCATGTGGACATGGTCAGTGTATACGTTCAGGCAATGATCGGAATACTTGTGGATGACTGATGCTAATGTGATTCGTACCTACGAAGTACAGGACATGAAGCAGCTGCCCATGTGATTCCACAACCCTGTCGGTAGGTTTGCAAGCGGGCAGCGACGTGGAGAGGTGACAGTCTGCCGGTAGGACTTCTCCCACCTGAACTGTGTCTGAACAGTACACGATACGCCGACAAAACCACGTTGTCGTGATCTCAACTCAGTGGACGTTGAAGACAGCTTTTTACAGCAAATGCGTGGTATGGAGTTGTAGGGAACTGGGTCTGCGCCTGCTCACAACACTTTTTATTCAATGTGCGTAGAACGAGCAAGATGCATCCAATGGGCGTGATTTGACAACAACAAAAAATCTGAGCACGTGACATGTCTAATTCTGTGCATCATCTTTGCCAAAACATATTCACGACGGCTGTACTGCAATGTGGCCCTCACCTCTCATTGGGCCCGTGTTGAGACCAAAGTCGCCGGTTTCCTGCATCACCACAAACTGAACAAAAAGGGGAGGGTATCAAATGAATCGGAAACGTGCCAACATATTCCGTACAATTAAACTGCAACCGAGTTTGGGGGAGCCCACGCAAGGTTTCTCAGTCTAAAGGTTATACGAACCCGGCAACCAGTGCGTAATCGCGTTAGACAAGATTTTCTACTGGATGCGGCGTCTTATCGGCTAGATTACTGGGCTAATGTAGCTCTCCTCCATATCATGACCTCCTGCGAAAAACCGATGTCAGGAAATCCAAGAAAGTAGCTTATGCTGCGCGTCATGGGGGCTTTACGGCGCGCTCAGCCACTGGGGCCATATGGCGTCACCTGCCCGTCGCCCTGTTAAAAGGGCGGGCACCGCAGGGGAGCGAACCCCATACTTCTGGTTTCCCAAAGTTACCCGGCGTAAAACGCAAGCGTGTCAACCACCACACTATTGGTACCTAAACGTAGTTTTTGCTGTGAGATCTTCACTGGCTTTCGCTATTCAGATATGTAAGGAATTTAAACAGCAGTAGTTTAGTAAAGGTTTCTGGTGTAGCACAACCTGCTAGCAGTGCTGAATTCGATTCCTGTGCAAAATCGATTGCCATTGTCATGGTTACCAGTTTGCACAAACTTGTGGCACGGCGCAAGTTAGCGGAATAAGGAGCAAGGCGTATAGAAGAACATGTAACCTTGTCCTACAAACAGGCGGAAGGGCCCATCCCTAGCAACGATTAAGCAACGCAGTCCAGTTTGCAGTTTTCTAAGTATTACTCAAGGCACCAGTGTCAGCATGTTGTGTCGGAGGCCATCGTTGTTTTTTTTAGCATATGTTTATGATGAAGGGCTCCGTCGATGTAACAGTGTCGGCGTGCCGCACACGTTGCGCGGAGCCGTTAGTTGCCGGCCGCCGCCCGTGCCGGCCGTGGATCGCCGTGCAGCGCTCCTAATAAACCGCCGCTTAGCAGAGCCCGGAGCCGCTAGGGACACGTTTTTGACGTGCGGATACGCGCAACAGATGCCCCAGAGGCTTGCGAGAACTTTGGCGTAATTGTACCACATACCGGAGAGGTACCTTCAGTAAACCTTAGGAGAGGTTCACAAGCCTCCCCCCCCCCCCCTATATTTAAGATGGGTTACGTCTTAAGTTATGAAAAGTTAAGTTTAAAACACTACGTGATAACCAATTATCTCCAAGAATCATACACGTGAATTCTTCGGGCAGCAGCGTGGTAAACGCGTCCCATTTCAACTGACATTTTGTTGCCGCCCACCGGTTTCCGGACAGAAAGTCAACTTGCAGCTTGGTAGATACTTTTTGTTGACATCGATATGACGACTTCCATATTGTCGACATGTAAAAACACCGACGAGCCAAAAATCGAACTGGCTAAATGGCGGACTGCAAAACAGCGGCATGCCAAAGTTGCGAAAGGCCAAATGACGAACTGGAAAAAAATGGCGGCAAAGGCAAAGTCGATGAGCCAGGGTCGAATTTGTGGACTACTTACCGGCGACGCGTACAAAAGATAACACGCCAACTTAGAGGACGTGTAAATGGTGAGCAACTTACAGAGAATGACCCGTATTTGAAGTTGTTGAGGCAGCCTTCCCACAAGATGGAAAACCTCACTTGTAACTGTTGGTATGTTTCTAAACGTCAAGTGCTGTTCTAGGCAAAGCATGTCTATTTCGTAATTATGCTCCTCAATACGTCATCGTGTGGTAATGTCACGGAACGATTTTGTGGCATGAAGATCGCTGTCAGACTTGCAGTGTCAGAGTTGCTACCGTATTTTACGGACTATTTGCGGATTTTACGGACTATTCTCATGCGTCTTCTAAGCTTGTTTCAATTCGCCAACAGGTGGTTTCTGAACAGATGCGTGTGAAATTGGCCGAACATCTTCATGCCCTTATGTTTTGGCGCTTTCTCCTGTTGTTCTCTTATACTTTTTCGGGTTCTCTTATGCTTCTCCGGCATGTCTTTTGCTCGCATTTACATTCACGACTATGCTGATTTTCTCGAGTTACTCAGTCCCAGGCTCATTTCTGCCGTGAATAATAGAACTGCCCAAATGTTTGCATTAGGTATGACAAAACGCGCTTCGTATTCGAAACTTGCATTAAGCACTTCAAGCTGGTCGAAAGCCGACTGCTATCCGTTGATGTAAGGTTCCTTGCTGACGTGCTTCAGTTGCGAAAAAATCAGTGGTCATATTTGCTTTGCCCTTGAACACGACATTGCCATTTGGGAGGCGAAAACTGCTTGGCGTTTCTATCGCACCATGCATGTCTGGATGACTTCAGAATGAGTGGCGTAAAAAAGTCTGCACAAGCTCATTTGCGCCTAGCAGGTTTTAAGAAGGGCATAACTGTGAACTGTACGTAATGGTCGTAAAAGTGACTACCTCAGTTGAAAATTCCATACAAATTAGGACTAGTCTCTTTGGTTGTCTTGTTGAATAAATGGCGACATGGGAAAATATCACCATGCCAAAATGACGAGAGCCTAAATGGTGAGATGAAAAAGCGACAAGTATTTTGAAAACTAAACCAGCACCTGTCTTATGTGGAAGGCGCGATGTCGGCAAACATTCCGTAGCGACGTGGAACAAAACAGATCTATACAGGGGTGTACTTTCCTATTAAGTTGTGGGCGGGCTTCAGTCCCTCTTCCCCCCCCCCCCGCTCTCTCTCCCTGACATCGGCACCAGCCTCAACAACTTTGAGAGAAAATTGGGACAATACCAGGCGAACCTCGTTTGTTGGCAAATTTTGGTCGCAGGCTTCATAACTGTGCACGGTCCTCCACAGCACATTTTCTGAAACCCCGCCCAGGTTCGGTTCCTGTTCGTTTATGGTGTTTGCGTCCAGCACGACCCTCCGTGCCCAAAAAAGGCCCCCGTTTCTTTCCGTCTGCCGCAAGAGGCCCATTAGCTGCCGCGTGAAGCTGACGCCTGACATCCGTAACCGCCTACCTGAGCGAAGAGCCTGCTTTTCTTACCACGCTTTTTGTGATATCATGGCTTATCACCGCCTCGCTAACTGGAAAAGCAGATTAGTTAGAATGCATCGAGACATCTGCAGCGCTTGCTTTTGTTTGCTTTGTGCGGCAGCGAAAGTTCTACGCGATGACAAAGCAGAAGAAGGTGACAAACACCCCGCACAAAATCAGATGTGACTTAAACGCTATGGAGAAATGAAGTTTTGGGTAAGTGCCCGCGCTAAGCAGTAACTGCTTGCGAGCCCTGGGTGTCCACCCGATTATCAGATTGGAAAAGTCCATCTAAAATAAATGTGGTTAATTTCAGTTCATTGATTATTTATATATATATATATATATATATATATATATATATATATATATATATATATATATGTATATATATATATATATGTATATCTATATATTATATACTACTGGTTCCGCCGAGGTCGTGGGGCTGCGGGTGACGGCCTGGCCTGCGCCATCCGCACGGCACTGCTGTCGGTGGGCCTGTCAAACCCGGCCAACACCGAGGTGCTGCTGATCCGGCAGCAGGGTGCATCGGTGACTCTGGACGTGTGTTACCACCCTCTCGACGACGACGTTGCAATTGACAGAATAGCTGTTAGCCTGTCAGCAGTGCAAACGCTGAACTACGGAACGGTTTTCGTTGGAGATTTCAACCTCACTGAAATAAGTGAACCACCGGCGGCCAGTGTGTCGTTCCCGACCTGCGGAGAGCGTCGAACAATGCCTCCAGATTCGTCGACACCTGCGGCTAGCTGGATCTGAGACAGTAGGTCTGCCAAACCACTAGAGGAGAAAGCATTATGGACCAAGTACTGTCCCAACGCATGCCTTCACAGGTCAATGTACAACGGGTCTTCTGAACTCCCCTCAGTTTGCCGGTAAGCGGCATTCAACTATCAGAGGGCTGACTTCAACGTTCTGCGCCGGAGTCTCTCGCTGATCCCGTTGGAGCTGCTGGACGTCGTCGCAGTTGACCAAGCAACGAACACCTCCATACTACTTCAGTCCGCCATTGCCCATCGCGCCCCCACGGTAACCCTCCGGTGCCGACTGCCGCCTGGCTCGATGGTGCGGTGCGAGCTGCTCACCGGCTGAGAAAGGCAGTTCTCCGACGACTGCAGAGAAGCTGCGGGCTAACGATCGCGGCTGAGTTTGCGAACAGTAGACGTGATGTTAAGTCCGTGTCCAACTCCAAGTCCACTCAATATTTACATTAACTCACCGAAGGCTTCAAGACTAAGCCTTAGCGGCACTGGTCATTTTTAAAACGTGCCACGAAGTCATGCACATCCAGCCTGTCTAACCCTTCCAGCCTGTCTAACTCTAAGCAGACACTCGTTTCGGATGTCGTAGCTCGCGTTAAATGTGGCTCGTGGCTCGCACTGCCGCGTTAAATCACGCTTTTGCTTTGAAATTGCTAATTTTTTGTGTGCGAAACCCTTCGGTTGCACCACGCTACCCAGTCGAGTCACTGAAGCAGCTGAGAGCGTTCGAGGCATCCGTGCAATCCACGATAACAACGGTAGGCCCCAACAAGGCGTGTGGGACCGACAATATCAGTGTCCACATAATTACCGAGTGCGCGGACGAGTTGCTTGCCTCGCTGATCAAGATTTGTAAACTCTTGGCGACTTTTTGGCGTCCTTCCGGGGAGATGAAGGCAGGGAAACATAGCACCAATTTTCAAGAAAGGGACACAAAAGGGGCCGTCAAATTATAGAAGCATGCCCCTGCTTCCTCCTCTCGGGGAGATACTGGGACAGTTCGCTCGTGATGAGCCGTCCAGCCATGCCTTGCCTGCGTTGTTCCCTCATCGGCATGGTGTTAAGCCTAGGCGTTTGTGCGGCACTGACTTATGTGTTTATTTTAAGTTGCCTTGGAGGGTCATGTCGGACGGATACCAGACGGGTACCATTTACACTGATTTTTCGGCTGTTTTTCAGAACGTCAGCATGATCCATGAGCTCCTAATCTGCAAGCTTAAACATTCACGCCGTTTGAGGGAATCGGCACTCCAATGGTTTGTCTCGTATCTGTTCGTCAGACGACAGTGTATCTAAGCGTATTAGGCGCTTACACGTATTGCTCTAATTATCTAGTTAACGATATCAAAGTCTATTATCTAGTTAACGACATCAAGGTCTACTATCTCGTTAACGATATCAAGACGCTTTGCTAAGGTCTCTGATAAAGTTCTGCTGACCTTCAATGACATTTAGTTTGCCTACTTTGTGCCTTATGAATGTGCGCAGTACATCATCCTTCAGTTCATGTAAGCTGACTTCTACATTAAACACTGGAGGGTTCAGGAAAGTTCTTGTCGATATCTGGAAATATAACGACAGGATTCGGGATGTGACCCCAATGCGACTGATCTTCGTTGCTGTTTTCTGCATCTGGTCCCACCGAGGTCACGAGGTGCGTTCGCCGGTCCTGATGGTGCTGCTGCGCTGTCTGTTGAAGCTGGTCGACCTTGATCCGGTGCAGTCGCATTACCAGTTGTGTTGCTACCACCACACAATTTTGAGATGAAGTGTTTCCACCGTTTGCCATATGCAAAACGCTCAACTCCTGCCTCCACGTGAAGTAAAATGTACATAGATGCTGACTGCGCCTGTACAAAGTTCACACCTTTGATTGCAAGAAGTTCTGCGGCATTAGAGTCTATGGGACGATAAATTATTCACTCTCTTCTGATTTGTTCGATGTAACCAAAGACCTAATGTGCAGGGCCCCCAAACGAATGAATGTGCCCGAGCAGGTCAAGAGATGGGGCCCGATAAGGACGTAGAGCCCCCCCCCCCCCAAATAAAGGTACCAAAAACTGAATGTGGAGCGCCCCCGAACGATCGAGAGTGCCCGAGATGAGATTCATAGATGGGACGCCCGACAAGAGCTTAGAGCCCTCCGCAAGTAACAGGGAATGGGAGAGCCTTAAGTCAACGCCGAGGGCCCATGCACATACCGCGAGTAGGTCGGTAGGTTAACCAAAACCAACGCCGGACAACTTAATCGAACGAATTTCTCAAGAGATTCACGAGTACATAGCCCGGACGTCTAATTTTAGTCTCTTAATTTTATATATATATATATATATATATATATATATATATATATATATTACGCTCTCCACGTTCGTGCGCGCGTGCGTGCGTGTGTGCGCGTGTGTTACATGCCGTGCGTCCGCTCCATGGTCCCTGACTCTGATCAGCCCTGATGTCCTGGTGACATCTGATGATGATACCTTACCCAAGATGCGAGCCCTGCAGACAGTAAGATAGCTTTGCAAAAGGCATTAAGGACTGAACGGTGAAACTTGACGGAGCTTGCCCAGAAATATGCCAACAACAGCAGTATCTCCTCGGATTTGGTCCACTTTTTTCCCAGTTGAGGAGGGAGGGTTGCAGCCCGACTTGGAGGTGGGGAGAGGGACGCCTCCATCTGAGAAGAAAACTTCACTTCTATCAACAGACCTTAACCTGATATTACCCGATCGGCCAGCCAACCGCAAAGAACTTGCACGTGATGGCGTTACCTGGCCCCGATCGGTCAGCCAACACTGGACACCTTAACCTGATGGCGTTCCTGACCCCACCCGGTCAGCCAGCACTAGAGACCTTAACCTGATGACGTTACCTGGCCCCGCTCAGTCAACTAACAGTAGATACCTTAACCCGATGGCGTTACATGGCCCCGATCGGTCATCCAGCACTAGACCTTAACCTGCTTGCGTTACATGACCCCGACCAACACTGGAGGCCTTAAACTGATGGCGTTACCTGGCCCCGCTCGGTCAGACAGCACTAGATACCTTAACCTGGTGGCGTCACATGGCCCCGCTCCGTCGCAACGCGAGCCCTGAAGACCTTGCACCTGATGGCTTTACCTGATCCCAGTCTGTTAGCGCGAGCCCTGGTGACTCGGCTGGCCTTACACCCGACAGTTCTACCGGACCCCGATCATCCACTGGGCTCCGATAGCACGGATGACCTTATACTAAACGTTACTGGCTCCAGATCATCCAGCGCGAGCCATGGTGGCGAGGATAATCCCAGTTGTCAACGCGGCGCGCCGGAGCTCCAGCAAACTTCGAGCGCGCCAGAAATCATTTTAACGCAACACAAAATTACGTCCACGTGTATTTCATACAGATATGCAGCGGATCAATAGTAGCGCATCGTTTCGTTTCGCGCAGTGATGCGATCGTTTTGGCAGGGCCGGCGGCCGGGCGGCCCACCCCGACCACGCTGGCGCGGCACCAAACGCTGTCAAATGGAAGGAAGGAGCGCCGCGCTCCAGACACTGTCCGCCGCCGAGGATCCGGGCATTCAGTCGCGCCCTGCGACACAGCGCATTTTTAACAGGAAAATAGGTGTGCTTCTATTAACGTGTCATCAATAAAATCCGGCACCAACCCACGCTGTAACACCCGCTATCTCCCACTCCCAACATTCGACCTCAACGTCAATGACATCAACTTACGACAGACAGGCTTTCGCGCGAAAGGAAAACGAGTTCAAGAAAACCGCAACCTCACCCGTCCGAAAGTATCTATATACAGCAGCACCACTGGCAGTGCCCCAAACACCAGATTCCGACCCATTGCGACGCATCGCGCACACGACACACCACCCCCCGGCGTCGCCCTGGGCCTGCCGCCCCGACACCCGCGCCGGTCAAACACTGAGCGCACGGGGCCACCGGCCGCTACTTCCTCTGTCGCAGCTGTTTCTTGGTGTTCTGGTCCACCTCCGGTAGCTCAGACATGTCCTCTTCGTCGCGTTTCTTGCCTACAAGGACAAAGCTCGATGTCAGGCCGAATCACGCTGGAAAAAGAGATAGGACAGACATGCAGAGACCCGACAGTCAAACAAAAGGCCGGCATCGTCCCACCGGAGCCCGACATCTAGCGGTCTGGCCAAGCACCAATGCTACCTGAACATAACGCCAGGGTGTATGCCATACCAAAGCCCACGACGAACGACGAGCGATGTGACAGACAAGATGCATACACAACACAGGAGGTTAGTGACTAGATAACGCAACGCCTGCACTACCGTGACTGGTACCAACCGTGCAAGCGGCACGCACAGCCCGGCACTACCCCTGTTAGCGTCCCATGCAAGGCTCTAACGAAGCGGACGGGGATGGCGGCAGTGGCGCACGGCACGGGGTGCAGTGGGCGGACGGACGTCCCCTAGCGGGCGACCCCCACCGCCGCCAGCGGCCGGCCACGGGCGGCGCGCGGCTCGGCCGGGAGTCAATCACCCCGGCACGGCGCGCAGCCGCGCGTGCAGCAGCGCACAGCGCAGGAGGCGAGACACAACTGCCAATCGCGTCCGAGCCTTTCCTGATGCCGTGCGCGTCACAGCGTGGCATCGGGAGACCCCGATCTCAACAGTGAGGGCTTAAGCATGACACGAACATAACCCATCGCCGTCCCGGAAGCCGCGACAGGAAACGAGAACGAATGACTGGGCAGCCGGCCCACTCAGAGCCAGCGCGGTCAAGGCAGCATAGGGACAGCGCAAATGTAAGGCAATGGACGCTAATCTGCAGTCACAGACAACGGTCACTCACTCTTCTTCTCCTTGGGCTTCTTGTCCTTCTTGGCGGCGGTCACCTTCTTCAAGACGGGCTTGGCGGGCGCCTGCTCGCGCCTGCGCCTCAGGTGGTAGGTGATGAAGTGCCACATCATCCAGGCTTGCAGCAGGCAGATGGCAGCGAGACAGTTGACCCTGGGGCACCGACAACGCATGTTTTACCTGCCGATACCTCGCTCTCACTCTATCTCTCTCTCCGGAATAACATTTCGCAGCTGCAGGGCTACAGCCAGTGAAAACTCGTGTGGTTTCTTCAATTTCAGCATGTACAGATTACACAGCTGACACTGGAGCCAGCTCCAGGGACTGCACATAGCCCACCCTGATATTGGGTCCTAGAACTAGAAGTATCATACACCTGAAGTGAACCCAATCACCACAGACAGCATACAACTGCGCGCTTATAACGCATTCCCCAGCCACAGGCATCCTACCATAAGCAGCTGATCGAAGCAGTCCTGTACAGTATCGCATGGCATCAGACTAGAACTAATGATCAGCAGAAACATACCTGGGAATCACAGCGTCACCAGATGCCCACATCGAAGCCCAGACAGGGAGCACAGGTACAGGGGGAGGGGAACTACAGCTGGGACCTGGGCTGCTCCAGCCCGGGGCAGCCGTCCGTCACACCACCACTCTCACCTGACCAGGTAGGTGTTGAAGTTGCCCGTGGCCAGGTCCAGGCCTGGCTTGTCGCTGAGCGCCAGGCCGTACCAGAAGGTCAGCACCGCCACCACGATGGTGGACAGGCGAGCCAGCGTGAAGAGCACGTTGAACAGGACGAACCCTGGCCGGCCCAGAACAGTGGGCTTCACACACGGCACCGACCCACGCGGAGTGCCAAACGGCGGAGATAGCACGGCGCAGCCAGACCCAGCAAAGGTCAGGCAGCTGGGCCAGATCCAGCAAAGGCCAGGCAGCTGGGCCAGATCCAGCAAAGGCCGGGCAGCTGGGCCAGGTTCACAAGTTACATGGCGCAGCCAGATCCAGCACAGGCCAGGCAGCTGAGCAAGGTTCACAAGTTACAGCCATGTAACAAGGCACAGCCATGTAACTTGACCATTACAGGGTCAGGCCACAGACAGGTCACAAAACAGAGCCACTCCCTGAAGAGATCACACAGTACAGGCATACTCCATGGAGGTCAGCCAGACCCCATAGATGTCAAACAGTGGAGTCAGACTCCACAGGAGTCACACATGACAGCCCGACCCCAGATTTCACACAGCACCGCGGGCCGCACTTGGGCCGGCCGCCAGCGGGCGCCGCTCACCGTTGGCGGCCAGTTCGGTCTTGTCGGCGAAGTGGAGCAGCCGCGACGCGTGCACCACCGCCTCCACCGTGTAGTGTATTACCAGCAGCACCAGGGCCACCCGCGTCATACTGCGGCGCAGGGCGAAAGTCAGACTGAGGGGCGATCAGATCAGACTGAGGCTGGGCGATCAGTCCGAGACAGGGCGATCAGACTGAGACTGGGATCAGACTGAGGTGCAGGACATACTGGTCAAAGTATCCTACAGTCAGCTGATCCGCGTTACACAGGGTAACACGGGGTACAGGTGAACGGTGCAGCCTGAGGCGAAGGGCGGCCGGCGTGCCGCACAAGGGGAAGGGGAGGGCGACAGACCGACGTCAGAGACGCCGCACTGAGGCTCAGTTATCGGTCAGGTCGATCAGCAGGATGACAACCAGCGGACGTTCTTCTTTCTGCAGAAGCCGCGTAAGGTACGGACAGACACATAATACACACATTTCACGTCAGCTGCGCTGTCGATTGGCGCCGCAATATCACACAATGACAGTCATACGGCAAATAGGGAATGCGTGCCACCAGCAGAAGAATACCCACTTGGTGACGTAGGCTGCTGTGATGAAGATCAGGTAAAGAGTGGCATACTGGATGCGGTTAGCCCAGTCCTCCTTCCGGACCTGCAACGCCAGGACGGGCTGTGTTAGTACGTGATCGATCCAGTATATGGAGGATATGCCGCCTATCGTACTGCAGGCCTACGGAAGGATGCCAGCGAGGCATCAGCATCACCGCTGAAATCATTGTTCTGACTATCGTCCTCGGCTGGTGTTGGCATGAAGATCCGCTGCAGTTTCAAATCATGTACAGCGTTGCACACAGCCTGACCCATGTCATATCACCTCAACCCAAGAGCAGAGCCAACAGAACAGCAAACAAACGTCACGTGTCAAGTCCCGATGGGACATTAGCTGTAGACAACGCACGGAACTCTAACGATTTGCCATCGACAGCCACGGGACCACATCGTGCAGACCGTTTCCAGGTCACCTTCTGGAAATACAGCTCCGGGAAGGTGTGCAGCCAGTAGGAGATCTGCGTGACGAAGAAGAACTTGTACATAAACATCATCTGCGTGTGACTGTCTGGGTAGTCTTCCCACAGCGAGGTGATGTTAGTCAGAATCTTCTCCCTGAAACGGCGTCAGATAATGATGCAATCAGCTGATGCAACGGGTACGGTGAAAGCGTAGCACGGCACAACCATTGTTGTATGACCTATCCAAACGTGTTTTCAGTACACTGTGGTGAGCAGGATATGAACACCAGTGCAGGGAGCGGACCGAAATTCCCTATAACTCTTTGTGGTCATGGCAAGCCTTTGGGGTCACAAAGGTCATGACTGGTATGGGTGGAAAAGATATAGTCTGTTATCTGAGCACAGTTCCTTGCATGCGAGACATCTGGTGGTTGCCCATGTGGCCTGGCGATACTTTAAAATGGCATACAAAAGCAACGAAACTAAGCCGAATATTGATGCACTAATTTTCAACTGGCATAACTTTGTGTGACCCAGGCATCACATGTCAAATGTTCTTAACACCATGTGTAGCGTTTCTCAACGTCACGACACGAGTGATATGATGGTTCTGCATTACATAATTACCCCACTCATGAATATACTACCAGACGTCAGGCTTTTGGTGCTTATGCTTGAGAAGTACACTAGCTCAATTATTTTCCATCTACATCAAGGCATGCTTGTAAATACCACAACACGAGCTACACCACACATTCAGCCAGTGCGCTGACCTGTAGATGATGTGTCCGCCCCAGGCTACCGAGACCAGATAGAACACCAGTAGCTGTCCAGATTCGGTGAAGCGGCTGTGCCTGGTCTTGCTCAAATGCAACCTCTTGTTGATTTTCTGAAAACGTCAGCATGAAACATAAGCCTTTTTTAACACAGCCACGAACTGCCGCAATGCAATTATTTACAAAACAATGCAGCAATACTACACAAAGGTTTAAAATAACAAGACTATCTCCGAGGCGTGAGACCATGCTTGGTCCATCGGAGGGGGGACGTAGAGGCCACGTGGTTAGCGCCTTCGGCTCCCATGAGGGACCCTGGGTTCGAACCCCGGTCGCGTCATGGCCGCCGCTGAGCGCTCATATCGCCGCAGGAGTCGCTGGCGCTCCAAAGCAGGGTGCGTGACGACGTGCGTCAAATTACATTCAAACCACCGCTAGCGACGCACATCGCCTGTAAAACATTCATAGCCATCTAGATGCCAGGTGCTGAATGGATGAGAAGATCACATTGTCTGGAAAGCTACTCACATCGATGATGAATTCCTGGACAATGGCGTGTATGACTATGCAGATGAGGAAGTAGAAGAAGATGACGCACAGATCCTGGATACCATTTGTGTACAAGAAGATGGGTGGTTCGTTTTCGTTCTCAATTGTGACGTTGTGCTGGAGAGCAATGAATTTGGTGGCAAATGGAGATGTGGCCTGCAATAAACAAGAGCATGTTAGCTATAATACCAGCATCACGGGTGAACACGTTAGCTACAACGCCGGCATCACAGGTAAACACGCTAGCTATAACACCCGCATCAACGGTGAACACGTTAGCTATAACACAGGCATCACAGGTGAGCGCGACATAATGCGAAGGAAACAGTCGCCCAAATTTAATGGTAATGTTAGAAGAAGTCGGATGACTTCTAGTATGCCACTTCTGGTACAACAAACCGAGACTATGTCAATAGCAATGACAGACTGCACTGTGGAACCACACGACGGTAGGCGACGACGACAGCTATCAGACGGATCGAACTTGCTTCAGCCACACAAGATGGTCATGGATAAACCCACTTCCAAGTCAAGCATTAAGCCGTTGCTCATTTTGACATTAGTTCATATTCACCGTTCTTCATAACGCAAACAGAAGGAGGGGGATGGGTTCGTGGTGGATCCGGAGGAAGGGGGAGGGGGAGGCACGGGTTCATGTGCCCTTTTCTAAGCTATGATTTTTCATTATTAAAGTTTATGGGCCTCGATGGATCCAATAAACCCCGTAGCGGAAATAAATGGCCGAGCGGACGGTTTTTTAATAATACAACGAAAAACAACGCACGTCTTTGGGCCTGCAGGCAGCCGAATGGGCCACAAGTAGAATGACCCTAGCACAGACAAAAAATAACTTTTTGTTGATTGAGGGCTGGCACTCAGGGGTTTTACGGTTCGTCTCGTCGTCCAGGAGCCCTAAGCTGGTGCCATGGAGTCTGCTTGCCGTGGCAATTCGATCGCTCAGGAACATCCTACGTTTTCATAAACATACTCCGATTCGTTTGCATGGGTGGTTTTGGATTCCGAGCACCTGCTAAGCGTAACATGTTGCATGTACCCTGAACCCATCGCCCAAGACGTGCCGCCTACTTCAACGCGTAACTTTGCACGCGCCCTTTCGCCAGACAGGAATCTGAAGGGTTTACGTGCCGCATAACGTTGCGGCACGGCCGCCCCGGGCCTGGGTTGACCCTCGTTGGCCAGTAGCCAGCTGACCTTTCCCTTTCAGTTGGGTCAAACAATGGGCCCACTATTGGACACGTACCCAGTGCCGTTGGATCAGTGTCTAGCAATGCTAACCAAAAGGAGCACTCTCGATCACCAGTGGCCTTCCACGGATTATTCCCATTCACACAAAAAGTTCTGCACCAGTGCCGTGGCCCCATACGCCAACCTGCCAGGGAACTCTCGGTTGCTCAGGGATCCTTCACGTTCGTCTCGGATCCATTCGCCTTACTCGGAGGGCCCTGCACATTTACTGGGGGCCATATCAGGTAACCCTACGAAGTGCTCGATGCTCACAGGTCCATTTCATTGGTCAACTGCCCTTTCCGCTTGCTCCCCTTTGCGGAGAACCCTACATTCTTGTCGGGCCGTTTCCGTTAACCTGTCTCGGCACTCTTGATCGCACGAGGGTCCGCCACGTTGGTCTTGGGCACTTCATGTTTACTCGGAGTTCCTCCGCTGTTGCCGGTGACCCTATGCGTTCATCTGCCACTCTCGATCGCTGCTTCCACAGTAGTCCTGAATTCTTCCCGTTTGCTTGGAGGGACCTGCACTCCGGCCGGTGTACAATATGGTCACCCGCGTGGGCACTCCCGATCGTTCAGATGCCCACCACATTGGTCATGAGTTCTTCTTCTTTGCTCAGCAAAGAAGAGGAACCAACACTGTTACAAGACTGAAACAAGAACCTGTGCAGCCTTCACTGAAGAGGCTCCACGGTTGATGGGAGCCTCTGTTGATCTGCCACAGCAACTCCGATCGCCCAAGTCCTGTCTCTATTGGTCTACGGTTTTCCAATTTCGTCGGACCGGCGTTCATTGTATTTCCCAAGCTCAAATATAGCGTCCTGGCTTAATGAATCTGTGTGCACAAGTGTGAGATCTACACAAGCTCAAGGGGACCATCCCACCTTTTTGTATTTTCACTTGTTACATGAGATGTGTACACTGATCAGTAAAGCCAGTTTTCTCAAAATCTTTCCAATTACCTCACAGTTTTGATTTGAAGTAGCATACCATGTGGGAGAAATCTCATTTGACCCCCAGCCCACCGTGGGGAAAGAAATATATTGCACTTGCATAGCTTTTTCGACATGTGTACTCTGTAATCTTCACAATACACCAATGTGCCAAAATATTTGTGCAATAAATGTTTTGGAAGTATGAAACACTGTTCAGACAAAAAGGTATACAAACATGAAGCTATTATCCTATAAATTCAATGACACATTACACTATGGCTTTGATTTCTCCCCAATAGTATTTCCCACAGGAGCTCTTTCTGAGGTGCACTGTGGCTGTGGGAATTGGAACATCACATGATCCATGCTACCCATGGAATCAAACCTCTACCAACCCAATTCTCCATAACAGGCTCTTGCCTGTTGGGCCAATCACAAATGTTTCTTTAATTCTTGCTAGTAAATGTGCAAATGTTATTCACATGTTTTCAAGCACCCTTGTCTTACACATTCCTTGATTTTGTAACCAAAATTTTTTCACATGACTATTAATCCTGTAGAAGGCCCATGTGCCTCCTTGCCTCTGGGGCAAGGAGGCACATGACCCTAATGCCCCCTTGAGGTATTATTTAAAACTGTAGAACCACAAAACTGCCAACCAAGGCACCTATCAGAATAAAGCTGTCTATGTAAGACACCTCCTTTGGACCATGTAACAGCAATGATAATAATAAAGCAGTAAAATCATCTTATCTCATCTTTCAAAATAAAATAACTGCTCTGTCTAACATGCAGCAGCATTCACAGTACAAGCAAATAGCAAAAGATGGTGCTGACTGCTGATTGGTAGACAAGTCAGCTTGTCACTGGGTGGAGCCCTCTCTTCCATTAGTTAGGTCTAATCCCCAAGAAAAATGCTAGGTTGGGACAAATCCCAGGAAAACATAGAACTCAATAGTTGGGCTGGTCTCAATATGTTCATGTCATCATTTGTTACTGGAATTTCTCCTGAGCAGAGGTGCTGTGCTCAAACTCATATTGTGTCATTACATGAGTTCAAATAATTTTGGATGGACTGATTAGAACAGTGCCAATTACTCCATGAATAGTGTGCATGAACATTGTTCTACTAGCTAATATGCAACATCTTGGAAAAATAAGGTATTGCATGCTAAGCAGGGCAGTGTGCAGATGGTCAAGTGTCATGTGTCATTATCCTTGTAAATGAAAATGGTGGGTATATACTGTAAGCATTACCCCCTTAAATAAACTGCTCTGTATCAAATCCAGACATGATTAACAAGATACTCCCAAACTCTTCTGCATTTCATGTGGCACACTTGTATTTTGAGGCATGCATGGTTTGGCATAGCAGACATTGTGGGTACATTTACACCTTGATACCCCATTTCATAACAAATCAGCTACATAACATGCAAAACACAATGGTAAAACCTCACCCTATTATAATTTATATGCAGCAGCAGAACATGGGCTGACTCAAAAAAGCTGAGCTCTTAACCTATAACTTTAAGTAAAACAATCAGACACCAGTGCAGCCAGGTATCAGCTTGAGAACATCATCACTGAGGTTTAATCTGACATTAGGTGCCAAGAGCAGAACACATCTGTGCTGATGTACTGACAACAGAGTTTGCTGTGCTGTGCCAACAATGACCAGCAGTTTGTTAATAATGCTGATAACCAGTAGCAATAAATAAACACAGAGGAAAAGAATAAGTTCAAACGATATGGAACACACTCTCTGATAACTCAGTCACAGCAAACTGTCACCATTTACAGAGCTTGACCACATGTAAGTAGGTAGGAAGTATCCAACTAAAATTCCCAAAGTTGAGTGAAATTAATCTGCATTAACGACCAGCGACTCTGGCCTGCTTTCAAAACGGTCAAATGGTAAAGCATATATCGATATATCCCACTGCAAAAGCATTCACCAAGACCAAACATATGGAAACGAACAGGCAAGCATTACCTTGCTGCTCACGCGAGACGAATGCCGGAACTCACCTGAAACATCAGCCCGAGAATGAAGACCATGGCAATACAGGATATAATGTCTTCATGGTTCTGAGTCACAAACTCGTGACTAAAAATCGGTGGATTTTTTGTTGATTTTGTTCTACTTTTGAGCCCCATGTCGGCGACCAAACGTGCACCACGCGACCGGGTCACAGATCTGCATCAGCCACAATCTGTCTGCCAAGCGCCGAACAACTTTCCCTTCAGTGTGCCATATTCTGGGCGGAAAGAAGTCCGGATTTGATAGCAAAACCAACTATCATTGTTTTGTTTTATCATCTACCCTTCTATGTGATCTTTGATTTATATCATATAATGAAAAATGCACAAAACATAAACGTACGCGCGCCTTGATGTTTACACTAAGAACACACCATTTTTTAAATGTTTGCTCCATAGTTGTTGAATACATGTTCTTAAGTGCAATTGATGACAATATATCCGTATTGATTCATACTGTTGAAGCTTCATTTTGGAAGCTTCCAAATTTGCTGTCTATTCCATTCAAAACTAATGTTTCGCAAAAGCCCAATACCGCCCAAAACCTCTGAAAAATTAGACAAAGTTGGTAGCAGTGTAACTCATGGACGCCAAGTTGTCGTCGAGTGGCAACAGCTGGCGTATGCAGCTACTTGGGAGCCGTGCCGTTTTTTTCTTTTTTGGCGACCGACACTTGATGTTACACATTTGTATGTTTGTGTATATGCAGTTTGCTGATTGTGATGTGCCACCCTTGATAATATGAAACATGAGTCTATTGATGCGTGGAATTTTTTTAGAAAGCGTTGTAGGGGGAAAACGGGCCAGCCGGGCATAAAGAGATCCGGGCAAGCATCCGCGAACTTGGGCCGTCCGCATCCACAAAGCTGATGGCTCCGTGACGTGTATGAAGAAAGCTCCATATTCGTAGTCGCATCCATAGCTACATAAAAAAATGATTTGTCCGATTCGATATGATTCGATCGATACGACTTCGACTATTTTTTTTTCTCAAGTTCATACCACGAAGTGCTTGAGATGCCGAGTACGATGATGCTCCTCGGTCCCCGCGATATTCAAGACTATGACCCCCAGTGATCTGCCAAGTTCAAGGTAGTTCCCGGAGTTTTTCGGAGACATTGAGGACATCTTGAACGTAGGTTCTAGATAGGTGGAAATGAAGTCCAAAATTTGTGCTGACATTTCTAACTCATGCTGGTCTTAAAATGCTCAACATCCAGCCAAAGTCGATTACTGAGAAACTATGCAACATGGCTTTGAACACGCGCGCTCGCAGCGCAAACCAACCTCGACGTCCGGCATTGCAGTCTCCATAGGCTGCGTAGTGATTACGGGCTAAGTGATCCTGCCAGTCCCGACACTAAGCGGTCGTCAACCAGCAGACGAAAAAGATGACCCACTCGAAATAAGTATGTTTGAACGCCTTAGGGCTTCAAAACGTACGTTCAACAAGTGGTCCGGGCGAATATTTCACCCGCGCACGATTTTTTGATTTATATGAACGGATCAGCCTGTACAAACCCTCGAAGGAATGCTGGAATCTGGTGGAGGAAATGGACAAAAAAGGTAGAATCTCTATGTTTCGCGCTCCTGTAACATTTAGTTTGAATAGGGGACACCCTGAACATTGTTTGAAAGAACGCCCGAGTTTCATCTTCGAATGGCTCGAATGTATTTTGAAAGACATTCGGAAGCAGTACTTCACGACGATCGTTCTCACGCGCACGGCACCCGCCGCTTGGCGTTATCTGCAGCGGCCATCGCCGTTCGGTTTTACGAAAGCGGCAACCCCGGCGCTGGCTGTCCTTGCCCCTGAGATTGCCAGCGTGCATGGCCTAAAACTGGCTTATGTTATTTGTTTCACCAGCAGTTCTGCAAAGGAATTAACGCTTTCAGACCACCATGAGTTGCCCTTTTATTTTCTGCTTAATTTCGATCTACTCCATTCAACGCTTCTGAGACCTCTCACATTTTCTGGGCATGGGGTCCCGCGGGAAGAGCTCTAGGGGCACATTATCATTACCGGTTCAGAGCTGAAGAGTTGTTCCGTCCCAGCACGGGGTGTATTCGGGCTGGCATTCTGGCGACACGGGGTCGCTGGTCGACGCGGAGGCCACTAGAGAGATACATCATGCCATATTGCAGTCTATGATCATCGGCGGGGTGGACTATAAGCAGCCCTGCAGGAGACCAAGGCTATTTAAAAAAAGAATGGAGCGTCTGGTGCTAGAGAGGCCTCGGATTTGGCGTGTCCGCGAAGGTGCGCTTTATTCAGTGATTTATTCAGCGACGAGTTTCGATTTACCTGCAAACACGTCGATCGGTCAACTATCGGACGATAACATGGAAAATGACATTTGCTTTGCCATAGCATGTGCCCTTGGAGATTAAAAGCAAGATCAAAGGACGCGGAACTCCATATCACTAAAAGCTACCATCTGATTTTAACTTTCCAAACATCTGAATATTTACCAGAGAAAAAAACATCGTCCATTAAGAAGTCCCGCCCTTTCCATGTTACCCTTTAAGATCGAACTACCCATCAAGATCAAACTACGCCTGAAATAACGGAAAATTTCATATCACCAAAAAGGTGCCAATTTTTCGGATTTCAACATTTCAAGCATCAGAATATTCGCCAACACATTTACTGTCGTCCGTCAAAAGTCCTACCTCCTTAAGGTCACCCTTCAAGGACAAGCTCAGGCCCAAATGACGGGCAACTCCACATCACTCAAAAATTACTGATGAATTTCAACTTTTCAAGCATCTTAATATTCAGAACGCATTAACTAGTGTTCGTCAGAAAGTTCTGACCTCTCAAGGTTACCCTTCAAGCTCAAAGTAAATCTCAAATGGCGGAGAACTCAATATTAACAAAACATTGTCGATCAATTTCGACTTCTCAACCACCATAATATTCACAAGTGCGTGAATTAGCGTCCGTCAAATAATCCATCCTTCAAGGTTAAACTAAGTCTCAGATAACGGAGGGCTCCATATCACCAGCAACTTCCGGCCAGTTTCAACTTTTCAGGCATCCGAATATTCACCAGCGTATAAGCTAGCTTCTGGCAACAAGTCCTGATGTCCCAAAGGTCGTCCTTGAAGGTCAAACTCAGCCTCAAATGACGGGGAACTCTATTTTACCATGAAACTAACGCCCTGTTTCTATTTTTTAAGCTTCAGAATGCGTCATGGTTTTATGGCGTCATGGAACGTTTACATAACATTAAGTGGCTGCCAAACTAGCCGTGCAAAATTGCCACCCTAGCACTCACTTGTAGTGCTTCAATTTCCCAACAGTCGCGCATTTTTGTCGACGACTTTACTTCCACCGAGTCAGAACCATTACCACCCATGTAAGGGTGCACGAATGAACTTCTGCAGACCGCCGGTCAACACAGCTCGCGCACGTTACGTCGCTTTGCCTGCAATGCCCGCGGACACCAGTCGAGCGATCGGCTAATGATTAAACTCTACAGCCAATGTGTGAGTTCTCATAGCTTCCTGGTGCTGGAAACACTCATGACACCAGCAGTATTTGAAGGTCACGAACATGCTGAGTTTAAGCTATTTACTTCAAAATGACTTACAGGCAGAACAGGGCTAACGACATCTTAAGTGCGTTTTTTTCTAGCGGGCCAATGCAAGGTACACATTGGCTCTTTTTCCGTCGACGGACCGAAAGTCACTTCCGATGGAAGGCGGGTGGGGGGGGGGGGGGGGGGGCAATAACTTCTGGCTTAAGGCCAGGCAGGAATTACGTTAGACTGGCTTATGCTATCCGGTGCGAAGCAAGGGGGGGGGGGGCATTTTGAAGTTACGTTGCGTTGATCTGGCTCATTTTTGCCGAATAAAATCGTAGCAAGCAGAGCAAACCGCAGCAGTACATAGATATATTTATTTCAACACTACACAACACGCATTCAATACGTTTGAACGACACGTGGGTCTCCTCACCGGGCCTTCTGCCAGACTCCTCGGGTGTCGCGAGTCCAGTGTTTGGTGTCCGTGGCAGCGGTAGCCCGGGTTCAGCTGACTTGTCGGTGACCTGTGCGATGGATGGATGGCGGGCCGCTTCGGAGCAGCAACGGGAGATCAGTCCCGGGCTCCGCTGTCCGACACGCCCTGTAGTGCCGTGTGATGTTTAGTCCTGGAACGTCTTTGCTAAGAGAAACAAAGACTCCTAGCCAATGGGGGAAAGCCCCGCATATTTTGCCAAATTACGCACGAAAACAACTTTATTCCAATGCAATTATCTCGTCCTGTACTGCGTAAAAATTCGAAGCGGAAAACGAGCAAGCCAAGATGCGGGTCACCGGGGGGAGAACGGAGGTTGAATGGAGGCCGATTAGCGTCGGTGAAATTAATGAGCAATTGCCTTCATCGTTGATATACCGGGCACGCGAGGGGGAAATGATTCATAGTAAGTGGAATGTCGCAACGATGACAACGGAGGAATGCGCCCGAAATGGTAGTAGTGGGTGATTTTGGTGTGGCCGATGCGAAATCTGGCAAGCAGCACTTTCTTTGGGGCCATTATCTTGATCGTTTGTCGGCCATTGGTTAAGTATGGGCTTGCTCGGGTGGATGCGCGATGAGCGCGTTGATCCCATTCTGATTGGAGAAAGAAACGAAAATGTAAATTGATAGCTGCGAGAATATCGGAAACGGTACAAGGAAGATGATTGCGTTCCGGTAGCATAGGACTTAAATTTGCTTCCTCGTCAGCGGTGTCGTTTCCATGAATATTTACCTGACCTGGTATCTATAAAAAATATTACGTGAATTTGTTGAGGATGGAAGCAGAGCGCTCGACGTACACCGTTTAGCGTTGGATGAGATGAATTAAAGAGTGACGAGAGCTTATGGCGACGAGTGAGAGTCGGTGCACATGACTGCCCTTTGCATGTTACCTTGCTTGATGTGGAGCAGGGCTGCCAGGATTGGTTTTAGCCCAGCCGTACACACAGTGTTATAATTTGACAGGCGCTTTGACTAATGGTAATCATGATGTATGAAGGCGGCCCCGTTGTGGTTATCGCGTCTGGAGCCGTCAGCATGTATAAAGGTCATACTGTTTGAACTCAGCAAAGACTCATGCGCTTCGGTTTCTGATACCTTTTGTTCTTTGTGTTTGAACAGAAAGATCACGTTAGGTGTAGGGTCGCCCCAAAAGGGCAGGGGGCTGGAGGCCAGGCTGCAGGAAATGTCAGTGAGATTAGGCGCTCGCTGTGCTCCAATAACGCTTTGCTGATGGTCGGGTACTGAAGTTCCACGCTGTTAAGTTTGAAGCTGGGGCGGAAGTGTGCGAGGATGTTGTATGTGGGGTTACCAACATGCGCCGTGGCGCGTGCATAAAATGTGAGAAGTTGCAATTTTTGCCGTTGTGATAGGAGGGGAGATTGGTACCTGCGAGCAGATTGCACCAGCCACTATATGGAGAGCAGCATTCTGAACGGTCTCCAGGGTTCCAATTTTTTAGAAGAAATATCACCAAAAAAGCCATTACAGTCCATCCGGGAGGTATAGGCGCATCAGGGATGTATAGAGGCGGAGGAGAGTGCGTCTGTCAGCGCCCCACTCCCGTCCTGCTACGCATTTTATCACGTTCAGTCGTGTGGCACAACGTTGCTTAAGGCACAAAATAAGCATTGCGATTTAGACGACGGTCTAATGTCAATCTGAAGTACTTAAAACTGTGAACTAGAGGAATTATTTCACTATTTGGGTTCAGCGAGGTAGCATGTTGAACACGATTTCGCCTAGGAAAGATAACGACAGCTGACTTTGCAAGGAAAAACTGCAGTCCCTATCTGGTGCGCCATGCATGGATATCATTCATAGATAATTGGATGTAATGTAGTGCATGATCGACATTAGCATACGTGCACCACACAGCCAGGTGGTAAGCATAGAGAATACTGAAACCGTAAAAATAGTATCAATGTCATTGAAAGTATCATTTATCATTACGAAGAAGAGAGTTTGGATAAGACACTGCCCTGAGGAAGACCGTGATCCTCTGCCGTTGGAGAAGAGTGTTTTCGCAACGCACAGAAAAGGTCCCCAGGAAAAGTCAGTCTGGAATTTTTTTGACATACTCGGCGAGCCGGCCGCGAACTCCGATTTCATGCAGGTTAATGGGGAGGGCACTTTTATTTACCCTACCGAAATCGGCATTTAAATCCACAAAGAGCGCTAACGTACTTGATTTACTAAAATCTGAGCTAAATTCAATCTACGTGCACCAGACTATCCGCCGCGGAACGACCGGGACAGAAGCCATTCTGAAAAGTCCAAGGGTGATCTGACTTTGGGAACACCCTGATACGTCCGTTGACCATTCGTTCAAATATCTTAGAAGTACAGCTAACAAGTGTGATGTGGTGGTAGCTCGCAGGGTCAGAGGGGAGTTTAGATGGCTTAAGTATAGGAATAAGTGTGCTAGAACGTCAGAAGGAAGGGAAGGACCCGTTAACACACATATCGTTGAAAGCCGACAGAAGATTGGTGAGTCCAAACCTGGTAAGATTTTCAAGGAAGGGACAGGCTAACTGGTCTGGACCGACGAAGGCGTTTCCAAACTTACTGATGGCATGATCTGCCTCATAAGGTGTGAAGAGCTCACGCAAACCAGCTCACGCAAACCATGGGTGTCACCTGCACTTCTTCTATCAATTACACGTAAAAGCAAGTTATTTGAACAGAAACTGAAGAACCCCAGTCCCCAAAATAATGCAACATACACTTCCTACTGTAACGTTCTGGCTACATCTCTTAGGCTAGCTAAAAAGAAATACTACAGTAATGAATTCAGTAAACATTCTGGGAACCCCAAGGAAACATGGAAAACATTACGCAATCTCATCAATTCAAAACAAAAAAGGATGCAGACCTAACCAGGATTATTGGGACTAATGATAAAATTATCACAGACGATCCGGATATCGCAGAATCATTTAACCTCTTCTTCAGTGAGACTGGACAACAGTTAAAAGACAGGATTCCTAAATCATCTTTCGACCCCCTCCAGCTCATCACAAATGTAGGAAATGAAATGGATCTGCCGCCCACTAATGAACAGGAATTAATTCTTCTCATCGAAGGGCTAAACAACGTCGGAGCTGGAGTCGACAATATTAATTCAAAAATATTCAAGTTATCTTTTAAGGTTATACTCAAAGCAATTCTCCATCTTTTTAACAGCTGTTTGTCCTCGGGGAAATTTCCAGGCATTTTCAAAAAGCCGTGATTAAACCCATCTTTAAAAGTGGGGACTCGCAACTTGTAAATAACTACAGACCTATCAGTATTTTGCCGTTTATGTCCAAAATTCTCGAAAAACTTATATATAATAGACTCGTCCTTCATCTAAACCAAAACCACCTAATTCACCAAATTCAGTTCGGATGTCGGAAGACCAAAAGTACTTTAATGCCAATTCTTCTTCTGCAGGAAACTATCACTAAGGCTTTTGAAAAGGGGGAATATGTGTTAGGTTTGTATTTAGATTTGAAAAAAGCCTTTGACACTGTAAACATCAACCTTCTTCTACGTAAACTTACTAAATATGGTATTTGACGAAAATCTCATGAAATCATTTCTTCATATTTGTCTGGCAGAACTCAATGTGTAAAAATAAGGAATAATCTATCAACAATCAGAAACGTAACAATGGGGGTACCCCAAGGATCCATTCTCGGCCCAATCCTCTTTTTAATGTACATAAATGACTTGCCTAAATTAGGCAGTAACATGATTTGTCTGTCTTACGCTGATGATACTGCGATTGTTTTCAAAAATAAAAGTATTGTCGAACTTCAAAACAATGTCAATACGCTTTTGCTTCTAATGACTTCTTGGTTTGCTGCTAATTTTCTCTCCCTGAACGTATCAAAAACATTCACACAGCATTACACAACCCTTTCTTCGTATTTCCGACTAAATGTGCAAATTAATAATCCACCTATTGAAGACAAAAAAAAATTAAATACCTTGGTGTAATCATTGACAAATCTCTTAAATTTACAAACCACACTAATTTTGTTGCAAGCATAGTACGTACAAATATTGGAATAATAGGTAGGGTTAGGTACTTTATTGATAAAACAACGTCACATCTACTCTATAACACTTTGATTCTTCCTTATCTAAGTTACTGCTGCTTGGTTTGGGCATAAATTATGTTTCTCAACTAGATCGGTTGGTAATTTTGCAAAAAAGGGCTGTGCGTCTTATAGAAAATGTGTATCCTCCACAAAGCTCAGAGCCAGTCTTTAAACGATACAAAAATTTGAAACTATCGGATATTGCTAAATCTCAAATGTTAATTGTGATACCCAAATTTTTAACTTCACAGCTCCCTGCATCATTCGATTTGATTTACAATATCTACGAATCCAATGACATGGATATGAGGCGAGCAAAACATTTAGACCAACCTTTCTCTTTTCGTAATTATAGACTATTTACAGCATCTTGCCTTGGCCCTAAGCTGTGGAACGACATTATGGTTTCATATTTTCCAAGAATAGCTGATATCCCTGTATCAAAAACCATCGTTACGAACATCATCCGCAAGCATTTCGTGAACACATATTAACGTAACCAACATATTTGAAGACATTGCCATCCTTGTGCTGTACATATCCAACGCACTTCATATTTGACCTCCTTCATGTTTCATAATCAGTTTCTGACATAAAGTCATGCACATATACCCAAATTCACGGCGCTGGCTCCGGGAGTTCTCCCAGCAACAAGCTCTGCTTAGCTGGGTGGACTCCCTGGACATCCAGCTCAAAACCCAGCACAAAAATGACCAGGTAATTGCCCCCTCCGACTTGTGCGACTGTATAGCCCTTACTAACACGGCGAATTGAGTGGTTGTAGATTATTGGGCGGTTATAGCGGGCTGTCAGTAGCTGACTTTGGCTAATGACTACTTTAAGCTTTTTCACCTATGATTTTTCCCTACCTATCACATAACACAATTCCTTCGGGTCTGCTCCACCTCTTCGCCTGTTTTTTTTACGTTTGTTTCATCTTCCTAGTTGGGAGTGCCGCGACTTGATTTTAAGTTTTCTGGTGTTAACATACGGTTTACTGCGTCGCTGGGATTGAGGGAGGGGCACTTCTGGTTACCTGTTCTTGGGTAACGGCGTAGAAAAAAGAAAAAAAAGAGTGCGTTGGATGTCTCGGTGTAAGCAGACGTGAAGTTGAGCATGAGTAGTGTGGCGTTGAATGTATTTGTGATATGTTGTAAATATTGTCTGGATGATGTTACACGGGCGAAGTATACGGTAAATCTTGTGGCGACTTCGAATAGGGTGCTGTTGTGTTGGTTGGTCGAGTGCGCAGCCCGGCAGGTCCGGTCAGTGTGGCCGAACCGTTGACACGTGCGGCGCTGCTGGGGAGGAGGGACCCAGGCCTTCACCGGGACCGTGAGGCATCCGCAGTGGGTGGCACGTGAGAGTTATAGCCCTTAAATCGCAGGCAAACCAGGGGATGTGGACCAGGCCGGGACGGCGGGAGGGCAGACGCATGACCTCGCACAGCCGCTGCCCGGTCAGTTCCTCCAACAGCTCCTAGTCCGACAGCTCGGGGAGCTCCGGGCTGTACATCACCGCCTGCATAGTGTTCAGGCAGTCTGCGGTGGCGACTGCGACCGTCGGCTCCAGAAAACTGCCTAATTTGAGCGGGGCCTCGGCCTGGCACAGCTAGTAGTGCACGCAGAAGGGGGGGGGGGGGGGGGCACAGACGGCAGGTGTCCCTCTTAGGTTCATGCCCCTTCGGAACCTATGATTTAGAATCCGAGTTGAGGGCCCGAACGACCGGTCGGAGGCCGTATTCAGGGGCCCGGCCCACAGGGCCGGCACTTAAATGCCAGCCAGAGGGCCCCTCGTGCTGATCAGATGCCCCTATGTCGATAATGGCTTATACATCGGTCAGACATCACCAGTAATACACAGTTGGCCACGGCGACATGGGACTGAGGGCCCATTTTACAAGGAGGGACAAAGCCGGAGCCAGCGATTTACACTGGTCGGGGCTCCAGCGTCTGTCAGGGCCTCACAGCGCCTAACGGCGGCACCGTGTCCGCAAGGGGCCCCGAGTCGGCCAGAGGCAGTATGCGAAGAGGCCCGGATAATGTAATAGTGTAAGATGTTATGTCCTAAAGCGTTCAAAGGTACTTCTCTCAGCAACGTCATCACTCTCGTCCGCGCGTTGGCCACAGATTTGGGGGCCTTCCGCTATCAAGGGGCGCCATCTATCTGTAACCGCTATCAGCATGTAGCCCCGTTACCAAGGCTCTGGCCGCGCGCCTGGACACGCTAAGCTTTTGTGAGCTCACATCCTGATCAGTAATCCGCCCCGTCAGTCCTCGCAGCAGCTGGCAGGTGGCAGCACTTCCTGGTGGCTGGAGGTGGTGGAGCCTGAAGTGTTGCGCGTGTACTGAACGCTGAAGGCGCTTACACTAATTACTATTTTAAAGTAAAGACAAGGAAGAAAAAATACAATGAAGGCCACCAGGGCAATGCGTGATAGAATTATAAAAAGAACACCACTACCACATTGTCCCACAACGGCAAAAATTAAGACAGAAACGGAGCAAGGCTTCGACACAACCGCCACGAATCGCACCGCAAACCGGAAGGATCAGGTCCTCAGACCTGAGCTCAAACCTCAGAGTCCTCAGCTCCTCTTGCACCAACGTGGAGATCACCGGCCGAGGGATCTCGAAGCATGGGATTTCATTCGATCAACGCAAGTCCCTTCTCACGGCCCGGGAACAATCCCTCCCAGAAGCAGGCCTTTCCACGGTCCATAAGCAATCCCTCCCAGGGTCAAGCCTTTTTCAATCGTATGTCCCAGGTACTCAGGTACTCCAGGTACAGGTACTCTTTTATTATGGATCCCTCTCCATGGCATAGGCGGAAGCGCTGTGTGTGACGCAGGAGGGGAACATATAGGAGGCATGTCTCCTACTTGTTCCAGACACGCATTGTTGTCCATTGGTGCTTTAGGGCGCATCGACTATAATGGTCATTTTGCGACCGTTTTGCAAAAGGCATTGTCTAGAAGCAAGACAAAAAATAGACGCCGCACCATTCTGCCAGCAACGACACTGCTTCCAAAATGTGCGATTAATTACTTCCGTCATACTACTCGCTCAATAACCAGTTTCATCAAGAGAGAAGAACGTACAAAACTGCCGCGGGGAGTAATTTCCCAGACTTTTAGTTCGAATCATGTTGCAATGAGCAAAAAATACCTACTTCAACGCCGATAAAATCATATTTTCTACGGGAATAACTGAGGACGAATTCTACTTCGCGCTTCAGCAAACATCCGCCGGGTTTAAAAACCGCGGCTGATTCGCCCGGGGAGTACAAGTTTACTTCGAAACTGAACTGAAACATAAAGATGCTCTGCAAAGTCCTAAAATGAGTGGTTGTGGCCATGGAGGAGCCGGAGCAAGCTCAAGGGCGGAGGCGTAGGACGTGGCACGACTGAATCAAGCTGCAATGAGAAATGGCCGAGTCACCCCGGTGAGTATATTCATGTTACTTGTGGCGCTGATGGTGGTGACTGTTCTTCGTCTTCTGTTCGACAAGACATACGTTTGAAGCCGCCTGACCTTACCGGCATCGTTGGCACATGACAAGTGTTTTGGTTACATAGCATTACTTTTGCGTGGGGCAAGTTGATGTCAAAGGAATAATTATTTTCATTTCATCTACATAAGTACCGCGACAATTGAAGGGATGCGAGTTTAATCTACATTTGTCAAACGTGTAGCAGCTGGGTGCTCTTAAAACCAGTCCCTCAACTTCAAACACATGTTTGTTGTCTTTAGATCACTTGTCAATACTTATAATCTTCAAATGTTTCCAGAAGCTGTTTTCGGATCTTTTCGGACCTTTGGTGGCAGAGGTCACCTCAGGGGCTATCGGCCCAGATCTAGCCCACGATACCCGGCAAGACCGTGCACTGGCACCACGCGAGCAGTTGCTCACGGCGCTCCGGTTAGTGATGCTGCAAAATTAATCCTGCCACATGTGAGGGCATAATGATAATCATGTATAAGATATCTGTCATTTGCCTTAGCCGTAGATAGGCGTGACATGATGCGTGATGGACATAATATATTATGTGCATGACTGGTACCGTTGGCAACCATCAGTCACATACAGTGACTGGTCAATACGCCGTGTCTTCATGCTGCGTGCGGCACATGCATCGCAATGCGCTTGAAACATATGCTCGGAACGTGGAAATCCCACGCTATTTAAAAGCATGTGACGTAAAATAACCAACAAAACCTGTGCTTTGTTTGCTACGTCGCTAACCGCACAAGAAATGTTTGGAAAAAATGAAGTGAGAACTCTCAAGACAGTCTTTCGAGTCAAACCGTCATGTCAAAACATGCCAACACGTCATGTCATGTCAAACAGTCAGGTCAAACAAACTTTCGGCCCAAATTTCACAAGAAATTTCAGGCTCTTCGCATCCTCTGGGTTTTATCTGCTTGTGGCGGCCGGTCATGAGCTGTCGACGTTCACTGCATGCCACGTCAGCTACCGCATAAGCGCGGCAACACAGGCTCGTCTAGCTGGCGCCGTGGCGTGGCCAACCGGACAAAAGCTGCAGGGAGTCCTGACAAAAAGCTATCGCATGCAGGGCCCTCCGGCTGATGTGAGTAGCCTGCCAGTGAGACGTAATATCTGCACGACTGCCTCGAAACGCATCCCGTCCTGGATTGCCCTGATCGTCATGTGAACCCGTCGTTTACCACGCGCTCGACATAGTTGTACTCCTGACGGTTCTTGGCCCAAAGGCGCCGACCACTCCCGTTCTGTAGACGTTTATTGGCGCAAATCTCGCAAGAGTATCCGTCCAAACACATTTACATCGCACTCTCGCTCTCGATGCTCCACTTTCTTCTTCCAAGTTTAGCCCCGCTCCGAGCGCACCACGTCCGAAAGTAAAAGCGCTCTCACAAGTGCCGAAGACAGCGCCACGCGCTAGAACTCGTCCATGTCCTTCGGAGCATCCAGGTCCCGATAGCTGCTCAGCGGCCTGACGTGCCTGAAAACAGCGCACCGTCATCAGCAAACACGGCTTTCACGAACACGGCAGAAACCCGTCACCGCCCAGCGGCTGATGCGGGCTGCAACACCGCAACGACCGCTCACCGCGGATCGGGCCGTCCAATCGGCGCCCTGTCTCGACCAACAAGCGCGCGCCACGTACGAGCCAGCTCGCCCTGACAAAGTCTTTCGACACTGAACAGAAGTGCATAGGAAGGCGGATCGTGACCCGGCTAGAATTTCATCCGTTTCTGTTGGCCAAGCGCTGCGTGAGCCAGGACAGCAGAGCGGCACGTGATTCGTGAGCGAGACCTCTTTCAATGTGAAAAACCCGTCAGACGGCGCGCGGCGCGGCGGCGGTGGCGGCAGGCGCGCCGCCGCGCCGCGGCCGCCGGCGTCGCCGCTATACATACGTGGCCGCAGCAGCTGTGGGAATTACAACAAGTCAACGTCGGGCGGCGCGTCCAGGTCCTGGTAGTCGACGATCCTCCGCGGGTCCCTGTCGAGACACACACAGGTGGAGGGCATCAGGTGGGGCGCCGGGCCGGCCGCCCCCGGCCGCGCCACACACGCGCCCGGCAGCCGTCTTTGCAGACACGAGCGTGCGGGGCACATGCAGACCGGTCGCGAGTCACGCGGGCGGACGGGCCGGAGGGCGGCTGCCGGCCGGTGACGCGGGGGCAGCGTGCCGGCCGCCGGGGTCGAGGTGTCGGGCCGCGGGCTTCGGCCGCGCGTCGGTGCGTTTCTGACCCGCTGTCGCCGCCGGGCAGTGCGGCGTGTAGAGATCAGCGCGCCCGACAGTCCGGCCGCAGCAGCCGCAGCCGACACACGGCCCCTGTCCCTCCCGCCCTCGCCTACAGTCCACGCCGCCAGCATCGGGGCACGAGCGGCCCCAACGCCACAGCCGGCGCCCAACAGGCGTCCGTGAGTGATGATGATGATTTGGGCTTCAGGGCGCGCCGACTGCCATGGTCATTTGGCGCCCATTAGCGTCGGTGAAACAGCGTCCCGAAGCATAAGTGGGAACTTTAGCCGTTCGCTGCGGATTTTAATCTTTGAAAATGCGAAACTGGCCCTGAGACCAGATCCTAAACATTGAATGACCTGCTGGTGCAGTCCGTCGTCGCATTTTAATTTCGCATTTAGTTGCGACCGACGAAAATGAAAGCCGCGCACAAATTAACTCGAAGCAAACAACTCCAATCATTCTTATCCATGACTCGCAACAAGCTGTAGGGAGACTGACTATTACTCATAACGTCACGCGACGCACGACGTCGCATACCCTTCAGGAGCGACAAATTCTGCCCAGGCCATGTCAGCGCTCACGGCCGCAGCCAAAATTTGTACAGCCTAGCGTGGGAGTCCAATGCGCTGACCCAGTGGCTATAGTGTCCCCATGGAAATCGGCTGGCATCGCCTGCTATTTAAATGCGCATGCAACTGCTACGGCCATGCAAATTAATGCAACCAAAAGCTCTGGTGTTAGACTATTGCTTATTTCGCGTGGAAAAGATGACATAGCAAATGATAGCATGGAAAACGTCGGGGAACAAATCGAGATAAACATACGTTATGCGGCAATAGTACGACAGAAAGCCGCATGGCGGATCGTGCTTAAAAGGTCGCGTGGCATACGAATGGTTAGGAAAAAGGAGCTTATTCATATATATATATATATATATATATATATTATATATGATATATATATATACTAAATATGATTTAAAATAAAAAATAGAAAATATATGTTGTGCTGCGTGCGTGCGTGCGTGCGTGCGTGCGTGCGTGCGTGTGCGTGCGTGCGTGCGTGCGTGCGTGCGTGCGTGCGTGCGCGTGCGTGCGTGCGTGCGTGCGTGCGTGCGTGCGTGCGTGCGTGCGTGCGTGCGTGCGTGCGTGCGTGCGTGCGTGCGTGCGTGCGTGCGGCTGCGTGCGTGCGTGCGTGCGTGCGTGCGTGCGTGCGCGTGCGTGCGTGCGTTCGTGCGTGCGTGCGTGCGTGCGTGCGTGCGTGCGTGCGTGCGTGCGTGCGTGCGTGCGTGCTGCGTGCGTGCGTGCGTGCGTGCGTGCGTGCGTGCGTGCGTGCGTGCGTGCGTGCGTGCGTGCGTGCGTGCGTGCGTGCGGGCGTGCGTGCGTGCGTGCGTGCGTGTGGTGTGTGTGTGTGTGTGTGTGTGTGTGTGTGTGTGTGTGTGTTTGTGTGTGTGTGTTGTGTGTGTGTGTGTGTGTGTGTGCAACGGTGTAACGCGCACTTACACACGCGCGCAAAGATCAGATATGAAAGATCTTCAAGAATGGCGATCGCATTGCAAAACATCACAAACAACAGGCCGAATGTACAAAAATCATAAGTGGGTTATGGAAACATACAACAGCTAAATAAATGTGTATGATATAATTCAATACATGTGGTATTTTGTAATTTAAATGAATGTATAATATGATATAATAAGCATAAACATTCGTGCAAGATAAAGATGGTCAGCGATAAGTGTATATGATGAAGTAGCATCACAACACATGGTAAAGGTCTAAAGGAACCAGGACAATAAATGTGCAAGCACTGACACTAAGTGGAGCGAAAAGGGTTGCAAGTCTTCAAAGACTGCAGTGACAGCACTGGATGCTGTTATACATTCAGTTGGAGAGGTCACATTCACAGTCTCATTCAACCCTGTACCAATGCTACAAACTGAGAGGTTACGTACTTCACGTATTGATTTTATGAAGCTGCGAATAACGTGATGGATATTGGTATACAGACTGCTCCGGGGCAGATCGGTGGGTTTAATCCCACGAATCTGGTAGATTAATCCACATAGATGAGTCCACTAACTGGCGCCCCCCTAGTGTTATGCCGAATAACCGAATCTAAAAAACCCGGACGCATTTACGGAACTTCTCACCAAATTCCACTCGAAGAATATCTCAAAAGCGAATGTGTCGATCACCGAGGACATGCTTGGTTCCGCCTACATTTTCAACCGACGCCAAACCAATGCCAGGCACTAGTTCATTTCCGTTATTTTACTTGTAACGGAGCACGACACACGTCGTCACGCACCCTTCCATGGAGCACCAGCAGCTACATTGGCCATATTAGCGCCGCGGGGTCGCGACGAAACCGGGATTCGAACCGGGCGTACACGTGGGTGCCCAAGGCGATAACCCATCGGCCACTTCCCCATTACAACCTCAATTTCGTGCGATGATTTGACATACGGTCAGGTGTCATGTCCCGTACCGGAATACCAGGTCACCGTGGTTATGCTGGTGCGACAACCTATACCGCACAATACCGTGACATGACGTCCACAAACTAAATTTGTCCTTGGTGATGTGTTGTGCCGGAATGTGACGTAATAAATTTGTCCTTGGTGATGTGTTGTGCCGGAATGTGACGTAAGACTGAGCGATACGAAGAGTATAATACAGCTAATTTGGATATGATGCTGAAACGAATTCAAAAGCAGTTCAGGGGAGAGATTAAGTTCATTTTGAAGGGGGCGGGGTTAACTCCAAATTTGGTGTTAATAGCGCAAAAACGTAGCGAAGAAAGTGCAAAATTGTGTTTTATATTACATTAAGAGAGTCTATGACCCAAGCCGCAGTGACCTCAGCCCCCCCCCCCCCATTTTGGACTTGGTCCCACGCTCATGCACTACGTTCACCAGTGCGTTCAAAGTGGATTACACGAAAGCTTGCGGGTTCTGAGAGCATTGTCAGTAACATTGTCCATCGCTCATCTGAAAATGTGCATCTTTTTCGTTTGAACCTCCCACGTTCAATGTTGGAGAGAATAACCCACCAACACATAATTTTTTAGTCAAAAACGTAAAAACTTACCAAACCAATTCATTTAGTGCCTCTCTCCACTCTATCACTTTTCTCCTTAAACCGACACAATTCCACGTAACTTGGGTCTCGGCATACATCGTACGAGGCAAGAAGAAAACAGTGGTTTTATCATGACAATATCATAGATCACAGCGTCACAGTCGAATACCAAGAGCAAATTCAGTAATAACAGTCGATATGTGGAAATAATTAAGATTCAAACGCTGCTTGGAATAAGGACGTTCCACTAATTCAAGGAAAGGGGTCTTGTCTTTTATAAAGACTCATTAGTCTTAACAAACTAACAGAGCCCATAAGAAAGGTGTCTAAGGGAGCATGCCACAGCTTTTTGTTGCGGAGCCACAAATTACGCGCCTGCAAGGCCGTTGACATGCATTTTGAAACAAACGTTGCACTTCGCATTTGTCTGATAACAATTATCAAGCATTCCTTTGGATGTTTTAATATAAGTCAATGTACACGAGCGTTGGTGGAATGTTGGCGGTGTGTTCTGAGTGAAATGGGAAATTTTGCTCATGGTCATGTTTTTTATCCCATATGCTCAGCACAATTTTCACTGGGCATCTAGGAGTTCGCTGGGTCTGCTCTGACTTCAATACACCAAAGAAATGACACAGAGAGCTAAAGAAGAACCGACTGGCAGCCATCGCTACACGCCAACGGCGACTACTACAACTACAAGAAACAGCAAAATAGCAAGATGGCAAGAGACGCGGGCGCAAGGCGTAAGCGCCGCAGGCGTAGGACGTCTGGCGCGAGCTACATCGGCAGGCCACAAATTTGGCGCTCTGCAGGGTCGCCGCCACACGGCCCGCCGTGTGAGCTCTGCCGCATCGAGGGTGGCGGAAGGGGAGGGCGAGGGGCCCCGCCGCGCTGGCGACTGTGGGACCGCTCCCACCGTCACCACACCGCTGACGGGGCGCGGGAGCGGAGCGGAGGGGGGCCTCGTGTGACGGCGGCCGGCAGCGGATCCCGGTGGGCTGGGGGAGGAGCGGCGCGCCTCCCGCCCGGCCCGGCAGGCACCACACCGGACCCACGCCGCCGAAGCCGCCGCGGCTGGTCAGGACGTCGCCCCCCGGCGCCGGCACCGTCAGGACGTCCCGGGCGCGGTCGACCGTAGCCACCACAGCGTCACGTCACACGAGCACGCGGCACGGCCGGACGCGTGCCGGCCGCTGGCGCGCACTCACCGGCGTCCGTAGGGTCGCGGCGGGCGCGGGTAGGCGTCCCGCGGCGGCAGGTATGGCTCGCGGTAGTACGGGTCGCGCGGCGGCGGCGGCTGGTAGCTGCCATACATCGGGGGGCCGCTGGTAGCCGCCGTAGCCGCCGTACCCGCTGTCGGCGGAACAGCGCGCGTCAGCACACACACGCACACACATATCATCGCAACGTGACGTCTGCGGCGATGAGCCAATCAGGACCGGGCACCGTCGCTCTCGGCTGAGCGGAGCTCGGCGAGCCCATGGACGGCACGGGCGGCCACCGAGCGCCACAGGGCGCCGCTCTGGCCGCCGACACCGGACACGGCCGTCGGCGCCAGCTGTGCCCCCCGCCCCGCCCTGCCCCCGGAGATCCCGCACACAGCCATGGGCGCGCCATCGGCCCACCGCGCCAGCCCCCCGACCGCCGTCAGCCGCGGGCAGCGTCGGCGCCTCACGTACTGGTGCGGCGGCGGCGGCCCCGGCTGCGGGTACGGGCCCACGTGGAACTGCGCCGGCGGCTCCTCCTTCCGGCTGGGCCCGGCCCCGCCGCCGGCCTTGGCCGACGGATGGTCCGGCAGCTGCGGCCGCTTCGGGTCGCGCAGGTAGTTGTTGAAAAACTCCACCTGCGAGCGAGGAGCGGATGCTGAGACCGGGGGAGCGACACAGGGCGGACTGACAGTAGGAGACACTGACGCCGGAGTAAAACCAGAACACTCGCAGATCACAAGCTGGCGGTGAGATCGAGCGAACGACACCGGACAAAGTCACAAAGCACAGGACAGACCGGCAACGGGGAGAGACGGGGACCGACAGCAGACTGACACCAGGCGGACTGACAGGGCAGACCGGAAGTGGAAGGAACCGACAGCAGACTGACACCTGGCGGACTGACAGGGCAGACCGGAAGTGGAAGGAACCGACAGCAGACTGACACCTGGCGGACTGACAGGGTAGATTGGCAACGGAAGGCATCGACATCAGACTGACAGGGCAGATTGGCAGCGGAAGGAGCCGACAACAGACTGACAGGACATATTGGCAGCGGAAGGAACCGACAACAGAATGACACCTGGCGGACTGACAGGGCAGATCGGCAGCGGAAGGCACCGACATCAGACTGACACCAGGCGGACTGACAGGGCAGATTGGCAGCGGAAGGCACCGACATCACACAGACACCTGGCGGACTGACAGGGCGGATTGGCAGCGGGAGGAACCGGCTGCAGACTGAAACCAGGCGGAACTGCACAGGGCACCGGACGCTCCAATAACAGGGCAGATCGGCATCCCAGGTCTTTTTATCTTCATCGACTCTCTTCACTGGCCGATGTCACCACCATGTCGCCACTGTACGTCCACAATTTGGGACTTCGGGCATAACTGACCGCAACGTCAAATGTAATGAGCTCGGCTCGTTCAAGAATGATTGGTCCAGAACCAGCTGATACTCACCTCAGCGGGTGGATGGCACGGGGCCCAATCACCTCAGCAGTTGGAGGGCGCCGGGCCGCACTCACCTCAGCAGGTGGAGAGCGCCGAGCCGCACTCACCTCAGCAGGTGGAGGGAACCGGGCCACACTCACCTCGGCCGGTGGAGGGCACCTGACACATTTACCTCACAGGTCGGTGGTGCCGGCCGCTGTGGCTTAGGGCTCAACTGGCCGGTAGTTTGACGGAAGCGAATTTTTCGACGCGAAGCTACTGCTCGTGGCATTTAAACATGTTGCAGAAGCGTTAATTTCCTCATAGAGTTTTACATGTGCAGTTCAAGGCACGAAGTAAAGAAGAGAGAACATGATCCGAGTCAACTCTGTGACCTCATCAGCCGTGAGTTCCAGCTGCGGCTTCTCGGCGCCGATAAATGTTTGTACTAGAGGCCCATGCCGGTCACCGAGTCGAACCCTTCACCCCCCCCCCCCCCCCCCACCACACGACGCGGCAGCACGAGGAGGCATCTGGCCCACAAGGCAGACAAATTGCTCGCCAAAGTTCATCTAAAAACATTGCAGTGGACTGCATGTTCGGCCACGCCGTCCGACCAATGTTCAAGCATGGCTAGTTCGACGAGACTCATCCGGCGTAAATGGAAGATGCGGGACCGCAAGACCGTGCAAGCTAAATGCTCGCCAAACAGACGTATAACGCTGAGCCCACAAGTCACGTATATTACCTTCTTGTTGAAAGGAGGGTACGAAAAAACTGAAACGTGCGGCAAAATTATAAAAACCATGGCAACATGAATTGGTGAGCATATTTCTGGGTGCAATTTATGTTAAAATCGTACACCCAGTTGTGGCACGCCACTTAATTGGTGATGGTTCAGTTTGACGTCAAAAACGCTCTGATCATTTGAGGAAAAAAGCAAAAAAGAAGAAATGTTACGGGTCGGCCCAATGCATGGCCAGTCGTGGCATGCAATAGGCACGCTCATAACACCGCTCGCATAACACATATCACATAACACATAACATAACAAATGATCGCATAACACATGATCCTTGCACATTACATTCACATCCATACACATTAAACGCCATAGTTGTTCATGTCTGGAGCGGGTCAATACCACGCGGCTGTTTTTAGGTTTCATAATGTCTTCGCTGGATCACTGTCGGGTCGGCCGCACAACA
>NW_023596746.1:9610231-9710805 GCF_011947565.3 Pollicipes pollicipes
CCTGGCAACTGTTCGGCTTCAACACTGTTGTTGCTTTACCAACTGCAACAAAGGATACTGTTCTGAAGTGGGAACGTATTTAATCATTGGTTCGAGGTGGCACACATCGCGATACACATATTAATGCCGCGATTTTCTTCATCTAATGGCGTTATATTACATTACTTATTGCTTCAGTCGTATCATTGCACTGCAATATCCGTGAAACAGACTGAGCAGCCCCAGCCTCTGAGGGTCTCCGGAATCTCCGAACAATATTGGTCTGTCGGTTGGACTGTCGGTGCAGCAGCCACCAGGTCTACAGCAGCCACCAGGTCTGGACCAGTTCATCATGGCGCCTCGGCCTACCGAGCCACGAGTCAGTCCTGCACAGGGGGCTGCGGTGGTAGTCCCCGCTTGTGTCTGAGAGAGTGCGCACTTGTGTCGGAGGGTGTCTGAGCATACACGCAAGAAACCTATCTCGCAAACCGGCAATGTGCAACAGCAGTCTCCATGTGTGCACCCCGCATGTGTCCTGCGTACCCGGGCGGGAATGTCCAGGGACACGTGCGCACGGTCCACGCAACAGTAATCCGAGAGTGGGCACTGTCGGCCCGAACGTATTGAAGGCTCGTCCTATTCAATGCACAGTGCCTAGTCATCAGCTTTTAGAGCCGCATTTCCAAGACCGACGACTACGCCTGACGCAGAGAGAAAGGCCTGAGCGGTTGCAGGACATACCAGGGACCCTGCCAAGTTCGTGGCAACCCGCATTCAAGCGCCCTCTTCTGGTCTGAGTGCTCTATAAGGTTCTAAACGGTGAAATTAAACGGCTCATAATATCTGATAAACGCTTCGAAATATTATCCAGTGTTACTGATTATGCCTCCTGACACAATCGACTTTGTTCGCACTGCTTTTGAGTATCACAGTGGAAAACTGTGTGAAACCTGCCCTGAAGCTCTGATAAAATTATGAACCTAAGTGCTAAAAAATGTCAACGGGGGCGTAACGAATGGGTACAACTGCCTGTATATGGCTGGGCATGGTTACACCTGCACACCATGGATAGCGAGTGGATTGGGGAAGGACATCGTACATTTGCAAGCCTCTGCATTCTGAGCCCAGCAGGCTCCTCTGCTGAACAAATCATGCATCGCAAACCTGGTATCTTTAAGCAGGAGGATGTGGTTATGTCAATAGCACTTTCACTTAAAATTCAACTAGTCTGACTGTCCCATGCCGTGCAATCCAATCTGTAATGCCTCTGTGCGCGGCGGTGTGTTGGATAACCTGATAATGCAACATGTAGTACTCTTAATATTCCAGTGCACGTTACTGTGTGTTCTCTGTTGCTGGAGCGCAGTTACTGTAGAGTTATATATGTGACACATCCTTCGAAAGTAATGGCAGCTCAGCCTGACAGTAATGTGAGTCAACAAACAAGACACTGTGGCGTGTTCCTCGACTGCAGCGGATCTACTGACACTATGAAGCCATTATGATCCGCCCTGAGCGACATGCCTACAAAGATAAGCGAAGAGCATGACACGCCCAGGAATACTGAGCCAAAGAGTACGCCCAGGAATACTGAGCCAAAGAGTGAAAGAAAATCTGGCAAGTCTGCAGGAAAACAAAAAGGCAAGAAGCGCAATGTCAAAAAGAAAGCAAAAACAGCGCCAAAAACTGGTTTTGCAAAGTTTCTTGACGACGTACGAAAAAAATGTTCATGGGAGCCGTTTCCAACGCGTGCTCATCACGTTGACAGGGTCAACAAGATTAACAAGTATGTTCTCATTGTCGTTATCAGCATATTATGGTGCACGAGCGTGATTATGATATGCATCGGTGCATATGTCATCAATACGCGAAAATTGAATGAGGAAGCATCGCCTGATACGTTTTCAATTCGCGTTTTAAGTTTTTCTACTATACTGCTATTGATGGGTCTCATAGCGTTCACTTTCACGCTTTTTGGAATCATTGGAGTGTTGCGTGAGAATGTAATATTGATACGCATTTTTTACGTATCGCTCATCGCATTCCTCACAGTCAAGCTATGCACGGTCGCGTTTGTGTTTGTCTTCGCTGGAACTGCCAGGTCTGTTATCGTGAATTCTATCAATGACCAAGTGATCACCAGCTACCGAGCCAATACGGACATCGAAACGACTATGGACTATTTGCAAGACACGTTTCAGTGCTGCGGGCTCAGAGAAGATGGCTTCAAAGACTGGTCTAGGAGTGTCTACTTTAACTGCTCGGAGGAAAACCCGAGTGCGGAGCGCTGCGGCGTTCCCTGGTCCTGCTGCAGAAACGGAACTGGCGTAGATAACCCGCTCTGTGGACGCAACATGCAAAAACTAGACCGCAACATCGCCAGCAGAACGATCTTCACAAGAGGCTGTCTTCTGGCGGTGCAGTTCTGGGCGAGAAAACCACGCCATTTTTGTCGGAATCCTTCTTTTGCTCGAAAACATTCGTGCTAGGTGGTGTTGATCTTCCAGTGCATTCACATGGTGAACGAATTGCAAATGATGGCGGGTGTGTATCGCGGGCCGTGGTGGCAATGGGTCGGTAAACCCAGGGCCTCCGAGAGAGCCACCAGTCTGTCGGCAGCCGGACGGCTCAGCACCAGCGCCAGTCCATGTCATCGAGGCTCCAGAACCTACATCCTTAAGGTAACCGGGATTTTTACCAAACCTATTGCGCGCTTTAGGCAGGTGTATTTCCATATATTTCACGAAAAAAATGCAGGGTTATTCCGTTTTAAGTGTATCACAGCTGCTGATCCTATTGCTCAATTAGCCAAGGATTTAATCAGTAAAATAAAAATGACCAATGTTTAACGTTGTGCCACCTCCAAAGTTATCCATAGTACGTCGTAGGAACATGCGATGCCAGCGGTTTTACCGCGATAGTTCCTCGTTTCTACACAGGTCAAGTTAATTAGTTTCAGTTGCCTGTCAGTGGTCGCACAGTTGATTCCTAGCTTCACTGGTTTTGTAAATACTGCTTTGTTTGCGTCTGGCAGCTCATCCACGCTGCGGTAACGTGTCTATTAATTCAGTAACGCACGCTGATCTTGTAGGACAGCGGTCAGGATTTTCATAACGGGAGGGAGAAGAAAGCTCATTAACACACTTTTTTAGGAAACCAAGGAGACATCTATAACGCTGAAGCAAAATATGTGGGCCCGGAAGGGGGGAGGCTCCTCCTCACCCATGCTGTTCTGTCGTCCCGCATGCGCACGGACATGATGGCTGCAGTGTGGTGTTTAGCTGTGTTCCGTTCTCTGCAGCCGGAGCAGACGAAGCCGCGCTATATCAGGGTGCAGGTGTGTTAAGCTGTGTTCCGTTCTCTGCAGGCCGGAGCAGACGAAGCCGCGCTATATCAGGGTGCAGTGTGTTAAGCTGTGTTCCGTTCTCTGCAGCCGGAGCAGATGAAGCCGCGCTATATCAGGGTGCAGTGTGTTAAGCTGTGTTCCGTTCTCTGCAGCCGGAGCAGATGAAGCCGCGCTACATCAGGGTGCAGTCGTTCGACCACGGCCGACATCGGGCCGGCTCGGAGGCCGACGGCCCATTCGATCTGGTGCTGGCCTGGAACGAGCTGCTACCCGAGCCGGGGTCGACCGAGCAGCGACGCCGGTCGTCCGCTCGCAGCGTGCTGCGCAACTTCCGCGGTCGCGCCTCCCAGCTGATGAAGAAGAAGCACACCGCCCAGACCCTGCCGATGCCGCCGAGCAAGCTGCAGTGTGACACGGACCAGGGGCAAGGTCAGGCCGAGCCCAGAGAAGCCGGAGGCGACCTGGCGAAACTGGGGGTGGTCAAGTTGAGGCCGGGGCTGGACCGAGCCGAACCGAAAGCGGCCTGACTACACCGAGCGAAACCGGGGAAAATTACGCTGGTGTACGCACAACAGGAGGAGATCCGGCTGGACTAAACGACATGGAAGGAGGGCTTGAACAAGAAGTTCAGAACACCATGCCTCCAGTTACTCTCGACAAGGAACAGATACGCATTGAATCCCCAACAGCAAAACATCGTATTTCGTCAATATTTCCGGATATTCATTCAGACTTGAACGGAACAGCGGAAGACACCGGGCCAAAGCGAGAAGCATCCGACGGGGAACGCGTTCAGTCAAGTGTTTCCGACATTTCCAACATACCAGTCAGTTCGCCAGATGCTGTGACAGAGCACAAGTCAGCCGAAAGTGCCACTAGTGTGTCGCCGCCACATGACCCTTTGGCCGACCATGACGCAGTGTCTTTGCCAGAACCTGGTGGCAGCACGTCTGCAGAGCCAACTGTTGACCATGAAGCTGACGCGCCAGCCCATACAATTGAAATACCAAGAAAGACACCCAAAAGCGCTCGAAAATCCAAAATGCACAGGCACAAGCACAAAAAACGCACGAGTCAGTCCGGACGGCAGCTCCCATCCAAGAGGGGATCATCTTGGTCGACTACATCTACTGACGATGTCGACGTTGTTGCTCACAGTCTAGAACGCATCGTGACGGGTCCAACTATCCAGCCAAGTCAGATACCTGACGAGTCAAATCTGGCCACGCCGGCAAAGCCAAGTGAAGACGGGTCACGTGGCTCAAACGATGTTACACATGAAGAGCAGAGTCCTACTACGGCTGCAGAGCAGGGTCAGGCCAGACCTACTGAGGCCGGTCAAGACGTGCATACCGAGCAGGGCCAAGCCAGACCTACTGGAGTCGGTCAAGGCGTGCCTACCGAGCAGGGCCAGGCCAGACCTACTGGAGCCAGTCAGGGCATGCCACCGAGCAAGGCCAGGCCGGACCTACTGGAGCCAGTCAGGGCATGCCCACCGAGCAAGGCCAGGCCGGACCTACTGGAGCCAGTCAGGGCATGCCTACCGAGCAAGGCCAGGCCGACCTACTGGAGCCAGTCAGGGCATGCCTACCGAGCAAGGCCAGACCGGACCTACTGGAGCGAGTCAGGGCATGTCTATCGAGCAAGGCCAGGCCGGACCTACTGGAGCCAGTCAGGGCATGCTACCGAGCAAGGCCAGGCCGGACCTACTGGAGCCAGTCAGGGCATGCCTACCGAGCAAGGCCAGGCCAACCTACTGGAGCCAGTCAGGGCATGCTACCGAGCAAGGCCAGGCCGGACCTACTGGAGCGAGTCAGGGCATGCCTACCGAGCAAGGCCAGGCCAGACCTACTGAAGCCAGCCACGGCATATCTGCCGAGCAGAGTCAGGTCAGACCGGCCAAAAGTTCGGGGACAGCCGGCCAAGTCAAGTCAAGTCGTCCCTGCCGGACAGAAATCAGGTGGCGCCACCTACGTTGTCAGCTGAAAGTAGATCTGCGGGCAGAACCAGGTGGCGCCATCTATGCCGCCAGGTAAAGTTCGATGAGGAGCAGGCGGAAAAGCGTGCATTGCCGTCCTGGGTTAAATGAGGACGAGGCCAGCCCCCGAAAAGCCCCCGGCGTCGGAGCTGTCGGCCGAGTCGGCCGACCGCCGCTGGTGGTGACGGTGGCTCAGTGGCCAAGGCCGTGTCGATGGAGCTGAAGAAGCAGTGCTGCGTGGTCCGGAGGCGGACCGAGTCCCTGACGAGCCGGAGCGGGTACGTGCCGTCTCGGGCGAGGTCGTCCGGCGCCCCGACCGGGGAGGCGGGCGGAGTGGGGCCGGGTGAGACCCTAGCGCAGTCCCCTGGGGGGTCGGCCGCGGGCGTCGGCCTCCAGCCCGCCCGCTGGCCCCAGCAGCCCGCAGCCGCCGGACGCAAGCCGCAGCCAGGCCGACGCAGAGACGCCAAGGCTGGATTGCTGTCGAACACGGCTAAACCTCCCGAAGACGGCTCCATGACTAACGATGTATAGATAGTCTTCAGTCGGAATGTAGGGATATTCTGCCCACAAGGCAACTATGTAGTGTCATCCGGTGCCGATTGGCCAACGGTTGCTCTCGTGCTGTATTAATAAATGATCTCATACCCTTGTAAGCTATTGCGCTCCAAGATGACAGCAGTCAGGCACAGATATGCTGGCAAAAGATACCACCCCGTCGATTCCATACATGGCGGTGCGAGCAAAATACGTCAACCGGTATAATTTTCTGTTTGTTGTTTCTTGTTTATTATGACTGACCCTGCCGGGTCACGCTAATTAGGCTCATGTCTGGCTTGACCCTTTTTGTTTAGGGACATTCGCCACACATTATTGACTCGCTCGTGATGTTCATGGCCGCACGCCCTTAGGCCCCGGCGATTGTAGTAATAGGAATGTCGATACGCCGAGTTAAAAAAGCTGAACATCCTAATATCTGCTTGTTTATTCAAATGAGACAGCAAGGTGCATCGTGACCTTGTTGAACAGTGTTACAGGCCCGACAGCATGAGCATCTGTAGAAGTTCTGAAGGACAATTCGCGAAAGGACGGCTTCACTTTTTGCAGGATCTGATTTGCAGTAATGAGTACCTGCTCCGCCAACGTCACCAGACATGATCTTCGTTTGTTCAGCAGGTCCGCAGCAGCAGAAGCAGCAGCAATAGCAGCAACACCTCAGCCCGTCATCATCTCCATAAACTCTGTAGGGATAAGACGAACCAGTTGCATCACCTATGAAATTATGTGCAACAAATTACATACCACCGGTATAAGAGTACCATGGCCCAGACGAATGAAGACTAGAAAACGAAGAACGTACAGGAAGTAATACAGGAGCAGGGTACAGCAATAAAGCGTGCTGGGTTGTTGTAATGGATAAGAACACTATGTAACTGAATTTCAGCTCGGCTATTCAAACTCTACTGACCAGCCCCTAAAGGCATGCAGTCGTCCGCCTACCTATATGACCGACGCACACGCGCGTTGACACGACTTCTCCAATTGCCAGCTATTTTGGAGCTAGTGACAAGCACTTGCTGATGAAATGAACTCCGTTCTGATTCTGATGCCACCGTGAGATTGACTTTCTGACTTAAACAGAAAATTACATGGCCAAGCTGAAAACGTGATCTATGTAATCTTGGTCAAGCTGAATATGTGATTAAATAGGCTTGGGTACACATTACATTATATCAGTATGCTCGTTTATCGTGTCATGCCGTCTCGAGTAGTGTCGCTTCATCGCCTTCCTAAGTTAGCGGCGCAGGTATCTCCTCGTGTCTGATCGGAGAGACAACTCGAGAAACGTGACGTAGCCGAAGAGCATGCGTACAAAGGCTGCACGCTGGCACATGTGATGCAAAGACGGTTGCCGGACTGTCTGCCCTTCACAGGGATCAGTGGGGAGCCAGTCAGCATCCGACAAACGTGTGACGTGATATGGGGGGGGGGGGCGGGGTGGGGGGGGGGGGGGGCGCACCGTCGAAGTCGACCGTGCCCGAGCCGTCCGTGTCGATCTCGCCGATGATGTTCTCCAGGTCGGACGGGCTCAGTGTGTCGTCCAGCTCCTTCAGAATCTCACACAGAGACGAGGTGGGGATGTACCCGTTCCCTGACCGGACAGGAACAGAAGCGATATGCCAGGCATGCAAATAATTTTGGCCGGTCTGAATCACAAAAATCGCTGCGTGCACTGTGACGTCCCTCGCGCCTTTTCGCATGGTTTGACCAAATCAGAACTTAACAAGTTACCATCATTTAGAGGTTGAGCATCCCAGACTGTCTCTCAAGAAAGTGAGGAAGGCATTTAAACGCTTACCGTTTTTCGACTGCTCGATAACACATGATGACCAGCCATAAGTAAAGGTAGCCCGAACCAAACCAAACCAAACTCTACGTGGTTACAAGAGAGCATATCCAAAGATAGCCTATGTGCGCCACGTTCGCTACCGGCTTTGTCGTAGAGACGAAATGCTTCCTTGAGTTCCTTGGACATGGCTTCAGCGTCGTCTTCGATGATGAACTTGGCAGCAAGGGTGACGAACTCTTCGAACTCCAGCATACCGGATTCTGTAACAGTGGGTGGTTGTTACCGTTGTTACCGTTGCTACCTGGTTGTTACCGTTAACAGCGACCTGCTACATCGTCATCTAGCGGCCTCTGCCACCGATGTGTTCTACGGTGCAGTAGCCAACGACGCGCGTGACAAGCGTTTTATGGGCCTCGAAATTTGAAGCCCCATCAGCGTTCCGCCATGTCTCCTTGCACCCGGGTGTGCAAATTCTATCACGTAACGCTGCCTTTTCCCGACAGTCATGTATGACCGAATATCCTCATGCATCCGACCAGATTTCTGCACACCTCACATGCAGTGATCCAGAGGTCTGCCTCTCACGCTTGTCCAGAAAGTCCCACGGGTTCCATGGTCAAATAGAGCGCGGAAGGCTGCGCAGTTCCAAACAACCTTCAGGCAAGGCAAGGTAAGGCAACAGGCAAGCTTCCGCGTTCCATGTTCCATTCCTACCGAACAGTCAGCTTCCTCGCGTACGGCTTGCCCTGTAGTTGCTGCCGTGATAGAATCCACCCGTACACTTGCCCTGAGGTACGCTACCGCCTTTGCGCTCAGATGCGCTTACTGTTGGTGTTCACCGTCTCAGGGCTCAGATACGATCCACGCCGACGTCCACTGTCTTTGAGCTCAGGCGCACTCACTGTCGGCGTCCACCTCGTCGATGAGTTCCCGCAGCGTATGTGCGTTGTAGGCCTGTCCCATCATCCTGAGGATGGTGCCCACAAGATCGGTGCTGATGGCGCCCTTCTTCTCGTGGTCGAAACCATCGAACGCCTTCCTGAGCACTGCGAAACGCCGGCTGTTAGGTCAGTTAGTCGGCACTCAGCGTGAGTGGCGCAGTCTGGTGCCAGCGCAATCGCATCCACATGATTCTTATACGAGTGGTAACTCCAGGCAGTGGTCTGTTTCACACATCAGAGACCGATGTCCGACTCACGCCATTCTTCGTCGGCGCGGCCAAAACCCGTGGGCCGTCGGACATGATGTGGACATGAAGCCTCGCGTCCTACAGCCGTACTTATAGGCTCGCCAGTGACTGCCAACTGACATCGGCTGGGCATCGCGAAGAATGACATCGTGACATCGTGCCGTGCGACCGTGTAAAAACTTCAGATATACATATGGCACACCTATATATATATATATATATATATATATATATATATATATATATATATATATGTGTGTGTGTGTGTGCGAGTGTGTGTGTGTGGTGTGTGTGTGTGTGTGTGTGTGTGTGTGTGTGTGTGTGTGGTGTGTGTGTGTGTGTGTGTGTGTGTGTGTGTGTGTGTGTGTGTGTGGTGTGTGTGTGTGTGTGTGTGTGTGTGTGTGTGTGTGTGTGTGTGTGTGTGTGTGTGTGTGTGTGTGTGTGTGTGTGTGTGTGTGTGTGTGTGTGTGCGTGTTTGATTTTAAACGACCGCCGATTCCGCCTAAGTATGCTGATTGATGCATCGTTTGAGGCCCCGGGCTTTCGACTCAGCAGTGACGTTAAAATAAAAACTGTCGTACAAAATCACTTGTCGATATCTGTACATTCTAACGTTTTGAGACACTAGAATATGAATGACACCAATAATAACTTTGATGTTTTTAGGGACGAAAGCTGTGCATCGCTGTCTTAAAAGCACTGTAGTACAAAAAAGACAAAAAATTACTATCTGTACTTTGATTCGCATGTAATGGATTTGAAATAAAAACACTACAAAGGCACATGGCCATAACCACATGTACAGCAGCTACCGCACACTAGCTAATAACTCAAGTGCTGTGGAACAATTTTCTGGTTGCTTAAGGCTGGAGATAACTTGTTGATAGATATGCTTTCCAAAATTTGAGGCCGTCCTCTGTCATTGCATGTCTGAAGAATGCCAGTGTTGTCTGCCAGTTGTTGTCGCGTTATGTCCTGCCTGACCGACGGACAAGACTGATATTTTTTAGGCATGCAGCGGCAGAAGACGCCTTCGAGTTTGAGAGATCATAATTATCGACGAACTCTCTCTAAACCAAACGCATTGTTGCACAACTCTTGAGGCTTTGGAAAGTGGACGGTAGTTACTGTGCATGTGATTGGGGCAATGGGTCTTTCCTTTTTTCTCCGACGATGAAATAAGGTCTTGAAGCGTTAGAAGGTACAGATAACGACGAATACATAAGGGATTTTATAACAGCAATGTTTTAGCTTTACGACACTGCTAAGTCAAAAGCCGGTACCCTCGAAACAATACATTAAGAAAGCTTGCTAATACGGAGCCAGCGTCGCCTTAATCACGCATGCATATAGGAAAACGTCTGCCAAGATATACCGACATATTATTATATATAATATATACATATAAGTTCACATATCATATTATTCATGTTTTAGACATGTTATTATATCTACATATAAATATATATATATATATATATATATATATATATATATATAAATCTTCTCTCTCTCTCTCTCTCCTCTCTCTCTCTCTCCTCTCTCTCGCTCTTCTGCCTCTCTCTCTCCTCTCTCTCCTCTCTCTCTCTCTCTCTCTCTCTCTCTCTCTCTCTTTTCCTCTTTTTTGTTAGTTTTGATTTTTGTTTATTCTTGCTGTTAGTTTTTTTGTCACTCACAACGTTGTCCGTTAAGCTAGAATCGCTCCTCTGGTTGCTGAGTAAGCCCCATCACCATAAGCTATGTTTAAAAGGTTCTCTGATTTTAAGGCCATCCATGGAAGACGTTTCTTCAGTGTTGTTCCGTTTGTATTCTTTATTGGGCACAGGGTGTAAGATCGCAGGTTTAAAACAACGCGCACATGCAGACTCCAGTAGATTTTTATAGCATGTTAAGACGACAGTTTCATTTACCACGGACGTCATCGCGTCGAATAAGAATAATTATTTAGATGTTAGAGAGGAACACAACGGTGGTGAATGTGGCCATCACAGCTTGTTCAACAACCGTATCTAAGGCTGTCACGTTTGTATCTGTCGTTAGTTAAACTGTGGAAGCCGTTTGATTCGCTCCGCCCGCTCGATGCCACGAAACGTTGTCCATAAAGTATTCTAGCCTAGAACGGCCTTGTGACTTACCTTGGCTTATGCCGTTATGTGTTGGGTGACTTAGAATTTTCCGGTACTCAAGACATATAGGATGTTAGTTAGGAGGCATGAATAGTGGGCGAGGCAAGGCGATAGCACGGGAAACGCTGAACAACGGCCGTTCTGACCGGATGCTGCCAAATGGAGTGCAAGTTTTTCTTCGTGTGGCGAGGAGTACACGAAGGGCCGCAGGGAATTCTAAATAACAGTAATAGCCTGACTCTCTTATATACCCAGAGCTCATGGTTAAGTCCAAAGACTGTCCAGAGATGAGCAGTGTATCTTTGGATCCGGGTATGCAGGGACCCTTATTGTATGCAGGGGTCTTTTGAAAACCAGCGGCCCAATCAAATTCAGCAGCCACATGGGCAAAGACACACTGGGACGCCCTCAATGGCGTGCCCAGGATTTCGTCGAAAAGGACATCATATGGGGCAAAGGGGCCCTCCCAGCCAAAAACTTACCTCGCCTAAGGTACAACAAGGTTCGCAAGGCTTGCTGTCTTAGGCAAGGGCGGAAAGTACTCCTCGGGGCTTAGGGAACCCTTCGTTGGGATACGGGTGCCCTTTTAAGCTGGATGTCTTGTCACGCGTGGCAAAGCCAGGGTTTTGTCCAGCAGTGGCCCACGTCGGGTCAAAGGGACCTTTCAGCCAAGAGCTGCCTCTTCGTGGCTCAGTGGCCATATTTTATACTTTGCTGAGATTCTGTGAACCGCTTCGGGCGGCTACTATTTCAGGGCTCAAATGTCTTCAACCCTACACACATTTAGGGTATTTAGAACCAACCAGAAGTGGGGGCCATTGATGTACTTGGTGGTTCATTAAAAACAAGGGGCTCGGATGCCCTGCTGTACTATGAAGACGCTTACCTGATGGGTCTAATATTGTGTCAGGCGTGTTCTTCAGCAACTGTTACCATTCCTGACAACGAGTGGCGCCTCACTTCGGAGCAGTCCACGCCATGCAATATTTCGCCAGTTACCGTTAAAGCAGCGGTGCAAATCAAGCGATGCTCCATGAGACGGTGCAGATCAGCGCTTAAGAGGCTGGGGCGCTCCAGGCCAGATGTGAGCTGCTGGTGAGCGAGCTTTTCCACAATTTTGCATGTGACTGGAGCCAGCGTGGTGACTGGAAACAGCGCGATGAGCCTAAAGGCTGAGGCTGCAGACGAGCCCTTTTGGCAAAGCTGCACAGTTTCCGAGACGATGTCGGCGGTGATATTGCAAAGTAAGGTTCGCTCGCTGACGCCGGAGCCTTCCACACTCGATGCTCTGTGTGGTACTGAAAATAAAAACCGCTGAGGTAGGCCAAGTGTACGTAGAAACGGCGCGCAGGGGCGTGTATGTCCCAAATGCGGTGAATCTTAATGTGCAAACATCTCAACTGACGCTCGCACGCATCGTCAAGTCCGACAGTTGTCGCCAGTCCTCACGACGCATGCCTTGTTCGAAATGCTGGTTTGACTCTGACTCTGACTCTGACTCTGACTCAGTGCGAGGAATGACGGTGGGGATGGCAACGCGCCAGTGATGTGAGGTGTAGATACACATTTGAACGGTACATGCGGATGTTGCGTTTTGCCCACACAGCTCCCGCAACGTTAGGAGGATGCTCGGTCATGGAGAATACTCGGCTGGCAGCGGACGTACTGTCTCTCTCTGACCTGGCTGACCGCATCACACCGGGCTGCCTCGACGCAAACTACAGCGTCGCAGCCAGTGACATCGACATCGGCCTCATCAAGTTAAGCTTCCGGCTATAAGCATTGCACTGCTCCCAGCAGTGCTAGAACCGGGGGTAACACATATACGTAAGAAGGGTTCGATGCCAAACAGGAAAGGTATGCAGAGAGAGAGAGAGAGAGAGAGCCCAATTTCAAGTCCATGTAGATCGATACGACGGGAGGAAACTGCCCTGAAAACGCCACAAACTGAGTCTCCTTGCTGCCTGAGTGAGACTCCCCGACCAGGGACTTCGATCACAACGTGAAACTAGGCAACATAATCAGTCTTCTTTAAGTCTGACGATTCCTTTCTTTTGTGCTCCACTTGTGGCACTTCGAAAGGCCTCTAGCAGATTTTCCTTCATTGCGGTTAAGGATAGGAAGCTCTGTGTAGCCATATTAAGATATTGCCATGCTAATGTGATGTGCCATGCCTTGCCATGCTAATGTTATGTGCCTTATCTTGCCATGCCGTGTGATTTGCGTTGTCTAACTATGCTGATATGATGTGTATTGCCTAGGCATACTAGGCAATTTGCCTTGTCTAGCCATGCTAATGTGATGTGCCCTGTCTAGCCATGGTAATCCGATGTGCCATGTCTAACCATGCTAATGTGATGGACCAATCGCCTAACTCTTCAGAGGCTCCGCATGAAAATCTGTATCCGCATTCATTCACTAATGACGTGGGGGTTACCAGGCCGTCTGGCATCTCCGTCGCAAACCTTCATGAGCCGCGACAAACTGAACCGTGGCTTTTTTTTGTAATATATCTCGAACAGCTTAATAATACAGATTAAGCAATCAAATAAAATAAACAAGTGAAGTGGGTGATTTTCAAAAGACTGAAGCAGAACATTCATCTACATAAAGATGGCCATGGACTAATGAAAAGTGGAAATTTCTTAGGGTAGGAAAGGTAGGAAGCAGAAATGGTATGAAGTGTGGAGATAGGAAAGAAAGCTCGCTTACATACCACTTCTCAGAGGTGCCAATATTGGTCAAATATTTGATATTTTCGGATGGATAATGTCACTTTCTAGCACTTAGCAGGGTCTTAGCACGTTGGTCTTGTTCGCGTCAGAGGATGCCAGCGATTGCTTTCAGATGGCTTTAACAACACGCTTGAGTAGTTAAATGAAGGTGTAGAAACCAATACGTTAACTTTCGACATATCTGTCGCCACACAAATATTGTTATTCATCTTTAAAAAAGAGAAAGCAAGCCCGTTTGCATCGGTTAGAGCCAAGACATTGCACGTTTTTTTCACAGCCGATGTCAGAAACATGAGCTGATTAAAAATGGTTAGACAGAATAAAATGTATTGCCGTGGTTGGATTACGTGCACTTACTAGTCACTTGCTCCTTATCAAGCTCCTCCTGCGAAATGTCAGGTCAGCGTTAGCAAGATGGTCCTGAGGGTCGCATATCCGCTGTAAAGGCGGTGTGCTAACAAACGAAGACGACACTGCGCGCTCAACTAAGGTTCTGCAGACTGTCCTCTCTCTGAGTGGCTGCCATTTCCTGGGGAATAATAACCATGCACATGAAAATGAGGCTTGTACTACGAGTGGTCGTAGTGAATGAGGCAATTGGGAATAAGTGCCTAAACACGTAGGCTACGGACCAGGGAAAGCGCCACATAGCGTCAGTGGACGTGCTGGGGCGTTAGATCGGGGTCATCGGGTCAGCCATCTGCAGCATCCAGATCCTGCTGAAGTTGAGCTGGGAGACTGCAGCGGAACATGAGCCTGGTGCCGCTGCCGTCTGTTGCGCGACTTTATCCGCCTCGTTCAGCTGGGCCGAGGGTCACTTGCCAGTAACTTTCAACCTTAATATGAAAGTCTGATTGATGCGCATGTGTAATGGACGGCCTAACAAATGCATGCTAATCAACAGAATAATACCCCTGAAGCTCGCACGGACCAAATGTCTGCATCGGTAGTGATGTGATTAAGCTAAGCGTCTGGAAAACCAGAGGTGCGGAGTTTGACTCCAAGCGGCGCCTGCCTTTCTTACCCATGTGAGAGGCAGGCGACGCCACATAGCCGCACCAGTTGAGTGCGTTGCAGAGCCGCAATGACTAATACTGACGAGGGTACCGACCACAACATAATCCTTTAAACATAATGCTATGCATCAGACCTCTTCGGGACCGTTCTATCAACGACACAAATGGAACAATGACGAAACAAACGTCTCAAGTCGTGCAATCTCCCTCGGCGCCACCGTGGGGTTGTCTCTCACTGGCTGCGCACTTGATGCCAGACCACTGGTTGTCGATCGGACGCCTCACAGCGGCCACTAGGCGGCCAGCTCCGCCGGCAGGAACACGGGAGTGAAGCGGCCAGTCCCGCCGGCAGGAGCGCGGGAGTGAAGCGGCCAGTTCCGCTGGCAAAAGCGCGGGAGTGAAGCAGCCAGTCCCGCTGGCAGGAACGCGGGAGTGAAGCAGCCAGTCCCTCCGGCAGCAGCGCAGGAGTGAAGCGGCCAGTTCCGCCGACAGGAACACGGGAGTGAAGCGGCCTGCTCCGCCGGCAGCAGCGCGGGAGGGAAGCGGCCATCTCCGCCGGCAGCAGCGCGGGAGTGAAGCAGCCAGTTGCGCCAGCAGGAACACGGGAGTAAAGCGGCCAGTTCCCTCGGCAGGAGCGCGGGAGTGAAGCGGCCAGCTCCGCCGGCAGCAGCGCGGGAGTGAAGCGGCCAGTTCCGCCGGCAGGAACACGGGAGTGAAGCAGCCAGTTGTGCCGGCAGGAACACGGGAGTAAAGCGGCCAGTCCCGCCGACAGGAACACGGGAGTGAAGCGGCCAACTCCGCCGACAGCAGCGCGGGAACGACAGGCCAGTGCCGCCGGCGGGAGCGCGGGCATGGCGCGGCCAGCGAGCCCTGCTCACCCACTCACCATGTCTTTGCTGTCGGGCTGTCGCGGCCGGCGGCGTGCGCTGCTGGTCGGAGCGCGGTCTTCGCAGCTCTGCCAGCGGCCACTCGCCCAACCGTTCGTCTTCCGTCCGCGGCCAACTAAATTTAGCTGACTATTCTGTTTACTCAAGCGGCTGATTTCCAGTCGCTTTCTAGCGACGAATCACACACAAATTCAGAAGCCCGGCGCGGCACATGCCACCTCTAGCTCGGCATATGGACAGCATGTGGAGGGTGAGCCATCGTTGCAGGCACACGCCAATGGAAATATTAATGCGGAATCTTTCTTGCTGTGTGTTTGCTATTTTTCATCGAGTTCCGCCCAATTTTATGAGACTATGGGCAGGTAATGTTTAGGAAAAGTGGCGTAAGCTGCCGATATGTTCGTACCTCTCTGTATTTTAGGCTGAGTGTGTTCTGTCAACAAAACAAAAATGTTCGCCTAAAGGAGTACTCTCTGTTTTGTTGTTAACGTCTTGCATGTGTTCATTACATCCTAAACGAATGGGGCACAAGGACTCCCCGACAAAGACTATGCCCCTCCCATGTTTTTTTTTTTGCACAGTTAACACTTGATTTCGGAAATAACGTTTTTAGCCCACAAACCTGCCAAAACCCTGACTTACATAAATGGTGCATTGCTTCACGAACCTCCAAGGCAGACATCCGTACCAAGATCGAGGGTTCTTAGAGAATCAACAGACTGGGAAGATCAGGGAATACAATCTGGGGACATCAAGGAGATCAGAGGCGTCATACGGTACGGGGAGAGGCCCCAAATCAGGTGCCCATGACACATCCAGCGTTCATCAACAGAGCTTTCATGTCTTTTCTGGCCTTCTTACCGGCTCCATAAGCCCATTGTTTTCTTTCGGTAACTCCTAACTGTCCGCAGAGCACCTTTCGAGAATCTCTAACTGTCCGCAGAGCACCTTTTGAGAATCCCTAACTGTCCGCAGAGCACCTTTCGGGAATCCCTAACTGTCCGCAGAGCACCTTTCGGGAATCCCCAACTGCCCGCAGAACACCTGAGTATTCAGAATCGTGCGGCTCGTGATGGAAGGATACTCCAGACGCCAGGAAACTAGAAATGCCAAAAGATCCCTAGACGCCGGGTGCATCACTTCAAGAGTTTAAAAGGCTTCGTATGGCACTCTGTGATGATGGAGCGTTTTGGTGCCACATGAGGATTTGAATGTATCTGATATAACCTAAATGCTCAATGAGAGTTGCTGTGAAATCCAAAAGGCCTTTGTCCTGAGGGGTAGGTCCTTCCACAATGACAGGGAAACCCCAGAGCCGACGAGCGACACACAGGCTGGTGATGGCTCCGACGCGGCCAGGGAGCTCCGAGGGAGGCGTGTGATCCGGGATGCGGTCAGGGAGCTCCGAGGGAGCTGTATGATACGAGATGCGGCCAGGGAGCTCTGAGGGAGCCGTGTGATCTGTGTGAGGCGAAGGTTCTCTTGAAGTCAAAATATTTAATATGGCTCAATTTATCCAAGGCATTCATGCACATTCAATGGTCGCAAGAAAGTCATTAGATACCCGAGGCCCCTGAGGAGAACATCCAATACCCTGAGACCCCTGGGATGTCTGCTCAGACAACCTGCCTAACCCTTGTCATTGTGGAAGGCCCTAGTTGATTTATGGAACAAAATGCTCTCGATCTTCAAATCGAATTAATTCCCTCTTTCCGCACATTTCTGGTGTTGCTACGAGAGGGGACATTATCGGGTATTCATTTAAGTTTTGTGGGTGCCGAGGCACCCACAAAGAAACGGAAAGCAGCCACCCATAAGCAACACGAACGTAGATCTGGATTATTATCGATTCTTGCTAGCGAATTACGGAGAAAAATATATCCCGAGCTTGCAAGAAGTGATCAAATCAAAATGTTTTCATTGAGGCCATTCAAGATCATAGTGGCCAATTGGTTGAAGTGGTGGTCACAATAAGTGGCTGCAGATCTTTCAGAGGTTACATCTCGCGGCAGAAAGCATTAGCTGTCTCCCCTTTTATCCAGCATGACAATGCTGGTGACTTGCTGTTACATGCGTCATGAACAGACCAGGAATTACTAGCTGATCTTATAATCTGCAGTTGCCAACAGTCACGTGCTCTTCGTTCAAAACCTCCTAGGCATCTACGCACTAATGCTGCAAGACTATGTACTGCGGATCTTGTGTGCACGCCCTGAATAGACGCAGCCTCAGCAATGAAGGCCGAGGCTGCAGCAAAATCGCCCTGCAAAGCCGCTGATCAGAGGCCAGGGACCATTCGTTTCATATGTCAAACAGCTCGTCTCCGCCACCCGGGTCGCTGGCGCCGCGACCTGGAAAGCGGCTGGAAACTATTTATACTGCGCGGACACATGCACGCCTGGATGCCTGGGTCTGCCTGCCTATCGACGTCACGTGACCCGCCCCTCCACGGTTCCCGCCCCCAGAAGCCGCACGCCCAGTTCATGACTACGCAGGACTGCATCACAATGCCTGTATTGTTACACTGTAGCCGACACCCATAGATTCCAAATGCCCGAGTCCATCTTCAAACCCCCTACCCAGCGATCCGTATGGGTATCTAAAGGGACTGTTCAAAGTTTGTATGGGGGTTTGAGCTGAGATAGCCATTTTCAAGACAATTTCTTGCAGTTCAAAGCTTTGCTGTTTTCAATAATTCAAGTCTTCTCGTTTCCGAGCTAGGCGCACGCGAGCGTGCGCAGACGATGTCGCTCGGCCTATTTTGAAGTCCCCCAGAGATACATGACGTCAATACCACACCCCACGAATTTCGCCTTCTCAGTAGTCACACTGTGTTCAAAGCCAATAAAAACATGGCCATTGACTTATTGGGGTCTGGAATATTTCAGTACCAGTAGCCACATTAACAGACAGCAGTTGGCTTTCAAACAGCTTAAAGCATTCAATACAAGTGTCCATTTCAAACCGCGTTTTGTCAAGTGTGACAAAAGCATTTGGGGAGTATCACGGACATGGGACTGGAAATCGAATAAGTTCAGAATAACGCCCCAACCGAGAACGCAGTTGCAAGGAATAAACATGTTATTACTGACAAGTAAGCAAGAACACCACGAAAAATGGTCAAATCACGCGCATGTAACGATCGTTGGGATCGTTGGGATAGATTTTGCACGCATAAATTAACAGACCACCTTGTGACGAGCCAAGATACTACAAATGAGCCAGTCGGTTCACCACAGTGGGAGCACTAGCTCAGCCAGTCTGACAGCGGCTCTGACGTCATAAGACGCTCTATTACGTAATGAAATGATGACGCATTGAAAAGCTATTTCACGTGTGGTGAAATTTTGTTATCTAGAGCAGTCTTTTGCACTTAAAAGCATGGTGCATGGTGTTAGTCTTCTTACGCCACAGCACGCCAAGGATCTTTTTTTTAAATGACGCACATTGCAAGACGGGGAAGTTTTGAATACAATGTAAGTTCCTTGTTTCATAATGTTTGTGCAAATGAGTGTTATCTTTTCCATGAGGATTTGATGTCACGTATGCTAGTTAATAAAACATAAATTTGTGATCAAGAAAACAGAAGTGTGTAAATTTTGGAAGCAGAATACACTCTAATAGCGACAATGTAGCCGGCAATAGCCGCTAAAAGCCCTGTAGGGTTTTAAGTACGCGCGTCCTGGCCTTGCAGGCCCCAAAGAGGCAGCTCTAGTACCAACTTACGAAAGTTTAGCTGTTGTGCGGTGCAGGTTCAAGAGCGAAAATATGCTTCTTGAAAGAAGGGGCAGTTCAATTGTCAACATAAAGCCACTCACGTTTTGTTTCAACACAACCGCGGTTCAGCTAAACGAACACTACTACTAGCCAACCGAGGGAAAAACCATGAGATCACCCTTGCCGCCGATGATTGCCTACGTCTACATGGAACATTTCAAAGATACGACGATGGACACCGCGCCGCTCATGCTCTGGTAACACTGGAAGACGTAACGACATTCATCAGGGATATCATTAGCATGCAACAATCTATCCAACTCACCATGGGACGTAATGACGATAGTAGGTTATCATTTCCTGCCGTTATAGCGTATTCAGCAGCTAGTCGCTACCATAACTCTCAGTCACGCCACCCGACCGCCAGCAATAACCGCATGCTGAGATGTCTTCGACATGACGCAAATGCCAACAGCAACGATCACGTAATTCGCAAGGGGGATTAACTTTAACCGAGACGTTCCGCAGAGGCGGGCACTGGAAAGGTTTTATAGACTATAAGCCCAAATAGCTTGCTGAACAAGCAGGCCAGCCAAAGAAAACTAACAGCGATGGCCTCATTACACTAGAACAAGGGCCTGTCAGAGACAATCAGAAGAATTTGCTGATGATACAAGATCACGATAGCCTTTTAAAGCAATTCGGCGTTTCGGAGAACAATTATCAACGCTAGGCTACTGACACCCAAGCAGCTTACGGAAAACTGCATATGCGATTGAACATGCAGTTAGTGCAGGTCCTGCAAAGGAGAAACAATTCACCATCAGAGTGGAGAAGCACAGAAAGACAACTGTTCGGGGTGAGACTCAGAAGTCTGGCGAGGCAGAGAGAGATCTCTGGCATTGTCAGAGAGCGGTCGCCGACCAGCACGAGATGCGATAGTCAGTATCGATAGAGGGCAGCATTACAAGGATACAGGGGGCAGCACACACGATAATGGCTCACCACACCGCGGGTGAGAAAAGTTCCGATTTCATGGATACGTTCGATAACAAAAATGGATACTTTTGCGAGCTAATGGGGAACAAAATTGTAAAAATGGATACAATTATAAAAGAACAAAACAATATGACGACAGACGATGCAATTTACACGAAACTCAAAGCTTAGTATAAGTCTATACTCGCTAACGTTTGCAGCGTAAACTTGCTCAAAACACATGTCTCAACGTTGACGTTTCACTGTATGAGCAGGTTGAGCTATAAAATGATGACAACAAAGAAGTTGTAAACAGGATTGCTTTCAGCAAGTGAAAAACATGCTACAAACTATACTATGTGAGCTAAACTATACTGAGCTTATTACTCGTCGTAAGAGTTTGTAGCTGGCTACAGAGTCTTGCGGCGAATATGTTCAGTCTGCTACGCGGCGTTTTAAAGCGCCGTGCGAGACAGATAGACTCGAACTGGGCACAGTGCAAGGCTATGGGCTGAGGTTAATCATGCTCAGATCGTAAGAAGCTCGCTGGCTAGAAGATATTACCTGATCTTCAGCTTCTTTAAGATGTTCTGGGGCTCCTCTAAGGATCTACTGCGGAGGGCGTCCCTGGCAATAGAGCCAAACAGTCTTGCCGATCTGGAAGGCTCGTTGTTTGTAAACACTCGAACCTTAACTTCAGAGGCCACCGAGGACGTTGGAGCCACACATGTCAAGGATTCATCCGGGGCTTCCTGCTGCTGAGGGTAACAGCGGCTTTGGGATAAGAGGCCGATTCTCGCTGACATAGGCCCCAGAGCCAAACGGGGGCTAACCTTGTTATTTTGTTGGGCGATTGCCACTTTCCTAAATACTATGCTGCAAGATAGATCAATGAACCCTCAGGAAGCTTCATGGACGTAATAATGTGCTGGAATGATATCAGGATAACACTTTGGGTGAGTGACACGTTTATCAAGGGCTTGGATCACCTGTCGCAAAGAGCTTTTGTTTTGTGGGGCTTGACCCATCCGTAATCAGTACAAGTTGTTAAACTGCAATTCTAGCCTTGTGGGGCAATCAATCAGCCTATGTGATTGATAAGGTAACTCTTTTTTCCAGACGAGGGATCGAATTTCATGTGTCCATAGGCTTAAATTATATCTTTTTCACTGCTGAGAGCTATTGATGAGCGTTAGTGGGCCAGGCTTTCATCGGTAGTAACATTCGATGTGACGCGACCAGGGGTCGCGAGATACCACGACTCTGACGTGGGCCAGATCAGGAGTGTTGCACCTGATACCCCCCACGCCCTGGTCGAATCGTTGGGATGGGCCTGGTCCAAACTGATGGGCCTAGTCCAAAACTGCCACTTCTTTGGCCAAACAATCAGCAGCTTCCTTCCCATGACTGAACTGGCATCATCCAGTCAACAGTGCGGAGTCAAGTTGTGACTTCGGCATAAAATGCTCGCACCAGCCTCTGTATTTCAGCAGAGTGGATAAAGATCTGGTCGGAAAGCACGTCTGCAGCAGCTGCTGACCTGATGGTGGGTCCGCTATGAGGCGGGTCTCGTGGAAGGCGGGTCTCGTGGATGCGCTTGAGGTCCGAGGCCAGCAGGCTGCACAACCTCCAGCACTGCCAAATAGCGACCAGCATGACATGCGATCCCCTAAGGTTTTCGGGGGACACCTTCCCGCCATGGCGTGCAACCGGGCCCAAACTCTCGGTATCCTATGGACAGTTGTACTCTGCCCATCCACTGTTTTTTCGGGAGGTCCTATCTTTCTTATATGTATATATATATATATATATATATATATATATATATATATATATATATATATATGTGTGTGTGTGTGTGTGTGTGCGTGTGTGTGTGTGTGTGTGTGTGTGTGCCGGTCCAAATGCCGAGCCTAGGTTTTCGGAAGCCCTAAATGGGATATCTAGTCTTGTCTGAACATGTTTATTCGATTTCAGCTGGTCCTCGAAAGACGTGATTATGCGCATTTTCACTTTCGGTTGTGTAAAGTGTGCTATTTTGGACGAACTGCGTGGGTGTGTAAGTTTTTCAGGTGGCAAGGCCTCGTGGATGAGAATGAAGATGAATAACGAAATGCGAAATCACGCTGCTCCAGGATATGGTCTCATCACTTGTAAGTTGTTTGTGTTTTGTGTAAGCATTTAAATCGTACTTAATCACGTTGAAACTGGTGATGAAAGATTGCGACGTAAATTGTATTAAATCACATGGGATACGAAGCTCTATTGCCGCCACTGCGCGCTCTTGGAACGAGCGCGGCGGTGACATTGCGGTGCGTGGCCTCTCATACGAAAAGACTGGGTTTAAGTTGGATGTAAGTTATTGTCGTCTGGCAAGATTTTGAAAAGTGAGTAGCGGATATTGGAAAGGGATTGGTGAACCCTCTTTATCGACAACTGCAGTTAATAGAGGACTGATCTGCCTTAATTGATTAGAGTATGGTGTCCCGATAGGGATAGTTCCTGAAGTGGCAAACAATGTGTTAGCTTTTGAAGGTGATTGAAGAGATTGACTTCAGCAATAACATGCCATTGTTTGGGTAGGTTTAGTACGCTAGACCAGACGTTTGGAAGGGGAATGCCTGTAGTTTTTCCCATGCATTTGCAGTGGGCGTTGTGTTACATTTCAAAAATGTTGTCGATAGGTACTTACGGACATGTTCCCCAACCCCCAGAACAACACGTTTTTAGAGGCTTTGGGCACCAATCTAGCCTTGAAGGGGAAATCTTTCCAAACATAAGGTTTTCCATACATCAGAAGCTTAGCGGGTGGTACATACCAGAGCATAAAAGTGAGTGTTCCACATTTGTATGGGCTTCAACTGAAATTAGCCACCTTGAAGATCATTCGGTTTATTACACAGCCCTGCCATTCCTAAGCACCCTTCTAATTTTCCAAACGTTTCTAGTTTCTGAGCTACACACCTGCAAAGATGCGTGTATTATTTCGTGATGATTATTTCAAGATCACCCAGGCACCCACGACGCATAATGGTTTTAAATCTTGCTATTTCACTGGCCATGGGACGATCAAGGCAAATCACCATATGACTGTTGAGTCGTTCATATCTGACTTTGTGAATATATTTTCAGCGTAACGGCCGTCAGTTGGCTCACAATCAGTGTTGTGGAAGATTACGTAAGTTGCTCAGTGTATTAGCGAGGAGCATTTTTCACATAGCCAAGACAATAGTCTGTCCCGGTGGCTCAGTTGGTTAGAGCGCCTGCGTTCTGATCCATCCATCCATGGCAGGATGGGTTCGAGTCGCTTTAGGGGGCTCGCTCTTTGCCCTTGGCAGGCATGGCCTGCGGACGGTGGCGGCGGTCGCGCTAAAGGTCAGTTGACGTCAGAGGGCAGGGCGGACCGTGCCGAGCATTGTGGCACGTTAAGCTTTCCCCACTAAATTCTGCCGTAGCCTGGAATTGCGCGATCAGATGGTGAGGGTCAGGGCTCACACAACAAGCACTGCTTAGCGTGAGAGCTGATCCAAGAAATTCATCCATTCAAAGGGTTCGGATCGAATTTATTATATCTCACAAGTGTCGCACCCAACCATCCCTACCATTGTGTAACCACAACAGCTCCTGCATGGTGCATGCCTCAGTGTAACGTCAATTGGTATCTCATTCCACCAGCCTCATTGCTGTGTCCCAGCTCCGCGCAAGCATGTGTCGACTTCATCAGCCCCACTTAAGATTTTAACCGTAGGGAGGACAGAACGTCACTTCATACAGGGTGGCTTGGTTCACTCGAGAGCGCCCTCGTGCAAACCAAGCCACCCCATACCAAGTATGGTTGTGTGCTGTCGATATTGGAACTGCAGCAAAAGCTGTTTTGAGAACCGAGCCATAATGTTTTGTGATTACGCGAACCACACAATATAAGTATGTTTGCGATCCAAAACGGATCTATGGAAGTTATGCTGCAGACTTCAGATGAAAGTTCGCAATTGTTTGTGAATATTTGTGTTGTAAAGCTAGCCGGAGCTGTGATATTTCATCTGCGCTCCGAGTAAGTTAGCAAAATACTGTTCCAGAGCGGTTTGCCATGGGAATGAATGCAATTGAACCAGATATTCCATTCCAGGCGGTGAGCATCAAGAGGAGCCCCGTAATCGGATGATTCTGACCTGGCGTGCGACGATGATGCTGTAGATCCGGACTAGGTTCCATCGGACGGCTCCATCTGCGACGATCTGGAGAGTGCTTTGCGGTCGCGTGATCTTACTGCCATCGATCTAGAGTGCACGGAACATCCAGATGGTAATCTAGTAGATAACCCTGTCATCGTTCCACGGTCAGACAATTCTGCGAGTGAAAGCTCAACCTGTGTTCCTGCGTCAGTCGCATCGCATGGGATACCACCTCTGCCGGCTCTTGGCACCGTGGGCAGCCAGAATTCCGAGAACTATGCCTCACCTAAAGCTGGGGCAGTAGCCAGTACGAGGAATGTGGAAAACCGTGCGTGGGATCGCAGAAATGTGTGCTACTATTGTGACGAACCACAGCTGAATCTTTCCCGGCACCTGCACAGGCACCACAAGGACGAAACTGAATTCCAGAGGGCCTTTATACCCGAAAAGGGAAGCCAGGGACGTCTCTGGGCCCTGTATAGCTTGCAGCTGAAGGGCAACTATGCTCGTAACATCAAAATAAAATGTGGCACAAAAAAGGGTCAGCTGATACCCTGTCGAAGGGTTACAACTGAGAAAACAGAGAATTTCCTGGTTTGTGACCATTGTCACGGCTTTTTTACCGCAAGACTCTCTGGCGGCACAAAAGGTACTGTGCCAGCCAGCTGGGCATGCAAAGCACTGGTAGCGTCCAGAGTCACGCTCGGTCACTGATTCCAGTATCAGGGAACGTCAGCGAGGGTCTTCGCCGAGTGCTCGGTACGATGACGTTTGATACCGTATCACTATTGTGCAAGTCGGACGACATAATCCTGCAGTACGGGGCGAAGTTGTTTATGAGGCTTGATCACGACAAGCACAACGCCCAGCACATAAGCGTAAAAATGAAGGAACTCGGCCGGCTTCTGCACGTCCTCCAGGAGAAGGAACCTAACGCGAAGCTGAGAGACTTCTTCGTCCCACAGAAATTTGCTACATTGACAGCCGATGTTCGCAAGCTGCGTGGCTTTGATAGCGAAAGCCATAAATATGACATTCCGTCACTGGCCTTGAAACTGGGCCACAGCATCGAGAAATGAGCCGCCATCGTGAAAGTCCAGGCAATGGGGAAGGACAGGGCACATAATCGGTAACGAAATTCATAGAGTTTAAAAAATGGAGTGGACGGATCAGGTCTCCCAAAGGCCACTAGCGACCCTAGAGGAAGAAAAGTGGAACAAGCCCAAAATTCTCCCGCTGACTGAAGACATCCAAAAGGTACAGAAAACTCTGGACGATGCAATCACCTCCAAGAAGGATGAGCTCGAAGCAAAGCCGTCTCCGGCATCGTACAGAGCTTTTTCAGAATCGGTGCTCGCTCGTATCATCCTATTCAACCGCAGGCGACAAGGCGAGGCAGGGCGAATGACGCGAAAGGGGTTTGAGAGCAAGCACAAAGCAAGCGCGCATGACGCTATTGCAGAATGCCTATCGCCACTGGAAAAGCGCCTCTCGAAGACACTCACTAGAGTGGTTATCGAAGGGAAGAGGGGAAGGGGCGTGCCTATTCTTCTGACCGAAGAGCTTCGTGAGGGCGTAGAAACTCTTATTGAAAAGAGAGCAGAAGCCGGTGTCAGTAAAGACTGTCCATACATATTTGTCAACACGCTGTCGACTGACAACCGAGCTACGCGTGGAAGCGACGCCCTCAGAAAGCATGTGTTACAGTCCGGAGCGAAGTCGTCAGATGCGATCACGTCGAGCAGCCTGCGAAAGCACATCGCAACGTTGTCGCAAATACTAAACCTAAGAGAGAACGAGTTGGATCAGTTGGTCGCGATATTGGCGTGCATCGGGAATTGTACCGACTTCCAGATGCCACAATCCAAATCGCAAAGATCAGCAAAGCTTTGATGGCCATGGAAAATGGCATCTCCGTCTGCAAAGGAAAAAATCTGGACGAAGTCGACGACCGCATCAACGCACCAATGGCGGAAGAGGACGGTCAGGAGGACATGGGTGGAGAAGATTGTGCGGCGGAGGTCGCAAATGTCCTACCTGGACAAAAAGCCAAGAGGGAAGAGAGGCTTGTTCTCCGGAGGAGAAATCTGCACATCGGGAGACTACCGATGACGCTCAGGAAAAAACACCGCTGGCAAAGCAAAGACGTATCGCTTGACGCGATGCGGAAAAGGCAGCTGTGACAAGGCACCTTGGCCTGTTCGTTAGCCGCATGGAGGTTCCTGGCCAAGCTGCATGCTTACGTGTCCTGTCACCAGAAAATGCTCTGTTCCTTCGTTCATGGAGATATGTTAAATACCATGTCCATAACGTGATTGTTGGAGCACGTCGCAAGGCGAAGTGAGTGTCAGTGACTTACACATTAGATGTCGACTTCGTTCACGTTTGCATGATGCTCACCCGTAAAGTTTGTAACGGCAAAAGCGATCTGCTTGTTGTTGCTCCCGTTGGTAGTAGCAATCTCTGCAAGTGGAGCTGATGAGCGGTGAAAAAAAAGTAGTGCTCACCAAGGGCAGTGTGGACAGATCTGCAATTCTGGGTGGGAGATGACACCTTAGCACGGAAATAGACGTACCCCACCGGTAAAATGCGTTATACCCCAATGCCAATTTGGCAGCAAATTAGGTGTGTCATCTTCCTGTTGCATCTTTCCAATACAGGATTCAATGCAAATGCTCCTTTCTCCACGCCATTTTTGAAATCCTTTGGCAAATCTGACACCACTACACCTAACCGAAGTACACTTGTTACGTTGACAAGGGGTGGGGCACAGGGCCTTTGACTAGTTCTTGAAGACTGGAATGGGCGCGTGGGCGTCGAGCACAAAATCTCGCATCAGCCAAGCAACTGACATGTTTATGAGGCAGCTCGTCTGGCTTCAGTGACTGACTGCAATGACTGTTATGACTGACTCCTTGATTTTGGTGTTGCACGGTCCTCCTTCGTCGGTCAGCAGCTGATTGCTACATCACACCGCACCATGGATTCCACTTGTATGCAGAAAGTGCATATGCGTAGTTGACACGTATATAAAATCCCAACACGCACGCAAGCCGTGGGAAAGGCACATTAAACAGGTAGCGTGAGCACGTGACTCACAGTTACACCAGCAGCGAACCATTTACCCACACTCAGTCGCATAGAAGAGACCACCATTAAGTAGACCGCTGCATTGACGCCGGCACGAGCCATATCCCAACAGCGGACAACAAATTGTGTATCCCACCAGTGGAGCAGACAGACGCCGCCGCCCACTCGCACCGCCAGCCACATCCACAGCATTAGTGGCCGTGTGCTGTCGCCCTAAGACACCGGGGTTCGCGGGCAGGGTCGAGCCATGGCGATTTGTATGGTGACTGGAACACCGGCAGTGTGGAAGAGACTGTCGGAGTCACCTGAGAATGAGATGAAGGGCGGCTGCTCGCCGAAGCACCTGAAGCTGCAGTAGCTCGGTCAGCAGATAAACAGTTCCAGCAGCACTTCAAGTCACTTTTCCACCGCTGTCTGGAGCGTCGCCTCCGTTGCCCGTCAAGCTCCTCAGCCCCGGCTGCCCTCTGCTGCAACCATTGCAACAGCAGAGGCTTCGGGAAAACCGCCGTCGAGTAGTGTGCCGCCGACCGGGTCATTGATGATGCGTCAGCACTGTTAGCACTATTCGTGATAAAACGTCATGGAAACCTAACAGGTGTTGCCCTTCCTCCCACTCTAATCGGGCCGGTGGGACCGGAAAACAATAAGCTTCCCGGGTGTCCAGCCGTCGGGGCAAACACTCATCGGGTAGTCTAATGAACTGCAGTCATTTGTCATGCGGTCGGGGGACGATGCCACGGTATGGGACGTCGATGGAGCCAAAATCCGTTGGTGATATCAACAGGCCTGGGGAGGGCTTCATCGTGAAGAACGTTCAGTAGGTATTGATATGGCGTATGCTACTATTCATCCGACTCCTTGATTTAGACTTTAACGTGACGACCGGAAAGTGCACCATGATAAAAAAAGGAAAGCGATTGGTATATTATGGACGAAAAATTTAAGCAACAGAAAGCCTACGATCCGCCGTTATTTGCCTATATTTGAACGCAAACCAACAGCCTGACGCGCAAACAGTAGCGCAGGAAGGAAACGGCACGTGGGGAAAGTTCCCCCTGCCTAAGGTTTCAAGAGACCCAAGGGCCTCGGGATTTACGATTAAGGGCCTGATTTGAGGGCCCAGAAGGCCAGAAAGGTCGGCTGGAAAACCATTCAGAGCCCCGGCCGGCACGGTGGGGCACTCCAATGCCAGCATTTTTTTTTTGGGGGGGGGGGGCCTTTCACTATTGGGGGCCGTTTATCAACCTTGTGCCCGCTTCTGGCCCATTGCCAAGGCTCTGGCCGTGCGCTTGCGCACATGGTAGCACATTGATATGTAGCCGTGTTTGGTTTGTCGCCGGCGTCGTCGCCAGCATCTTTCAAAGGTGGCCGCGATACTGGCCTATGAGATGGTCGTTGCCTTGGTGATTAATTAACATGTCATTTTCAAGCGATACATTTGTCGACAAATATCCAAAACAGACTGCTCGACATCGTCTCTCGCCGGAAAAGGGGCTCTCAGATTCCCTGCAACCCCCAAGGAGCCCCTCTGAATGCTGTTCGAGGCCCCCGACCTGAGAGCCTTTGTCCCTTTGTCCTTAACTTCCAGGTACAGTTGGTCCTAAATACGCAGTCCTCTACTACTCCTGGTCCTAATACTCCTAAGTCCTCTAATGCTCCTGGTCCTAAATACGCAGCTCAATATGACGGAAAAGTCACATACGGTCCTCTGTAACACTATGTCCTCGGTATTTTCAATTGCCATTGTAAGCTAAAGATGGCGGTTTTCTCACTCGAACAGCCCATCCTGTTCTTTAACGGCCAAATGGTTGCATGGCCTTCCAATTTGGCTGCGATGCCGCCATTCGTTCGGGTTGTTCTCAGTAGTGACGGTTTTAGTCAGGTGCCCTGTAAAGCACGGCACACAAGTCTCTGTGTGTGTGTGTGTGTGTGTGTGTGTGTGGTGTGTGTGTGTGTGTGTGTGGTGTGTGTGTGTGTGTGTGTGTGTGTGTGTGTGTGTGTGTGTGTGTGTGTGTGTGTGTGTGTGTGTGTGTGTGTGTATGCGTGCGTGCGTGCGTGCGTGCGTGCGTGCGTGGCATGCGTGCGTGCGTGCATGCGTGCGTGCGTGCGTGCGTGCGTGCGTGCGTGCGTGCGTGCGTGTGTGCGTGTATGGGTGCGCACCTGAATACTCGGTTCCCAATGGGGCACTTCACGTCCGCTGCATACTTCAATAGCCGAGCAGGCAGAACTTGGCGTGGCTTTCGGACGGATGAACGGGACGGGTGCAGCGCGACTCCCGCAACGCGTCTCGCTACCTCCGCGCTGCGGCTTGGTGTGAGCGTGGCGACGTGTGTCTGGGTTAGGACGTAGTCGGTGGGAAAGTCGCATTCAAGCTGAGAAAGCCGTACGGCTGTGAGATGTCTGGTAGTTTTTCCAGTGAGCACGTATCTCACTGAATAGGGATGTGTCATGATGTGTGATGTGCCATTATAATGATGATGATGATGTGTGAATAGCGCGTTGATGGCAGTATGGTGCACTTAACACTGGTGAAGAACGACGATGCAGCGCAGGCAGTGACAATGCGTGGTGATCTGACTTGGTAATAAAAACACGCAGTTGCTGTGAGCTGAATGTTTGCTGTCATTAGAACCCGACAACCGAGTTGTCAGTTAACTCCATCAGCCTGACAATACTAGGCCACTTCACCGAAAGAGAGTGCATGCGGCGAGTCAATAGGTTATCAGTACGTAGAGGCGAACGATCCTCGCACCAACGCCCAAATATAGCCATCAACCGAGTAATGAAGTAGTGAAAACGCTCCGCGTGCACCCGTTCACCGTATTCCCGGGGTTCTAACACAAGCATTGCAGTTTTCCCCATATTCAAGGTCCGATTTTCCTTGAGTGAGTCAACTCCGACGAGAGCAATCAACATTTTCGGCCGTTATTCAAATCGAACGCAGTTACACAACTCAGCGTAAAATAAATCACTTATAACGTTGCGTATTTTAACGTTCGCCCCTTCAGAATCGATTGCAAGTGACACCACATTCGTGTCATTTTGTAGGCATGCATTTTCATACTCTTTATTCTGCGCGCCGCCCGTCCGGGGTCGGTGGGGCTTCCCGGCGGGGCGTGGGACGGCGAGCAGGCCGGTCGTGGTCTGGAACTCCCCGCCGCACCAATCACAACCATCAGGCCGAGAGACGAATACGGATCGGCCTGGCGCTCCTGCCGACCGGCCCGCATCAACAAAGCGGCGCCAGTTGTTGACTGGACGCGCAGGGCCGCCCGAGACGAGAGCGGGAGGTCATTGCACCGTCGCCGGCCGGGGTCTGGTCCAGTGGCGCGTTAGGGTCCAGGCACTGGAAGCAGCGCAGGCCAGCCCGGCGACACATTGGACGGAGGGCGACTTGTGGCAAAACTATTGGAGTGTGAGAAAACGAGGGCGGGCTGACCCAGCTGGAAGAAGCTACCAGCAAGAAGCTACGAGAGGCAGTCAACCAGGGAGTCCGGAGGAGTAGCGCGGAGAAATAGCGGTGATAACCTGGCGGCGACATCTGGTCCCGCGAAGAAAGGGGACACCGGCGTCAACATGCGCGTGTGGGTCCGCAAGCTGTCGTCCCCATCCTCATCGGGCCATGGACGACTGGCGCCTCAAACATGTCCCTTGACACTCTCCTACCGGGCGGGTGTGGACCACGGCCATCCGTTCCCTCCCGTGTAGCTGGGTAAAGAGCGATGGGGAGGTGGGAAAGAAGGGGGAGGGCACTTGCCATGCGACTCTCTCGGCCCGGCACTGTGTCTCGGGTGTACTCCCATAATTACTGGGGAGGGGGGGGGGGGGGGGGTGTGATAAGTCACGCGGTGCGGCGCTAGGCCCGCGTGAAGCGATCCACTGTTGCGGTCCACACGTGTGAGTAATTCTTGTAAATGCTGGCGACGGTCTGCGTTTTAATAGTTTTGTAAGGACGTGACGCTGGAGGTGCTTTGGCCGGGCGACGAAAAGGCGCTCGCGCCCGGCGTGTGAGGGCGTGGTGTCCGAGGCCGCTGACGCGTACTCAGGCGCGACAGCTCGCTCGTTAGCCCGCGCCGACGCTATCTTGATTTTGCCGTTGAAGGCGGCCAAGTGAAGGCGCAGCGGCTCGTCACGGTCCTCGTCGATCCAGCGTCGTGGCCTGGCGCGGCGCATGGGCCACGCCTGCGCATTCCTGAAGGGCTCTTTGTCTATGGCGTTAGCCTGTTTGCTGGCAAGACGGATTGTTTTCCTGGCTCCCTTAAATTTGCTCGATAGCTCAGGGCGTCTGGACCCTCACTGAGCCCCGCCCTGCGCATTCGGACGGATTCCTTTAACGAGCGCGTGTACTCACATTTTCCCTGTTTTCTTTTGTATTGCTTAATCCGGCTCGATTTACTGACTGATCCGCGCACGATTTCCATGCTCGGTTGACAAGTGTCCCTCGCGTCCTGGAGGGATCCACTGCGGACACGGGAGGCTTGGTGCGGGGGGCACAGTGTCAAACTCTCCGAAGCAGGCAAGATCTCCGGGCCTTTAGCCACTGATCAGAGGGAGATCGCCTGCCGTGGATGCTGAGGCATCGCGGCGAGATGCGTCGAGCCCGCCTCGCCTCGAGAGACCGTCCACGACTCCGTGAGACCAGGGGAGGCTGCTCGTGAGGCGCCGGCCTGGATAGCTCTGGAAAAGAGATGAGGAACGCGCCCGATCAGCATGACTCGGCTCTGGCCGGGACTGAGCGGTCAGATAACCGCAATCCTGCTTTTACGCAGATGAATGTTCGTGGGTAGCTCGACTCAAAGGCACGGTTTCACTCCTTTTTTGACTGAAAGACGGTCGACTCGTTTCGTTGTCTCTCACTTGACCTTAGGCGTGACGGCATGAAGAGGTATAGGTCACGGATGACCAAGGACCAGTGGGAGCCGCCCGGGATGCGGGATTATCCACGGCGTTAGCTGGGTCCATCCGTTGGTGTTCAATGCCTTGGGAGAGAACAGGACACAGCCTGTTCCCTTCCGACGTGGTTTACGCCAGGCCTTATGAGCTCTTCATGACAGGATGTTTCGGACGGATAGAGGTCCCGCCATCAACGCTCGCAGGGAGGGCGACAAGGGACCGGTTCGTCGGACAGCCCAGTCAGGCCGAGTTTCCAGAGCGCGCCGGCCGTGGACGCCGTAAGGCGTAAACACAGGCTACGTCGGGTGCTCGCTGTCCGCCGCGCCGCTGCGGGGCGGTGCGCAAAGCTCACTCTGGTAGACCGGAGGCGAGTGCGCAGGAGCGCTGGAGGCGACGCTACCGTGCTGGACGAGGCGCTGCCTGAGGCGAGTGCGCAGAAGCAGGAAGCTTGGGGGCGGTGGGCGTGGCCGAAGGAATGGTGGGCCGCCCAAACGTGGACTAGACGCAGGAGAGCGTCGTCCTAATAGGGAGCCGTCACTCTGAAGGTCAGGCGAGGGAACGAGTTGTCGTCCAGCCTCGGACACCGGATGCCGGCCCAGGAGCTGCGCCGGTGCTAAGCTGATTGATGAACCTGATATGCCTTAAAAAGGGCTTAAAGATGGCATTATTGCATGTGTAGAACGGGATAGATAAATTCTAGCTTAGCGAGGACCCGCGCAGACGTGCAGATTATAACACCAAGGCTGGATAAAACAGGGAGAGAGGATCCACCCGTGTGCGAGACAAGAATGAGTGGGGTGACGGGGTCACCAGAGGATGCGTATGCTTGGAGTGAGTGTGGTGGGGCGCCGAATTCATGAAGTCTGTGTGGATCAGTGAGGGCCGAGGGGGGACCCACAGGGTTGTTGTTATCCAGCGGGCCCTTGCCAATGTTACTCTCCGTTTGCGTGGGATCGCGGCCAATTTGGGCGCAATATCACTGCATCCAATTTCGTTTTTGCCCCGTCTAAATATTGTCATCAGCTTGAGGGTGGAGATGAGGTACCGTGGTTATATACGGAGAGATATCCGTTCATGGAGTCTGATCGGATCTACCATCCCGCCAATGCCCCGGTCACCTACTCTATCCTAGCTCCGTGGCTCACGTGAGTGTGTGCTGATGTCAGATATGCCGGAGTCACAACGTGCCGAGTCGTGCGCTAACATCATCTGGCTTGCATGCTGACCAAGTGTACCACGTATGGGCTCCTCAGTATAAATTCGCTCTAGTGGGGAGGTGTGATGGCGGTGGCCGACGGCGCACAAACAACCAGCAGCAGCCCGGCAGTAGCGCAGCGCACGCACTCCACCACAGGAACCACTCACAGTAACAGAACTCATTTTCTTTCACTCTGGACTGGTGAGTTGGTTTTACCTTCGCTCTACGCGGGGGCGAAACAAAGATCTCGCTAACATCTCGAAAACTAAGCAAGCTAGAGCCACTGGGAAAAGGCATCGGAAAGCTTTCTCCAAACGGTATCAGACGGTACCAAACGGTTGACTATTGAAAAATTTGATACGCTTATGCGTTGAGACGAACAACAGTTTCCGAAGATGGGTGATGAAGCTGCTCACTGCTTCATGATTATGATGCCGTTGATGAAATACTAGATCAGATGCAGAGTAAACGTTAGGCCATTGCGCACAACAGTCATCCGATTTTCAACAAGTCATACACTGATCTCAAACTGCTAACCGAAATGGCAGATAAAACAAGGTCAGTCTAAAAATCGTGTTCGGTGTCATACACATGTTCAAGAAAGACAGGACATGACTTTGCTTGATGACACTGGTTATGAGCTTGCGTTTGTTTTTGCAGTTAAGGACTGGGATATTGACCTGCTGAGATAATATTTTATGGCCTACAATACAATGGTAGACGTGTGTACCAAACAGCATACCCACTGAACTGATCTCAAATCTTGGGCGCGGCATTGATTACATGGACTGGATGTGTAACTCATCGCCTAACGAGGCGTCTTTTATGTGGATTGGTTACCACGATTACAAAATCCATACGTATATATAACTAAGCGGATAGACAACATGCAACGTTAGGGGCCAAGCAAGCAAATCATCGCACACGCAACGCCTTCAGATGGGTCTTTTTCAATGTAGAGTTTGAGCTGCTTTCCCCATTACAATATCCTGTATGTCCCGCTGGGCACTAGCGCCACATTTGAAACAAATGCGAATCGAGCGTACATTTGCAATCGACATGCTTGCGACGGCTCACATATAGCCATTTTGCCATCATACGGTTACGACGTTGTTAGTAGCAATAGTCACTTATCACCTCGTGTTGCGTAGGTCGCTGTTCAGGGCTATGGATGACCCACAAGGCAATTGTGACAAAAATGCGCGATGGTTCTTCACCCGCACCACAGACATGTGCAATGAACTAGATCTCAGTTTAAATGCGACCTGGTCTGTCGTCAGGTAATGACATATTTTAACATAAATCCCTTCCGACAGTGTGCGTATTGTCGATAGCATTGAACCTCAGAACCTGGACGGGGATCTGAGTGTCTGACACAACCAAGCCACCGCCATCCAAATTCAGCGCTGCCCAGACCTTTCAATATCGCGACTTCTACATTCGTGTGCACGTCTCGACTCCGCCATTTGCAATCTAACAACGCTATGATGATTATTCAGTATGCCTATTGCAGTTTCGGAATCGTGACAATGCTCTTCTTCTTTGCTTCTATCGAAGACAGATGCTCGCCAGCTCATGAAAAGCACATTTGTCATAAAAAGCAGCACACCTAGCAACATCAGAACACCACACCGGTCTGAAGCCGTGCTTTGTTCGCACCGTCAGCAAAAAATCACAACACTTGAACAGTTAAACGAATTAAGAAATATTTTACACTGACGGCAATAAGGCGCGTTGAGCTCTGGTTATTTTATAGTTTTCTTAAAGGCTTAATCCAAACCATTTGAATCGATGGATTTTGGGATCACAGCTCAGGTTAGGCAATGCTTGTTGTGTGAACTCTGACCTCTACCATTCGATCGCACAGTTCCCGGCAACGGCAGAAATTAGCGGCGACTGCTTAGCGGGCGGCAATGCCACGGTCTAATGGCTAATAGCTCGCCCAGTTTTTGTCTCCCACAGCCAAAAATACCTGCCTATGCTGACAATAATCCATGGGATTCGCACCAGTGCACGTTACGATACGGGCCAGAGTGAGTTGGCCATTTGCAAGGGTATGTTTATGCAACACCCATTTGTCACATGCCTTGTGTATAAAATTACAAGTGCAACTATTCGTGGAATGTCCCATTTTCCGTACAACCAACTTGAGACTGGACCTCGGAGCCCCCAGTAATGAAAGGGCGATTGGACAGCTTTTCGTTGTCAGTCAGCGCGACGACGCTCGCCCGGCACGTGTGAACGCGGCATGTGTGGACGCCGGTCAGTTGGATGGCCTTGCCATGGTCCCGCGGCCTCCGATCGATACACACGAGCCCTGGGGCGCAGCGCAGCCAGCGGCGCCGGGACCAATCCCGGCCAGCCACCGTCGTGTGATGGGCGTTTTCACATCTGGTTGCGCGCTGCTCATCACACCCATGCGCCCAGTGTGGGCGGTGCAGCGGCGGCGGCAAACGACCGCGGACCGCGCCGCGGGCCCCTCTCCCCGCATGGCGACGCGTCTGCCAGTGGCTTTCAAACTCGACCTCGTCGGCGCTACCGGGCACGGCTCGGAGCGGCCGGCCGGCATCCCGTCGAAACCCCCGGAACGTGGCGGCCTGTCGTATCTTCGGCGTCGGGTGGGAAACCAGCCGCAGTCGTGGAGCGCAGGGCCTAGTTGGAGGCCGTACCCGTACACTGCCGGTACATCGTAGACGCCATGGATACCTTCCTGAATGCCGGCGTTTGCGTGGTGCGCGCGCTCTTCTGCTGGCTGGAGTCGGTGGTGCTGTTCTTCGTGCCAGCCCACTACCGCATGAAGTCGGTGGCCGGGGACGTGACGCTCATCACGGGCGGCGGCAGCGGCATCGGTCGCCTCCTGGCGCTGCGGCTGGCCAAGCGCGGCGCCCGCATTGTCACCTGGGACGTCAACGTGGAAGGTAACCAGGCGCGGTCGGTCCCGCCGCGTGCCCCCCCCCGCCCCCCCCCCCTCCCCCGGCCGACGACCCGAGCGCCGAGTGCGCCGGCGTGTCAGCCAGCCCAGCCCCCGTGGCACGCTCGGACGGTGCAGGGGTGAATCCGGTCGGTCGCGTGGAGCCATGGCCTGGTGGCGAAGAACCGTGAGGTTGGGTTTGTAGCGAAATGGAGCCACACGTGTTGCCCCTTGGGCACAATCATGTCACGCTCATATCCAACTTATGTCATAATCGTCATATATCATAAACATACCATAATCATGTCACAATAATATCATAATCATATTATTATAAGTCATATAATAATGCTAGCACAGTCATATGGTCATAGGGTAAACAGATCGTGAGCATATCATTATCATATTGTGGTCATTTTATTATCATATTGTAATACTACAATCTGTCATAATCATCACAGTTATACCGTTATGGATTCATAAGTGGCATGAAATTCATTTTCTTATTCCCGCAATAAGAAATTCCGAATCCGACTTAAAGTTGGATTGGATTATACGACGTAGGACAATGGATACGACGCGAGACAATGCAGGCTTCTTCCCAGACTGTAAGACGTATGTCATGAAGATTCCTCGCGCGTTTGGGCCTGTCTGGCTGTCTGTTGCCATCCGGACATCGCCAGCCAGACGGTGCAAGTGTAGCAACCCACTGCTCTAGACTACTGAACGCTCAGAAACGGACCACCAGTCGCCGTTAACTATACACCATGTACCAGCCTGACCTAGTTGCCCTCGTGCAAGGCCTGTAAGACGGAGTTGCGGGCGCTGGCTGAGCGAGCCAAACGTACCATCTGCTGCACGCGCCGGACAGGCCTGGACACCGGACAACAAATCACTTGAGCCGTTTATGGGCGGTGAACTGTTCGGCGGCGTGTGAAGCTGGCTTACGTAGGTATTAATCTTAGTGAAGATGGATCCGAGCCATTGCTCACACTCATGACCCACCCCTACTCGCACCGATACGCCTGGATTCGACTCTAGTGAATTCGATTCATTTTAGAGCTGGATCGAACTCGGATTTTGGCCGAACGCACCAGAACAGACCGCGAATTCGGTCCCAGACCCACACTCGGACTGAGACTTTGACTAAGATGTGGAGTCAGACCCGGACTGAGACTCGGAGACTAAAAGATTCGAGAAGCATGGCACTCGAACTGAACATCGATTCACATTCCAGTGCGAAAGACTCCTCATTTATGACAGAATGGGCGTGTTAAAGGTAGAGGTGATGGGGTAGAAATGATTTGTTGTAAGCCATTTGGTTACTAATTTTAGTTACGCTGGCTTAAATGGGTAAGAGAGCGTTTTGGGTTCGGCTGTTTTGGTAAGGTTGCACTAAGTTGTGCTAGGTTGTGTAAGAAGTGGCGTCGGCCGCAGAAACTTTATAAAAACATTTAGACATGCCCAAGATACGGCACGGCCTGACATGGCCTGATGTAACGCAATCGCCCGCCTAATACCACCCTGTCAGGACCTGAAAAAGGCTAAGGTTTGTCTAATTTTTGGTTAGGTCAAAGGGAGTGTTTCACATTTGAAGGCATTGGGACAAGCATCAGATATGATAAAACAAGCTTGCGTATAACAATTGGTATACTTTTCAAGACTGCTCTAGACAGCACATTTTTCGCTTTGGTAAATATGCTTCTCAATGTATCATGGTTTGATCACGTCATCGTACCTTGCACAATACTGATTGAGCGTCAGTTGACGGCCGTTATAACTGGAAATCCGGGCGACCGGTTGAAAACACCCGGGTGGCCGGTTGAATGCCCTTCGCTTTGGATAGGGGTCAGTTTGCCCCCTCCTCTAAGATCTAAAGCACCGACATGTTCTACACCTGTGACCCTCCACTACTAAAGCACCGACATGTTCTACACCTGTGAACACGTGACCCTGTAAAAAGAGATATTGATACACTGGACTTAAAACCCATATCAAACTATGGCAAATCAGTATGTCATGCGCACTACCTTCAATCAGCTGATGGGTGGAACACAGGGATGCCAGCAGGGCTACCGATCAGCGGAAAACGGTCCACATTGATTCAGATTGAGAACGAGACTGGGCGGGCAGCACTGAAGGCACCGATTTTTACGTCAGTTATTGCTGAGTCATGCCCATACTGCATGGCTGCGAACAGTTTGGCTAGTTTAGCAGGACTCGTCATCTGATGGTCACTACAGGAACAAGAGGAGTGAGAGGTGATGGCTCTGTGGACTGTTTGAAGCGTTTACGGAACGGTGGGGACGGTTGCCCGAAGTTAAGCATGTTCGATGAACATTTGGAGCGTTCGCCGGATGTCCTGAACTCCGCGCGGACGTTATTTTCAGTCAGTCATTTACGACATTTGCCGGACGTTCAGAGTATTTTCCGGGGCCTCAGAGCGTTTTGCGGACTGTCAGAGCACTTGCCGGACGTCTGCGACATTCAGCAGATGTTCTTTTAGCTGATCGGACGGACGCTGGAGATGCCACGGGACTTTCACACGTTCTCCACTCGGTTTCAACGTCTCGTGGACATTCCGGGCGTTCGGTAAACGTGTATAACCCAAACTTTTTGGGCGCGCGCCAGACGTTCAGGAAGCTTTCTCCGAAGTCTGGGATGTTTCAAACGTGCGTTGGCGGCCAGATTGACATCTTCTGTTCGCCGCGGCTGACCACAGGCGGCGTGACGTCACGGAACGGTAGCCGCCGGCCAGAGCCAGGACTGGTTCTCTGATTGCGCCGTAAGCTAAGACACGGGCCGTTTTGCGGAGACGCGCTATTTATACTACGACCAGTTTAACTTTGTAAATCCCTGCGCCACGAACCAGTTGGCCTTGTCAGTCTGCGCACCGCGGTCCTAAGCCAGAAGCCTTCGGTGATGAGTGGCTGAAATGGAAACGACAGTGTGGCATGCCAACCGTCTACACTGCTTAGGTGACTCGACCCTTCCGGGTGACATTAGGTAACATTTTACACTAATGCCATGGTCTCGTGAAATTGCATGCAACAGGGAGTGACGATTTCATTTTTTGGCTGGACGGCTACTGATTCATAATAACAAATTCTGGATGGGTTACTGATCAGTGAAGGCATGGTTACTGTTACTTATTCATAACAACAAATCCTGGTGGGTTATTGATCTGTGAAGGCATGGTTTCTCTCGACGAAGGTTTTTGACAGGTATCTTAAATAACCTGCTTTGGTTGCGTATGTACTGAAGTGGGATTACTGACAAGACGAGAAACAAAAAGTGGCAAAACCTGTTGGCATGCTACGGGCCATTAGTCGAACCCAAATGAATCACTCACAGTTGTGGACGGTCGTGTTCCCAGAGGCAAAGCAGCGTTCACTCGCGCACGAGCGTGGGAGACTCTCATTAGTGCCTGCCCTTCATGAAAGGAGGCTCGAACGCTCTCATCGTTCAAAGTTTATTGAACATATCCTTTTACGAAATGTCGATCGCGATGAAACTGCGCGCATTACAACACTAAAAGAGCAACATACGTTTTAGCGGCCTCGACCTTTTTCAGCACTACCGTGTGGGGAGACAGTTTGTGGACGATTTGTGGTGCACTCCGCTGTCTCCCAATTTGTTACGGGTCATTTTGATTCGGCTATTAATATGCTCCTTTTCCTCACTATGCCGACAAATTTAACCGCCCATCCGAGACGTAAACTCATCATATGAACATTACCTGACGTCATGTAACGGGCAAGCTGAGTTGTGCGTCAGGTTTGTTTCTAAGGAGAGTCGTGTATGCAATATAATAATGAATTCTGTTTTAAATATTTTTTTATTGACAAAACTTGCCATGCAGAAATGGACATGTAAAAACCAATGGCATCGTTATCATCTTTGTACATAACTTCATTCATGTTAGAGTGGCCCAGTTTGCCTGAATGCGCCATTACGGGATTGGCCAATGTCAACCACCTGGGATCGTGTCCCGGTGTGTGTTTTGCGACAGGGATTGTGATGAGCTAGTAAGTGAAGGTAAATTTGACTGTAGCATTTCGCGTGTGAGTTGTGTAAGTTGTGAATAGAAGCTAGCTACTTGCATACCTTGGACGGGGTATGTAGACAGGGCGTGCCTAGTTTTGCATAGGTGCCAGTATGTGTAGTGTGTATGACTGTGAATTAGGCACAAAACTGAACATCAAAATTGTAAACTTTTGTTCTTTTATGATGTGAAGATGTTCAGTTCACTGCAATTCATACCTGATAGCAGAATTTCAATCTGAGCCTTAAGTATGGAGACATCATGATTGTGAAATTCATTTATCTTATCTTTGGAAAAAACACTAGAAATTGACGAGATCTGACAATATTTTGTCGGGCCAGCACCTGAGTTTTGTAAGTTTTGGGAACAAACTCAGCGAATGAGGGCAAAATGCTTGAAGTCCAGGGATATCTCCATTTTTCAGAGCACGCTTTCCTGGCAGGTTGTGCCACCAATGAAGTAAGGGAATAGTGCTTTTCGGGCCATATGCAGGCTGGCTGACAAGTCCAACTGACATATTTGCCATGCTTTACCAAGTAGGAAAAGCTGACAACAGAAACCTAGAGCTGTTTCAAATCGCAGTACCTTCTAATATATGTCTGATATATTCAGGTTTGCATATTTGAAAATGTCTTTAAAAAATACCCTGAGAAGCAAATTAACAATGTTAATTTCGAGAATATTTTTGTGCTCAATGGTTGGAACATTTTGTTCATGCGTTCTAAGCGCTCCAAGGTTTGTGATGGATCACATGCAGCAGCAGATGGATCACATGTTGATAGGAACCTATCGCGTGGCGGTTGTATTTATATATGTATATATGAATGTATCGGACACTTTTCCAGCCGCATTATAGCGTGTATTTCTATTGAATGCAAATTGCATTGCGATACGGTGTCATATGGCTCAGGCTCCAAAGGCTTCAGGAGGAGGTCATGATGTTCAATGAAGGATTCCGACTTCTAAGTTGCGCTGATTCCGCGAAGTGCTTTAGTTTGGTGGTGTATTCGCGTCTTTGCTGTCAGCAGGGTGTCGAGGAACAGAATTGTGGTCTAGGTTGTGGTTTATTTGCGTTTAATAACTACGCGTGGTTTGGTCAACGTTATTACAGTCAGAGGTAATAACTACGGGGGCCGCATTGGCCTACCGCCGGCAGTTTGCTTTATGACACGATCAAAACGATGTTGCTTGGTTTTAAGCATGCCCAACCAATCGCCTTCATTTGGGCGCGGGTCCGATGCTTTAGATCGTCTTAAATTTGTAAACAGCTCACACCCCGCTCTCAGATTTTTCATTGAAGGAATGAATCACTCCAATTCCAGCCAAATTTCGCTCTTCGACTCTGCTGACATTAAAGTACCGGCAAATACACTGCCGAACTCTACATAAAAAATAACGCCACGGATCATTTTACAGTTCGCATCAGCTCACCCCCAATGAGAACCAAAATGGTGGTGCTTCGCGCACAGCTGTCAGGCGCAGCGACTTACCTCAGACGGAGCAGCTGCAATCCAGGCATTGGCCAAAATAAGGCATTCATTCAAATAAAATGGGTATCCACCCACGGTGATTCAACAGAGTAAACATCTCATTAGAACATGCTCCAGACAACCTAGGCGGACATCGAAACACCCACGACACAAAGCTATGGACGCCACATACACCGGCCTTCCGTTCATGGACGATACCCTACCGAACAAGGTATCCTCCGTGATGAAAGCGTCAGGGCTACCACCACGCGTTGCCTGGAAACTACGCGTTGCCACGTTGCCTCAGTACTCGACCCAATCCGCCCAGGTGGGAAATCGCCATGCAATGCCTGCATTGTGGGGTTGCTGGCAAAATATCATACAAAAAAATGGCGTGCACCTTTTCACCTGACAGTTATGCAAAGCCCCCTCCAACACCTAGTTGGCGAGACAAATGTGAGGTCCGGGGGCGCTTTAACAAGGACGTAAGAGACGCAAAAGAAAAGAACAAAAATACTCCCTGTGGCGACGTTTTTACTAATGCACATCATGCAGAAATTGTCGACGCAAGCTCGCTTCAAAATAATCATACTGCAGGCATTTAAAGCTGTCGTTTAATAAGAAATCGCAGAATAAACTCGAATAAAAAATTGGAATCCTACACTGAACACCATGACTCCTGCCTGGACCCTTGAAGCCTGTCCCGTATGACACAGTATCGTGATGCAATTGTATTTTTGTTATTATAATAAGGTATTATTTTCAGCTCGAAAATGAGTTATAAGTCTTTGGTGTTGTTTCCAAGACCAAGCCAATTGCAAGTTCCAGATTCGCTCGTGTATAGCGCAATTCCGTGTGATCTCACCATCTGTACACATGTACTGAAGCCGTAGTTGTCAGCTAACTGAACTGTTGCGGTTGCATTGCGATGACAAATGCAGATCACGGCCTTTTCTAACACAACATTTGGACAGTACAGCAAACCTTTACCGACGAGACTCCAATCACCCGTAGTCAGGAAGATGGAATCCCGAGTTTTGGTGTGTTTATTATTACAAGAGTGCCGTGGTGGGCGGTATGCCAATTTCAAATACAGTCAAAGTAAATAAACCAGTCGCTTGAACCTCAGTGGAACCTTGCCCGGAACCACGTATGAGCCTGCCACAGAATCACATGATCCACTATCGGATTTTGTGATAAAATTCCCGTTTTCTTTCTCTATCAAGTGAGTTTTCTATTCCGACCTGTAACATACATTCTTCTCACGCCATGAACGGAACGTGCACTACAAGCAAGAATACAGAACGAATGAATTCGCTCAAATGCACATACTTTGGGCTCAGAACGAGCATTTAGCATGTCAGATGGGCCAGATAAGTGTTTGGGTTCCGCATATAAGACGGCTGTACGACGTCATGTTCCTGCTGAATGGCGCATGCGGTCACATCACAGCTACCTTTCCTGTCACCGATTACTCACACATATCCTGCATGTCAAGTGGGTCAAGTGTCTGCATGTCAAGTAACTGCGTACATCGTGCTCCATGGACTTAACGTCACGGGTTACACCGGGCCGGCATTTCCAGTAGCGTGTCTGGAGGGCGGTTTGCTGAAGGCGCCAGACCGCCGTCGGGCTGCACCGCGCCTGTGTGAAGTCCGCGGAGTATCTGCTTACCTGTCCTGGGAGCCAGCTGGAGCTCTCCTCCTGCGATAGACCTGAGCTGAGGTCCTCCGTATGAAACACTGTCATGTGGGGCGTCAATAGATTTGTCAAATCAAACGTAGGCTAACGTAAACCAACTTTACGCACATGCACACTTGGCTTTGTCTGCCAAACTTGCCGTTCTGCGTCGGCTGTTCGGATCAGATTGCATAGTAATGTTCAAAACAATTTTGTTCTCCGAATTCAGGATCATGTGTCTTAGTTTGCAAGTAATATCTCCAATTCATCCACCAATTAGATTAAATCATGCGTACATTCTTTCTCAATGTGCGTGACTCATTGGACATTTAGGGTACCTGACTCTAGATTTGAGGTGCATGGGAACGTACGGCTACGTTAGTCCCACGTAGTACCAACGTGGGACGAACGCGGTTTGCCATAGTCAGGGCATGATAATGCCGCTATGGGTGTCAGAAACCCATTGAGTTAAGAACGAGCAAGCCCACCAAATCATTACATCATCAGGTCGCGGAGGTCGTTTCATCGCAGGAAGATGGTTGCGTGGCACCGTATTATCACGCTGGCCTTTGAAGCCCATGGCCTTAACCCAGAGGAGTATGGGATGTCAGGGACTCGTCTAACCCAGAGCGGTATGGGATGTCAGCGACTCGTTTAACCCAGAGGGGTATGGGATGTCAGGGACTCGTCTAACCCAGGGGGATAAGGGATGTCAGGAACTCGTCTAACCCACAGGGGTATGGGATGTCAGCGACTCGTCTAACCCAGAGGGGTATGGGATGTCAGGGACTCGTCTAACCCAGGGCTATGGGATGTCAGGGACTCGTCTAATCCGGAGGGGTATGGGATGTCAGCGACTCGTCTAACCCAGAGAGGTATGGGATGTCAGCGACTCGTCTAACCCAGGGGGTATGGGATGTCAGGGACTCGTCTAACCCAGAGGGGTATGGGATGTCAGCGACTCGTCTAACCCAAAGGGGTATGGGATGTCAGGGACTCGTCTAACCCAGAGGGGTATGGGATGTCAGCCACTCGTCTAACCCAGAGGAGTATGGGATGTCATCGGCTCGTCTAACCCAGGGGGTATGGGATGTCAGGGACTCGTCTAACCCAGAGGGGTACGGGATGTCAGCGACTCGTCTAACCCAGAGGAGTATGGGATGTCAGCGACTCGTCTAACCCAGGGGGTATGGGATGTCAGGGACTCGTCTAACCCAGAGGGGTATGGGATGTCAGCGACTCGTCGCCACGGCGCCATCGAGCTGCGTGTTTCCGATGCTTTATCGCACGTCATTGTGACTATATGGGGCCTGTGAACCTTTTGGAGTATGACAGCAGGGCCAACTCTGGTTTGACCCTTGACGGACCGATTAAACTCATTGTTTCACGCTCACGTGTGTGCTACATCACAATGAAGATTTACAAAATCCGTCTCTGGCGTGAAAGTGCAAATGACAAAGACCTTAACCTCGTGCGGCCGGTGCAGCGACACTCAGATGCTTCTCACTGGTGGTTGACATTAAGTCTAAGCTTTCAGAGATTTGCGCTTGCGGTTGCCGGCTTGATCACCTTGTTCTAGTTCTGAGAAAAACGCAGCTGTTGATATAACAGGAATCTTATTATCTGTCCTAGCCTGCTAACCTTCGGTTCAGCCGGTCAAATTTTCTCATCGCATGCGTGCCGATTGCGTGCATAAACCTGACTGGCTGCGATCATCTCCTCTGATGGACACGCGCATGATACGATGTTAGCCTGTTGCTGCTCAGCCACGCCGTGGGGTTGACCTCGGGCGGACAGAAACCCAGCTGGCTGCGGTCATCCGCGAGGATGGACACGCGCGTGATACGGTGTTAACCTAGCTCTGCTCAGCTGCGTTTTCCCATCTGGCTGCGGTCATCCGCGATTTTGGACACGCGCGTGATACGGTGTTAACCCAGCTCTGCTCAGCTGCGCAATCCCGGCTAGCTGCCGTCATCCTCTCTCATGGACACGTCTGTGATACGGTGTCGGCCTAGCGCTGCTCGGTCGCGCTGCGGGGGTGGCGTCGGATGAACGTCAGAGACGGGGGCGGCACCAGCGCAAGTGGCTGGACCGGTGCGGGCAGCGGCGCAACAGAGCCGGCAGCCGGAGCTTTAGGGCATGCGGTGAAAAGGCACTTACAACTTGCACGTTACTTACTTACTACTCACTTATTACTTACTTACTCATTCAACTTAGACGTCATATGCGATTCCCAGCAGTTTTATTTGAAGGCACTAATCCGCGCATCAGCACGTGAGGGTGGATTTATCATGCCGCGCAAAATACAAACATTAAGTCGCTTGTCGGCGAGGGAAAGCTTGGTACAATGCCATGCAACCAAGTTCAGTCATCGCAGGAGGGAGAGGGACATCAAAGCGTCGCATATTGTAGCGTCCAGCATTTATGACATCAAAAATGCGTTTAATTCCGTGCCCATTGGCGGAGCTCATAAAATATAACCTCGTAATGTCCAAAGCCATTGCATCCAGTGATTGTAGCATCCAGCAATCGCGATATCCAGTTGACAAGCTTTGATTGGCACTGCACTCCATCCTATGGATGTCATGAACGCTGTATGTTATGAACTATGGATGAACTTTGGATGTTGCGGTCTTGGATGCTGCAAACTCGGATGTCGTGATTCTTGACCGATTTTGGATGCTATGTGCGCTGGATGCAGCGATCTAGAACGTTAACCACTGGGCGATAAGAACATTGGATGTTTCAATACGCACCCCATCCGGGGATTTGACCGATTTTGCCGACTACTGATGGCGTCAGAGGATTGCTGAAACCCCTATTAGGCATTCGCTGTTTTGGGATTCGCCGTGAAGTTTGAAAGACTTTATATGTTATTCCACCTGGTAGATTTGTATGATCTCAGTACCATACAACAGACTGCGTCACTACCTATCATTAACATATGTACCGTTTTCTCCTAGGGCCCAAAATCGCATGTTTCCAAGTGCCAAAATTGACTTTAATAGCTTACCGCCCAATTTCTCGAATTCGGCGGCGGTGGCGCTAGACAGCGTAGTGCAGTGTACGGGTGTTCAACTTGTAATGCAAATGTTGTGCCTTCGAATCTCAGGAGCCCACTGCGCAGCTGTGCTGTGCATATAATTGACGCGGACGAAGGGCCGAACCTGCCTGCTTCCGTGAAGACTGCTCAATTTCCAATATTCGTCCAGTTCGTGAAGTCGCATATTCCGCCTTGCGTTCCAGCTATTCATTGCAAAGAGATGGGTGTGGCCCCACACCGTCCACTGTCAACAGCCTGTAGGCGTATGAGCACCAGCTGAGGACTTGCAACGTTAGATGATAGCAATATTTCCAATTTGGATATCTGGCTTCAGTGTCTTCGGGCACAAGTAGCAGTTACAGACATTCTCTTGCTAGCTCCTGCAACGGAAATGCCAGGGGTGCTGAAAATGAATCCATTCAGCCAAATTCAAGCGACTTCTAAGTACAACCTTGGATGCTGGCACTGCCTGCGCAGAAAGACGCCGCATAAAGCATCGGTGGTGAACTCCCGGCGCAGTCGGGACACCGCTCATGTGACGTCACAGCTTGGTGGAAGCGTGCCTGTAGCGGCTTCAATAATGACAGACCCCTGGCGAGGGTTTCGTCGGGCGAGGAAAAGCCCGGCTCTCGTCGGTGGAGGGAAAACCCGGCCCTAGGCGAAGGAAGGCGCGGTTCTCGTCGGGCGAGGGGAGGCGTGGCTCCCGTCAGACGAGGAAGGGCGCGGTTCTCGTGGAGTGAGGGAAGACACGGCCCTGATCGGCCGACGTAAGGCGCGGTTGTATACCTCATTTTGTAAGGAGTTTTTGCCCCAGTGTGGCCGCTATGGGATGCGAGCATGGAGCACTGGTTTTCTGCGGCGTCAGTCTGTGACATTGGCAGAAGGGTTACGATCGAAATCAGCGTGGAAAACGACATCGTTTCATGTTCCGGAGTAGTAACATTAAAAGTCACCTTTTTGGATCAACAGGTTTTTATAAATGAAAGAAAAAATGATGTTAGCAAATGGCATGATTTCTATTCAGGTCGAGTATTTCCAGTTAGGTCGAACTCGACATTTTCCCCGTCGGTATTTCGACATCGTTGAAGGTGTTACACAACGATGTGATAGCCCCGATGTCATCGAAATTGTGCAAGGTTTTATCGGCCTACCAAAATATTCGTCCCTTCTTTTTGTCGGTGCCAGGCCACCAGTCCAGCAGTAAACAGCCGCATAATGTTGTTTAGCAAACCTGCCTGTACAGTTTGCCGTGCCTGTGTATGGCAGAAAAACTGCTCGGACCGGTCGGCACGCATCACTGACAAGGTCACCTGGGCTTGTCCGCTCCGCCGTGTTATCTCCGCCGGACCGTTAGCGGCTATGACAGCGTCTGACCTCCAGAAACACCTTGTAATTGTTTCATGCTGTGTGGTCAACTCTGGTTTTCTCATTGTAGATTAGTTGACAAATCCCTAAACCCCTGTCAAAATATCAACGGAGAGGCTTCAATTGATCCGCAAAGTGGTGCCTAGCTGAAATGATTAGTGGTTGGTGTGACGCCACGAAAACCCTTCCGCGGTCCGCCGGCGCCGACGAAATTTTGCGGTTCGGAGTTTTTCGACCTTTGACTGTAGAGCGGTTAGAGATGTATCTTGCCACCTAGAAATGACCTTTTCGGCCCTTCTCACCGATACTGCCACAAATGCCCTGTACCTTATAGATACTTTATAGATACCTTGGCGCAACATTTGGCGACTCCATTAGCAAGGGGCGACGCCACCAATTTGTATAGGAGGGGACGAGGTCAAGCAAACCTCGCAACACTCACACAAGTTGGCAAACCATGCGTTTACCATCCTCGCAAATGTCATCACTATGCAAATTCATATTGTGCCTTGTGCTACTGGCCGGGGTGCCTTATCGCAGACGCCGATCGAAACCGGTTCAGAGTTTACCTGAGAAAGGCCCTGGGAAATGTTTCTGGCGCGTTGACGCCGTGGCGTGGCGCCGCCGACCAGCCACCAGGACATTCATGACGTCACGCCGCCTTATAGCTCGTTTCAGCGTCATCCAACTTTCGGTGTAGATGCCTCCTGAACCGGACATTCACACAGCTTCCCGATGGCAAGTTTATGATCTGCGTCTGTAGATTTTTCAGACTGAAAATAAAAACCAAAGTCACTAACTTCGCCATGGCAGGCCCCCAGGAGGCGTAGCCCTCGAAAAACCGCACGCGAAGTTAATCGTCTGTGACTCCACAACCTGGCGACCGTCTGAGGCTGCTTGGCGTGTTCTTGTTCTGAAACTATAGCAACGTCAGCCACTCGGCCCTCCTTAGCCTGTCAGCTTTCTCGACTTGATCGCTCTTCCGCGGTTAGTGATCACGTTGGGCTCCAGGCCACCGGGTCGGTGGGTGCACAGCCTCGCAGTGCCTGTTGCAGCCTGATGTGACGTGATGACCTTGAGCGTGCTACAGCTGGGCCGCACCGGGGACATTAGAACGGATTGCTGCTCTGTGCATATTGTGCATCACCTAGGAAGTCGTGCTGCTGGAGACGTAGCTGATCATCCAGATAGTGTGACTTGACCCTGAGGTACTTTTCAGCGTTGGCTTCACCGCGAAGCAATATGCCATCACCTGGTGTGTGCTTCAGTGCAGGAGATATGTTGTAACACGTTCGGGACGCGAGGGACTTACTTCGCTTGACAGTGTGGTCGTCGCGTCGGTGGCAGGGAATGTGTGGAGATCTTGTAGTGACCCCCCCCCCCCCTCCCACAGGTAATGACGAGACGGTGCGACTGATACGGCAGCTGGCGGAGAGGCACACGCGTATACATGCGATCTCTCGAAGCGTGAAGAGGTGTACAAGACCGCTGAACGGGTCAAACGCGAGGTCGGCAAGGTCAGTAACCCATCCAAGGTGATTTTCAGTGATTTTCACGGCATGATATACGCAGCTGACTCTTACGATCAGCTGTACGCTGCTCGTAATATATATATATATATATATATATATATATATATATATATATATGTCACTACGAAATTTGGAACGGACTATATCAACACCTGGAGGAAAATCTACATGAAACTAACAAGGGCAAACGAAATGCTACGCGCCCTAAACATTATAAACATTAACACAGCAGAACTGGGCTCGTTTCGGAAGTTTCATTTGCCCAATTTACAAATTATTCTATTGAACACTTATGAGAACCTTTCCTTTTTCCGAGTAATAAGAAATTTGCTTTTAGTTGCCTCGATGCTCTATTGTCGCTATTGTCCCGATGATATACGTTCTGGAGTGTTAGCATCTTAAACAATAGCCGTTTTCACGATTAATGAATGCACCGAAAAGTTTTAAAAAGCTTTGAAAATGTTTCGATGAAGCTTAAGCATATGCCTAACACCATGACGAGGAAAAGATTGTCTTCATGCGATTCCATTAACATGGAATAAATAAACCAGGTGTTTCCAACCGTGAATAAGCTTGCTATCTTAAACGTGACCCTTTATAGACATTTCTTCAATCCATGCCTTCAGTTCGTCCATACTCTAGAGGAACTACTAGGCCTGGCAATCAGCAGTGTGAATCGGTCGAGCGCATCGGGTGCAGACTGCGCCATTGCTGTTTACATCGGTGCTGTGTGGAACAAGTCGGGGTTTGAGCATCATGCCATGCCATGTATTTACTGCGAGTGGCTCCATACGTGTGGCTTAATGTTGGATTCGAGTCGATGGGTTACAAAGTTGCACGATAAACACGAAGATGCGGCGAAAATGATGGCACTTGGAGAGTTTGGGAATGGCATACAAAGTCGAAGCAGGACCGTCTTCTTGACATTTCTCAAGTTAAGATGTGGGCGCAGCACGGCTCCGGGAGGCTGCAAACGGCCGGCGACAGGTGGTTCCAGGACAAGACCGCACGATATGAAAGTACACTCTTCGACATGGACAGCCGGAAAGGGCAGCTCCAAAGCGCCGCCCACCGCCGACCTCGTGATACACTCACTCACAGCGGTCCGAGGAGTGAACAGCGACCGGACCGCCATCGGGGTACGGGGGGGGGGGGGGACATTAAGGGCTCTGAAAACGCCAGTGTGGTCGCGGCGCGCTAACAAGGTCATTGATACCAGCCCAGCGACCTTACGATCGGTGAAATGTGATCTGGACCTCCGAGACGATCATGACCGCGAAAATTTATGATTTCTTGCACCAGGAATGATAGAAGGCGGCGGCCTCGCCCCAGACTGAGAGGCAGTACAGGACGCGGGGAAAACTTGGGTCTGGGTAAGGAGTGTGCGGGCTTCGGGTGGGAAATGACGACAAATTTGTCTAGACAAAACAGGATGGCGTTGCACCTTTGAACTATTTTGGGTATGTGCTCCTCCCAGGATAGGGTGCAATCGATGGTCACTCCCAGCATCTTCACGATCGGCGAGATTTTTTACGGCCTGGGGCATGCCCACCGGAAGAAGGGTGGTCTAGTAGTACTCATCTAGGGAATTGGCAGTGAGGTAGGGTTGGAAGGCAAAGGCTGGTTTCCTCCTGAAGACGGGACCTTTAGGGTGGACATGTGGTCGTGGTGGGTGAAGTCCGAAGGAGTTGGGGTATCTTACGCACTTGTTTGTTGTAAGCTTGCCGGTCACCTCAGCAATTTTAATCTACATCTGCCTCTAGACTCACGACGCTTTCCAATCTTGGAGCGGTGCTGTGGACTGGACGGTGAAACACTGCATGAGGCGAATCACCGTCGTCGTGAGAACGGTCAGCAAGCTTCCCACCCCGAGGGGATGGTATCTTCGTGCAAAACAGGGTTTTGGGCGCCGAAACTGGGAAAATGACCAAACCTGCCACCTAACAAAAGTGCACGACAGAAACAAGTTTTCTCCTGTATTGGATGTACTTTCCTCAAAGTTAAAGAGCTTGAGTTTCCCCAACATGAATAGGAAACTACGCACCTGCTCCAATGCGTTTCCCCCTCGCTGCCATCTCAGAGGGAGATGTTGTCGTCGGGCATGATAATCACCGCGGCCTCGATGTCGAAACCAGGCTTCGGTAATCGACGTAGGGTCGATGTCACTCAGACGTGCGACTTTAGAACGTGTTAGGCGTGCATGGCTTCGGAAATAATGAGCGTGAGTCGAAGTGTGGGCGACTCTTACGCCGCCGCTAAAAAACCCGGCAAGAAGCCGCAAGGCGGCCTTCAGGCTGTAACGCAGCATGCGCGACAGGCATGCCGAAACGGCTGATGTTGTCCGCTGATGCATTGTCGGACGATTACCGCTGTCAGTTTTGTCGCGTTGGTGTCAGTCCTCAGGTTTTCGTAACTGTTTCATTGAATGTTCACTTCATGGTGGAGGTCGGCATGTCTCAAAGGTTCTTCCGAACATAGCGCCTAGGAGAAATCGCCCTGTTTTGGGTTGCTAATATTCGACCTTTTGTTTGTCTTAACTCCCTGATAACACGTTGGGCAGAATTTTCAGAGAGCGCACCTTGTTGCAGCCTATATAACTTGGAAAATCGCTGAAAAATGCCAAAACACTCAGACAGAACATAAAACTAGAGAGAAGTTCACAAGGCAGGAAATTGTGCAATTAAATCGTGCAAGATACAGGCAGACGGAATGCTCCCGTAAACGTGGTACGAACGCGGAGATCTTAAGTTTGATGAGCTCGCTCAATTGCACTCAACAGAAGGTGGCCTCGCAGCTGTGCACTTTCTTGTTTCTTTGTCTGTGGAACACTTATTAGACACCTTTTTTATAGATCTGATATTTAATGCACTGCACGCACATACGTAGACCCAGAGGGCTGGAGGACCAAATTCACCTGTGGAGGGGGATGCCAACTTGATTTGGGGGGGGGGGGAAGCAAAAGCCTAGTTGAAAGAACACAATCAACACCCGTGCTCATAAACTATCGGTATACTTTCAATTGGAAAGGGCTGCTCAAGACAGCAAAGCTACCTTGGTGGGCTGCATAGATGATGCATTCATTACTTATACGCGAATTACTTCCGCTGCAAAAGTTTATACACGACATTAGCGCTACACGACATGGCGCATGCTTCCTAAGCTTATACAACCATTACTTACACACGGCATTACTTCTGCTGCAAAGACTTATGTGCGACATTAGTGCTGCAGCAAACACTTGGTGATCAGGTCTCCACCGTAGAACTAATGACTGGTTTATGTTTTCCGGCGTGCATCTTGTCGTGTAGGACTTATGCCGTGCATGAGTTTTTAACATCAGAAGTAATATCGCGTATGAATGAGGACTGTGTAAGTCTTTGTTGCATAAGTAATGACGAGTATAATTTTTGCATTACACGCCTTGTCATGTAGCACCTATGCCATGTAAAGTCCGTGCAGTCGAAGTAAGTACTGCCATGTCGATGTCGGAGGACATTTTGCCGAGGCACCAATGCCGTGACAGTTATTCATGGTTTTCTTGCATTTTTATTCGTAGGTTTTGAGTGTTTTCTTCTATATGGTTATAAAACTGCACCGAATGATATTCAACGTGGCTACTTTTGTTCAAAACCTGATGTAAATGTGGAACACTCCCCTTAAGGAAATTCAAGATTACCTCTGTGACGTCAGCACTGCTATAGTTGAGTTAAAGCATAACTCTGTCACGTGCTCAAAACTACCCGGATGGAAATTACTATAGTTTGAAGCATTTGGTGACTCAGCTTGCTCGTACAACAAGACGCAAACGTTCCGACATGTGTTTTCCACAAGCTCACGCTGCCAGTGTTGGCGAGTACAGGCCAATGCTAAGCTTTGAGTGTCCGCCTGACTGGGATGATCTGTTGTAATTTTGCTTCCATTTGGGCGGTTTTGTCACAAAATAGTTCGTTAAAGTGCCTCACTCTTGTTGCCGATCACATCCGATAAATCACAACTTTATCACCCCTGGGCTTGACTTGGCACATTTTATGCCTGTTTTCTATTTCAATATACTCCATATGTATTCTGAAGCCTTCCTTGCGCTCGACACACTTGGAACGTCACGTCACGTCATGTCTTGAATGACGTGACGTCGTGACGTCACGAGATGGCGCCAAGATCACGAGATGGCGTTGTGTCCAAGGCGTATGCATCTTTCTCCTTAATAGCTTTTGTGTCTGTTTCTAGATGACCATTTAGTCCTCGTATTTTTGTCTCAATGAATTACGCACATTACTCAATCGATATTTCATGAAGCTCCAGTATGGCATCTTTGTCGTTCCACAGTTGGTGCCGATATTTCGAAGTCTAACCTTGCAACTCAGGCCGACGTCGGTCTGTGGTCTAGCAGGCTTTCAATACGCTTGAAACATGTCACATTATATCATATGTAATCATAATAGGTATGCAACATGAGCGCCGTCCTAAGCCTCACAAACGAACCAATACAAATCACCCCGCACACAGCACCGCTGTTCACCGCCCCATATTGCGCTCGGCCCTATCTGGGTGACAGACAGTACTCGTTGATAGCAGCGTATCAGTCTGCACTGAAGCAGGCTCACGATAAGGCACGGTGGCCGACAATATCGCGCCAGAGAGCACACGGCCCCGCCGGCCCTTCGCCGCCGCCGCGTCCGGGGCAGGTCCAACCGCCCACCTGCCGCCTGGTGGCGCTCAGTCGAAGCTGCCGCAGATGGGGCCGAACCGGACCTGCTCGTAGGCTGTGCAGATGGCGGTCGCGGAGCCGGTACGATCTCGGCGGCGTTAAATGGTCTCGGCCAGCCACCTTAACCTCGACACTGTAAATGTCGTTGCGGATCCAGGCGCGCTCGTGCAGCATGTCCTTGATTGCTGACTCCGAGCTTGGCGAGGAGGCGCGTCAGCTCGGCGATGCCGCCGGGGCGGTCGCTGACGGTGACGGTGAACTTGCAGAGGCGACCCTCTGCGGCGAGGCCGGCGCTCCAGGCAGCGGCCCAGGATGGTGGTGTCGATGTTGCCGCCGCACAGCGGCACGACCACGCGCCGGCCGCGCAATTCTGGCAGCGCGCCCGAGAGGATGGCGGCCAGGCCGCACGCGCCGGCGCCCTCCACCACCGCTTTCTCCACCTCGACCAAGCGCAGGATGCTGATGGCGATCTGCTCCTCGGACACGCGCACCATCTTGTCGATGAGCGGCGCGGCCGTGGCGTAGGCGTTGACGCCGACCGTGGGCACAGCCAGCCCGTCGGCCAGCGTCGACTGGCACTTGGTGTGGACAGGTCGGCCGTGCTCCAGCGCCGCTGAGAAGGTGGCGCATTTCTCCGACTCGACGCCCACCACCAGGATCTTGGGGTTGAGCGACTTGACGGCCATGGCGACGCCGGCGATCAGGCCCCCGCCGCCGACCGGCACCACGATGGCGTCCACGTCCTTCACCTGCTCCATCACCTCCAAGCCCATGGTGCCCTGCCCGGCCAGGATGTTGGGGGTGGTCGTAGCCGTTGATGTAGAGCAGGTCGGTCTCCTTGGCCATCGTCATTGCGATCTCCTTGGACTGGGCGAGGTCATCGCCGCACACGATGACGTTGGCGCCGTAGTCCGCGGCACGACTGCAACCTTCATGATTGGCGCGATGATCTGCAGCGGAACACAAGGCCCTCTGACAACCTCGTCATGGTCAGCAGGCGACGACAGCCCAGCCAGCGACATGGCAACCAGACAGTTGGACAGATGAGGACGGACAATCAGAGGGTTAGTTACGTGGTGACGGGAGCGACGTCGGTCACCCACACGACTCCTAAAAACTCTGCCGTAAGTCTGATACCTCCAGGACAAGTATGTATACCTGAGCGGGTTAGATGCTGACCTAGGTTATTCTGGAAAGAACTTGAGGTAAGTTCATTTCTGCGTCGTGTGCCGTGCTACGCAAAAGTGAAAACCAAGATTCATCACAAGCTAGCGAGACCTTGAAAAAGCGTACACACATACCTGCCACCCGCTTTTTATTACAAATTAAACTACTGCCTACCTCACAAATTAAGCTTTTACCTACTACCTTACAAGTGCACTTGCAATGCTTTTCTGAATTAAAAACGTGCGTACTTATAAACAGATGGATATCAGAAAACAACTACATGGCGTGATGCATTCTAAATGATGCAGCAACGGCCTTCAGCATCGAGTCAGCTCCACTAGCGTCTGCAGTTGCCGCCTGAGACGTTGGAGCACAGGCGGACGCGCTTTACCGTCTGTTGTCGCCGCCTGAGACGTTGGAGCACAGGCGGACGCGCTTACCGCCTGTTGTCGCCGCCTGAGACGGCGGAACATAGGCGGACGCGCTTACCGTCTGTTGTCGCCGCCTGAGACGGCGGAACATAGGCGGACGCGCTTACCGTCTGCTGTCGCCGCCTGAGACGGCGGGGCATAGGCGGACGCGCTTACCGTCTGTTGTCGCCGCCTGAGACGGCGGGGCATAGGCGGACGCGCTTACCGTCTGTTGTCGCCGCCTGATACGGCGGGGCCGTAGGCGGACGCGCTCACCGGCATGACAACGGTGACGGCGACGCCCAGCTCCCGGCCGTGGTAGCAGAGCGCCAGCGCGTGGGTGCCGGCCGAGGCGGCGATGACGCCCCCCCGCTGCTCCGCTCCGTCAGCATCATGAGTTGTAGCGTGCGCCGCGCTCCTTGAAACTGCCAGTGTACTGCATGTAGTCCCTTCTTGAAGAACAGCTGCATGTTGCACTCCTCGAGATGTGGCGAGCGCGTTGCACGGCGTGACCATGATGCCCGACTTGATCTTGTAGGCGGCTTCGCAGATGTCCTGGAAGTGGACCACCGCGGCTGCGCCGGGTCGCACACTAATCGAACATCACGTTCGCTCACGCGCATGTCTGGGCCACGCGGCGGCGCAGCAGCTCGGGCGAGCTGTCCGAGCCGGACACTACGGCCGTCGGCCACGGGCACTGCAGCTGCGCCATCTCGCCGTGGCCACAAAACTGGTCGGGGCCGGCTCCGAATCGCCGTGGTCGCCGCGGTTCCGATGTCACGGCCGTGGTCTCGGCCTCGCCATCGGGTGTCACTTGGGTCGCCGTCCGGGCTGGCGGTCTGGAGTGCCGCGCTGGCGCGCCGGACGAGGACGGAACGCTGGCGCCGGAGCGTGGCAGACCCTGCGGCGGCGCGGCGGCCACCGACGTTCCACCCGTCCTGCTCGGCAGCTCGCCCAGTGGTCACAGCGGCCGTCAGACGCAGCTATTCGGGCCTGCCGCCGCCAGAGCACGCCGTCGACTGCTGGCACGGGCGTGCGCTCTTCGGAACTCGATCCCTGACGCAACGGCGCTCCTCCTGTCGCGCCGCCGCCAGATAGCGCTGTCCTCGACTGAAGAGCATCTGGCGTGTACTGGTGCACACCAGCTCCGCCTCCGACCGTGGTCCCAGCCGCGTACCCCCCCCCCCCCCTGCGTCGGCGAGCGCAGACGTGGGTGTGCGCCAGACCGCTGCTCTTCGCCCCTGTGCCCTTACAGACGTTCGATCCCGGGGTGCAGTCGTAATTTGGCACATGGCCGGGGACGCATCCTGGCCTGACCTGACCACGCCTGACTGGGGGACACATCTGGAGCAGGCGGAGTGCGGTTTGTGCTCCATGGTCCTGTGGCTTGCACTGAACCGATTTCCTTCTGCGCTCACTATTTGTTTTCGCAAGTTTTCAGTCCGGCTTCGTGTAGCTCCCTGAACTTTGTCATGCGTCGGCGAGGTCAGTTGGCCGGCTCCGATGGCGCTGTCACTGAAGGCGCAGCTGTCAACCGCGTCCCGCGGCCGGGGCGGCTACCCGTTCACTTTTGCAGGCTTCCGGAGGCAATCGTTCACCGGAGGTGTCGTGGTGGCCCGCCGCACGTGGGTGGAGCTCCCTTCACTTCAGGGGGACCCAAGTTCCGACAGTGTCCCTGTGACCCGCCGCACGTGGCTGGAGCTGCCTTCACTTCAGGGGCACCCAAGGCCCGACAGCGACACTCAACTTTAACGAGGGACGTTTGGGTGCTGCATGACAATCCCCTGCATCCTGCAAATCCCCCACAGCCCCTGCATCCCGCGGCTGCTCTGCTGGTTGCCTCACTACCGAGTGGCGTGACGTGCGGTGATCGTCGGCCGGCTTTTCTAAACATAGGCGGTCTTGGATTAGAGCCAGATCGCCCGACGCTGTTTAGGGCGCTGCCAGTTCCAAGGCGACATCCGCCATCGCATCACGTGCGTCAGGGGTCACGTGACGAACGATCCGCCGCAACCTTGAACTGTGGCCACAGTGATCGGGCACCACGTGACTTGCCACCCATCAGTTCTGCCACGGGGGGGACATGCGCGGATGGCAAAGACTAAACGACTTTCTGCGCCGCAGAATGGTGCTGTGGCCGACTCTACATGAGCAGAATCGACTTCAACTAAAAATGACTGAAGCCGAATAATTATCGGAATCAAGCTTACTTTTCATTAGTTTTCCATTGTTCTTTGAATCAACGGTTGGTTCGATCAAATCAAACAGAGGTGATCCGGAATCCTTTACTACTAAAGGGCAATGAATGACTTAAGAGCAGTCAAATCAAACGCTATTCAAACCTATTGGAACGCCCTGGTGGTTTTTTCTGACAAATCCGGCCGTGAAAAGGTCACATGGTGCGGCCGTCTGGATGTTCCGGAGATGTCCACATTTTCAGTTCCTGTTAGGTGAGCGAAATCACATGTCTGCAAAACGGCTGCGTATGCCGTCATTCACAGCTGAAGCACAGCAAACGAACAATATACCATGCAAACTTTCCAGCTGTAACTTAAAACATCCTGAATAGCGTGATATTTCCAATAAATACGATTCAACATCAGCCGTGGTCATGCAGTAAGCTAAAGAAATGTTGAATCATCAGTTGGTAAGGCATGTGAGTTAGAGACCAGTTGGTAAAACATCTGGACATGATTTCCTCAAGTTCGAGGCTCGCTTTCCTGACATGGCTCACATTTTCAGCGCCTAATAGATGCACAATGTTATCTGCGTGCAAAGCGGCCTCATAATTGGGGTCCTTCGCGGCTTAAGTGTAGAAAAACACCACACGGCTACGTAACGCGATCCTTCGCAACTTGAGTGCAGAAAACACAACATGTGTGCACCATGCTGGTCCTTCGCAGCTGAGGATAGAAAACCACACGGTTGCGCGATGCGGTAGTTAACTGCAGGAGGATGAAGAAAAAACAAAACGTCACTTGAACTTCCAGGCTGTAAATTCAAACGTTCATAAAAAGAACACCGCTTGTGTGATAATTGCTAACAGCTAGTAAGTAGCAAGGTCATATGAACGCTGATAATAGAAGACAACCCTCCGAAACTGACCGTGCGCTATGCAAACAGTTCAATAAGAGTTAAACGTTAGAAGGCTTCAACAATACGATAATTATTTGTCACGCCCGCCGCCTTTCCTGTGGCGCACGACGGCGGCCGCGGTGCTCGTCTTTGGAGCGCACGAGCTGCTTGAAACCGAAGCAGACATTGGGCGCATGGAGACCTGACTTGCGTTTAATCTCGGAGCAGCAGTCGGACTGCCGCAGTGAGCTCACAACGCGGCCCTTCTCAGGGCTCTGTATGCTCCGCGAATATAGGATTAGAACCGGTCTGCTCTGCCCAGAAAGTTCTGTAGCTTGTGTCGCTCTAACACCGCTCACGTTGAGCCGTTTTTGAGAGCTCTAGCATTGTTTGTCTAGCCTGGGTGAGCTTGCTGGGAGCTTTGTCGGATCCGTCTTTTTCTCTGCGATCACGATTGGGGCCGCCAGTGAATTTGGCCTTGGAAGACGAATACCTGCCTCCTCTCTCCGGGGTGCCATGGTGTGGTGTGACGGAATTCCTTGGACTCTTAACGAGAGCCGACAAAGAGGCTTACAACCTAACGCGCCCTTTATGCGTAGATTTGTAAGACTTCCATGTGTATTGGATTCATGTAGTGCGTGCGTAAAGAGTTTCATGTTCTTGCATTATTTATTATTAGTGGAAATTTATATGTATTGGCATAAAATAATGATATGGATAAGCCATGCTGCAATGCTGTTTATCAGCCCACGGTCGTCAGTCATTCAAACTGTTATTTTTCTTATTTTGAGAGCCATCGCTGCTTTTGAATGAAAGCAACAAGAATCGAACCCGTCCTGGTTCTGAATCTGGTCAAAGACAAATGATTTACATCAGGCTCGGTACATGCAAATTTTGGGTTACCCGTGATTGATCATAAATCTGAAACGCACCAGGTGCAAGTCTGCTTCCCCAGGCATCATGCTCTTTAAGCTCATGTTTCGTCCCAGTAGACCGCAGTTTATGTGGACCTTTCATTTGTTTGGTGCTACGGCTTGTGTCCTACACGCTGACAATCATGAATTACTCCTGGAAGCATGTGACGTGTTTGAACGGAATACTGATGCTCGATTAGTGCATAACTTGGGATATATCAGTTTGAATCTTATCGTAACAATAGGAAACCATCATTTTACCAGGAGGGACTGGCTAAGCGACGTAGTCAAGGAAGCGTTGCTGCAGCTGTCAAAACTCAATACAAATTAGCCAATGCTCGCTTGATAATGTCCTTTAAACCAGTATCTTAAGGCGTATTGAAGTTTGACTGTTGTCAGTATAAGAATAAGAAGCTCATAATGCCGCAAAACCAGGAGCCCAAGGCCTTCCTTGTTTACGGGAAGCATAACGAAGCATACGCTTTCTTTCATAACGGACATGTTGTTTAGGCTTTGCTCACAATGTCCCTTGTCATAGCTGACGACTTGTTTTACTGAACGGGTGATATTACGCAAAACAGACGGATGCTCATTCTGATTCATCTTTGATTTCATCCGATTAAGCAGGGTGTACTGTGCATTGTTCTTACTGATTTTCCAAGGCTCGTTGTATCGACTTGAAACATCAATTCGTAATCTTTATTTGAATGGTACATTTAACTCTGAAGGCAATTAGAATGCTTTCAAATTTGCCAATCAATTTTACAACGCTATCCTGTCATCGTGTCTTGACAATGTGATGTCACATCATCCTACAAAACAATTCATTATTAATTGATTGACTGCATCCATCCCTTTAGTTGCATCTATTTACTATTTTTTTTGGTACATTGTATTGGTCATTTATGCATGCAAGAAATTCGGTTGGCGCCTGGCCAGCCGCCACGAGACTGGAAGCCGTCGGAGTTTAAACACATGAGCGCGTGCTGGTTGTGTTGCACGCGGTGACGCCGCTGGACTTCGGACTAGGAGGGGGTGTGTCGCCGGTGACGCGACTCAAGGCTACGTCTGGACCCGGACTGTGTAAACGGTGCGCCCCAATGGGCTCACAGCAAAGCAAACGCAGCAGGCTCCGCCTTTGCGACGGGTTCGCAGATTCCAGCCCTGCATGAAAGCCAGAGGCCGATCAGAAACATCTGCAACCTTTGCATTGAGTTTAATGGGGCCACCTCTCGCCCCAAAATTGGCGCGGGTGGTCATTTGAACCTTCTAACAGCGGTCTAAGAGGACTAAGACCTCTAAGAAACCAAAGGAAGCTAGAGCCACGAAGAAGCTGAGTACTTTTTAATTCTCCCGCTGTTATCACGCTGTTATTTTTAGAACTCAGGATGCCACGACAATGTCAAAAACGGCGTTGAGTAGCTCCTGGAAACATTTATCAAATGCACACTATTGGACATCGACAGGTATGACCTGTGATATATTACGTTACGTCAAAGGGGCCAAGGCTCTTGTTGCACTGGCTTCATCAGTTGCTAAACAAGCCACATTAATGCAAAAACGGCTGAAGGAAGGCCCTCAAAGGCAACTGAAATGGGCACCGGTGATGTAGTGGCTAAGCTGTGCGTCGGGGAAACCGGACATGCGCAGTTCAATCACCTTCGATCTCCGTCATTCCTGCCAGTATGAGAAGCGGGCGGTATCGTATAGCCTCAACAGCTGACTGCATCACAAAGCCCCAGTGACGTATTGATTTTCATTGAACGTGCTCGCATTTGCGTCCTGACTGCTAGTGAATTTCAAGTGCAGTCCATTCCCAAAGTACAAAAAATCGGAGCGAGCTGATGCTCATGGTAGCTCTCGCAAAGTTTGTATCTCAGCCCCTGCATGCCACAAAAAAATATGCAAACCAGGGAGCCTGTTCACGTGAATCCGCCGTGTAAGTTGCGTCACGACCCATTAAGGTCGTCACACAAAGTGATTTTATTTATTCACTTGTGCCCTGATCTCTCTGTTTGTTACACCTGTAACTGCATGATTACATCGTCGAGTGTGTTAATGGATGTTTGTTTTGCGGCAGTCAAATGATGCATCATACTTCGCGCGGCGCTTGAACAGTAAAAACTTGGTCGAACAAGTCTCGTTTGGTTGGGATGTCATGACTTGAGTTGGGGCTTCTTGCCTCTGTGTTTAAAGACCTGTGTGTCCTTTGGCAAACAATGAGAGTGTTAATGCCCTCGATTGAAGAGTCCTGTTCCACATTTGTATAGTGTTTTGAGCTAAAATAGACGCATTGAAGATAGTTCGGTGCAGTTCTTAGCCCTGCCCTTCTAAGACCAAAAACCGTCTGGTTTCTGAGCTACAATCGTCCCTAAAGGATAAAAAAATGAGATAGGAAACCACACCCCTGTATCCCGGGCAAATGGCTTCCGTTGGAAGCGGAGATTGCTGTCTACCAGTCACATTCAGTAACCATTATCAGTCGAGGCCTCAGCACCCGGCCAACACCGACTGCTCGTGCGTGCCGCTGTTCCGCGTGCCGGCGTTGGGGCAGGGTTGGCCGGGCCGATCGCTCGCTCGCTCCGATCCGATCCGAGGAGCCGATCGCTCCGGCGCCAGGCAGACAGGGCGCCGGTGGCCTTGGCTAAAGCCGCCGCTGCGTGCCCAGAGCGGCTTCGGTAGCTGATGGAACCGGCTTCCGTCCCGTGGCAGATATTCGGTCGGCATTCACTCCCGACAGCATGCAAACATTTAATGAGAGGAGAGGGGCCCTCCCCTTATTACTCACACACATCCCTGCATTTACATAAGCGCATATCGGGAACAAGCCGTGCCTGGGCGTGCTCTCGATCGCTGGTATCTACAGGCATACGCCTTCGCTTTGCGTCTTTTATAGCTTTTCATAACATCGCAGCTTGGTGCTGCGATGTTAGTTAAGGACGAATAAGTGGTACTTTATATACGACAAAGTACCATTTTATGTGGGACAAAGTGAGGCTTCATCCAATCGCTGTAGATGGTTCCACTCTTGTGGCAGCCGCTTGGTTCCGTGTCCTGACCTTAATTTCACGTTCCAGGTCAGCATTTTGGTCAACAATGCCGGCATGGTCATCGGAAATCGCCTGCTGGAGATTCCAGACAAGCTGATCGAGAAAGACGGTTTGAGGTCAACACGCTCGCTCACTTCTGGTATGTACGTGATGTCCCACTGACGGTCCCACGTAGTCCCACTGACGATCCCACTTAGTCCCCACTGGCAGTCCCACTTAGTCCCACTGACGGCCCCACTTAGTCCCACTGACGGCCCCACTTAGTCCCACTGACGATCCCACTTAGTCCCACGGACGGTCCCACTTAGTCCCACTGACGGCCCCACTTAGTCCCCACTGACGATCCCACTTAGTCCCACTGACAATCACCGGCCGCGAAACTGCTCTGTTGCGTGAGGCCAGTTTGGCCAATACTGAGCTGTCTCGTGTCGCCCCCAGCCGAGATTGTGCCGTTTTGAAGCAGCTGAGATTACTGTCTCTTATCAGCCGAGCAGAGACGCTGCTATGGCGTGTTGAAGCAGCCGGGCCTCTGCAGCCCCGTGCTAGCTCGGCCTGGGTTCCGATGTGTAGTGTTACACTAGTGCTGAAGCAGCCGGGCCTCTGCAGCCCCCGTGCTAGCTCGGCCTGGGTTCCCATGTATGTAGTGCTACACTAGTGCTGAAGCAGCCGGGCCTCTGCAGCCCCATGTTAGCTTAGCCTAGACTCCAACATGTGGTGTTACACTAGCTGAGACTGCTGCTGATATGTGCTGGACCAGCTAGGCAGCGACTTTGTGTTCGCCGTGCCGTGTTCGACCATGTCGTGTTGTCCTGTTGAATACTTGCTTCTTGTGTGTGAGGGTCGCTGATCATAAAGCCAAGACTCTGGCGGGACCCGGTCGTGTCGGGTCAAATCAGCCTTGCTCTGCTATGTCGCATGAGACAGGCTGAGCCGGGCTGTTTGACGTTTGCCCAGCGTCCCTTTGCGGCGTCACGTTTAGACCAGCCGGCGCTGAGCGGTGTGGCGTCGGGCCAGCGAGGACTGCGGTGTCGGGTTAGCCCAGAGGGATTTTGCTGTGTTGTATCGCCCCAGCTCGGCCGTGCCGTGTTAGATGAGCGAGGACTGCTGGGTTGTGGTAACAAGCGGGACGGCTGCGTTGGGTTAGGCTAAGCGGGGCTGTGCTGGGTCAAATGAGACCAGTTGGAATCTGGCCGTGTAGTCGTGTTCCAGGTGAGACCCTGCTGTCGCGTGCGGGTCCGGCCGGGACTCAGCGGGGTGATGCTAGTCCAACCGGCATCGGGCTTAATTATGCCTTTTTTCACATCAGCTCGCTGGTTTTCGTTCATGTGCGCTAGATAAAATGAGCAGCGTGCCTGAAGCATCTTCCTTTTGTGCGTCCATAGGACACTCGTAGGTTTTCTGCATTTTTCACGTTAACGCACGTGTTCGTTTTTACAGAGAAACGAACGAACTAATGTCGGACAAATTTAATCCCCGTAAGATATTTTGGACACGCAGCCCAGCCGGCAATGAACGGCCTGGTGTTTGCACTGCAGTATTCCCGCGGTCCCCCAGCCGGCGCGGCCGGCCTAGAGACCACCGGTGCCGTTCCCCGCCCTCCCCCCCCCCCCCCACGACATGGCGCTGTGTGGACGTAACGCCGACGCGCCGGACCGTCACGTTGCGTCACTTTCGTTAGCTTTCCGCCAGCGCCGTCCGTCGGACTGGCGAAAGTGGCGATGACTTGGCAGTTTCGGCGGCGAGGAGCGCTGCCAGACACCGGGGCACACTCGGAACGAGTCGGGGAACATTCCGATGATCTCGCCATTCCGTGCGTGGGACGGGGTGGGGTGCGGGTGGGGAGGGACGCTTGCTGACCCGGTATTGGCAGGGGTCACTTAGGGTGGACAGGGCAAATTATATCATTTGTTTGCTTACATGTATACTATTTTGTTGTCTTTCGGCTCGTCCAAACCGTTCTCGGCACAGCAAGATGCCAATGAGGACTGAAAAGGAACGATACGTTGTCGAAAAGGTACGTTCCCAGCACGTGCTGGGGATGTTTATGTGTTAATACCTTCATCAGAGTTTTTTTTCAAAAGAATGCTAGGCCGATGTCAATCCCTGTTCCCCGTTTTACGACAAGAGTGAACAGAAAGCGTTGCACCGGCCGACTCGATGACGTAATCCTACCGGTCGCCGGACGGCCCGCCAGCGCTCGGTGACGTCACATAGCCTGAGGCGCGTTTCAATGCCGCCGTGCCTTTGAATGGGTATTTCTGAAATCAGTAAAACCTTGACAACTAATAACTTGCATTTCAAACACACACGCACGCATGCACACCCGTACGCTCGCCCGTCCGCACGCACGCACGCACGCACGCACGCACGCACGCACACACGCACGCACGCACGCACGCACGCACGCACGCACGCACGCGCACACACAAATTTATATATATATATATATATATATATATATAAGTAAGAGACGGTAAAAACTTGGTGGCAAGGACAAGAGTAGCTATCATTTGTGTAATTTGTCAGCGTTTCGGTCATCACGTCGTAGCAGTCATCGTCATCGAGTTATCGTTCTTCATTGTTGCAGCAATTTTCGCGACCTTAGGATTTTAGAACCACGTCTTAGCCACCAAAAGAAGTCACCGTTAAATACCACGGGGTCTGTATATCTTCTGCGAATTACGAAGTTGCTTTTTTCATGCGAAGTGTAAAAGATCTTTCGTCGCGTGATGGTGTAGTTTCCAAGCTGTCCTGTTTGTCCTTTGAGAAATTGTGCTTAGTTTGCGGTAACTATGACCGTTGTCATGCCTCGCGCGGTCTGTCAAATGCACTCGTATTTTATGATAACTTTCTGCTATTGTGTCATGATAATGGTGCACAATGTATCGAAACGATGTCTTAGGCGGGCATTTATATATATATATATATATATATATATATATATATATATATATATCATGTATCATATTATATCGGCTGACGTCTTGCACATTATAGGATTCATTATCATTTTACACGATTTCCATATGACTGAAAAAAGGCTAGCGGTTGTTTTTTGTGTTGAAAGCAAAAGAACCCGTAGATCAACCATGGGTTGCCCTTTTATTTCGAGACATAAGAATCCCGTCGCCCCGCCGCTGATCCCCGGCGTGGGGACCACCGCCCGCTGCTGGTCCCCGGCGTGCGGACCACCGCCCGCTGCTGATCCCCGGCGTGTGGACGACCGCCCGCTGCTGATCCCTGGCGTGCGGACCACCGCCCGCTGCTGATCCCCGGCGTGCGGACCACCGCTCGCTGCTGACCCCCGGCGCGGCGCCCACCGGCCACAAGCCGCGCGGCGCGAGCGCCCGTCACAAGCGGCGCCCACCGAGCACGAGCGACCTGCCTCAGACGCAGGCCGACTGACGCCGGCGCCCTCTTGTGCAGACTTGCAAGGCGTTCCTGCCGGACATGATCGCCTCCAAGAAGGGCCACGTGGTGAACATCGCTAGCCTGGCTGGCATGCAGGGCATGAGCCGCCTCACCGACTACTGCGCCTCCAAGTTCGCCGCCGTCGGCTTCCACGAGTCGCTCACCGTTGAGCTGAAGGTGATCTCCCCGCCCCCTGTGGAATGAACTGGCTTCACAACGCTGCGGTAAAAGCCCAACTGCGCATGGTGATCTCCCCGCCCCCTGTGGAATGAACTGGCTTGACAACGCTGCGGCAAAAGCCCAACTGCGCATGGGGAGTGGGGCGTCCCCATGCATCCATAGTAGGCGAAGTGTTACATTTTCACAGGGTTAGACAGATGAATCTAAGGCCAAATTATGCAGTGATGCTTAGCACCTGCACTAGGACTCTGGACGTCGCTACTGCGGGCAAAGCTTCGTCGAACAACTTGTAGAGCTATTTGAAATTTAGATATTCTTCAGAGCATTAAGATGCGTGCAAACTTGTACCGCATCCGTGGGGCTTACACTAGACCACAATGGTACCGTATGCTTCCTTGTTACCACGATTCCAGAATAACTGAATGTGCAAAGCGCAGAAACCGCGCCACTCCAGTTTTTCTCCATGCGTCATGAACTGTCTTCTGTATTTGACAGAGGCGCTACACCCACAGATGCATTCTAACATTTTAAGTGATTCGAAATCGGTATCCACTCTTAAAGCAAATGGGCACATGCGTCCCTTTATTCGTCGCCTCGCAGTGCGATGACTGCCGGCGGCGCACAGGTCGTCTGGATCAGACCGGGGAGGTCCTTTATCGTCAGTTGTGTTCAGCGGCGGGTCTGTGTCAATGCATGCATGCTTTATTTAAAGCTTTCCAATAGCTGAAGATGCTATCTGGATGACTGCTTGTGTAGCGTTGCAGCCAGTGTTGTTGTGCCGTATTTGGAAGCCAACGTAATTGTGTTGCTCGATTCACGTGCTCTTTCACGGCGGGCCTTTGCGCAACCTACGGCCGTCAAACGTCTTCGGTGTATCTGTTTATGACCTCTGCTTCTGTGGAATCACTGCGAGTTTGTAAAGGACTCACTGTTATCAGAAACAATCGAAATGAATCCTGTCAGGTACACGGGGACGGTGAGATTACACTGTCTCTGTGTAACCCGGCCAAGCACACTTAAACCCCTGAGAGATTGGGCAGCTTATTATTAATCCCGTATCACGTGCCGTGGTGTAACTGAGCATCAGCAACACGGCAGCAGCTGATAAAACGGTATCAACGTGAAGTGTGCGCCGCGGACGCTGAGATACCGGACTCGCTGTCTCTTGCTTTGCATTACAACAGACAGCTCCCAAATGAGTCCCTGTTCGTCCGAGGGGAAACATGGTTCTTTCTTAAGTCTTCGTTGTCGGTGTGTTCCTTCCTGTTGCTTCAGTGGCATCGCCCAATGCATTTCAGGTGGGAGGCCACGACGATGTGCATACCACTGTCATCTGCCCGTTCTTCATCAACACGGGAATGTTTGATGGCGCCAAGTCAACGTAAGTGTGTGCCAGGGACTGAAGATCTCGCACAGCCCGCCACTGAGGCTGGAGATGTTACACAGCCCGCCACTGAGGCTGGGGATGTCAGACAGCCTGTCACTGAGACTGAAGATGTCACACAGCCCGCCACTAAGACTAGGGATGTTACACAGCCCGCCACTGAGACTGGGAATGTCACGCAGCCCGCCACTGAGACTGAAGATATTACACAGCCCGGTGTAGGGACTGGGGATGTCACACAGCCCGGTGTAAGGGACTGGAGATGTCACACAGAAATTCTATTGATAAAAAATAAAGAATTGCTCTATCGCGCCCTTGGTGTCCGCAGTGATGATCACTGTGTCGCTCTTGTCTCATAGTGTTTAGATGGTGATTGCTGTCTCGTTCTTGTCTAGTGGTCAGATGGTAATCGTTGTGTCGTTCTCCTCTGGTGTACGATTATCACTTATTAGTGGGATTCCGGTTATGATCGTTTGGCGTCTGAATGCACTCCTGCTCCCTTCTGGCCGGTGATCACTGCTGCTCCCTCCCGGAGAATGGCTGATAATTACTGCTCGTCCCTCCGGTGGATAGCCGATGATCAATAGCCGATGATCCAGAATGGCTGATGATCACTGTTGCTCTCGCAGAGAATGGCTGATGATCACTGCCCCTCCGGAGAATGGCTGATGATCACTGCTGCTCTCCCAGAGAATGGCTGATGATCACTGCTGCTCCCTTCCGGAGAATGGCTGATAATCACTGCTGCTCCCTTCCGGAGAATGGCTGATGATCACGGCTGCTCTCCCGGAGAATGGCCGATGATCAATGCTGCTCCCCCGGGGAATGGCTGATAACCACTGCTGCTCCATTCCGGAGAATGGCTGATGATCACTGCTGCTCCCGCAGAGAATGGCTGGTGATCACTGCCCCTGCGGAGAATATCCAATGATCACTGCTGCTCCCTTCCGGAAAATGCCTGATGGTCACTGCTGCTCTCCCAGAGAATGGCTGATGAATACTGCCCCCCCCCCCCCGGAGAATGGCTGATAATCACTACCGCTCCCTCCCGGAGAATGGCTGATGATCACTGCTGCTCCCTCCGGAGAATTGCCGATGATCACTACAACTCCCGTATGATGCACAATTGGGGACGGTCGCTGCTCACGCCCTGGCAGATGGCGCTTTCTCACTTCCGGGGGGCATGCGAGTGATGATATCCTGACTTCATGACCAGGTGAGCGGGCAGTCGTCCCCTTCCCTCCAACCCTTTGCGACACGTAACAACACTCCTACGACGGCGCAGGAAAAAAAACCGAGGTAACCATCCGTCAACTCGACAGAGGTGCCGCCGCCACTGGCCTTGACAGCGGCGGCTATTCCGCTTCAGTGTGATCCCGTTCCTGGAGCCGGAGTATGTGGCGGATCAGATCGAGACTGCCATCTTGCTGAACAAGGAGCACGTCATCATCCCGGGCTACCTGACGCCGCTCGTTCTTCTTCAAGCTGTGAGTGTGCGCTGACCGGCGCGCCGCCGCCGCCGGCCCACCAGCCGCTCATTTCCATGCCGTTCATGGCCGGTTCGCAAATGTTAGCGGGACAGACATGCCTGTGGGCTGACCAAACCCCCGGGGTTAGCAGGACAGACATGCCTGTTGGCCGACCAAACCCCGAGGTTAGCAGGACAGACATGCCTGTTGGCTGACCAAACCCCCGGGGTTAGCAGGACAGACATGCCTGTTGGCTGACCAAACCCCTGGGGTTAGCAGGACAGACATGCCTGTTGGCTGACCAAACCCCCGGGGTTAGCAGGACAGACATGCCTGTTGGCTGACCAAACCCCCGGGGTGTACCAGGAAAAAGGTACGCACTTGGTGCATACGCGATCCCTTGTCCGGGCTGTGACGATTATGTTGTGCTGTTTTACGATTTGCTGCGAACGCCAACGCCAGGAACGGCCATACTCAATCTTCTTAGCACCCCCACGCCGGAGTATAGGGATGCGCTCACACTGAACGAGGCTGGGGGTGCACCCCAAATGTCAGGGGTGTACGAACAACCAGTGCACCCGCCTGGCCGCGAGCCTGTGTACAAAGGTGGAGGTGCACTAACTCGAGATATAAAGTTGACGCTGAAGTCAATCGTGCAGTTTTTTTGTGGGGGTGAACGGTTACATTACACTGACATTCATGGCGCTCTGGGGCTCAGCACATGTTTATATATATATATATATATATATATATATATATATATATATATATGTATGTATGTTTACTGTGGCTTGTATTCTGCCTTCTTATCTCTTCTGACCAGTATGACAATGTCAGTACACAACTAGCCAGAGGGACCGGTATGGTGGGGGCTTGTGCCACTAGCCAGCGCCAGAACAACCTATTCACATTCGTGTCCGGTGGGAGCAACACTATCTTTCGAGACAAGCTCGTGATACTTCGATGGTGGGCTCTTAGGGTATAGAGCCCTCTTCACGTAAGCTGGATCTAAAGAGATCGGTACAAATTATGTGAAATAGATCATACGTTAGAAGCTGCCTGGTGCTCAGCTTGTGTTGTGCCACATGTGCGCAGCTATGCCCCCGTTTCAAGCTGGCAATGAAAATCAAGTTCATATGGATAACCTATTGCGACAGGTGGCAACTGGCCGAAACAGGAGCATAAGTGGAGAGAGGCTGTAGTGTTGTGACGCTGCATGCCACTTAAAAACGATCAGCTTGAAATTATATTGTTTTCTGAAACGCGGTTGAGCCTTTTTTTAACCAGCACTACCTGGTACGAATTGTGATCACTGAGCTTGGAGTCGATTATTTGGTGCCTGCAAAATGTCGGGCTAGATTTCTGTGAATAAGTATACAAACCGGAAGCATTACAACCGCAACGCTCGCAAAACTGATTGGTTTCCGAGCATTATTTGCCCCATGATAGCAGTTTATTAGTGCGCAGGATTATTGCACGCTGAGCGATATCTCGCGCATTTTTGTTTCAAAGTTGCGGGATTCGGCAGGATATTGTTTTATTTGCAACCTCAGTTGTGCGAACTCCTGTATGTAGATATTGGGAAGGGTAAACAGCAAACTGAAGAGCCTCTGTGAATGCTAGTGTCTCCGTGGTGTATACGAAGACGTCGTCACTGTCGCATGATCCCGGTCAGCATATTGATCGGACGGCAGCGGCTCGAGTGACCGGGGTCGGTGGAGGAGTAGAACAGAGTCCCGTGTGCGGCAGTCAGCTGCGTCAGCTTGGCGTTTAAGCAGTCGGTTTCCGACAACTGGAAAGCCCGAGGCCTGTCTGACCCTCTTGGTGCTGTAACCGCCCTCTGCCCGGCACCGAATTACTGCCATAACTGCCAAACACGTTTCCGGGAACTACTCGTCTTAAGCTTAACGCGCGATAGATTGCTCGGAGCCCACACATCAGATGTGTGCAGTTTCGTGACCTTAGGCCGCATCGGCAATGCAGAAATAAACACCACTAGGAGTACAAATGCCTCAATCTTCTGTCAAATATCACAGAATGAACTCCGGGGTCGATCGGGTCAAATCCGGCTTCATAAGATGGAGGTGGACTAGCGCACCCTGCAGATGTAGATTCTCGATCTCAGATCGAGCTATCGCCGATTTACGCTCTTCAATCAATGCCAGTGTATGTCAAATGCGAAGACTGCTGCCAAACATTATGCTGGGAACTGCGAGGCCGATCGAGCAAAATCTTGTGTCACTAGCAAGGGAACGGCACTGATCAGCGCGCCATGTATGCATACATGGCGTGCTGATCAGTCCGTGTATGTATACATGTCCCTAGATCAAGCCTTCCCAGGGTATACACCGCGCAATTGCATCGCTTATTAAACACGGAAATCTATTTCCAAAAACCATGAAAGCAACTGCTGTACCGATTGAGCTGAATGTTGGATGTTGCTAATGATGCATACCAGCGCATTCTGCAGTGGAATGACATGACTTGATCTGAAGATCGTGACATTGCAGTAACATGGTGTGCTGTTAGGCTCGTCCCATCTGATGCCAGTTTAGTGTGGCGCCGGTCTTGCCTACTGCTAGTCCTAGTTCTGTCCAGCGCTAATATGCTGCTCTGTCCGAGGCTGTCGGCGCAGTATTTCGTAAGATGGTGTCTGACAACAGAGTGGTGAGCATAGCTTTCTTATAGGCAATTGCGGTTGGATTGACACGGCGTAAGGTCATACAGTTTGATGTACATAGTGTTAAAAATGTCCAAACATCCGTTTTATTCTTAGGCGAAGCCAGAGGGCTCCATCATGTATATCCGAACAGCCGTAGTTGGGTGTCAAGACTTGCGGATAACCGAGTGAGTACGTACGGTACACAGCTAAAACAATGGATTAAAGGAAGTGTTTCACTCTTGTTTGGGTTTTAAACTGGAACAGCCATCTTGATCATGCGGTGCAATTCAGCAGCCCTGCCCTGCTTATGACCTCTCTAGTTTCTGAGCTACACGCGGGCAAAGATGTGCTGACTTTTTTGGGAGACTATTTCAAGGTTACCCAGGCATCCATGATGCCATAATAACGCCATTCAAATCCTTGCCCTCCCATAAGCTATGCGGCGATCAAGGTCAACATAGATATAACTGTCGAGTGGTTCAAATATGGCGTTAGTGAGCACGATTTCCAAGATAACGGCGGATTGGCTGTCAATCAGTGATGTGCTAGGTACCATGACGTATTCAAACAATGACGTATTGAGGAGCATATTTACTCAAAAGGGAAATGTTTTTTTCTAGACCAGTACTTTCTGCTTAAAAGTGTACTTATACTTATAAGTGAGTTTATTTTATCATTCTGATGCTTGCTTCAATGTCCAAGTGCGAAATATTCCTTAAGAAGCACCAGGGCAAACCCACATCGATAGCCCAATGATATGCAAGGTACTGTACATTTTAGCGTCAGTGGGGCCTGGGATCAAGTCTTATTTCCGTCAGGCTGTCCGCAGTGGTTGGGTACTATTAATAAGATTGGCACTCGCTGGTAAAAAATAAGCCCCTCCCGTCGGTATCATGGCACTAACGCCCGTCAGCAAATTCAGGCTGTGTCCTGACCTTATGGGTGATAGCTCAGTTTGATCAAGGCAATGGTTAAAGAGAATGCTCCACACTTTCCAGTAAGCATTAGATATGATTAAATAGGCTCGCTTTTTGCTATTGGTGTATTTCAAGTGTAAAAGACCGCTCTAAGCAATACAATTTCTCGATTTAATTAATATGCTCTTTATTACATAACTGTTTGATTGCGTTAAGGAACGTTCGGATTATTGCGCGAATCTTAAGATTTTGGATATCAGGTCCTATTCCCGTAATAACTGGGAAGAACTGATAACTTCTTGTATTACGTAGCGCAAAACGTAATTCGTGTTAGACTCTTGCATAGCTTGTACAGCATTGCTTGATAGCCGATTGACACCCATAATGTCTGGAAATCGTCCTCACGAGCATTATATATGAACGGCTCGACAATTATATTATTTTTGGCCTTGAACACGGCATGGTCAGTGTGGCCGCAGGATTTTGATGATATTTCTATGGCGTCATAAATGCTTGAATGACCTTGAAATAATGCGCACGAAATAGTCCGCACAACTTCGCGGACATGTAGCCCAGAAACCGGAGGGTTGTAGGTCGCAAGAAGGGCAAGGCTGTGAACTGCACCGAACGATCTTCAAAATGGCCATTTCAGCTCAACACCCGACACAAATGAGGAACACCCCATTCAGTAAGATCCTGTTTGGCGGTGTGCCGCTGCAGCAGGTAGGTGTGGCTGTGCTGAGCGTGACCCGAGGCGGTCGCGCTGGCGCTGGGCCGGCCGTGTCAGACTGGCTGTCGACTGGCGCGCGTGTGACGGACGCCGTCGCTGCGCCAGGCTCTTGCCCAGTAACGCCTACTGGTGGCTCGGCCGCAGCTTTAGAGTTGAGCGCAGCATGGACGCCTTTACCGGTCGCCAGAAGACAGCTTAGTGCGGTCCACAGTAAGAGTGCATGCGGCCGGCTAGTGTGTGCTGGCAGAATCGCTCGTGCCGTCTGCCTCTCGTGCTCAGTCGCGACCCAGCACCCTGCTGAACTAACTGTGAGGTGCGCTTCCAGGGCAGGCTTTTGTTTGGCCTCAGGGTGTGTGTGGAGGACAGTGTTGGCTAGTTTTTGTTAGACCGAGCTGATGAAACCAGCGGGACAGTGTGGCGAGAGGCTGCTCCAGCTGCCCACTCACCGTCCTCTGCATGTGTTTGTGAGCACGCGCGTGCCTGTGTTGAAGTATGCATGCCGGACAAAACATGGGGTCTCTGTGAACCGCTCAAAGGCGGGTATATCCATGCCGTCCGAGTGCACCTTGCATCGCCGCCAGAGGCTGCATCCGTCCCGTCGGCTTTCAATGTACGTCTGTCCAGGCGACTGTGCATCCTGCCAGCCGCACGCAGTGGTCTGGTCTGGCCATGCCGTGGTCTGCCGCTGGTTTGATTACGTCGCACTCTTTCGCTGGTCTGGTCATGCTGGGGTCTGCCGCTGGTCTGGTCATGCCGGGGTCTGCGACGTGTTCGGTCATGCCGGAGTCCGCCGCGTGTCCGGTCATGCCATGGTCTGCTGCTGGTTTGTTCAAGCCGTGGTCTGTCGCTGGTCTGGTCATGCCGGGGTCTGTCGCTGGTCCTCGATGGTCCTTGCGGATGGGGCCTGTCAACTAGTCTGCGTAGGTCCGGTCGGAATGGAGCCTGTTGGCGCAGAACACGTGTAGCTCACCCCGTCTACATCCGGCCCGCGCTGCCTGCGTCCAAGAGTATGATGTTGCTGGTGATTTCGACAGACGCATGCGTGTCTCTTTATGCATTGGTCGATATCATTGGTGGTAATAACATATTTTGTTGCACGTATGAAATAAGCTGACCTGTTGTCACGAGCTTGCTCGTGATCAAGGTCTTTGCTGCGACGACTGTATAGTTTCATATAAATGCGCTTAGCCAGCAATATGATAAGCTTGTATATGTTAACATGAACAGTCACAAAACAAAACACAATATGCGCTTCAAACAGTATTCGCTAAACGAAACAGATTATCAGAACCGTTGAGGCACGCCATGGACGCTCGCCTTTTTCACTAGCCTTCATGAGACGGCAGTACCAGCAGTGTAGTGACCTGTCGACCGAGCCGCACGTAGACCCGCACTGGTGTGATCAGCACTGTCGTGACTCGCGCACCGCCGTGTCGACAGGGTACTGGGCTACAACACCCTGTTCGAAATCGCTTACGCCCTGAAGCTGACGGACGTCATGGAGGGCTTCCAGGGGCGCAAGTGGTCCCCACCGGTCCCGCTCATGAATGGCGCTGGCAGCAGGACGTCTCACAACGGTTCGGCCAGCCCTCCACCGTCCGAGCACAAGTAGTGCGGCGACCGTGCCTGCAGACCGTGCTGCCACAGTCCCCGGCGGTGACCGTGCTGCCACAGTCCCCGGCGGTGACCGTGCTGCCACAGTCCCCGGCGGTGACCGAGCCGCCACAGTCCCTCGGCGGCGACCGTGCTGCTACAGTCTCCGGCGGTGGCCGTGCCGCCACAGTCCCTGGCGGTGACCGCGGCGCCACAGTCCCCGGTCCCCGGCGGTGACCGAGCCGCCACAGTCCCTGGCGGTGACCGTGCCGCCACAGTCCCCGGCGGTGACCGTGCCGCCACAGTCTCCGACGGTGACCGTGCCGCCACAGTCCCCGGCGGTGATCGTGCCGCCACAGTCCCCGGCGGGGACCGTGCTGTCACAGTTCCGACGGTGACCGAGCCACCACAGTTCCGACGGTGACTGTGCTGCCACAGTCCCCGGCGGTTGACCGAGCCGCCACAGTTCCCAGCGGTGACCGTGACGAGATCGGTACCGGCGTTGCGCGTGACAACGGTGGGAGAGGGGGTCATCAGAGTCGCCGAAGGGGTGTCTCGCGGCCGCCGTGCATAGCGGTGCCTGAGTGATGTGATACGTTACCAATGGGGAGGGGAGGGAAGGGACTCGCATAATATGGCGTATCGCGGCAGGCCAATAGCGCGGTCTTAATCCACGTGTCGTAGCCGGAGTTTGTGAGCTGGGGTTGCAAATCGAAATGGAAGTTAAACAGTTTCCGATGCATAATGGGGCATAATCCGAGCTGACCAGCAATACGTCTTCCCCGTGAGGTTATTACAGATGTGGTAAGCACGTCTCATCTTCGAAGATTCCCACGTCCATGTACGTGCGCTTTGACGCCTTTCCACCGGAGCATGCCCTGGGGCCTGTTCAACACACGCGCAGTTCCAGGACAAGCCTTTGGCTTCTATCGTCATGCATGTTTGCGGTCTGTCTGTGTTACAGGAGTGGCTATGTATACGATCACGGTTGGTTGCGCTCGGGAAAGGAAATAGTCGCGGGAGCTATGCCTGATTTATGTAGCGTTCACCCCCATTGAGAGCCCGCCAAACAATGTCTGCCGCATCACTGCCACATGATGAAACAGAGGCAGTGCTTCACCGTAAGCAGCGTCTGCGCATGAATAGCCATGTCTGATACCTGATTGTACGTTGTGCTTACGTTTGGAATTCACCGTATACTATGGTGTGGGTCGGTGGGTGATCGTTCGTTGCCTGATTACATGCTGGTAGTAATGTGGAGGCGAATAGCCCGAGCGTCGCCACAAAGTATCAACAAACAGGTACCTCTGGAGTCCAGCCGAAATGTATCGGTATGCAGATGAGCTGATATCATGTCCCAGTGCCTAGCCAGCCACGGCAGTGCATCCCCGTACGGCTGCGATATGTGACCACATGCGGGCGCAGTGGCCAGCGGCCCGAACAACCAATCAACCTGTACTCGTGTGTCCCAGGCACGGACCGCTTCAGCTGACCGCCGGGCTCGTGCGTGAGGGTCATGTAAAGCACGTGCCTGATGCCAAGCGGGTATCTGGACCCATGAGACCAACTGCTAAGGCTATTTGTGTATATTATAAAAGCAATCATCTGTGTGGTGTGAGCTGCCAGCGTGCGGATGTGGACGATAGATGACATTCTGCACCAGAACGCCGGCTCGGAGTTCACGCACTCCGTATTCCGCAACTCATGCACTCACGCACTCCGGAACTCCTCGCTGCATTCATGTGGACATGGTCAGTGTCTACGTTCAGGCAATGATCGGAATGCTTATGGATGACTGATGCTAATGTGATTTGTACCTACGAAGTACAGGATATGAAGCAGCTGCCCATGTGATTCCACAACCCTGTCGGTAGGTTTGCAAGCGGGCAGCGACGTGGAGAGGTGACAGTCTGCCGGTAGGGCTTCTCCCACCTGAACTGAGTCTGAACAGTACATGATACGTCGACAAAACCACGTTGTCATGATCTCAACTCAGTGGACGTTGAAGACAGCTTTTTACAGCAAATGCGTGGTATGGAGTTGTAGGGAACTGGGTCTGCGCCTGCTCACAACACTTTTTATTCAATGCTGCGTAGAACGAGCAAGATGCATCCAATGGGCGTGATTTGACAACAACAAAAAATCTGAGCGCGTGACATGTCTAATTTTGTGCATCATCTTTGCCAAAACATATTCACGACGGCTGTACTGCAATGTGGCCCTCACCTCTCATTGGGCCCGTGTTGAGACCAAAGTCGCCGGTTTCCTGCATCACCACAAACTGAACAAAAAGGGGAGGGTATCAAATGAATCGGAAACGTGCCAACATATTCCGTACAATTAAACTGCAACCGAGTTTGGGGGAGCCCACGCAAGGTTTCTCAGTCTAAAGGTTATACGAACCCGGCAACCAGTGCGTAATCGCGTTAGACAAGATTTTCTACTGGATGCGGCGTCTTATCGGCTAGATTACTGGGCTAATGTAGCTCTCCTCCATATCATGACCTCCTGCGAAAAACCGATGTCAGGAAATCCAAGAAAGTAGCTTATGCTGCATGTCATGGGTGCTTTGCAACGCGCTCAGCTGCTGGGGCCATATGGTGTCACCTGCCCGTCGCCCTATTAAAAGGGCGGGCACCGCAGGGGGCGAACCCCATACTTCTGGTTTCCCAAAGTTACCCGGTGTAAAACGCAGACGCGTCAACCACCACACTATTGGCACCCAAACGTAATTTATGCTGTAATATCTTCACTGACTTTCGCTATTCAGATATGTAAGGAAGGTATACAGCAGTAATTTAGTGAGGGTTGCTGGCGTAGCACAACCTGTTAACAGTGCTGAATTCGATACCTGTGCAAAATCTATTGTCGTTGTCATGGTTACCAGTTTGCACAAACTTGTGGCACGGCGCAAGTTCGCGGAATAAGGAGCAAGGCGTATAGAAGAACATGTAACCTTGTCCTATAAACAGGCGGAAGGGCCCATCCCTAGCAACGATTAAGCAACGCAGTTCAGTTTGCAGTTTTCTAAGTATGACTCTAGGCACCAGTGTCAGCATGTTGTGTCGGAGGCCATCGTTTTTTGAGCATATGTTTATGATGAAGGGCTCCGTCGATGTAACAGTGTCAGCGTGCCGCACACGTTCCGCGGAGCCGTTAGTTGCCGGCCGCCGCCCGTGCCCACTGTGGATCGCCGTGCAGCGCTCCTAACAAACCGCCGCTTTTCAGAATCCAGAGACGCTAGGGGCACGTTTTTAGTGTGCGAATACGCGCAACAGATGCCCCAGAGGCTTGCGAGAACTTTGGCGTAATTGTACCACATACCGGAGAGGTACCTTCAGTAAACCTTAGGAGAGGTTCACAACCCCCCCCCCCCCCCTACATTTAAGATGGGTCACGTCTTAAGTTATGAAAAGTTAAATTTAAAACAATACGTGATAACCAATTATCTCCAAGAATCATACACATGAATTCTTCGGGCAGCAGCGCGGTAAACGCGTCTCATTTCAACTGACATTTTGTTGCCGCCCACCGGTTTCCGGGCAGAAAGTCAACTTGCAGCTTGGTAAATGCTTTTTGTTGACATCGATATGACGACTTCCATATTGTCGACATGTAAAAACACCGACGAGCCAAAAATCGAACTGGCTAAATGGCAGACTGCAAAACAGCGGCATGCCAAAGTTGTGAAAGGCTAAATGACGAACTGGAAAAAAATGGCGGCAAAGGCAAAGTCGATGAGCCAGGGTCGAATTTGTGGACTACTTACCGGTGACGCGTACAAAAGATAACACGCCAACTTAAGGACGTGTAAATGGTGAGCAACTTACAGAGAATGACCCGTATTTGAAGTTGTTGAGGCAGCCTTCCCACAAGATGGAAAACCTCACTTGTAACTGTTGGTATGTTTCTAAACGTCAAGTGCTGTTCTAGGCAAAGCATGTCTATTTCGTAATTATGCTCCTCAATACGTCATCGTGTGGTAATGTCACGGAACGATTTTGTGGCATGAAGATCGCTGTCAGACTTGCAGTGTCAGAGTTGCTACCGTATTTTACGGACTATTTACGGATTTTACGGACTATTCTCATGCGTCTTCTAAGCTTGTTTCAATTCGCCAACAGGTGGTTTCTGAACAGACGCGTGTGAAATTGGCCGAACATCTTCATGCCCTTATGTTTTGGCGCTTTCTCCTGTTGTTCTTTTATACTTTTTCGGGTTCTCTTATGCTTCTCCGGCGTGTCTTTTGCTCGCATTTACATTCACGACTATGCTGATTTTCTCGAGTTGCTCAGTCCCAGGCTCATTTCTGCCGTGAATAATAGAACTGCCCAAATGTTTGCATTAGGTATGACAAAACGCGCTTCGTATTCGAAACTTGCATTAAGCACTTCAAGCTGGTCGAAAGCCAACTGCTATCCGTTGATGTAACGTTCCTTGCTGACGTGCTTCAGTTGCGAAAAAATCAGTGGTCATATTTGCTTTGCCCTTGAACACGACATTGCCATTTGGGAGGCGAAAACTGCTTGGCGTTTCTATCGCACCATGCATGTCTGGATGACTTCAGAATGAGTGGCGTAAAAAAGTCTGCACAAGCTCACTTGCGCCTAGCAGGTTTTAAGAAGGGCATAACTGTGGACTGTACGTAATGGTCGTAAAAGTGACTACCTCAGTTGAAAATTCCATACAAATTAGGACTAGTCTCTTTGGTTGTCTTGTTGAATAAATGGCGACATGGGAAAATATCACCATGCCAAAATGACGAGAGCCTAAATGGTGAGATGAAAAAGCGACAAGTATTTTGAAAACTAAACCAGCACCTGTCTTATGTGGAAGGCGCGATGTCGGCAAACATTCCGTAGCGACGTGGAACAAAACAGATCTATACAGGGGTGTACTTTCCTATTAAGTTGTGGGCGGGCTTCAGTCCCTCCTCTCCCCCCCCCCCCCGCCCTCTCTCCCTGACATCGGCACCAGCCTCAACAACTTTGAGAGAAAATTGGGACAATACCAGGCGAACCTCGTTTGTTGGCAAATTTTGGTCGCAGGCTTCATAACTGTGCACGGTCCTCCACAGCACATTTTCTGAAACCCCGCCCAGGTTCGGTTCCTGTTCGTTTATGGTGTATTGCGTCCAGCACGACCCTCCGTGCCCAAAAAGGCCCCCGTTTCTTTCCGTCTGCCGCAAGAGGCCCATTAGCTGCCGCGTGAAGCTGACGCCTGACATCCGTAACCGCCTACCTGAGCGAAGAGCCTGCTTTTCTTACCACGCTTTTTGTGATATCATGGCTTATCACCGCCTCGCTAACTGGAAAAGCAGATTAGTTAGAATGCATCGAGACATCTGCAGCGCTTGCTTTTGTTTGCTTTGTGCGGCAGCGAAAGTTCTACGCGATGACAAAGCAGAAGAAGGTGACAAACACCCCGCACAAAATCAGATGTGACTTAAACGCTATGGAGAAATGAAGTTTTGGGTAAGTGCCCGCGCTAAGTAGTAACTGCTTGCGAGCCCTGGGTGTCCACCCGATCATCAGATTGGAAAAGTCCATATAAAATAAATGTGGTTAATTTGAGTTCATTGATTATTTATATATATATATATATATATATATATATGTATATATATATATATATATATATATATATATATATATATATATATATATATACTACTGGTTCCGCCGAGGTCGTGGGGCTGCGGGTGACGGCCTGGCCTGCGCCATCTGCGCGGCACTGCTGTCGGTGGGCCTGTCAAACCCGGCCAACACCGAGGTGCTGCTGATCCGGCTGCAGGGTGCATCGGTGACTCTGGCCGTGTGTTACCACCCTCTCGACGACGACGTTGCAATTGACAGAATAGCTGTTAGCCTGTCAGCAGTGCAAACGCTGAACTACGGAACGGTTTTCGTTGGAGATTTCAACCTCACTGAAATAAGTGAACCACCGGCGGCCAGTGTGTCGTTTCCGACCTGCGGAGAGCGTCGAACAATGCCTCCAGATTCGTCGACACCTGCGGCTAGCTGGATCTGAGACAGTAGGTCTGCCAAACCACTAGAGGAGAAAGCATTATGGACCAAGTACTGTCCCAACGCGCGCCTTCACAGGTCAATGTATCACAGGTCATCTGAACTCCCCTCAGTTTGCCGGTAAGCGGCATTCAACTATCAGAGGGCTGACTTCAACGTTCTGCGCCGGAGTCTCTCGCTGATCCCGTTGGAGCTGCTGGACGTCGTCGCAGTTGACCAAGCAACGAACACCTCCATACTACTTCAGTCCGCCATTGCCCATCGCGCCCCCACGGTGACTCTCCGGTGCCGACCGCCGCCTGGTTCGGTGGTGCGGTGCGAGCTGCTCGCCGGCTGAGAAAGGCAGTTCTCCGACGACGGCGGAGAAGCTGCGGGCTAACGACTGCGGCTGAGTTTGCGGACAGTAGACGTGATGTAAGTCCGTGTCCAAATCCAAGTCCACTCGATATTTACATTAACGCACCGAAGACTTCAAGACTGAGCCTTAGCGGCACTGGTCACTTTTAAAACGTGCCACGAAGAAGTCATGCACATCCAGCCTGTCTAACCCTTCCAGCCTGTCTAACTCTAGGCAGACACTCGTTTCGGATGTCGTAGCTCGCGTTAAATGTGGCTCGTGGTTCGCACTGCTGCGTTAAATCACGCTTTTGCTTTGAAATTGCTAATTTTTTGTGTGCGAAACCCTTCCGTTGCACCACGCTACCCAGTCGAGTCACTGAAGCAGCTGAGAGCGTTCGAGGCATCCGTGCAATCCACGATAACAACGGTAGGCCCCAACAAGACGTGTGGGACCGACAATATCAGTGTCCACATAATTACCGAGTGCGCGGACGAGTTGCTTGCCTCGCTGATCAAGATTTGTAAACTCTTGGCGACTTTTTGGCGTCCTTCCGGGGAGATGAAGGCAGGGAAACATAGCACCAATTCTCAAGAAAGGGACACAAAAGGGGCCGTCAAATTATAGAAGCATGCCCCTGCTTCCTCCTCTCGGGGAGATACTGGGACAGGTCGCCCGTGATGAGCCGTCCAGCCATGCCTTGCCTGCGTTGTTCCCTCATCGGCATGGTGTTAAGCCTAGGGGTTTGTGCGGCACTGACTTATGTGTTTATTTTAAGTTGCCTTGGAGGGTCATGTCGGACGGATACCAGACGGGTACCATTTACACTGATTTTTCGGCTGTTTTTCAGAACGTCAGCATGATCCATGAGCTCCTAATCTACAAGCTTAAACATTCACGCCGTTTGAGGGAATCGGCACTCCAATGGTTTGTCTCGTATCTGTTCGTCAGACGACAGTGTATCTAAGCGTATTAGGCGCTTACACGTATTGCTCTAATTATCTAGTTAACTGATATCAAGTCTATTATCTAGTTAACGACATCAAGGTCTACTATCTCGTTAACGATATCAAGACGCTTTGCTAAGGTCTCTGATAAAGTTCTGCTGACCTTCAATGACATTTAGTTTGCCTACTTTGTGCCTTATGAATGTGCGCAGTACATCATCCTTCAATTTCTGTAAGCTGACTTCTTCATTAACACTGGAGGGTTCAGGAAAGTTCTTGCTGATACCTGGAAATATAAACGACAGATTCGGGATGTGACCCCAATGCGACTGATCTTCGTTGCTGTTTTCTGCGTCTGGTCCACCGAGGTCACGAGGTGCGTTCGCCGGTCCTGATGGTGCTGCTGCGCTGTCTGTTGAAGCTGGTCGACCTTGATCCGGTGCAGTCGCATTACCAGTTGTGTTGCTACCACCACACAATTTTGAGATGAAGTGTTTCCACCGTTTGCCATATGCAAAACGCTCAACTCCTGCCTCCACGTGGAGTAAAATGTACATAGATGCTGACTGCGCCTGTACAAAGTTCACACCTTTGATTGCAAGAAGTTCTGCGGCATTAGAGTCTATGGGACGATAAATTATTCACTCTTCTGATTTGTTCGATGTAACCAAAGACCTAATGTGCAGGGCCCCCAAACGAATGAATGTGCCCGAGCAGGTCAAGAGATGGGGCCCGATAAGGACGTAGAGCCCCCCCCCCCCCCAAATAAAGGTACCAAAAACTGAATGTGGAGCGCCCCCGAACGATCGAGAGTGCCCGAGATGAGATTCATAGATGGGACGCCCGACAAGAGCTTAGAGCCCTCCGCAAGTAACAGGGAATGGGAGAGCCTTAAGTCAACGCCGAGGGCCCATGCGCATACCGCGAGTAGGTCGGTAGGTTAACCAAAACCAACGCCGGACAACTCAATCGAACTAATTTCTCAAGAGATGCACGAGTACATAGCCCGGACGTCTAATTTTAGTCTCTTAATTTATATATATATATATATATATATATATATATATATATATATATTACGCTTTCTACGTTCGTGCGCGCGTGCGTGCGTGTGTGCGCGTGTGTTACATGCCGTGCGTCCGCTCCATGGTCCCTGACTCTGAGCAGCCCTGATGTCCTGGTGACATCCGATGATGATACATTACCCAAGATGCGAGCCCTGCAGACAGTAAGATAGCTTTGCAAAAGGCATTAAGGACTGAACGGTGAAACTTGACGGAGCTTGCCCAGAAATATGCCAACAACAGCAGTATCTCCTCGGATTTGGTCCACTTTTTTCCCAGTTGAGGAGGGAGGGTTGCAGCCCGACTTGGAGGTGGGGAGAGGGACGCCTCCATCTGAGAAGAAAACTTCACTTCTATCAACAGACCTTAACCTGATATTACCCGATCGGCCAGCCAACCGCAAAGAACTTGCACGTGATGGCGTTACCTGGCCCCGATCGGTCAGCCAACACTGGACACCTTAACCTGATGGCGTTCCTGACCCCACCCGGTCAGCCAGCACTAGGGACCTTAACCTGATGACGTTACCTGGCCCCGCTCAGTCAACTAACAGTAGATACCTTAACCCGATGGCGTTACATGGCCCCGATCGGTCATCCAGCACTAGACCTTAACCTGCTTGCGTTACATGGCCCCGACCAACACTGGCGGCCTTAAACTGATGGCGTTACCTGGCCCCGCTCGGTCAGACAGCACTAGATACCTTAACCTGGTGGCGTCACATGGCCCCGCTCCGTCGCAACGCGAGCCCTGAAGACCTTGCACCTGATGGCTTTACCTGATCCCAGTCTGTTAGCGCGAGCCCTGGTGACTCGGCTGGCCTTACACCCGACAGTTCTACCGGACCCCGATCATCCACTGGGCTCCGATAGCACGGATGACCTTATACTAAACGTTACTGGCTCCAGATCATCCAGCGCGAGCCATGGTGGCGAGGATAATCCCAGTTGTCAACGCGGCGCGCCGGAGCTCCAGCAAACTTCGAGCGCGCCAGAAATCATTTTAACGCAACACAAAATTACGTCCACGTGTATTTCATACAGATATGCAGCGGATCAATAGTAGCGCATCGTTTCGTTTCGCGCAGCGATGCGATCGTTTTGGCAGGGCCGGCGGCCGGGCGGCCCACCCTGACCGCGCTGGCGCGGCACCAAACGCTGTCAAATGGAAGGAAGGAGCGCCGCGCTCCAGACACTGTCCGCCGCCGAGGATCCGGGCATTCAGTCGCACCCTGCGACACAGCGCATTTTTAACAGGAAAATAGGTGTGCTTCTATTAACGTGTCATCAATAAAATCCGGCACCAACCCACGCTGTAACACCCGCTATCTCCCACTCCCAACATTCGACCTCAACGTCAATGACATCAACTTACGACAGACAGGCTTTCGCGCGAAAGGAAAACGAGTTCAAGAAAACCGCAACCTCACCCGTCCGAAAGTATCTATATACAGCAGCACCACTGGCAGTGCCCCAAACACCAGATTCCGACCCATTGCGACGCATCGCGCACACGACACACCACCCCCCGGCGTCGCCCTGGGCCTGCCGCCCCGACACCCGCGCCGGTCAAACACTGAGCGCACGGGGCCACCGGCCGCTACTTCCTCTGTCGCAGCTGTTTCTTGGTGTTCTGGTCCACCTCCGGTAGCTCAGACATGTCCTCTTCGTCGCGTTTCTTGCCTACAAGGACAAAGCTCGATGTCAGGCCGAATCACGCTGGAAAAAGAGATAGGACAGACATGCAGAGACCCGACAGTCAAACAAAAGGCCGGCATCGTCCCACCGGAGCCCGACATCTAGCGGTCTGGCCAAGCACCAATGCTACCTGAACATAACGCCAGGGTGTATGCCATACCAAAGCCCACGACGAACGACGAGCGATGTGACAGACAAGATGCATACACAACACAGGAGGTTAGTGACTAGATAACGCAACACCTGCACTACCGTGACTGGTACCAACCGTGCAAGCGGCACGCACAGCCCGGCACCACTCCTGTTAGCGTCCCATGCAAGGCTCTAACGAAGCGGACGGGGATGGCAGCAGTGGCGCACGGCACGGGGTGCAGTGGGCGGACGGACGTCCCCTAGCGGGCGACCCCCACCGCCGCCAGCGGCCGGCCACGGGCGGCGCGCGGCTCGGCCGGGAGTCAATCACCCCGGCACGGCGCGCAGCCGCGCGTGCAGCAGCGCACAGCGCAGGAGGCGAGACACAACTGCCAATCGCGTCCGAGCCTTTCCTGATGCCGTGCGCGTCACAGCGTGGCATCGGGAGACCCCGATCTCAACAGTGAGGGCTTAAGCATGACACGAACATAACCCATCGCCGTCCCGGAAGCCGCGACAGGAAACGAGAACGAATGACTGGGCAGCCGGCCCACTCAGAGCCAGCGCGGTCAAGGCAGCACAGGGACAGCGCAAATGTAAGGCAATGGACGCTAATCTGCAGTCACAGACAACGGTCACTCACTCTTCTTCTCCTTGGGCTTCTTGTCCTGCTTGGCGGCGGTCACCTTCTTCAAGACGGGCTTGGCGGGCGCCTGCTCGCGCCTGCGCCTCAGGTGGTAGGTGATGAAGTGCCACATCATCCAGGCTTGCAGCAGGCAGATGGCAGCGAGACAGTTGACCCTGGGGCACCGACAACGCATGTTTTACCTGCCGATACCTCGCTCTCACTCCATCTCTCTCTCCGGAATAACATTTCGCAGCTGCAGGGCTACAGCCAGTGAAAACTCGTGTGGTTTCTTCAATTTCAGCATGTACAGATTACACAGCTGACACTGGAGCCAGCTCTAGGGACTGCACATAGCCCACCCTGATATTGGGTCCTAGAACTAGAAGTATCATACACCTGAAGTGAACCCAATCACCACAGACAGCATACAACTGCGCGCTTATAACGCATTCCCCAGCCACAGGCATCCTACCATAAGCAGCTGATCGAAGCAGTCCTGTACAGTATCGCATGGCATCAGACTAGAACTAATGATCAGCAGAAACATGCCTGGGAATCACAGCGTCACCAGATGCTCACATCGAAGCCCAGACAGGGAGCACAGGTACAGGGGGAGGGGAACTACAGCTGGGACCTGGGCTGCTCCAGCCCGGGGCAGCCGTCCGTCACACCACCACTCTCACCTGACCAGGTAGGTGTTGAAGTTGCCCGTGGCCAGGTCCAGGCCTGGCTTGTCGCTGAGCGCCAGGCCGTACCAGAAGGTCAGCACCGCCACCACGATGGTGGACAGGCGAGCCAGCGTGAAGAGCACGTTGAACAGGACGAACCCTGGCCGGCCCAGAACAGTGGGCTTCACACACGGCACCGACCCACGCGGAGTGCCAAACGTCGGAGATAGCACGGCGCAGCCAGACCCAGCAAAGGTCAGGCAGCTGGGCCAGATCCAGCAAAGGCCAGGCAGCTGGGCCAGATCCAGCAAAGGCCGGGCAGCTGGGCCAGGTTCACAAGTTACATGGCGCAGACAGATCCAGCACAGGCCGGGCAGCTGAGCAAGGTTCACAAGTTACAGCCATGTAACAAGGCACAGCCATGTAACTTGACCATTACAGGGTCAGGCCACAGATAGGTCACAAAACAGAGCCACTCCCTGAAGAGATCACACAGTACAGGCAGACTCCATAAAGGTCAGCCAGACCCCACAGATGTCAAACAGTGGAGTCAGACTCCACAGGTGTCACGCATGACAGCCCGACCCCAAATCTCGCACAGCACCGCGGGCCGCACTTGGGCCGGCCGCTAGCGGGCGCCGCTCACCGTTGGCGGCCAGTTCGGTCTTGTCGGCGAAGTGGAGCAGCCGCGACGCGTGCACCACCGCCTCCACCGTGTAGTGTATTACCAGCAGCACCAGGGCCACCCGCGTCATACTGCGGCGCAGGGCGAAAGTCAGACTGAGGGGCGATCAGATCAGACTGAGGCTGGGCGATCAGACTGAGGTGCGGGACATACTGGTCAAAGTATCCTACAGTCAGCTGATCCGCGTTATACAGGGTAACACGGGGTACAGGTGAACGGTGCAGCTTGAGGCGAAGGGCGGCCGGCGTGCCGCACAAGGGGAAGGGGAGGGCGACAGACTGACGTCAGAGACGCCGCACTGAGGCTCAGTTATCGGTCAGGTCGATCAGCAGGATGACAACCAGCGGACGTTCTTCTTTCTGCAGAAGCCGCGTAAGGTACGGACAGACACATAATACACACATTTCACGTCAGCTGCGCTGTCGATTGGCGCCACGATATCACACAATGACAGTCATACGGCAAATAGGGAATGCGTGCCACCAGCAGAAGAATACCCACTTGGTGACGTAGGCTGCTGTGATGAAGATCAGGTAAAGAGTGGCATACTGGATGCGGTTAGCCCAGTCCTCCTTCCGGACCTGCAACGCCAGGACGGGCTGTGTTAGTACGCGATTGATCCAGTATATGGAGGATATGCCGCCTATCGTACTGCAGGCCTACGGAAGGATGCCGGCGAGGCATCAGCATCACCGCTGAAATCATTGTTCTGACTATCGTCCTCGGCTGGTGTTGGCATGAAGATCCGCTGCAGTTTCAAATCATGTACAGCGTTGCACACAGCCTGATCCATGTCATATCACCTCAACCCAAGAGCAGAGCCAACAGAACAGCAAACAAACGTCACGTGTCAAGTCCCGATGGGACATTAGCTGTAGACAACGCACGGAACTCTAACGATTTGCCATCGACAGCCACGGGACCACATCGTGCAGACCGTTTCCAGGTCACCTTCTGGAAATACAGCTCCGGGAAGGTGTGCAGCCAGTAGGAGATCTGCGTGACGAAGAAGAACTTGTACATAAACATCATCTGCGTGTGACTGTCTGGGTAGTCTTCCCACAGCGAGGTGATGTTAGTCAGAATCTTCTCCCTGAAACGGCGCCAGATAATGATGCAAGCAGCTGATGCAACGGGTACGGTGAAAGCGTAGCACGGCACAACCATTGTTGTATGACCTATCCAAACGTGTTCTCAGTACACTGTGGTGAGCAGGATATGAACACCAGTGCAGGGAGCAGACCGAAATTCCCTATAACTCTTTGTGGTCATGGCAAGCCTTTGGGGTCACAAAGGTCATGACTGGTATGGGTGGAAAAGATATAGTCTGTCATCTGAGCACAGTTCCTTGCATGCGAGACATCTGGTGGTTGCCCATGTGGCCTGGCGATACTTTAAAATGGCATACAAAGGCAACGAAACTAAGCCGAATATTGATGCACTAATTTTCAACTGGCATAACTTTGTGTGACCCAGGCATCACATGTCAAATGTTCTAAACACCATGTGTAGCGTTTCTCAACGTCACGACGCGAGTGATATGATGGTTCTGCATTACATAATTACCCCACTCATGAATATACTACCAGACGTCAGGCTTTTGGTGCTTATGCTTGAGAAGTATACTAGCTCAATTATTTTCCATCTACATCAAGGCATGCTTGTAAATACCACAACACAAGCTACACCACACATTCAGCCAGTGCGCTGACCTGTAGATGATGTGTCCGCCCCAGGCTACCGAGACCAGATAGAACACCAGTAGCTGTCCAGATTCGGTGAAGCGGCTGTGCCTGGTCTTGCTCAAATGCAACCTCTTGTTGATTTTCTGAAAACGTCAGCATGAAACATAAGCCTTTTTTAACACAGCCACGAACTGCCGCAATACAATTATTTACAAAACAATGCAGCAATACCACACAAAGGTTTAAAATAACAAGACTATCTCCGAGGCGTGAGACCATGCTTGGTCCATCGGAGGGGGGACGTAGAGGCCACGTGGTTAGCGCCTTCGGCTCCCATGAGGGGCCCTGGGTTCGAACCCCGGTCGCGTCATGGCCGCCGCTGAGCGCTCATATCGCCGCAGGAGTCGCTGGCGCTCCAAAGCAGGGTGCGTGACGACGTGCGTCAAATTACATTCAAACCACCGCTAGCGACGCACATCGCCTGTAAAACATTCATAGCCATCTAGATGCCAGGTGCTGAATGGATGAGAAGATCACATTGTCTGGAAAGCTACTCACATCGATGATGAATTCCTGGACAATGGCGTGTATGACTATGCAGATGAGGAAGTAGAAGAAGATGACGCACAGATCCTGGATACCATTTGTGTACAAGAAGATGGGTGGTTCGTTTTCGTTCTCAATTGTGACGTTGTGCTGGAGAGCAATGAATTTGGTGGCAAATGGAGATGTGGCCTGCAATAAACAAGAGCATGTTAGCTATAATACCAGCATCACGGGTGAACACGTTAGCTACAACGCCGGCATCACAGGTAAACACGCTAGCTATAACACCCGCATCAACGGCGAACACGTTAGCTATAACACAGGCATCACAGGTGAGCGCGACATAATGCGAAGGAAAACAGTCACCCAAATTTAATGGTAATGTTAGAAGAAGTCGGATGACTTCTAGTATGCCACTTCTGGTACAACAAACCGTAACTATGTCAATAGCAATGACAGACTGCACTGTGGAACCACACGAAGGTATGGCGACGACGACAGCTATCAGACGGATCGAACTTGCTTCAGCCACACAAGATGGTCATGGATAAACCCACTTCCAAGTCAAGCATTAAGCCGTTGCTCATTTTGACACTAGTTCATATTCACCGTTCTTCATAACGCAAACAGAAGGAGGGGGATGGGTTCGTGGTGGATCCGGAGGAAGGGGGAGGGGGAGGCACGGGTTCATGTGCCCTTTTTTAAGCTATGATTTTTCATTATTAAAGTTTATGGGCCTCGATGGATCCAATAAACCCCGTAGCGGAAATAAATGGCCGAGCGGACGGTTCTTTAATAATACAACGAAAAACAACGCACGTCTTTGGGCCTGCAGGCAACCGAATGGGCCACAAGTAGAATGACCCTAGCACAGACAAAAAATAACTTTTTGTTGATTGAGGGCTGGCACTCAGGGGTTTTACGGTTCATCTCGTCGTCCAGGAGCCCTAAGCTGGTGCCATGGAGTCTGCTTGCCGTGGCAATTCGATCGCTCAGGAACATCCTACGTTTTCATAAACATACTCCGATTCGTTTGCATGGGTGGTTTTGGATTCCGAGCACCTGCTAAGCGTAACATGTTGCATGTACCCTGAACCCATCGCCCAAGACGTGCCGCCTACTTCAACGCGTAACTTTGCACGCGCCCTTTCGCCAGACAGGAATCTGAAGGGTTTACGTGCCGCATAACGTTGCGGCACGGCCGCCCCGGGCCTGGGTTGACCCTCGTTGGCCAGTAGCCAGCTGACCTTTCCCTTTCAGTTGGGTCAAACAATGGGCCCACTATTGGACACGTACCCAGTGCCGTTGGATCAGTGTCTAGCAATGCTAACCAAAAGGAGCACTCTCGATCAACAGTGGCCTTCCACGGATTATTCCCATTCGCACAAAAAGTTCTGCACTAGTGCCGTGGCCCCATACGTCAACCCTGCCAGGGAACTCTCGGTTGCTCAGGGGTCCTCACAGTTCGTCTCGGATCCATTCGCCTTACTCGGAGGGCCCTGCACATTTACTGGGGGCCATATCAGGTAACCCTACGAAGTGCTCGATGCTCACAGGTCCATTTCATTGGTCAACTGCCCTTTCCGCTTGCTCCCCTTTGCGGAGAACCCTACATTCTTGTCGGGCCGTTTCCGTTAACCTGTCTCGGCACTCTTGATCGCACGAGGGTCCGCCACGTTGGTCTTGGGCACTTCATGTTTACTCGGAGTTCCTCCGCTGTTGCCGGTGACCCTATGCGTTCATCTGCCACTCTCGATCGCTGCTTCCACAGTAGTCCTGAATTCTTCCCGTTTGCTTGGAGGGACCTGCACTCCGGCCGGTGTACAATATGGTCACCCGCGTGGGCACTCCCGATCGTTCAGATGCCCACCACATTGGTCATGAGTTCTTCTTCTTTGCTCAGCAAAGAATAGGAACCAACACTGTTACAAGACTGAACAAGAACCTGTGCAGCCTCACTGAAGAGGCTCCACGGTTGATGGGAGCCTCTGTTGATCTGCCACAGCAACTCCGATCGCCCAAGTCCTGTCTCTATTGGTCTACGGTTTTCCAATTTCGTCGGACCGGCGTTCATTGTATTTCCCAAGCTCAAATATAGCGTCCTGGCTTAATGAATCTGTGTGCACAAGTGTGAGATCTACACAAGCTCAAGGGGACCATCCCACCTTTTTGTATTTTCACTTGTTACATCAGATGTGTACGCTGATCAGTAAAGCCAGTTTTCTCAAAATCCTTCCAATTACCTCACAGTTTTGATTTGAAGTAGCATACCATGTGAGAGAAATCTCATTTGACCCCCAGCCCACCGTGGGGAAAGAAATATATTGCACTTGCATAGCTTTTTCGACATGTGTACTCTGTAATCTTCACAATACACCAATGTGCCAAAATATTTGTGCAATAAATGTTTTGGAAGTATGAAACACTGTTCAGACAAAAAGGTATACAAACATGAAGCTATTATCCTATAAATTCAATGACACATTACACTATGGCTTTGATTTCTCCCCAATAGTATTTCCCACAGGAGCTCTTTCTGAGGTGCACTGTGGCTGTGGGAATTGGAACATCACATGATCCATGCTACCCCATGGAATCAAACCTCTACCAACCCAATTCTCCATAACAGGCTCTTGCCTGTTGGGCCAATCACAAATGTTTCTTTAATTCTTGCTAGTAAATGTGCAAATGTTATTCACATGTTTTCAAGCACCCTTGTCTTACACATTCCTTGATTTTGTAACCAAAATTTTTTCACATGACTATTAATCCTGTAGAAGGCCCATGTGCCTCCTTGCCTCTGGGGCAAGGAGGCACATGACCCTAATGCCCCCTTGAGGTATTATTTAAAACTGTAGAACCACAAAACTGCCAACCAAGGCACCTATCAGAATAAAGCTGTCTATGTAAGACACCTCCTTTGGAACCATGTAACAGCAATGATAATAATAAAGCAGTAAAATCATCTTATCTCATCTTTCAAAATAAAATAACTGCTCTGTCTAACATGCAGCAGCATTCACAGTACAAGCAAATAGCAAAAGATGGTGCTGACTGCTGATTGGTAGACAAGTCAGCTTGTCACTGGGTGGAGCCCTCTCTTCCATTAGTTAGGTCTAATCCCCAAGAAAAATGCTAGGTTGGGACAAATCCCAGGAAAACATAGAACTCAATAGTTGGGCTGGTCTGAATATGTTCATGTCATCCTTTGTTACTGGAATTTCTCCTGAGCAGAGGTGCTGTGCTCAAACTCATATTGTGTCACTACATGAGTTCAAATAATTTTGGATGGACTGATTAGAACAGTGCCAATTACTCCATGAATAGTGTGCATGAACATTGTTCTACTAGCTAATATGCAACATCTTGGAAAAATAAGGTATTGCATGCTAAGCAGGGCAGTGTGCAGATGGTCAAGTGTCATGTGTCATTATCCTTGTAAATGAAAATGGTGGGTATATACTGTAAGCATTACCCCCTTAAATAAACTGCTCTGTATCAAATCCAGACATGATTAACAAGATACTCCCAAACTCTTCTGCATTTCATGTGGCACACTTGTATTTTGAGGCATGCATGGTTTGGCATAGCAGACATTGTGGGTACATTTACACCTTGATACCCCATTTCATAACAAATCAGCTACATAACATGCAAAACACAATGGTAAAACCTCACCCTATTATAATTTATATGCAGCAGCAGAACATGGGCTGACTCAAAAAAGCTGAGCTCTTAACCTATAACTTTAAGTAAAACAATCAGACACCAGTGCAGCCAGGTATCAGCTTGAGAACATCATCACTGAGGTTTAATCTGACATTAGGTGCCAAGAGCAGAACACATCTGTGCTGATGTACTGACAACAGAGTTTGCTGTGCTGTGCCAACAATGACCAGCAGTTTGTTAATAATGCTGATAACCAGTAGCAATAAATAAACACAGAGGAAAAGAATAAGTTCAAACGATATGGAACACACTCTCTGATAACTCAGTCACAGCAAACTGTCACCATTTACAGAGCTTGACCACATATAAGCAGGTAGGAAGTATCCAACTAAAATTCCCAAAGTTGAGTGAAATTAATCTGCATTAACGACCAGCGACTCTGGCCTGCTTTCAAAACGGTCAAATGGTAAAGCATATGTCGATATATCCCACTGCAAAAGCATTCACCAAGACCAAACATATGGAAACGAACAGGCAAGCATTACCTTGCTGCTCACGCGAGACGAATGCCGGAACTCACCTGAAACATCAGCCCGAGAATGAAGACCATGGCAATACAGGATATAATGTCTTCATGGTTCTGAGTCACAAACTCGTGACTAAAAATCGGTGGATTTTTTGTTGATTTTGTTCTACTTTTGAGCCCCATGTCGGCGACCAAACGTGCACCACGCGACCGGGTCACAGATCTGCATCAGCCACAATCTGTCTGCCAAGCGCCGAACAACTTTCCCTTCAGTGTGCCATATTCTGGGCGGAAAGAAGTCCGGATTTGATAGCAAAACCAACTATCATTGTTTTGTTTTATCATCTACCCTTCTATGTGATCTTTGATTTATATCATATTAATGAAAAATGCACAAAACATAAACGTACGCGCTGCCTTGATGTTTACACTAAGAACACACCATTTTTTAAATGTTTGCTCCATAGTTGTTGAATACATGTTCTTAAGTGCAATTGATGACAATATATCCGTATTGATTCATACTGTTGAAGCCTTCATTTTGGAAGCTTCCAAATTTGCTGTCTATTCCATTCAAAACTAATGTTTCGCAAAAGCCCAATACCGCCCAAAACCTCTGAAAAATTAGACAAAGTTGGTAGCAGTGTAACTCATGGACGCCAAGTTGTCGTCGAGTGGCAACAGCTGGCGTATGCAGCTACTTGGGAGCCGTGCCGTTTTTTTCTTTTTTGGCGACCGACACTTGATGTTACACATTTGTATGTTTGTGTATATGCAGTTTGCTGATTGTGATGTGCCACCCTTGATAATATGAAACATGAGTCTATTGATGCGTGGAATTTTTTTAGAAAGCGTTGTAGGGGGAAAACGGGCCAGCCGGGCATAAAGAGATCCGGGCAAGCATCCGCGAACTTGGGCCGTCCGCATCCACAAAGCTGATGGCTCCGTGACGTGTATGAAGAAAGCTCCATATTCGTAGTCGCATCCATAGCTACATAAAAAAATGATTTGTCCGATTCGATATGATTCGATCGATACGACTTCGACTATTTTTTTTTCTCAAGTTCATACCACGAAGTGCTTGAGATGCCGAGTACGATGATGCTCCTCGGTCCCCGCGATATTCAAGACTATGACCCCCAGTGATCTGCCAAGTTCAAGGTAGTTCCCGGAGTTTTTCGGAGACATTGAGGACATCTTGAACGTAGGTTCTAGATAGGTGGAAATGAAGTCCAAAATTTGTGCTGACATTTCTAACTCATGCTGGTCTTAAAATGCTCAACATCCAGCCAAAGTCGATTACTGAGAAACTATGCAACATGGCTTTGAACACGCGCGCTCGCAGCGCAAACCAACCTCGACGTCCGGCATTGCAGTCTCCATAGGCTGCGTAGTGATTACGGGCTAAGTGATCCTGCCAGTCCCGACACTAAGCGGTCGTCAACCAGCAGACGAAAAAGATGACCCACCCGAAATAAGTATGTTTGAACGCGTTAGGGCTTCAAAACGTACGTTCAACAAGTGGTCCGGGCGAATATTTCACCCGCGCACGATTTTTTGATTAATATGAACGGATCAGCCTGTACAAACCCTCGAAGGAATGCTGGAATCTGGTGGAGGAAATGGACAAAAAAGGTAGAATCTCTATGTTTCGCGCTCCTGTAACATTTAGTTTGAATAGGGGGCACCCTGAACATTGTTTGAAAGAACGCCCGAGTTTCATCTTCGAATGGCTCGAATGTATTTTGAAAGACATTCGGAAGCAGTACTTCACGACGGTCGTTCTCACGCGCACGGCACCCGCCGCTTGCCGTTATCTGCAGCGGCCATCGCCGTTCGGTTTTACGAAAGCGGCAACCCCGGCGCTGGCTGTCCTTGCCCCTGAGATTGCGAGCGTGCATGGCCTAAAACTGGTTATGTTATTTGTTTCACCAGCAGTTCTGCAAAGGAATTAACGCTCTCAGACCACCATGAGTTGCCCTTTTATTTTCTGCTTAATTTCGATCTACTCCATTCAACGCTTCTGAGACCTCTCACATTTTCTGGGCAGGGGGTCCCGCGGGAAGAGCTCTAGGGGCACATTATCATTACCGGTTCAGAGCTGAAGAGTTGTTCCGTCCCAGCACGGGGTGTATTCGGGCTGGCATTCTGGCGACACGGGGTCGCTGGTCGACGCGGAGGCCACTAGAGAGATACATCATGCCATATTGCAGTCTATGATCATCGGCGGGGTGGACTATAAGCAGCCCTGCAGGAGACCAAGGTTATTTAAAAAAAGAATGGAGCGTCTGGTGCTAGAGAGGCCTCGGATTTGGCGTGTCCGCGAAGGTGCGCTTTATTCAGTGATTTATTCAGCGACGAGTTTCGATTTACCTGCAAACACTGTCGATCGGTCAACTATCGGACGATAACATGGAAAATGACATTTGCTTTGCCATAGCATGTGCCCTTGGAGATTAAAAGCAAGATCAAGGGACGCGGAACTCCATATCACTAAAAGCTACCATCTGATTTTAACTTTCCAAACATCTGAATATTTACCAGAGAAAAAAACATCGTCCATTAAGAAGTCCCGCCCTTTCCATGTTACCCTTTAAGATCGAACTACCCATCAAGATCAAACTACGCCTGAAATAACGGAAAATTTCATATCACCAAAAAGGTGCCAATTTTTCGGATTTCAACATTTCAAGCATCAGAATATTCGCCAACACATTTACTGTCGTCCGTCAAAAGTCCTACCTCCTTAAGGTCACCCTTCAAGGGCAAGCTCAGGCCCAATGACGGGCAACTCCACATCACTCAAAAATTACTGATGGATTTCAACTTTTCAAGCATCTTAATATTCAGAACGCATTAACTAGTGTTCGTCAGAAAGTTCTGACCTCTCGAGGTTACCCTTCAAGCTCAAAGTAAATCTCAAATGGCGGAGAACTCAATATTAACAAAACATTATCGATCAATTTCGACTTTTCAACCACCATAATATTCACAAGTGCGTGAATTAGCGTCCGTCAAATAATCCATCCTTCAAGGTTAAAACTAAGTCTCAGATACGGAGGGGCTCCATATCACCAGCAACTTCCGGCCAGTTTCAACTTTTCAGGCATCCGAATATTCACCAGCGTATAAGCTAGCTTCTGGCAACAAGTCTGATGTCCCAAAGGTCGTCCTTGAAGGTCAAACTCAGCCTCAAATGACGGGGGAACTCTATTTTACCATGAAACTAACGCCCTGTTTCTTATTTTTAAGCTTCAGAATGCGTCATGGGTTTTTATGGCGTCATGGAACGTTTACATAACATTAAGTGGCTGCCAAACTAGCCGTGCAAAATTGCCACCCTAGCACTCACTTGTAGTGCTTCAATTTCCCAACAGTCGCGCATTTTTGTCGACGACTTTACTTCCACCGAGTCAGAACCATTACCACCCTGCAAGGGTGCACGAATGAACTTCTGCAGACCGCCGGTTAACACAGCTCGCGCACGTACGGTCCGCTTTGCCTGCAATGCCCGCGGACACCAGTCGAGCGATCGGCTAATGATTAAACTCTACAGCCAATGTGTGAGTTCTCATAGCTTCCTGTTGCTGGAAACACTCATGACACCAGCAGTATTTGAAGGTCACGAACATGTTGAGTTTAAACTATTTACTTCAAAATGACTTACAGGCAGAACAGGGCTAACGACATCTTAAAGTGCGTTTTTTTTTCTAGCGGGCCAATGCAAGGTACACATCGGCTTCTTTTTCCGTCGACGGACCGAAAGTCACTTCCGATGGAAGGCGGGTGGGGGGGGGGGGGGGGGGGCAATAACTTCTGGCTTAAGGCCAGGCAGGAATTACGTTAGTAGACTGGCTTATGCTATCCGGTGCAAAGCAAGGGGGGGGGGGGGGCATTTTGAAGTTACGTTGCGTTGATCTGGCTCATTTTTGCCGAATAAAATCGTAGCAAGCAGAGCAAACCGCAGCAGTACATAGATATATTTATTTCAACACTACACAACACGCATTCAATACGTTTTGAACGACCCGTGGGTCTCCTCACCGGGCCTTCTGCCAGACTCCTCGGGTGTCGCGAGTCCTGTGTTTGGTGTCCGTGGCAGCGGTAGCCCGGGTTCAGCTGACTTGTCGGTGACCTGTGCGATGGATGGATGGCGGGCCGCTTCGGAGCAGCAACGGGAGATCAGTCCCGGGCTCCGCTGTCCGACACGCCCTGTAGTGCTGTGTGATGTTTAGTCCTGGAACGTCTTTGCTAAGAGAAACAAAGACTCCTAGCCAATGGGGGAAGCCCCGCATATTTTGCCAAAATTACGCACGAAAACAACTTTATTCCAATGCAATTATCTCGTCCTGTACTGCGTAAAAATTCGAAGTCGGAAAACGAGCAGGCCAAGATGCGAGTCACCGGGGGGAGAACGGAGGTTGAATGGAGGCCGATTAGCGTTGGTGAAATTAATGAGCAATTGCCTTCATCGTTGATATACCGGGCACGCGAGGGGGAAATGATTCATAGTAAGTGGAATGTCGCAACGATGACAACGGAGGAATGCGCTCGAAATGGTAGTAGTGTGGTGATTTTGGTGTGGCCGATGCGAAATCTGGCAAGCAAGCACTTTCTTTGGGGCCATTATCTTGATCGTTGTCGGCCATTGGTTAAGTATGGGCTTGCTCGGGTGGAGGCGGCGATGAGCGCGTTGATCCCATTCTGATTGGAGAAAGAAACGAAAATGTAAATTGATAACTGCGAGAATATCGGAAACGGTACAAGGAAGATGATTTGCGTTCCGGTAGCATAGGACTTAAATTTGCTTCCTCGTCAGCGGTGTTGTTTTCCATGAATATTTACCTGACCTGGTTATCTATAAAAAATATTACGTGAATTTGTTGAGGATGGAAGCAGAGCGCTCGACGTACACCGTTTAGCGTTGGATGAGATGAATTAAAGAGTGACGAGAGCTTTATGCGACGAGTGAGAGTCGGTGCACATGACTGCCCCTTGCATGTTACCTTGCTTGATGTGGAGCAGGGCTGCCAGGATTGATTTTAGCCCAGCCGTACACACAGTGTTATAATTTGACAGGAGCTTTGACTAATGGTAATCATGATGTATGAAGGCGGCCCCCGTTGTGGTTATCGCGTCTGGAGCCGTCAGCATGTATAAAGGTCATACTGTTTGAACTCAGCAAAGACTCATGCGCTTCGGTTTCTGATACCTTTTGTTCTTTGTGTTTGAACAGAAAGAATCACGTTAGGTGTAGGGTCGCCCAAAAGGGCAGGGGTGCTGGAGGTCAGGCTGCAGGAAATGTCAGTGAGATTAGGCGCTCGCTGTGCTCCAATAACGCTTTGCTGATGGTCGGGTACTGAAGTTCCACGCTGTTAAGTGTGAAGCTGGGGTGGAAGTGTGCGAGGATGTTGTATGTGTGGGTTACCAACATGCGCCGTGGCGCGTGCATAAATGTGAGAAGTTGCAATTTTTGCCGTTGTGATAGGGAGGGGAGATTAGTACCTGCGAGCAGATTGCACCAGCCACTATATGGAGAGCAGCATTCTGAACGGTCTCCAGGGTTCCAATTTTTTAGAAGAAATATCACCAAAAAAGCCATTACAGTCCATCCGGGAGGTATAGGCGCATCAGGGATGTATAGAGGCGGAGGAGAGTGCGTCTGTCAGCGCCCCACTCCCGCCCTGCTACGCATTTTATCACGTTCAGTCGTGTGGCGCAACGTTGCTTAAGGCACAAAATAAGCATTGCGATTTAGACGACGGTCTAATGTCAATCTAAAGTACTTAAAACTGTGAACTAGAGGAATTATTTCACTATTTGGGTTCAGCGAGGTAGCATGTTGAACACGATTTCGCCTAGGAAAGATAACTACAGCTGACTTTGCAAGGAAAAACTGCAGTCCCTATCTGGTGCGCCATGCATGGATATCATTCATAGATAATTGGATGTAATGTAGTGCATGATCGACATTAGCATACGTACACCACACAGCCAGGTGGTAAGCATAGAGAATACTGAAAACGTAAAAATAGTATCAATGTCATTGAAAGTATCATTTATCATTACGAAGAAGAGAGTTTGGATAAGACACTGCCCTGAGGAAGACCGTGATCCTCTGCCGTTGGAGAAGAGTGTTTTCGCAACGCACAGAAAAGGTCCCCAGGAAAAGTCAGTCTGGAATTTTTTTGACATACTCGGCGAGCCGGCCGCGAACTCCGATTTCATGCAGGTTAATGGGGAGGGCACTTTTATTTACCCTACCGAAATCGGCATTTAAATCCACAAAGAGCGCTAACGTACTTGATTTACTAAAATCTGAGCTAAATTCAATCTACGTGCACCAGACTATCCGCCGTGGAACGACCGGGACAGAAGCCATTCTGAAAAGTCCAAGGGTGATTGACTTTGGGAACACCCTGATACGTCCGTTGACCATTCGTTCAAATATCTTAGAAGTACAGCTAACAAGTGTGATGTGGTGGTAGCTCGCAGGGTCAGAGGGGAGTTTAGATGGCTTAAGTATAGGAATAAGTGTGCTAGAACGTCAGAAGGAAGGAAGGACCCGTTAACACACATATCGTTTGAAAGCCGACAG
>NW_023596746.1:9711193-9741083 GCF_011947565.3 Pollicipes pollicipes
GAGCCGCGCGCCGCCCGTGGCCGGCCGCTGGCGGCGGTGGGGGTCGCCCGCTAGGGGACGTCCGTCCGCCCACTGCACCCCGTGCCGTGCGCCACTGCTGCCATCCCCGTCCGCTTCGTTAGAGCCTTGCATGGGACGCTAACAGGAGTGGTGCCGGGCTGTGCGTGCCGCTTGCACGGTTGGTACCAGTCACGGTAGTGCAGGTGTTGCGTTATCTAGTCACTAACCTCCTGTGTTGTGTATGCATCTTGTCTGTCACATCGCTCGTCGTTCGTCGTGGGCTTTGGTATGGCATACACCCTGGCGTTATGTTCAGGTAGCATTGGTGCTTGGCCAGACCGCTAGATGTCGGGCTCCGGTGGGACGATGCCGGCCTTTTGTTTGACTGTCGGGTCTCTGCATGTCTGTCCTATCTCTTTTTCCAGCGTGATTCGGCCTGACATCGAGCTTTGTCCTTGTAGGCAAGAAACGCGACGAAGAGGACATGTCTGAGCTACCGGAGGTGGACCAGAACACCAAGAAACAGCTGCGACAGAGGAAGTAGCGGCCGGTGGCCCCGTGCGCTCAGTGTTTGACCGGCGCGGGTGTCGGGGCGGCAGGCCCAGGGCGACGCCGGGGGGTGGTGTGTCGTGTGCGCGATGCGTCGCAATGGGTCGGAATCTGGTGTTTGGGGCACTGCCAGTGGTGCTGCTGTATATAGATACTTTCGGACGGGTGAGGTTGCGGTTTTCTTGAACTCGTTTTCCTTTCGCGCGAAAGCCTGTCTGTCGTAAGTTGATGTCATTGACGTTGAGGTCGAATGTTGGGAGTGGGAGATAGCGGGTGTTACAGCGTGGGTTGGTGCCGGATTTTATTGATGACACGTTAATAGAAGCACACCTATTTTCCTGTTAAAAATGCGCTGTGTCGCAGGGTGCGACTGAATGCCCGGATCCTCGGCGGCGGACAGTGTCTGGAGCGCGGCGCTCCTTCCTTCCATTTGACAGCGTTTGGTGCCGCGCCAGCGCGGTCAGGGTGGGCCGCCCGGCCGCCGGCCCTGCCAAAACGATCGCATCGCTGCGCGAAACGAAACGATGCGCTACTATTGATCCGCTGCATATCTGTATGAAATACACGTGGACGTAATTTTGTGTTGCGTTAAAATGATTTCTGGCGCGCTCGAAGTTTGCTGGAGCTCCGGCGCGCCGCGTTGACAACTGGGATTATCCTCGCCACCATGGCTCGCGCTGGATGATCTGGAGCCAGTAACGTTTAGTATAAGGTCATCCGTGCTATCGGAGCCCAGTGGATGATCGGGGTCCGGTAGAACTGTCGGGTGTAAGGCCAGCCGAGTCACCAGGGCTCGCGCTAACAGACTGGGATCAGGTAAAGCCATCAGGTGCAAGGTCTTTAGGGCTGGCGTTGCGACGGAGCGGGGCCATGTGACGCCACCAGGTTAAGGTATCTAGTGCTGTCTGACCGAGCGGGGCCAGGTAACGCCATCAGTTTAAGGCCGCCAGTGTTGGTCGGGGCCATGTAACGCAAGCAGGTTAAGGTCTAGTGCTGGATGACCGATCGGGGCCATGTAACGCCATCGGGTTAAGGTATCTACTGTTAGTTGACTGAGCGGGGCCAGGTAACGTCATCAGGTTAAGGTCTCTAGTGCTGGCTGACCGGGTGGGGGTCAGGAACGCCATCAGGTTAAGGTGTCCAGTGTTGGCTGACCGATCGGGGCCAGGTAACGCCATCACGTGCAAGTTCTTTGCGGTTGGCTGGCCGATCGGGTAATATCAGGTTAAGGTCTGTTGATAGAAGTGAAGTTTTCTTCTCAGATGGAGGCGTCCCTCTCCCCACCTCCAAGTCGGGCTGCAACCCTCCCTCCTCAACTGGGAAAAAAGTGGACCAAATCCGAGGAGATACTGCTGTTGTTGGCATATTTCTGGGCAAGCTCCGTCAAGTTTCACCGTTCAGTCCTTAATGCCTTTTGCAAAGCTATCTTACTGTCTGCAGGGCTCGCATCTTGGGTAATGTATCATCATCGGATGTCACCAGGACATCAGGGCTGCTCAGAGTCAGGGACCATGGAGCGGACGCACGGCATGTAACACACGCGCACACACGCACGCACGCGCGCACGAACGTAGAAAGCGTAATATATATATATATATATATATATATATATATATATATAAAATTAAGAGACTAAAATTAGACGTCCGGGCTATGTACTCGTGCATCTCTTGAGAAATTAGTTCGATTAAGTTGTCCGGCGTTGGTTTTGGTTAACCTACCGACCTACTCGCGGTATGCGCATGGGCCCTCGGCGTTGACTTAAGGCTCTCCCATTCCCTGTTACTTGCGGAGGGCTCTAAGCTCTTGTCGGGCGTCCCATCTATGAATCTCATCTCGGGCACTCTCGATCGTTCGGGGGCGCTCCACATTCAGTTTTTGGTACCTTTATTTGGGGGGGGGGGGCTCTACGTCCTTATCGGGCCCCATCTCTTGACCTGCTCGGGCACATTCATTCGTTTGGGGGCCCTGCACATTAGGTCTTGGTTACATCGAACAAATCAGAAGAGAGTGAATAATTATCGTCCCATAGACTCTAATGCCGCAGAACTTCTTGCAATCAAAGGTGTGAACTTTGTACAGGCGCAGTCAGCATCTATGTACATTTTACTTCACGTGGAGGCAGGAGTTGAGCGTTTTGCATATGGCAAACGGTGGAAACACTTCATCTCAAAATTGTGTGGTGGTAGCAACACAACTGGTAATGCGACTGCACCGGATCAAGGTCGACCAGCTTCAACAGACAGCGCAGCAGCACCATCAGGACCGGCGAACGCACCTCGTGACCTCGGTGGGCCAGATGCAGAAAACAGCAACGAAGATCAGTCGCATCGGGGTCACATCCCGAACCTGTCGTTCATATTTCCAGATATCGACAAGAACTTTCCTGAACCCTCCAGTGTTAATGTAGAAGTCAGCTTACTGAAACTGAAGGATGATGTACTGCGCACATTCATAAGGCACAAAGTAGGCAAACTAAATGTCATTGAAGGTCAGCAGAACTTTATCAGAGACCTTAGCAAAGCGTCTTGATATCGTCAACTAGATAATAGACTTGATATCGTTAACTAGATAATAGACTTGATATCATTAATATATAACTAGATAATTAGAGCAATACGTGTAAGCGCCTAATACGCTTAGATACACTGTCGTCTGACGAACAGATACGAGACAAACCATTGGAGTGCCGATTCCCTCAAACGGCGTGAATGTTTAAGCTTGTAGATTAGGAGCTCATGGATCATGCTGACGTTCTGAAAAACAGCCGAAAAATCAGTGTAAATGGTACCCGTCTGGCATCCGTCCGACATGACCCTCCAAGGCAACTTAAAATAAACACATAAGTCAGTGCCGCACAAACCCCTAGGCTTAACACCATGCCGATGAGGGAACAACGCAGGCAAGGCATGGCTGGACGGCTCATCACGGGCGACCTGTCCCAGTATCTCCCCGAGAGGAGGAAGCAGGGGCATGCTTCTATAATTTGACGGCCCCTTTTGTGTCCCTTTCTTGAGAATTGGTGCTATGTTTCCCTGCCTTCATCTCCCCGGAAGGACGCCAAAAAGTCGCCAAGAGTTTACAAATCTTGATCAGCGAGGCAAGCAACTCGTCCGCGCACTCGGTAATTAGGACACTGATATTGTCGGTCCCACACGCCTTGTTGGGGCCTACCGTTGTTATCGTGGATTGCACGGATGCCTCGAACGCTCTCAGCTGCTTCAGTGACTCGACTGGGTAGCGTGGTGCAACGGAAGGGTTTCGCACACAAAAAATTAGCAATTTCAAAGCAAAAGCGTGATTTAACGCAGCAGTGCGAACCACGAGCCACATTTAACGCGAGCTACGACATCCGAAACGAGTGTCTGCCTAGAGTTAGACAGGCTGGAAGGGTTAGACAGGCTGGATGTGCATGACTTCTGTGGCACGTTTTAAAAGTGACCAGTGCCGCTAAGGCAGTCTTGAAGTCTTCGGTGCGTTAATGTAAATATCGAGTGGACTTGGATTTGGACACGGACTAACATCACGTCTACTGTCCGCAAACTCAGCCGCAGTCGTTAGCCCGCAGCTTCTCCGCCGTCGTCGGAGAACTGCCTTTCTCAGCCGGCGAGCAGCTCGCACCGCACCACCGAACCAGGCGGCAGTCGGCACCGGAGAGTCACCGTGGGGCGCGATCGGCAGTGGCGGACTGAAGTAGTATGTAGGTGTTCGTTGCTTGGTCAACTGCGACGACGTCCAGCAGCTCCAACGGGATCAGCGAGAGACTCCGGCGCAGAGAACGTTGAAGTCAGCCCTCTGATAGTTGAATGCCGCTTACCGGCAAACTGGGGGGAGTTCAGAGACCTGTTCTACATTGACCTGTGAAGGCATGCGTTGGGACGGTACTTGGTCCTAATGCTTTCTCCTCTAGTGGTTTGGCAGACCCGCTGTTTCAGATCCAGCTAGGCCGCAGGTGTCGACGAATCTGGAGGCATTGTTCGACGCTCTCCGCAGGTCGGGAACGACACACTGGCCGCCAGTGGTTCACTTATTTCAGTGAGATTGAAATCTCCAACGAAAACCGTTCTGTAGTTCAGCGTTTGCACTGCTGACAGGCTAACAGCTATTCTGTCAGTTGCAACGTCGTCGTCGAGAGGGTGGTAACACACGGCCAGAGTCACCCGATGCACCCTGCTGCCGGATCAGCAGCACCTCGGTGTTGGCCGGGTTTGACAGGCCCACCGACAGCAGTGCCGCGCGGATGGCGCAGGCCAGGCCGTCACCCGCAGCCCCCACGACCTCGGCGGAACCAGTAGCATATATATATATATATATATATATATATATATATATTATATATATATAATATATATATATATATATGTATATATATATATACATATATATATATACATATGTATATATATATAAATAATCAATAAACTGAAATTAGCCACATTTATGTTAGATGGACTTTTCCAATCTGATAATCAGGTGGACACCTAGGGCTCGCGGCAGTTACTGCTAAGCGCGGTCACTTACCCAAAACTTCATTTCTCCATAGCGTTTAAGCCGCATCTGATTTTGTGCGGGATGTTTTGTCATCCTCTTCTGATTTTCCATCACGTAGAACTTTCGCTGCCGCCCAAATCAAACGAAAGCAAACGCTGCAGATGTCTCGATGCATTTTAACCAAGCTGCTTTTCCGGTTAGTGAAGCGGTGACAAACCATGATATCACAAAAAAGCGTGGTAAGAAAAGCAGGCTCTTCGCTCAGGTAGGGCGGTTACGGATGACAGGCGTCAGCTTCACGCGGTTACGGCTGACAGGGCGTCAGCTTCACGCGGCAGCTTATGGGCCTCTTGTGGCATACGGAAAGAAGCGGGGGCCTTTTTTAGGCACGGAGGGTCGTGCTGGACGCAAACGCCATAAACGAACAGGAACCGAACTTGGGCGGGGTTTCAGAAAATGTGCTGTGGAGGACCGTGCGCAGTTATGAAGTCCGCCACCAAAATTTGCCAACGAACGAGGTTCGCCCGGCACTGGCCCACTTTTCTTCTCGCAGTTGTTGAGGCTGGTTGCCGATGTTATGGGGAGGGGCGGGGGGACTGATGCCCGCTCACAACTTAATATGAAAGTATTCCCCTGTATAGACTCGTTTTATTCCATGTCGCTATGGAATGTTTGCCGCCATCACGCCCTCCACATAACACAAGTGGCGCTTTATTTCAAAATACTTGTCGCTTTTTCCTGTCGGCATTTAGGTTTTCGTCATTTCGGCATGGTGATATTTTCCCATGTCGTCATTTATTCAACAAGACAATCAAAGGGACTGGTCTAAATTTGCATGGATTTTCGGCTGAGATAGTCAACTTTTGCGACCATTCAGTACAGTTTACAGTTATGCCCTTCTTAATAAAACCTGAGATATTTTCGTTTGTGAGCTAGACGCAAGTGAACTTGTGCAGGCTTTTTTTCGCCACACATTCTGAAATCATTCATATGCATGGTGCGATAGAAACGTCACGCAGTTTTCGCTTCTTCAATGGCAATATCGTGTTCCAGGGCAAGACAAATATGACCACTGTTTTTTCGCATCTGAAGCACGTCAGCGAGGAACATGACGTCAACAGATGGCGGTTGGCTTTCGACCAGCTTGAAGCGCCTAACGCAATGTTTCGAATACGAAGCGCGTTTTGCCATACCTAATTCAAACATTTGGGCAGTTCTATTATTCACGACAGAAATGAGCCTGGGACTGAGTAGCTCGATAAAATCAGCATAACCGTGAATGCAAGTGCAAACAAAAGACATGCCGGAGAAGCATAAAAGCACACGAAAAAGTATAAGAGAACAACAGGAGAGAAAGTGCCAAAACATGCGAACACGAAGATGTTCGGCTAATTTCACACGCAGCTGTTCAGAAACCACTGTTGGCGAATTGAAACAAACTTAGAAAACGCATGTGAGTGGGTCCGTAAAATACGGTAGCAATTCTGACACTGCAAGTCTGGCAGCAACCCTCATCCCACAAAAATCGTTCCAAGGCATTATCAAACGATGACGTGTTGAGGAGTGTATTTATTAAATAGACATGCTTTGCCTAGAACAGTACTTGCCGTTTGAAAAAACATACCAACAGTTACAAGTGGAGCTTTTCCATCTTATCAGAAGGCTGCCTCAACAACTTCAAAACGCGGGTCATTCTCTGTAAGTTGCTCACCATTTACACGTCCTCCAAGTTGGTATGTTGTCTTTTTTACGCATCACCGTTAAGTAGGTCACCAAATTCGACCCTGGCTCATCGACTTTGCCTTTTGTCGCCATTTTTTTTTTCCAGTTCGTCATTTAGCCTTCCGCAATTTTTGTTATACCGCTGTCAGGAGTTCGCCACGTAGCCAATTCGATTTTTGGCTCGTCGGATGTTTTACATGTCGACAATATGGAAGTCGTCATATCGATGTCAACAAAAAGCATTTACCAAACTGCAAGTTGACTTTCTGCCGGGGAAACCGGTGGGCGGCAACAAAATGTCAGTTGAAATGAGACGCGTTTATCACGCTGCGTGCCCCGAAGAATTCACGTGTATGATTCTTGGAGATAATCGGTTATCACGCAGTGTTTTAAAGTTAACTTTTCATAACTTAAGACGTAACCCATCTTAATATAGGGGGGGGGGGGGCTTGTAAACCTCTCCTAAGGTTACTGAAGGTACCTCTCCGGTATGTGGTACAATTACGCCCAAAGTTCTCGCAAGCCTCTGGGGCATCTGTTGCGCGTATTCGCACGTTAAAAACGTTGTCCCTAGCGGCTCCGGCTCTGCTAAGCGGCGGTTTATTAGGACCGCTGCACGGCGATCACGGCCGGCACGGGCGGCGGCAACTAACGGCTCCGCGGAACGTGTGCGGCACGCCGACACTGTTACATCGACGGAGCCCTTCATCATAAACATATGCTAAAAAACAACGATGGCCTCCGACACAACATGCTGACACTGGTGCCTCGAGTAATACTTAGAAACTGCAAACTGAACTGCGTGCTTAATCGTTGCTAGGGATGGGCCCTTCCGCCTGTTTGTAGGACAAGGTTACATGTTCTATACGCCTTGCTCCTTATTCCGCTAACTTGCGCCGTGCCACAAGTTTGTGCAAAACTGGTAACCATGACAATGGCAATTGATTTTGCACAGGAATCGAATTCAGCACTGCTAGCAGGTGTGCTACGCCAGAAACCTTTACTAAATACTGCTGTTTAAATTCCTTACATATCTGAATAGCGAAAGCCAGTGAAGATCTTACAGCAAAAATTACCGTAAAGCTACAATAGGGTGGCGGTTGACACGTTTTGCGTTTTTACGCCGGGTAACTTTGGGAAACCAGAGATGTGGGGTTCGCCCCCCCTGCGGTTGCCCGCCCTTTTACCAGGGTGACAGGCATGGTGACCGCCATATGGCCCCCAGTGGCTGAGACGCGCCGGTAAAGCCCCCAGACGCGCAGCATAAGCTACTTTCTTGGATTTCCTGACATCAATATTTTGTAGGAGGCCATAGTATGGAGGAGAGCTGCATAAGCTCAATAATCTAGCTGATAAGACGCCACATCCAACAGAAAATCTGGTCCAACGCGATTACGCACTGGTTGCCGGGTTCATATAACCTTTAGATTGATAAGCCTTGCGTGGGCCTCCCCAAAATCGGTTGCAGTTTGATTGTACGGAACGTTTTGGCACGTTTCCGATTCATTTGATACCCTCCCCTTTTTGTTCAGTTTGTTGTGATGCAGCAAACCGACGACTTTGGTCTCAACACGGGCCCAATGAGAGGTGAGGCCACATTGCAGTACAGCCGTCGTGGATGTATTCTGGCAAAGATGATACACAAAGTCAGACATGTCACGTACTCAGGATTTTTTTGGGTCGAGTCACGCCCATTGGATGCATCCTGCTCGTTCTACGCACATTGAATAGAAAGAATTGTGAGCAGGCGCAGACCCGGTTCCCTCCAACTCCATACCACGCATTTGCTGTAAAAAGCTGCCTTAAACGTCCACTGAGTTGAGATCACGACAACGTGGTTTTGTCGGCGTATCGTGTACTGTTCAGACACAGTTCAGGTGGGAGAAGTCCTACCGGCAGACTGTCACCTCTCCACGTCGCTGCCCGCTTGCAAACCTACCGACAGGGTTGTGGAATCACATGGGCAGCTGCTTCATGTCCTGTACTTCGTAGGTACGAATCACATTAGCATCAGTCATCCACAAGTATTCCGATCATTGCCTGAACGTATACACTGACCATGCCCACATGAATGCAGCGAGGAGTTCCGGAGTGCGTGAGTGCGTGAGTTGCGGAATACGGAGTGCGTGAACTCCGGCCCGGCGTTCTGGTGCAGAATGCCATCTATCGTCGACATCCGCAGGCTGGCAGCTCACACCACACAGATGATTGCTTTTATAATATACACAAATAGCCCTAGCAGTTGGTCTCATGGGTCCAGATACCCGCTTGGCATCAGGCACGTACTTTACATGACCCTCACGCACGAGCCCGGCGGTCAGCTGAAGCGGCCCGTGCCTGGGACACACGAGTACAGGTTGATTGGCTGCTTGGGCCGCTGGCCGCTGCGCCCGCATGGTCACATATCGCAGCCGTACGGGGATACACTGCCGTGGCTGGCTAGGCACTGGGACATGATATCAGCTCATCTGCATACCGATACATTTCGGCTGGACTCCAGAGGTACCTGTTTGTTGATACTTTGTGGCGACGCTCGGGCTATTCGCCTCCACATTACTACCAGCATGTAATCAGGCAACGAACGATCACCCACCGACCCACACCATAGTATACGGTGAATTCCAAACGTAAGCACCAACGTACAATCAGGTATCAGACATGGCTATTCACGCGCAGACGCCGCTTACGGTGAAGCACTGCCTCTGTCTCATCATGTGGCAGTGATGCGGCAGACATTGTTTGGCGGGCTGTCAATGGGGGTGAACGTTACATAAATCAGGCATAGCTCCCGCGACTATTTCCTTTCCCGAGCGCAACCAACCGTGATCGTATACATAGCCACTCCTGTAACACAGACAGACCGCAAACATGCATGTCGATAGAAGCCAAAGGCTTGTCCTGGAACTGCGCGTGTGTTGAACAGGCCCCAGGGCGTGATCCGGTGGAAAGGCGTCAAAGCGCACGTACATAGACATGGTAATCTTCGAAGATGAGACGTGCTTACCACATCTGTAATAACCTTACGGGGAAGACGTATTGCTGGTCAGCTCGGATTATGCCCCATTATGCATCGGAAACTGTTCAACTTCCATTTCGATTTGCAACTCCAGCTCACAAACTCCGGCTACGACACGTGGATTAAGACCGCGCTATTGGCCTGCCGCGATACGCCATATTATGCGAGTCCCTTCCCTCCCCCTCCCCATTGGTAACGTATCACATCACTCAGGCACCGCTCGGCGGCCGCGAGACACCCCTTCGGCGACTCTGATGACCCCCTCTCCCACCGTTGTCACGCGCAACGCCGGTACCGATCTCGTCACGGTCACCGCTGGGAACTGTGGCAGCACAGTCACCATCGGAACTGTGGCGGCACGGTCACCGTCGGAACTGTGGCGGCTCGGTCACCGCCGGGGACTGTGGCAGCACGGTCACCGCCGGGGACTGTGGCGGCTCGGTCCCCGCTGGGAACTGTGGCGGCTCGGTCACCGCCGGGGACTGTGGCGGCACGATCACCGTCGGGGACTGTGGCGGCACGGTCACCGTCGGAGACTGTGGCGGCACGGTCACCGCCGGGGACTGCGGCAGCACGGTCACCGCCGGGGACTGTGGCGGCTCGGTCACCGCCGGGGACTGTGGCGGCACGATCACCGTCGGGGACTGTGGCGGCACGGTCACCGTCGGAGACTGTGGCGGCACGGTCACCGCCGGGGACTGCGGCAGCACGGTCACCGCCGGGGACTGTGGCGGCTCGGTCACCGCCGGGGACTGTGGCGGCTCGGTCACCGCCAGGGACTGTGGCGGCACGGTCACCGTCGGAGACTGTGGCGGCACGGTCACCGCCGGGGACTGTGGCGGCACGGTCACCGCCGGGGACTGTGGCGGCACGGTCACCGCCAGGGGACTGTGGCGGCTCGGTCACCGCCGGGGACCGGGGACTGTGGGGCCGCGGTCACCGCCAGGGACTGTGGCGGCACGGTCACCGCCGGAGACTGTAGCAGCACGGTCGCCGCCGAGGACTGTGGCGGCTCGGTCACCGCCGGGGACTGCGGCAGCACGGTCACCGCCGGGGACTGTGGCAGCACGGTCACCGCCGGGGACTGTGGCAGCACGGTCTGCAGGCACGGTCGCCGCACTACTTGTGCTCGGACGGTGGAGGGCTAGGCCGAACCGTTGTGAGACGTCCTGCTGCCAGGCGCCATTCATGAGCGGGACCGGTGGGGACCACTTGCGCCCCTGGAAGCCCTCCATGACGTCCGTCAGCTTCAGGGCGTAAGCGATCTCGAACAGGGTGTTGTAGCCCAGTACCCTGTCGACACGACGGTACGCGAGTCACGACAGTGCTGATCACACCAGTGCGGGTCTACGTGCGGCTCGGTCGACAGGTCACTACACTGCTGGTACTGCCGTCTCATGAAGGCTAGTGAAAAAGGTGAGCGTCCATGGCGTGCCTCAACATTTCTGATCATCTTTTTCGTTTAGCGAATACTGTTTGAAGCACATATTGTGTTTTGTTTTGTGGCTGTTCATGTTAACATATACAAGCTAATCATATTGCTGGCTAGGCGCATTTATATAAATCTATACAGTCGTCGCAGCAAAGACCTTGATCACGAGCAAGCTCGTGACGACAGGTCAGCTTATTTCATACGTGCAACAAAATATGTTATTACCACCAATGATATCGACCAATGCATAAAGAGACACGCATGCGTCTGTCGAAATCACCAGCAACGTCATACTCCTTGGACGCAGGCAGCGCGGGCCGGATGTAGACGGGGGTGAGCTACACGTGTTCTGCGCCAACAGGCTCCATTCCGACCGGACCTACGCAGACTAGTTGACAGGCCCCATCCGCAAGGACCATCGAGGACCATCGACAGACCCCAGCATGACCAGACCAGCGACAGACCACGGCTTGAACAAACCAGCAGCAGACCATGGCATGACCGGACACGCGGCAGACTCCGGCATGACCGAACACGCCGCAGACCCCGGCATGACCAGACCAGCGGCAGACCCCAGCATGACCAGACCAGCGAAAGAGTGCGACGTAATCAAACCAGCGGCAGACCACGGCATGGCCAGACCAGACCACTGCGTGCTGCTGGCAGGATGCACAGTCGCCTGGACAGACGTACATTGAAAGCCGACGGGACGGATGCAACCTCTGGCGGCGATGCAGGGTGCACTCGGACGGCATGGATATACCCGCCTTTGAGCGGTTCACAGAGACCCCATGTTTTGTCCGGCATGCATACTTCAACACAGGCACGCGCGTGCTCACAAACACATGCAGAGGACGGTGAGTGGGCAGCTGGAGCAGCCTCTCGCCACACTGTCCCGCTGGTTTCATCAGCTCGGTCTAACAAAAACTAGCCAACACTGTCCTCCACACACACCCTGAGGTCAAACAAAAGCCTGCCCTGGAAGCGCACCTCACAGTTAGTTCAGCAGGGTGCTGGGTCGCGACTGAGCACGAGAGGCAGACGGCACGAGCGATTCTGCCAGCACACACTAGCCGGCCGCATGCACTCTTACTGTGGACCGCACTAAGCTGTCTTCTGGCGACCGGTAAAGGCGTCCATGCTGCGCTCAACTCTAAAGCTGCGGCCGAGCCACCAGTAGGCGTTACTGGGCAAGAGCCTGGCGCAGCGACGGCGTCCGTCACACGCGCGCCAGTCGACAGACGGTCTGACACGGCCGGCCCAGCGCCAGCGCGACCGCCCCGGGACACGCTCAGCACAGCCACACCTACCTGCTGCAGCGGCACACCGCCAAACAGGATCTTACTGAATGGGGTGTTCCTCATTTGTGTCGGGTTTTGAGCTGAAATGGCCATTTTGAAGATCGTTCGGTGCAGTTCACAGCCTTGCCCTTCTTGCGACCTACAACCCTCCGGTTTCTGGGCTACATGTCCGCGAAGTTGTGCAGACTATTTCGTGCGCATTATTTCAAGGTCATTCAAGCATGTATGACGCCATAGAAATATCATCAAAACCCTGCGACCACACTGACCATGCCGTGTTCAAGGCCAAAAATAATATAATTGTCGAGCCGTTCATATCTAATGCTCGTGAGGACGATTTCCAGACATTATGGGTGTCAATCGGCTATCAAACAATGCTGTACAAGCTATGCAAGAGTCTAACACGAATTACGTTTTGCGCTACGTAATATAAGAAGTTATCAGTCTTCCCAGTTATTACGGGAATAGGACTCGATACCCAAAATCTTAAGATTCGCGCAATAACCGAACGTTCCTTAACGCAATCAAACAATTATGTAATAAAGAGCATATTAATTAAATCGAGAAATTGTATTGCTTAGAGCGGTCTTTTACACTTGAAATACGCCAATAGCTAAAAGCGAGCCTATTTAATCATATCTAATGCTTACTGGAAATGTGGAGCATTCTCTTTAACCATTGCCTTGATCAAACTGAGCCAATCACCCATAAGGTCAGGACACAGCCTGAGTTTGCGACGGGCGTTAGTGCCATGATTCCCGACGGGAGGGGCTTATTTTTTACCAGCGAGTGCCAATCTTATTAATAGTACCCAACCACTGCGGACAGCCTGACGGAAATAAGACTTGATCCCAGCCCCCACTGACGCTAAAATGTACAGTACCTTGCACATCATTGGGCTATCGATGTGGGTTTGCCCTGGTGCTTCTTAAGGAATAATTCGCATTTGAAGACATTGAAGCAAGCATCAGAATGATAAAATAAACTCACTTATAGGTATAAGTACACTTTTAAGCAGAAAGTACTGGTCTAGACAAAACATTTCCCTTTTGAGTAAATATGCTCCTCAATACGTCATTGTTTGAATACGTCATGGTACCTAGCACATCACTGATTGACAGCCCATCCGCCGTTATCTCTGGAAATCGTGCTCACTAACGCCATATTTGAACCACTCGACAGCTATATTTATGTTGACCTCGATCGCCGCATAGCTTATGGGAGGGCAAGGATTTGAATGGCGTTATTATGGCATCATGGATGCCTGGGTAACCTTGAAATAGTCTCCCAAAAAAGTCAGCACATCTTTGCCCGCGTGTAGCTCAGAAACTAGAGGGGCCATAAGCAGGGCAGGGCTGTGAATTGCACCGCATGATCAAGATGGCTGTTCCAGTTTAAAACCCAAACAAGAGTGAAACACTTCCTTTAATTCATTGTTTTAGCTGTGTACCGTACGTACTCACTCGGTTATCCGGAAGTCTTGACACCCAACTACGGCTGTTCGGATATACATGATGGAGCCCCCTGGCTTCGCCCACGAATAAAATGGATGTTTGGACATTTGAACACTATGTACATCAAACTGTATGACCTTACGCTGTGTCAATCCAACCGCAATTGCCTACCAGAAAGTTGTGCTCGCCACTCTGTTGTCAGACACCATCTTACGAAATACTGCGCCGACAGCTTGGGACAGAGCAGCACATTAGCGCTGGGCAGAACTAGACTAGCAGCAGGCTAGCATCCAGGCTAGACCGGCGTCACACTAAACTGGCATCAGATGGGACGAGCCTAACAGCACACCATGTTACTGCAATGTCACGATCTTCAGATCAAGTCACGTCATTCCACTGCAGAATGCGCTAGTATGCACCATTAGCAACATCCTACATTCAGCTCAATCGGTACAGCGGTTCCCCACATGGCTTTTGAAAATAGATTTCCGTGTTTAATAAGCGATGCAATTGCGCGGTGTATACCTTGGGAAGGCTTGATCTAGGGACATGTATACATACACGGACTGATCAGCACGCCATGTATGCATACATGGCGCGCTGATCAGTGCCGTTCCCTTGCTAGTGACACAAGATTTTGCTCGATCGGCCTCGCAGTTCCCAGCATAATGTTTGGCAGCAGTCTTCGCATTTGACACACACTGGCATTGACTGAAGAGCATAAATCGGCGATAGCTCGATCTGAGATCGAGAATCTACATCTGCAGGGTGCGCTAGTCCACCTCCATCTTATGAAGCCGGATTTGACCCGATCGACCCCGGAGTTCATTCTGTGATATTTGACAGAAGATTGAGGCATTTGTACTTCTAATGGTGTTTATTTCTGCATTGCCGATGCGGCCTAAGGTCACGAAACTGCACACATCTGATGTGCGGGCTCTGAGCAGTCTATCGCGCGTTAAGCTTAAGACCAGTAGTTCCCGGAAACGTGTTTGGCAGTTATGGCAGTAATTCGGTGCCGGGCGGAGGGCGGTTACAGCACCAAGAGGGTCAGACAGGCCTCGGGCTTTCCAGTTGTCGGAAACCGACTGCTTAAACGCCAAGCTGACGCAGCTGACTGCGGCACACGGGACTCTGTTCTACTCCTCCACCGACCCCGGTCACTCGAGCCGCTGCCGTCCGATCAATATGCTGACCGGGATCATGCGACAGTGACGACGCCTTCGTATACACCACGGAGACACTAGCATTCACAGAGGCTCTTCAGTTTGCTGTTTACCCTTCCCAATATCTATACAGGAGTTCGCACAACTGAGGTTGCAAATAAAACAATATCCTGCCGAATCCCGCAACTTTGAAACAAAAATGCGCGAGATATCGCTCAGCGTGCAATAATCCTGCGCACTAATAAACTGCTATCATGGGGCAAATAATGCTCGGAAACCAATCAGTTTTGCGAGCGTTGCGGTTGTAATGCTTCCGGTTTGTATACTTATTCACAGAAATCTAGCCCAACATTTTGCAGGCACCAAATAATCGACTCCAAGCTCAGTGATCACAATTCGTACCAGGTAGTGCTGGTTAAAAAGGCTCAACCGCGTTCCAGAAAACAATATCATTTCAAGCTGATCGTTTTTAAGTGGCATGCAGCGTCACAACACTACAGCCTCTCTCCAGTTATGTTCCTGTTTCGGCCAGTTGCCACCTGTCGCAATAGGTTATCCATATGAACTTGATTTTCATTGCCAGCTTGAAACGGGGGCATAGCTGCGCGCATGTGGCACAACACAAGCTGAGCACCAGGCAGCTTCTAACGTATGATCTATTTCACATAATTTGTACCGATCTCTTTAGATCCAGCTTACGTGAAGAGGGCTCTATACCCTAAGAGCCCACCATCGAAGTATCACGAGCTTGTCTCGAAAGATAGTGTTGCTCCCACCGGACACGAATGTGAATAGGTTGTTCTGGCGCTGGCTAGTGGCACAAGCCCCCACCATACCGGTCCCTCTGGCTAGTTATGTACTGACATTGTCATACTGGTCAGAAGAGATAAGAAGGCAGAATACAAGCCACAGTAAACATATATATATATATATATATATATATATATATATATATATATATATATATATAAACATGTGCTGAGTCCAGAGCGCCATGAATGTCAGTGTAATGTAACCGTTCACCCCCCCCAAAAAACTGCACGATTGACTTCAGCGTCAACTTTATATCTCGAGTTAGTGCACCTCCACCTTTGTACACAGGCTCGCGGCCAGGCGGGTGCGCTGGTTGTTCGTGCACCCCTGACATTTGGGGTGCACCCCCAGCCTCGTTCAGTGTGAGCGCATCCCTATACTCCGGCGTGGGGGTGCTAAGAAGATTGAGTATGGCCGTTCCTGGCGTTGGCGTTCGCAGCAAATCGTAAAACAGCACAACATAATCGTCACAGCCCGGACAAGGGATCGCGTATGCACCAAGTGCGTACCTTTTTCCTGGTACACCCCGGGGGTTTGGTCAGCCAACAGGCATGTCTGTCCTGCTAACCCCGGGGGTTTGGTCAGCCAACAGGCACGTCTGTCCTGCTAACCCCGGGGGTTTGGTCAGCCAACAGGCATGTCTGTCCTGCTAACCCCGGGGGTTTGGTCAGCCAACAGGCATGTCTGTCCTGCTAACCTCGGGGTTTGGTCGGCCAACAGGCATGTCTGTCCTGCTAACCCCGGGGGTTTGGTCAGCCCACAGGCATGTCTGTCCTGCTAACATTTGCGAACCGGCCATGAACGGCATGGAAATGAGCGGCGGTGGGGCCGGCGGCGGCGGCGCGCCGGTCAGCGCACACTCACAGCTTGAAGAAGAACAGCGGCGTCAGGTAGCCCGGGATGATGACGTGCTCCTTGTTCAGCAAGATGGCGGTCTCGATCTGATCCGCCACATACTCCGGCTCCAGGAACGGGATCACACTGAAGCGGAATAGCCGCCGCTGTCAAGGCCAGTGGCGGCGGCACCTCTGTCGAGTTAACGGATGTTTACCTCGGTTTTTTTCCTGCGCCGTCGTAGGAGTGTTGTTACAAGTCGCAAAGGGTTGGAGGGAAGGGGGACGACTGCCCGCTCACCTGGTCATAAAGTCAGGATATCATCATTCGCATGCCCCCCGGAAGTGAGAAAGCGCCATCTGCCAGGGCGTGAGCAGCGACCGTCCCCAATTGTGCATCATGCGGGAGTTGTAGTGATCATCGGCAATTCTCCGGAGGGAGCAGCAGTGATCATCAGCCATTCTCCGGGAGGGAGCGGTAGTGATTATCAGCCATTCTCCGGGGGGGGGGGGGGGGGCAGTATTCATCAGCCATTCTCTGGGAGAGCAGCAGTGACCATCAGGCATTTTCCGGAAGGGAGCAGCAGTGATCATTGGATATTCTCCGCAGGGGCAGTGATCACCAGCCATTCTCTGCGGGAGCAGCAGTGATCATCAGCCATTCTCCGGAATGGAGCAGCAGTGGTTATCAGCCATTCCCCGGGGGAGCAGCATTGATCATCGGCCATTCTCCGGGAGAGCAGCCGTGATCATCAGCCATTCTCCGGAAGGGAGCAGCAGTGATTATCAGCCATTCTCCGGAAGGGAGCAGCAGTGATCATCAGCCATTCTCTGGGAGAGCAGCAGTGATCATCAGCCATTCTCCGGAGGGGCAGTGATCATCAGCCATTCTCTGCGAGAGCAACAGTGATCATCAGCCATTCTGGATCATCGGCTATTGATCATCGGCTATCACCGGAGGGACGAGCAGTAATTATCAGCCATTCTCCGGGAGGGAGCAGCAGTGATCACCGGCCAGAAGGGAGCAGGAGTGCATTCAGACGCCAAACGATCATAACCGGAATCCCACTAATAAGTGATAATCGTACACCAGAGGAGAACGACACAACGATTACCATCTGACCACTAGACAAGAAGCGAGACAGCAATCACCATCTAAACACTATGAGACAAGAGCGACACAGTGATCATCACTGCGGACACCAAGGGCGCGATAGAGCAATTCTTTATTTTTTATCAATAGAATTTCTGTGTGACATCTCCAGTCCCTTACACCGGGCTGTGTGACATCCCCAGTCCCTACACCGGGCTGTGTAATATCTTCAGTCTCAGTGGCGGGCTGCGTGACATTCCCAGTCTCAGTGGCGGGCTGTGTAACATCCCTAGTCTTAGTGGCGGGCTGTGTGACATCTTCAGTCTCAGTGACAGGCTGTCTGACATCCCCAGCCTCAGTGGCGGGCTGTGTAACATCTCCAGCCTCAGTGGCGGGCTATGCGAGATCTTCAGTCCCTGGCACACACTTACGTTGACTTGGCGCCATCAAACATTCCCGTGTTGATGAAGAACGGGCAGATGACAGTGGTATGCACATCGTCGTGGCCTCCCACCTGAAATGCATTGGGCAATGCCACTGAAGCAACAGGAAGGAACACACCGACAACGAAGACTTAAGAAAGAACCATGTCCTCCCCTCGGACAAACAGGGACTCATTGGGAGCTGTCTGTTGTAATGCAAAGCAAGAGACAGCGAGTCCGGTATCTCAGCGTCCGCGGCGCACACTTCACGTTGATACCGTTTTATCAGCTGCTGCCGTGTTGCTGATGCTCAGTTACACCACGGCACGTGATACGGGATTAATAATAAGCTGCCCAATCTCTCAGGGGTTTAAGTGTGCTTGGCCGGGTTACACAGAGACAGTGTAATCTCACCGTCCCCGTGTACCTGACAGGATTCATTTCGATTGTTTCTGATAACAGTGAGTCCTTTACAAACCCGCAGTGATTCCACAGAAGCAGAGGTCATAAACAGATACACCGAAGACGTTTGACGGCCGTAGGTTGCGCAAAGCCCGCCGTGAAAGAGCACGTGAATCGAGCAACACAATTACGTTGGCTTCCAAATACGGCACAACGACACTGGCTGCAACGCTACACAAGCAGTCATCCAGATAGCATCTTCAGCTATTCGAAAGCTTTAAATAAAGCATGCATGCATTGACACAGACCCGCCGCTGAACACAACTGACGATAAAGGACCTCCCCGGTCTGATCCAGACGACCTGTGCGCCCCGGTCACAGACCCGCCCCGGTCTGATCCAGACGACCTGTGCGCCGCCGGCAGTCATCGCACTGCGAGGCGACGAATAAAGGGACGCATGTGCCCATTCGCTTTAAGAGTGGATACCGATTTCGAATCACTTAAAATGTTAGAATGCATCTGTGGGTGTAGCGCCTCTGTCAAATACAGACAACAGTTTCATGACGCAAGGAGAAAAACCAGAGTGGCACGGTTTCTGCGCTTTGCACATTCAGTTATTTTGGAATCGTGGTAACAAGGAAGCATAAGCATAAGCATAAGCATAAGCTATGTAAGCCCCACGGACGCGGTACAAGCTTGCACGCGTCTAAATGCTCGGAAGAATATCTAAATTTCAAATAGCTCTACAAGTCGTTCGACGAAGCTTGCCCGCGAGCAGCGACGTCCAGAGTCCTAGTGCAGGTGCTAAGCATCACTGCGTAATTTGGCCTTAGATTCACCTGTCTAACCTTATGAAAATGTAACACTTCGCCTGCCTATGGATGCATGGGGACGCCCCCCCCCCCCCCCCCATGTGCAGCTGGGCTTTTACCGCAGCGTTTTAAAGCCAGTTCATTCCACAGGGGGGCGGGGAGATCACCTTCAGCTCAACGGTGAGCGACTCGTGGAAGCCGACGGCGGCGAACTTGGAGGCGCAGTAGTCGGTGAGGCGGCTCATGCCCTGCATACCGGCCAGGCTGGCGATGTTCACCACGTGACCCCCTCTTGAGGCGATCATGTCCGGCAGGAACGCCTTGCAAGTCTGCACAAGAGGGCGCCGGGCGTCAGTCGGCCTGCGTCTGAGGTAGGTCGCTCGTGCTCGGTGGGCGCCGCTTGTGACGGGCGCTCGCGCCCGCGCGGCTTGTGGCCGGTGGGCGCCGCGCCGGGGGTCAGCAGCGGGCGGTGGGCGCCGCGCGGGGCATCAGCAGCGGGTGGTGGTCCGCACGCCGGGATCAGCAGCGGGCGGTGGTCCGCACGACGGGGATCAGCAGCGGGCGGTGGTCCGCCACGCCGGGGATCAGCAGCGGGCGGTGGTCCGCACGCCGGGACTCAGCAGCGGGCGGTGGTCCGCACGCCGGGGATCAGGCAGTGGGCGGTGGTCCACACGCCGGGGATCAGCAGCGGGCGGTGGTCCACACGCCGGGGATCAGCAGCGGGCGGTGGTTCGCGCGGCCGCGGGGATCAGCGGCGAGACGGTTGATCCGTGCGCCGGGGATCGCGGCGAGCGGTGGTTCGCACGCCATGGGATCAGGCAGCGGGCGGTGGTCCGCACGCCGGGGATCAGCGGCGGGCGGTGGTCCGCAAGTCGGGGATCAGCAGTGGGGCGACGGGACTCTTACGTCTCGAAATAAATAAGGGCACCCATGGTTGATCTACGGGTTCTTTTGCTTTCAACACAAAAAACAACCGCTAGCCTTTTTTCAGTCATATGGAAATCGTGTAAAATCATAATGAATCCTATAATGTGCAAGGCGTCAGCCGATATATTATGATGCATGATAATATATATATATATAATAATATATTATATATCTATTATATATATATATATATCTATATATGTGTGTGTGTGTGTGTGTGTGTGTGTGTGTGGTGTGTGTGTGTGTGTGTGTTGTGTGTGTGTGTGTGTGTGTTGTGTGTGTTGTGTGGTGTGGCGGGTGCGTGTGTGCGTGTGTGCGTGTGTGCGTGCGTGCGGTGCGTGCGTTGCGTGCGTGCGTGCGTGCGTGCTGTCGTGCTTGGTGTGGTGTGTGTGTGTGTGTGTGTTTGTGGTGTGTGTGTAAATACCCGCCTAAGACATCGCTTCGATACATTGTGCACCATTATTATGACACAATGGCAGGGAAAGTTATCATAAAATACGAGTGCATTTGACAGACCCCGGGAGGCATGACAACGGTCATAGTTACCGCAACTAAGCACAATTTCTCAAAGGACAAACAGGACAGCTTGGAAACTACACCATCACGAGACGAAAGATCTTTTTACATTTTCGCATTAAAAAGCAACTTCATAATTCACAGAAGATATGCGGACCCCGTGGTATTTAACGGTGACTTCTTTGGTGGCTAAGACGTGGTTCTAAAATTCCTAAGGTCGCAAAAATTGCTGCGACAATGAAGAACGCTCACTCGATGACGATGACTGTTACGACGTGATGATCGAACCGCTGACAATTACACAAATGATAGCGACTCTTGTCCTTGCCACCAAGTTTTTACCGTCTCTTACTTTAAAATATATATATTATATCATATATATTATATATATATGTATGTATATTTCTCTTCTCTCTAAATGTTGATGTGCGTGTTTGCGTGTGTGCGTGTTGTGCGTGTGTGAGTGTGTGCGTGTGTGCGTGCGTGCGTGCCTGCATGCGGTTTGCGCGCGTGACATGGTGCGTGTGTGCGTGCGTGCGTGCAGTGCGGAGGCGGACGAGCGTACGGGTGTGCATGCGTTCGTGTGTGTTTGAAATGACAAGTTATTCGTTGTCAAGGTTTTACTGATTTCAGAAATACCCATTTAAGGCGCACGGCGGCATTGAAACGCGCCTCAGGCTATGTGACGTCACCGAGCGCTGGCGGGCCGTCGGCGACCGGTAGGGTTACGTCATCGAGTCGGCCGGTATAACGCTTCTGTTCAGCTTGTCGTAAAACGGGGAACAGGGATTGACATCGGCCTAGCCTAGCATTCTTTTGAGAAAAAAAAACTCTGATGAAGGTATTAACACATAAACATCCCCAGCACGTGCTGGGAACGTACCTTTTCAACAACATATCGTTCCTTTTCAGTCCTCATTGGCATCTTGCTGTGCCGAGAACGGTTTGGACGAGCCGAAAGACAACAAAATAGTATACATGTAAGCAAACAAATGATATAATTTGCCCTGTCCACCCTGAGTGAACCCCTGCCAATGCCGGGTCAGCAAGCGTCCCTCCCCACCCGCACCCCCACCCCGTCCCACGCACGGAATGGCGAGATCATCGGAATGTTCCCCGACTCGTTCCGGGTGTGCCCCGGTGTCTGGCAGCGCTCCTCGCCGCCGAAACTGCCAAGTCATCGCCACTTTCGCCAGTCCGACGGACGGCGCTGGCGGAAAGCTAACGAAAGTGACGCAACGTGACGGTCCGGCGCGTCGGCGTTACGTCCCACACAGCGCCATGCCGTGGGGGGGGGGGGGGGGGGGGGGGCGGAGAACGGCACCGGTGGTCCCTAGGCCGGCCGCACCGGCTGGGGACCGCGGGAATACTGCAGTGCAAACCCAGGCCGTTCATTGCCGGCTGGGCTGCGTGTCCAAAATATGTTACGGGGATTAAATTCGTCCGACATTAGTTCGTTCGTTTCTCTGTAAAAACGAACACGTGGCGTTAACGTGAAAATGCAGAACCTACGAGTGTCCTTGACGCACAAAAGGAAGATGCTTCAGGCACGCTGCTCATTTATCTAGCGCACTATGAACGAAAATCAGCGAGCTGATGTGAAAAAGGCATAATTAAGCCCGATGCCGGTTGGACTAGCATCACCTCGCTGAGTCCCGGCCGGACCCGCACGCGACAGCAGGGTCTCACCTGGAACACGACATACACGGCAGATTCCAACTGGTCTCATTTGACCCAGCACAGCCCCGTTAGCCTAACCCAACGCAGCCGTCCCGCTTGGTTACCACAACCCAGCAGTCCTCGCTCATCTAACACGGCACGGCCGAGCTGGGGCGATACTAAACACAGCAGAATCCCTCTGGGCTAACCCGACACCGCAGTCCTCGCTGGCCCGACGCCACACCGCTCAGCGCCGGCTGGTCTAAACGTGACGCCGCAAAGGGACGCTGGGCAAACGTCAAACAGCCCGGCTCAGCCCGTCTCATGCGACATAGCAGAGCAAGGCTGATTTGGCCCGGCACGGCCGAGGTCCCGCCAGATTCTTGGTTTTATGATCAGCGACCTCATACACAAGAAGCAAGTATTCAACAGGACAACACGACATGGTCGAACACGGCACGGCGAACACAAAGTCGCCTGCCTAGCTGGTCCAGCACATATCAGCAGCAGTTCTCAGCTAGTGTAACACCACATGTTGGAGTCTAGGCTAAGCTAACACGGGGCTGCAGAGGCCCGGCTGCTTCAGCACTAGTGTAGCACTACATATATGGGAACCCAGGCCGAGCTAGCACAGGGCTGCAGAGGCCCGGCTGCTTCAGCACTAGTGTAACACTACATATCGGAACCCAAGCCGAGCTAGCGCGGGACGGCAGAGGCCCGGCTGCTTCAGCACTAGTGTAGCACTACGCATATTGGGAAACCCAGGCCGAGCTAGCACGGGCTGCAGGAGGCCCGGCTGCTTCAGCACTAGTGTTACACTACACATCGGAACCCACGCCGAGCTAGCACGGGGCTCCAGAGGCCCGGCTGCTTCAACACGCCATAGCAGCGTCTCTGCTCGGCTGATAAGAGACAGTAATCTCAGCTGCTTCAAAACGGCACAATCTCGGTTGGGGCGACACGAGACAGCTCAGTCTTGGCCAAACTGGCCTCACGCAACAGAGCGGTTTCGTGGCCGTGATTGTCAGTGGGACTAAGTGGGACCGTCAGTGGGGACTAAGTGGGATCGTCAGTGGGACTAAGTGTGACTGCCAGTGGGACTAAGTAAGGCCGTCAGGGGACTAAGTGGGACCGTCAGTGGGACTAAATGGGACTGCCAGTGGGACTAGGTGGGGACCGTCAGTGGGATTACGTGGGACCGTCAGTGGGACTATCACGTACATACCCAGAATGTGAGCGAGCGTGTTGAACTCCAAACGTCTTCATCGATCAGCTTGTCTGGAATCTCCAGCAGGCGATTTCCGATGACCATGCCGGCATTGTTGACCTAAAATTGCTGACCTGGAAACGTCAAATTAAGGTCAGGACACGGAACACAACCCGCTGCCACACGAGTCGAACCATCTACAGCGACTGGATTGAAGCCGCACTTTGCGCCCACGTAAAATGATACTTTGTCGCACATAAAGTGCCACTTATTCGTCCTTAACTAACATCGCAGCACCAAGCTGTGATGTTATGAAAAGCTATTAAAAGACCGCAAAGCGAACGCGTATGCCTGTAGATGCCAGCGCTCGAGAGCACGCCAGGCACGGCTTTTGTTCCCGATATGCGCTTATGTAAATGCATGGAGTGTGTGAGTAATAAAGGGAGGGCCCCTCTCCTCCCATCAAATGTTTGCCATGCTGTTCGGGATTGAATGTGAACGCCGAACCGAATATCTGCCACGGGGACGGGAAGCCGGTTCCATCCGTACCGAAGCCGCTCTGGGCACCGCAGCGGCGGCTTTAGCCGAGGGCCACCGGCGCGCTGTCTGCCTTGGCGCCGGAAGCGATCGGCTCCTGGCGCCCGGCCAACCCTGCCCCAACGCCGGCACGCGGAACAGCAGCACGCACGAGCAGTCGGTGTTGGCCGGGTGCTGAGGCATCGACTGATAAATTGGTTACTAGATGTGACTGAGTAGACGGCAATCCCGCTTCCAACGGGAGCCATTTGCCCGGGAGGATACAGGGGTTTGTGGTTTCCTATCTCATTTTTTTTCTCTTTTAGGGAGGGCTTGTAGCTCAGAAACCAGACGGTTTTTGGTCTTAAGAGGGACAGGGCTAAGAACTGCACCGATCTATCTTCAAAACGTCTATTTTGGCTCGAAACACTACACAAATGTGGAACAAGCCCTTCAATCGAAGGCATTAACACCAATATTGCTTGCCAAAGGACACACAGGTATTTAAACGCAGAGGCAAGCCCCCGACTCAAGTCATGACAGCCCAACCCAACGAGACTTTTCGACCCAGTTTTTACCGTTGAAGCGCCTAGCTAAGTATGAGGCATCCTTTGACTGTCACAAAACAAACATCCATTAACACACTCGATGATGCAATCAGGCAGTTACAGGTTGTGTAACAAACAGAGGGATCAGGGCACAAGTGAATGAATAAATCACTTTGTGTGACGACTCATCATGGGTCGTGACGCAGCTGACACAGCGGATTAATGTGAACAGGCTCCGTGGTTTGCGTATCTTCTTCTGGCATACAGGGGCTGAGATGCAAACTTTGCGAGAGCTACCATGCGCAGCAGCTCGCCCCTAGTTTTCGTACTTTGGGAATGGACTGCACTTGAAATTCACTAGCAGTCAGGACGCAAATGCGAGCACGTTCAATGAAAATCAATACGTCACTGGGGCTTTGTGATGCACTCAGCTGTGAGCCTATACCATACCGCCCGCTTCTCTATACTGGCAGGAAGAGCGGAGATCGAAGGTGATTGAACTACGCACGTCCGGTTTCCCCGACGCACAGCTTAACCACTACATCACTAGTGCCCATTTCAGTTGCCTTTGAGGGCCTTTTCTTCAGCCGTTTTTTTACATCAATGTGGCTTGTTAGCAATTGATGAAGCCAGCTCAGCAATGCAACAAAGCCTGGGCCCTTTGACGTAACGTAATATATCGCAGGTCATACCTGTCCGATGTCTAATAGTGTGCATCTGACAAATGTTTCCAGAAGCTACTCAACGCCGTTTTTCACATTGGTCGTGGCATCCTGTGTTCTAAAATAAACAGCGTTGATAATAGCGGGAGAGACTTAAAAAGTACTCAGCTTCTTCGTGGCTCTAGCTTCCTTTGGTTTCTTAGAGGTCTTAGTCCTCTTAGACCGCTGTTAGAAGGTTCAAACGACCACCCGCGCCAATTTTGGGGCGAGAGGTGGCCCCATAAACTCAATGCAAAGGTTTGCAGATGTTTCTGATCGGCCTCTGGCTTTCATGCAGGGCTGGAATCTGCGAACCCGTCGCAAAGGCGGAGCCTGCTGCGTTTGCTTTGCTGTGAGCCCATTGGGGGCGCACTGTTTACACAGTCCGGGTCCAGACGTAGCCTTGAGTCGCGTCACCGGCGACACACCTCCTCCTAGTCGAAGTCCAGCGGCGTCACCGCGTGCAACACAACCAGCACACGCTCATGTGTTTAAACTCCGACGGCTTCCAGTCTCGTGGCGGCTGGCCAGGCGCCAACCGAATTTCTTGCATGCATAAATGACCAATACAATGTACCAAAAAATATAGTAAATAGATGCAACTAAAGGGATGGATGCAGTCAATCAATTAATAATGAATTGTTTGTAGGATGATGTGACATCACATTGTCAAGACACGATGACAGGATAGCGTGTAAAATTGATTGGCAAATTTGAAAGCATTCTAATTGCCTTCAGAGTTAAATGTACCATTAAAATAAAGATTACGAATTGATGTTTCAAGTCGATACAACGAGCCTTGGAAAATCAGTTAAGAACAATGCGCAGTACACCCTGCTTAAATCAGATGAAATCAAAGATGAATCAGAATGAGCTTCCGTCTGTTTTGCGTAATATCACCCGTTCAGTAAAACAAGTCGTCAGCTATGACAAGGGACATTGTGAGCAAAGCCTAAACAACATGTCCGTTATGAAAGAAAGCGTATGCTTCGTTATGCTTCCCGTAAACAAGGAAGGCCTTGGGCTCCTGGTTTTTGCGGCATTATGAGCTTCTTATTCTTATACTGACAACAGTCAAACTTCAATACGCCTTGAGATACTGGTTAAAGGACATTATCAAGCGAGCATTGGCTAATTTGTATTGAGTTTTGACAGCTGCAGCAACGCTTCCTTGATTGCGTACGTTTAGCCAGTCCCTCCTGGTAAAATGATGGTTTCCTATTGTTACGATAAGATTCAAACTGATATATCCCAAGTTATGCACTAATCGAGCATCAGTATTCCGTTCAAACACGTCACATGCTTCCAGGAGTAATTCATGATTGTCAGCGTGTAGGACACAAGCCGTAGCACCAAACAAATGAAAGGTCCACATAAACTGCGGTCTACTGGGACGAAAATGAGCTTAAAGAGCATGATGCCTGGGGAAGCAGACCTGCACCTGGTGCGTTTCAGATTTATGATCAAATCACGGGTAACCCAAAATTTGCATGTACCGAGCCTGATGTAAATCATTTGTCTTTGACCAGATTCAGGACCAGGACGGGTTCGATTCTTGTTGCTTTCATTCAAAAGCAGCGATGGCCTCAAAATAAGAAATAACAGTTTGAATGACTGACGACCGTGGGCTGATAAACAGCATTGCAGCATGGCTTATCCATATCATTATTTTATGCCAATACATATAAATTTCCACTAATAATAAATAATGCAAGAACATGAAACTATTTACGCACACACTACATGAATCCAATACACATGGAAGTCTTACAAATCTACGCATAAAGGGCGCGTTAGGTTTTAAGCCTCTTTGTCGGCTCTCGTTAAGAGTCTAAGGAATTCCGTCACACCACACCATGGCACCCCGGAGAGGGAGGCAGGTATTCGTCTTCCAAGGCCAAATTCACTGGCGGCCCCAATCGTGATCGCAGAGAAAAAGACGGATCCGACAAAGCTCCCAGCAAGCTCACCCAGGCTAGACAAACAATGCTAGAGCTCTCAAAACGGCTCAACGTGAGCGGTGTTAGAGCGACACAAGCTACAGAACTTTCTGGGCAGAGCAGACCGGTTCTAATCCTATATTCGCGGAGCATACAGAGCCCTGAGAAGGGCCGCGTTGTGAGCTCACTGCGGCAGTCCGACTGCTGCTCTGAGATTAAACGCAAGTCAGGTCTCCATGCGCCCAATGTCTGCTTCGGTTCAAGCAGCTCGTGCGCTCCAAAGACGAGCACCGCGGCCGCCGTCGTGCGCCACAGGAAAGGCGGCGGGCGTGACAAATAATTATCGTATTGTTGAAGCCTTCTAACGTTTAACTCTTATTGAACTGTTTGCATAGGGCACGGTCAGTTTCGGAGGGTTGTCTTCTATTATCAGCGTTCATATGACCTTGCTACTTACTAGCTGTTAACAATTATCACACAAGCGGTGTTCTTTTTATGAACGTTTGAATTTACAGCCTGGAAGTTCAAGTGACGTTTTGTTTTTTCTTCATCCTCCTGCAGTTAACTACCGCATCGCGCAACCGTGTGGTTTTCTATCCTCAGCTGCGAAGGACCGCATGGTGCACACATGTTGTGTTTTCTGCACTCAAGTTGCGAAGGATCGCGTTACGTAGCCGTGTGGTGTTTTTCTACACTTAAGCCGCGAAGGACCCAATTATGAGGCCGCTTTGCACGCAGATAACATTGTGCATCTATTAGGCGCTGAAAATGTGAGCCATGTCAGGAAAGCGAGCCTCGAACTTGAGGAAATCATGTCCAGATGTTTTACCAACTGGTCTCTAACTCACATGCCTTACCAACTGATGATTCAACATTTCTTTAGCTTACTGCATGACCACGGCTGATGTTGAATCGTATTTATTGGAAATATCACGCTATTCAGGATGTTTTAAGTTACAGCTGGAAAGTTTGCATGGTATATTGTTCGTTTGCTGTGCTTCAGCTGTGAATGACGGCATCACGCAGCCGCTTTGCAGACATGTGATTTCGCTCACCTAACAGGAACTGAAAATGTGGACATCTCCGGAACATCCAGGCGGCCGCACCATGTGACCTTTCACGGCCGGATTTATCAGAAAAACCACAGGGCGTTCCAATAGGTTTGAATAGCGTTGATTTGACTGCTCTCAAGTCATCATTGCCCTTTAGTAATAAAGGATTCCGGATCACCTCTGTTGATTTGATCGAACCAACCGTTGATTCAAAGAACAATGGAAAACTAATGAAAAGTAAGCTTGATTCCGATAATTATTCGGCTTCAGTCATTTTTAGTTGAAGTCGATTCTGCTCATGTAGAGTCGGCCACAGCACCATTCTGCGGCGCAGAAAGTCGTTTAGTCTTTGCCATCCGCGCCTGTCCCCCGTGGCAGAACTGATGGGTGGCACGTCACGTGGTGCCCGATCACTGTGGCCACAGTTCAAGGTTGCGGCGGATCGTTCGTCACGTGACCCCTGACGCACGTGATGCGATGGCGGATGTCGCCTTGGAACTGGCAGCGCCCTAAACAGCGTCGGGCGATCTGGCTCTAATCCAAGACCGCCTCTGTTTAGAAAAGCCGGCCGACGATCACCGCACGTCACGCCACTCGGTAGTGAGGCAACCAGCAGAGCAGCCGCGGGATGCAGGGGCTGGGGGATTTGCAGGGATGCAGGGGATTGTCATGCAGCACCCAAACGTCCCTCGTTAAAGTTGAGTGTCGCTGTCGGGCCTTGGGTGCCCCTGAAGTGAAGGCAGCTCCAGCCACGTGCGGCGGGTCACACGGACACTGTCGGAACTTGGGTCCCCCTGAAGTGAAGGGAGCTCCACCCACGTGCGGCGGGCCACCACGACACCTCCGGTGAACGATTGCCTCCGGGAAGCCTGCAAAAGTGAACGGGTAGCCCCCCGGCCGCGGGACGCGGTGACAGCTGCGCCTTCAGTGACAGCGCCATCGGAGCCGGCCAACTGACTCGCCGACGCATGACAAAGTTCAGGGAGCTACACGAAGCCGGACTGAAACTTGCGAAAACAAATAGTGAGCGAGAAGGAAATCGGTTCAGTGCAAGCACAGGACCATGGAGCACAAACCGCACTCCGCCCTGCTCCAGATGTGTCCCCCAGTCAGGCGTGGTCAGGTCAGGCCAGGATGCGTCCCCGGCCATGTGCCAAATTACGACTGCACCCCGGGATCGAACGTCTGTAAGGGCACAGGGGCGAAGAGCAGCGGTCTGGCGCACACCCACGTCTGCGCTCGCCGACGCAGGGGGGGGGGGGGGGGTACGCGGCTGGGACCACGGTCGGAGGCGGAGCTGGTGTGCACCAGTACACG
>NW_023596746.1:9742083-9774455 GCF_011947565.3 Pollicipes pollicipes
GCGGCACGGTCACCGCCGGGACTGTGGCGCACGGTCACCGCGGGGACTGTGGCGCACGGTCACCGCCGGGGACTGTGGCGGCTCGGTCACCGCCAGGGACTGTGGCGGCACGGTCACCGTCGGGACTGTGGCGGCACGGTCACCGCGGGACTGTGGCGGCACGGTCACCGCCGGGGACTGCGGCACACGGTCACCGCCGGGACTGTGGCGGCTCGGTCACCGCCGGGGACCGGGGACTGTGGGCCGCGGTCACCGTCAGGGACTGTGGCGGCACGGTCACCGCCGGAGACTGTAGCAGCACGGTCGCCGCCGAGGACTGTGGCGGCTCGGTCACCGCCGGGGACTGCGGCAGCACGGTCACCGCCGGGGACTGTGGCAGCACGGTCACCGCCGGGGACTGTGGCAGCACGGTCTGCAGGCACGGTCGCCGCACTACTTGTGCTCGGACGGTGGAGGGCTGGCCGAACCGTTGTGAGACGTCCTGCTGCCAGCGCCATTCATGAGCGGGACCGGTGGGGACCACTTGCGCCCCTGGAAGCCCTCCATGACGTCCGTCAGCTTCAGGGCGTAAGCGATCTCGAACAGGGTGTTGTAGCCCAGTACCCTGTCGACACGACGGTACGCGAGTCACGACAGTGCTGATCACACCAGTGCGGGTCTACGTGCGGCTCGGTCGACAGGTCACTACACTGCTGGTACTGCCGTCTCATGAAGGCTAGTGAAAAAGGTGAGCGTCCATGGCGTGCCTCAACATTTCTGATCATCTTTTTCGTTTAGCGAATACTGTTTGAAGCACATATTGTGTTTTGTTTTGTGGCTGTTCATGTTAACATATACAAGCTAATCATATTGCTGGCTAGGCGCATTTATATAAATCTATACAGTCGTCGCAGCAAAGACCTTGATCACGAGCAAGCTCGTGACGACAGGTCAGCTTATTTCATACGTGCAACAAAATATGTTATTACCACCAATGATATCGACCAATGCATAAAGAGACACGCATGCGTCTGTCGAAATCACCAGCAACATCATACTCTTGGACGCAGGCAGCGCGGGCCGGATGTAGACGGGGGTGAGCTACACGTGTTCTGCGCCAACAGGCTCCATTCCGACCGGACCTACGCAGACTAGTTGACAGGCCCCATCCGCAAGGACCATCGAGGACCATCGACAGACCCCAGCATGACCAGACCAGCGACAGACCACGGCTTGAACAAACCAGCAGCAGACCATGGCATGACCGGACACGCGGCAGACTCCGGCATGACCGAACACGCCGCAGACCCCGGCATGACCAGACCAGCGGCAGACCCCAGCATGACCATACCAGCGAAAGAGTGCGACGTTAATCAAACCAGCGGCAGACCACGGCATGGCCAGACCAGACCACTGCGTGCTGCTGCAGGATGCACAGTCGCCTGGACAGACGTACATTGAAAGCCGACGGGACGGATCAACCGTCTGGCGGCGATGCAGGGTGCCTCGGACGGCATGGATATACCCGCCTTTGAGCGGTTCACAGAGACCCCATGTTTTGTCCGGCATGCATACTTTCAACACAGGCACGCGCGTGCTCACCAACACATGCAGAGGACGGTGAGTGGGCAGCTGGATCAGCCTCTCGCCACACTGTCCCGCTGGTTTCATCAGCTCGGTCTAACAAAAACTAGCCAACACTGTCCTCCACACACACCCTGAGGTCAAACAAAGCCTGCCCTGGAAGCGCACCTCACAGTTAGTTCAGCAGGGTGCTGGGTCGCGACTGAGCACGAGAGGCAGACGGCACGAGCGATTCTGCCAGCACACACTAGCCGGCCGCATGCACTCTTACTGTGGACCGCACTAAGCTGTCTTTCTGGCGACCGGTAAAGGCGTCCATGCTGCGCTCAACTCTAAAGCTGCGGCCGAGCCACCAGTAGGCGTTACTGGGGCAAGAGCCTGGCGCAGCGACGGCGTCCGTCACACGCGCGCCAGTCGACAGACGGTCTGACACGGCCGGCCCAGCGCCAGCGCGACCGCCCCGGGACACGCTCAGCACAGCCACACCTACCTGCTGCAGCGGCACACCGCCAAACAGGATCTTACTGAATGGGGTGTTCCTCATTTGTGTCGGGTTTTGAGCTGAAATGGCCATTTTGAAGATCGTTCGGTGCAGTTCACAGCCTTGCCCTTCTTGCGACCTACAACCCTCCGGTTTCTGGGCTACATGTCCGCGAAGTTGTGCAGACTATTTCGTGCGCATTATTTCAAGGTCATTCAAGCATGTATGACGCCATAGAAATATCATCAAAACCCTGCGACCACACTGACCATGCCGTGTTCAAGGCCAAAAATAATATAATTGTCGAGCCGTTCATATCTAATGCTCGTGAGGACGATTTCCAGACATTATGGGTGTCAATCGGCTATCAAACAATGCTGTACAAGCTATGCAAGAGTCTAACACGAATTACGTTTTGCGCTACGTAATATAAGAAGTTATCAGTCTTCCCAGTTATTACGGGAATAGGACTCGATACCCAAAATCTTAAGATTCGCGCAATAACCGAACGTTCCTTAACGCAATCAAACAATTATGTAATAAAGAGCATATTAATTAAATCGAGAAATTGTATTGCTTAGAGCGGTCTTTTACACTTGAAATACGCCAATAGCTAAAAGCGAGCCTATTTAATCATATCTAATGCTTACTGGAAATGTGGAGCATTCTCTTTAACCATTGCCTTGATCAAACTGAGCCAATCACCCATAAGGTCAGGACACAGCCTGAGTTTGCGACGGGCGTTAGTGCCATGATTCCCGACGGGAGGGGCTTATTTTTTACCAGCGAGTGCCAATCTTATTAATAGTACCCAACCACTGCGGACAGCCTGACGGAAATAAGACTTGATCCCAGCCCCCACTGACGCTAAAATGTACAGTACCTTGCACATCATTGGGCTATCGATGTGGGTTTGCCCTGGTGCTTCTTAAGGAATAATTCGCATTTGAAGACATTGAAGCAAGCATCAGAATGATAAAATAAACTCACTTATAGGTATAAGTACACTTTTAAGCAGAAAGTACTGGTCTAGACAAAACATTTCCCTTTTGAGTAAATATGCTCCTCAATACGTCATTGTTTGAATACGTCATGGTACCTAGCACATCACTGATTGACAGCCCATCCGCCGTTATCTCTGGAAATCGTGCTCACTAACGCCATATTTGAACCACTCGACAGCTATATTTATGTTGACCTCGATCGCCGCATAGCTTATGGGAGGGCAAGGATTTGAATGGCGTTATTATGGCATCATGGATGCCTGGGTAACCTTGAAATAGTCTCCCAAAAAAGTCAGCACATCTTTGCCCGCGTGTAGCTCAGAAACTAGAGGGGCCATAAGCAGGGCAGGGCTGTGAATTGCACCGCATGATCAAGATGGCTGTTCCAGTTTAAAACCCAAACAAGAGTGAAACACTTCCTTTAATTCATTGTTTTAGCTGTGTACCGTACGTACTCACTCGGTTATCCGGAAGTCTTGACACCCAACTACGGCTGTTCGGATATACATGATGGAGCCCCCTGGCTTCGCCCACGAATAAAATGGATGTTTGGACATTTGAACACTATGTACATCAAACTGTATGACCTTACGCTGTGTCAATCCAACCGCAATTGCCTACCAGAAAGTTGTGCTCGCCACTCTGTTGTCAGACACCATCTTACGAAATACTGCGCCGACAGCTTGGGACAGAGCAGCACATTAGCGCTGGGCAGAACTAGACTAGCAGCAGGCTAGCATCCAGGCTAGACCGGCGTCACACTAAACTGGCATCAGATGGGACGAGCCTAACAGCACACCATGTTACTGCAATGTCACGATCTTCAGATCAAGTCACGTCATTCCACTGCAGAATGCGCTAGTATGCACCATTAGCAACATCCTACATTCAGCTCAATCGGTACAGCGGTTCCCCACATGGCTTTTGAAAATAGATTTCCGTGTTTAATAAGCGATGCAATTGCGCGGTGTATACCTTGGGAAGGCTTGATCTAGGGACATGTATACATACACGGACTGATCAGCACGCCATGTATGCATACATGGCGCGCTGATCAGTGCCGTTCCCTTGCTAGTGACACAAGATTTTGCTCGATCGGCCTCGCAGTTCCCAGCATAATGTTTGGCAGCAGTCTTCGCATTTGACACACACTGGCATTGACTGAAGAGCATAAATCGGCGATAGCTCGATCTGAGATCGAGAATCTACATCTGCAGGGTGCGCTAGTCCACCTCCATCTTATGAAGCCGGATTTGACCCGATCGACCCCGGAGTTCATTCTGTGATATTTGACAGAAGATTGAGGCATTTGTACTTCTAATGGTGTTTATTTCTGCATTGCCGATGCGGCCTAAGGTCACGAAACTGCACACATCTGATGTGCGGGCTCTGAGCAGTCTATCGCGCGTTAAGCTTAAGACCAGTAGTTCCCGGAAACGTGTTTGGCAGTTATGGCAGTAATTCGGTGCCGGGCGGAGGGCGGTTACAGCACCAAGAGGGTCAGACAGGCCTCGGGCTTTCCAGTTGTCGGAAACCGACTGCTTAAACGCCAAGCTGACGCAGCTGACTGCGGCACACGGGACTCTGTTCTACTCCTCCACCGACCCCGGTCACTCGAGCCGCTGCCGTCCGATCAATATGCTGACCGGGATCATGCGACAGTGACGACGCCTTCGTATACACCACGGAGACACTAGCATTCACAGAGGCTCTTCAGTTTGCTGTTTACCCTTCCCAATATCTATACAGGAGTTCGCACAACTGAGGTTGCAAATAAAACAATATCCTGCCGAATCCCGCAACTTTGAAACAAAAATGCGCGAGATATCGCTCAGCGTGCAATAATCCTGCGCACTAATAAACTGCTATCATGGGGCAAATAATGCTCGGAAACCAATCAGTTTTGCGAGCGTTGCGGTTGTAATGCTTCCGGTTTGTATACTTATTCACAGAAATCTAGCCCAACATTTTGCAGGCACCAAATAATCGACTCCAAGCTCAGTGATCACAATTCGTACCAGGTAGTGCTGGTTAAAAAAGGCTCAACCGCGTTCCAGAAAACAATATCATTTCAAGCTGATCGTTTTTAAGTGGCATGCAGCGTCACAACACTACAGCCTCTCTCCAGTTATGTTCCTGTTTCGGCCAGTTGCCACCTGTCGCAATAGGTTATCCATATGTACTTGATTTTCATTGCCAGCTTGAAACGGGGGCATAGCTGCGCGCATGTGGCACAACACAAGCTGAGCACCAGGCAGCTTCTAACGTATGATCTATTTCACATAATTTGTACCGATCTCTTTAGATCCAGCTTACGTGAAGAGGGCTCTATACCCTAAGAGCCCACCATCGAAGTATCACGAGCTTGTCTCGAAAGATAGTGTTGCTCCCACCGGACACGAATGTGAATAGGTTGTTCTGGCGCTGGCTAGTGGCACAAGCCCCCACCATACCGGTCCCTCTGGCTAGTTATGTACTGACATTGTCATACCGGTCAGAAGAGATAAGAAGGCAGAATACAAGCCACAGTAAACATATATATATATATATATATATATATATATATATATATATATATATATATATATATATAAACATGTGCTGAGTCCAGAGCGCCATGAATGTCAGTGTAATGTAACCGTTCACCCCCCAAAAAAACTGCACGATTGACTTCAGCGTCAACTTTATGTCTCGAATTAGTGCACCTCCACCTTTGTACACAGGCTCGCGGCCAGGCGGGTGCACTGGTTGTTCGTACACCCCTGACATTTGGGGTGCACCCCCAGCCTCGTTCAGTGTGAGCGCATCCCTATACTCCGGCGTGGGGGTGCTAAGAAGATTGAGTATGGCCGTTCCTGGCGTTGGCGTTCGCAGCAAATCGTAAAACAGCACAACATAATCGTCACAGCCCGGACAAGGGATCGCGTATGCACCAAGTGCGTACCTTTTTCCTGGTACACCCCGGGGGTTTGGTCAGCCAACAGGCATGTCTGTCCTGCTAACCCCGGGGGTTTGGTCAGCCAACAGGCATGTCTGTCCTGCTAACCCCGGGGGTTTGGTCAGCCAACAGGCATGTCTGTCCTGCTAACCCCGGAGGTTTGGTCAGCCAACAGGCATGTCTGTCCTGCTAACCTCGGGGTTTGGTCGGCCAACAGGCATGTCTGTCCTGCTAACCCCGGGGGTTTGGTCAGCCCACAGGCATGTCTGTCCTGCTAACATTTGCGAACCGGCCATGAACGGCATGGAAATGAGCGGCGGTGGGGCCGGCGGCGGCGGCGCGCCGGTCAGCGCACACTCACAGCTTGAAGAAGAACAGCGGCGTCAGGTAGCCCGGGATGATGACGTGCTCCTTGTTCAGCAAGATGGCAGTCTCGATCTGATCCGCCACATACTCCGGCTCCAGGAACGGGATCACACTGAAGCGGAATAGCCACCGCTGTCAAGGCCAGTGGCGGCGGCACCTCTGTCGAGTTGACGGATGGTTACCTCGGTTTTTTCCTGCGCCGTCGTAGGAGTGTTGTTACATGTCGCAAAGGGTTGGAGGGAAGGGGGACGACTGCCCGCTCACCTGGTCGTGAAGTCGGGATATCATCACTCGCATGCCCCCCGGAAGTGAGAAAGCGCCATCTGCCAGGGCGTGAGCAGCGACCGTCCCCAATTGTGCATCATACGGGAGTTGTAGTGATCATCGGCAATTCTCCGGAGGGAGCAGCAGTGATCGTCAGCCATTCTCCGGGAGGGAGCGGTAGTGATTATCAGCCATTCTCCGGGGGGGGGGGGGGCAGTATTCATCAGCCATTCTCTGGGAGAGCAGCAGTGACCATCAGGCATTTTCCGGAAGGGAGCAGCAGTGGTCATTGGATATTCTCCGCAGGGGCAGTGATCACCAGCCATTCTCTACGGGAGCAGCAGTGATCATCAGCCATTCTCCGGAATGGAGCAGCAGTGGTTATCAGCCATTCCCCGGGGGAGCAGCATTGATCATCGGCCATTCTCCGGGAGAGCAACCGTGATCATCAGCCATTCTCCGGAAGGGAGCAGCAGTGATTATCAGCCATTCTCCGGAAGGGAGCAGCAGTGATCATCAGCCATTCTCTGGGAGAGCAGCAGTGATCATCAGCCATTCTCCGGAGGGGCAGTGATCATCAGCCATTCTCTGCGAGAGCAACAGTGATCATCAGCCATTCTGGATCATCGGCTATTGATCATCGGCTATTCACCGGAGGGACGAGCAGTAATTATCAGCCATTCTCCGGGAGGGAGCAGCAGTGATCACCGGCCAGAAGGGAGCAGGAGTGCATTCAGACGCCAAACGATCATAACCGGAATCCCACTAATAAGTGATAATCGTACACCAGAGGAGAACGACACAACGATTACCATCTGACCACTAGACAAGAACGAGACAGCAATCACCATCTAAACACTATGAGACAAGAGCGACACAGTGATCATCACTGCGGACGCCAAGGGCGCGATAGAGCAATTCTTTATTTTTTATCAATAGAATTTCTGTGTGACATCTCCAGTCCCTTACACCGGGCTGTGTGACATCCCCAGTCCCTACACCGGGCTGTGTAATATCTTCAGTCTCAGTGGCGGGCTGCGTGACATTCCCAGTCTCAGTGGCGGGCTGTGTAACATCCCTTGTCTTAGTGGCGGGCTGTGTGACATCTTCAGTCTCAGTGACAGGCTGTCTGACATCCCCAGCCTCAGTGGCGGGCTGTGTAACATCTCCAGCCTCAGTGGCGGGCTGTGCGAGATCTTCAGTCCCTGGCACACACTTACGTTGACTTGGCGCCATCAAACATTCCCGTGTTGATGAAGAACGGGCAGATGACAGTGGTGTGCACATCGTCGTGGCCTCCCACCTGAAATGCATTGGGCAATGCCACTGAAGCAACAGGAAGGAACACACCGACAACGAAGACTTAAGAAAGAACCATGCCTCCCCTCGGACAAACGGGGACTCATTTGGGAGCTGTCTGTTGTAATGCAAAGCAAGAGACAGCGAGTCCGGTATCTCAGCGTCCGCGGCGCACACTTCACGTTGATACCGTTTTATCAGCTGCTGCCGTGTTGCTGATGCTCAGTTACACCACGGCACGTGATACGGGATTAATAATAAGCTGCCCAATCTCTCAGGGGTTTAAGTGTGCTTGGCCGGGTTACACAGACAGTGTAATCTCACCGTCCCCGTGTACCTGACAGGATTCATTTCGATTGTTTCTGATAACAGTGAGTCCTTTACAAACTCGCAGTGATTCCACAGAAGCAGAGGTCATAAACAGATACACCGAAGACGTTTGACGGCCGTAGGTTGCGCAAAAGCCCGCCGTGAAAGAGCACGTGAATCGAGCGACACAATTACGTTGGCTTCCAAATACGGCACAAAAACACTGGCTGCAACGCTACACAAGCAGCCATCCAGATAGCATCTTCAGCTATTGGAAAGCTTTAAATAAAGCATGCATGCATTGACACAGACCCGCCGCTGAACACAACTGACGATAAAGGACCTCCCCGGTCTGATCCAGACGACCTGTGCGCCCCGGTCACAGACCCTCCCCGGTCTGATCCCGACGACCTGTGCGCTGCCGGCAGTCATCGCACTGCAAGGCGACGAATAAAGGGACGCATGTGCCCATTCGCTTTAAGAGTGGATACCGATTTCGAATTACTTAAAATGTTAGAATGCATCTGTGGGTGTAGCGCCTCTGTCAAATACAGACAACAGTTTCATGACGCAAGGAGAAAAACCAGAGTGGCACGGTTTCTGCGCTTTGCACATTCAGTTATTTTGGAATCGTGGTAACAAGGAAGCATAAGCATAAGCATAAGCATAAGTATGTAAGCCCCACGGACGCGGTACAAGCTTGCACGCGTCTTAATGCTCTGAAGAATATCTAAATTTCAAATAGCTCTACAAGTCGTTCGACGAAGCTTGCCCGCGAGCAGCGACGTCCAGAGTCCTAGTGCGGGTGCTAAGCATCACTGCATAATTTGGCCTTAGATTCACCTGTCTAACCTTATGAAAATGTAACACTTCGCCTGCCATGGATGCATGGGGACGCCCCCCCCCCCCATGCGCAGCTGGGCTTTTACCGCAGCGTTTTAAAGCCAGTTCATTCCACAGGGGGGGCGGGGAGATCACCTTCAGCTCAACGGTGAGCGACTCGTGGAAGCCGACGGCGGCGAACTTGGAGGCGCAGTAGTCGGTGAGGCGGCTCATGCCCTGCATACCGGCCAGGCTGGCGATGTTCACCACGTGGCCCCTCTTGGAGGCGATCATGTCCGGCAGGAACGCCTTGCAAGTCTGCACAAGAGGGCGCCGGCGTCAGTCGGCCTGCGTCTGAGGCAGGTCGCTCGTGTTCGGTGGGCGCCGCTTGTGGCGGGCGCTCGCGCCGCGCGGCTTGTGGCCGGTGGGCGCCGCGCCGGGGGTCAGCAGCGGGCGGTGGGCGCCGCGCCGAGGATCAGCAGCGGGTGGTGGTCCGCACGCCGGGATCAGCAGCGGGCGGTGGTCCGCACGCCGGGGATCAGCAGCGGGCGGTGGTCCACACGCCGGGATCAGCGGCGGGCGGTGGTCCGCACGCCGGGGATCAGCAGCGGGCGGTGGTCCGCACGCCGGGGATCAGCGGCGAGACGGTGGTCCGTGCGCCGGGGATCAGCGGCGAGCGGTGGTCCGCACGCCGGGGATCAGCAGCGGGCGGTGGTCCGCACGCCGGGGATCAGCAGCGGGCGGTGGTCCACACGCCGGGGATCAGCGGCGGGCGGTGGTCCGCACGCCGGGGATCAGCAGCGGGCGGTGGTCTGCACGCCGGGATCAGCAGCGGGCGGTGGTCCGCACGCCGGGGATCAGCGGCGAGACGGTGGTCCGTGCGCCGGGGATCAGCGGCGAGCGGTGGTCCGCACGCCGGGGATCAGCAGCGGGCGGTGGTCCGCACGCCGGGATCAGCAGCGGGCGGTGGTCCGCACGCCGGGGATCAGTAGTGGGCGGTGGTCCACACGCCGGGGATCAGCGGCGGGCGGTGGTCCACACGCCGGGGATCAGCAGCGGGCGGTGATCCGCACGCCGGGGATCAGCGGCGAGACGGTGATCCGTGCGCCGGGGATCAGCGGCGAGCGGTGGTCCGCACGCCAGGGATCAGCAGCGGGCGGTGGTCCGCACGCCGGGGATCAGCGGCGGGCGGTGGTCCGCACGTCGGGGATCAGCAGCGGGGCGACGGGACTCTTACGTCTCGAAATAAAAAGGGCAACCCATGGTTGATCTACGGGTTCTTTTGCTTTCAACACAAAAAACAACCGCTAGCCTTCTTTCATTCATATGGAAATCGCGTAAAATCATAATGAATCCTATAATGTGCAAGACGTCAGCCGATATATTATGATGCATGATAATATATATATATATATATATATATATATATATATATATATATATATATATATGTGTGTGTGTGTGTGTGTGTGTGTGTGTGTGTATGTGTGTGTGTGTGTGTGTGTGTGTGTGTGTGTAAATACCCGCCTTAGACATCGCTTCGATACATTGTGCACCATTATCATGACACAATGGCAGAAAGTTATCATAAAATACGAGTGCATTTGACAGACCCCGGGAGGCATGACAACGGTCATAGTTACCGCAACTAAGCACAATTTCTCAAAAGACAAACAGGAAAGCTTGGAAACTACACCATCACGCGACGAAAGATCTTTTACATTTCGCATGAAAAAAGCAACTTCATAATTCACAGAAGATATGCAGACCCCGTGGTATTTAACGGTGACTTCTTTTGGTGACTAAGACGTGGTTCTAAAATCCTAAGGTCGCGAAAATTGCTGCGACAATGAAGAACGATCACTCGATGACGATGACTGTTACGACGTGATGATCGAAACGCTGACAAATTACACAAATGATAGCGACTCTTGTCCTTGCCACCAAGTTTTTACCGTCTCTTACTTAAATATATATATATATATATATATATATATATATATATACATATATATGTGTGTATATATATATATACATATATATGTGTATATATATATATATATATATATATATATACATATATATGTATATATATATGTATATATATCTCTCTCTCTAAATGTGTGTGTGTGTGTGTGTGCGTGTGTGCGTGTGTGCGTGTGTGCGTGCGTGCGTGCCTGCACGCGTGCGTGCGTGCATGCGTGCGTGTGTGCGTGCGTGCGTGCGTGCGTGCGGACGGGCGAGCGTACGGGTGTGCATGCGTGCGTGTGTGTTCGAAATGCAAGTTAGTAGTTGTCAAGGTTTTACTGATTTCAGAAATACCCATTCAAAGGCACGGCGGCATTGAAACGCGCCTCAGGCTATGTGACGTCACCGAGCGCTGGCGGGCCGTCCGGCGACCGGTAGGATTACGGCATCGAGTCGGCCGGTACAACGCTGTCTGTTCACGTTTTCTGTTCACGCTTGTCGTAAAACGGGGAACGGGGATTGACATCGGCCTAGCGTTCTTTTGAAGAAAAAAAACTCTGATGAAGGTATTAACACATAAACATCCTCAGCACGTGCTGGGAACGTACCTTTTCGACAACATATTGTTCCTTTTCAGTCCTCATTGGCATCTTGCTGTGCCGAGAACGGTTTGGACGAGCCGAAAGACAACAAAATAGTGTACATGTAAGCAAACAAATGATATAATTTGCCCTGTCCACCCTGAGTGACCCCTGCCAATACCGGGTCAGCAAGCGTCCCTCCCCACCCGCACCCCACCCCGTCCCACGCACGGAATGGCGAGATCATCGGAATGTTCCCCGACTCGTTCCGAGTGTGCCCCGGTGTCTGGCAGCGCTCCTCGCCGCCGAAACTGCCAAGTCATCGCCACTTTCGCCAGTCCGACGGACGGCGCTGGCGGAAAGCTAACGAAAGTGACGCAACGTGACGGTCCGGCGCGTCGGCGTTACGTCCACACAGCGCCATGCCGTGGGGGGGGGGGGGGGGTGGGGCGGGGAACGGCACCGGTGGTCTCTAGGCCGGCCGCGCCGGCTGGGGACCGCGGGAATACTGCAGTGCAAACCCCAGGCCGTTCATTGCCGGCTGGGCTGCGTGTCCAAAATATGTTACGGGGATTAAATTCGTCCGACATTAGTTCGTTCGTTTCTCTGTAAAAACAAACACGGGCGTTAACGTGAAAAATGCAGAAACCTACGAGTGTCCTATGGACGCACAAAAGGAAGATGCTTCAGGCACGCTGCTCATTTTATCTAGCGCACATGAACGAAAATCAGCGAGCTGATGTGAAAAAAGGCATAATTAAGCCCGATGCCGGTTGGACTAGCATCACCCCGCTGAGTCCCGGCCGGACCCGCACGCGACAGCAGGGTCTCACCTGGAAAACGACTACACGGCAGATTCCAACTGGTCTCATTTGACCCAGCACAGCCCCGTTAGCCTAACCCAACGCAGCCGTCCCGCTTGGTTACCACAACCCAGCAGTCCTCGCTCATCTAACACGGCACGGCCGAGCTGGGGCGATACAACACAGCAGAATCCCTCTGGGCTAACCCGACACCGCAGTCCTCGCTGGCCCGACGCCACACCGCTCAGCGCCGGCTGGTCTAAACGTGACGCCGCAAAGCGACGCTGGGCAAACGTCAAACAGCCCGGCTCAGCCTGTCTCATGTGACATAGCAGAGCAAGGCTGATTTGACCCGGCACGGCCGAGTCCCGCCAGATTCTTGGTTTTATGATCAGCGACCTCATACACAAGAAGCAAGTATTCAACAGGACAACACGACATGGTCGAACACGGCACGGCGAACACAAAGTCGCTGCCTAGCTGGTCCAGCACATATCAGCAGCAGTCTCAGCTAGTGTAACACCACATGTTGGAGTCTAGGCTAAGCTAACACGGGGCTGCAGAGGCCCGGCTGCTTCAGCACTAGTGTAGCACTACATATATGGGAACCCAGGCCGAGATAGCACAGGGCTGCAGAGGCCCGGCTGCTTCAGCACTAGTGTAACACTACATATCGGAACCCAAGCCGAGCTAGCGCGGGACGGCAGAGGCCCGGCTGCTTCAGCACTAGTGTAGCACTACGCATATGGGAACCCAGGCCGAGCTAGCACGGGCTGCAGAGGCCCGGCTGATTCAGCACTAGTGTTACACTACACATCGGAACCCACGCCGAGCTAGCACGGGGCTCCAGAGGCCCGGCTGCTTCAACACGCCATAGCAGCGTCTCTGCTCGGCTGATAAGAGACAGTAATCTCAGCTGCTTCAAAACGGCACAATCTCGGCTGGGGCGACACGAGACAGCTCAGTACTGGCCAAACTGGCCTCACGCAACAGAGCAGTTTCGTGGCCGGTGATTGTCAGTGGGACTAAGTGGGACCGTCAGTGGGACTAAGTGGGATCGTCAGTGGGACTAAGTGTGACTGCCAGTGGGACTAAGTAAGGCCGTCAGTGGGACTAAGTGGGACCGTCAGTGGGACTAAATGGGACTGCCAGTGGGACTAGGTGGGACCGTCAGTGGGATTACGTGGGACCGTCAGTGGGTCATCACGTACATACCCAGAAGTGAGCGAGCGTGTTGACCTCAAACGTCTTCTCGATCAGCTTGTCTGGAATCTCCAGCAGGCGATTTCCGATGACCATGCCGGCATTGTTAACTAAAATGCTGACCTGGAACGTCAAATTAAGGTCAGGACACGGAACCAACCCGCTGCCACAAGAGTCGAACCATCTACAGCGACTGGATGAAGCCGCACTTTGCCCCACGTAAAATGATACTTTGTCGCACATAAGTACCACTTATTCGTCCTTAACTAACATCGCAGCACCAAACTGTGATGTTATGAAAAGCTATAAAAGACGCAAAGCGAACGCGTATGCCTGTAGATGCCAGCGCTCGAGAGCACGCCCAGGCACGGCTTGTTCCCGATATGCGCTTATGTAAATGCATGGATGTGTGTGAGTAATAAAGGGAGGGCCCCTCTCCTCCCATCAAATGTTTGCATGCTGTCGGGAGTGAATGCCGACCGAATATCTGCCACGGGACGGAAGCCGGTTCCATCAGCTACCGAAGCCGCTCTGGGCACGCAGCAGCGGCTTTAGCCGAGGCCACCGGCGCGCTGTCTGCCTGGCGCCGGAGCGATCGGCTCCTGGCGCCCGGCCAACCCTGCCCCAACGCCGGCACGCGGAACAGCAGCACGCACGAGCAGTCGGTGTTGGCCGGGTGCTGAGGCATCGACTGATAATGGTTACTAGATGTGACTAGTAGACGGCAATCTCCGCTTCCAACGGGAGCCATTTGCCCGGGATACAGGGGTGTGGTTTCCTATCTCATTTTTTTTCTCTTTTAGGGAGGGCTTGTAGCTCAGAAACCAGACGGTTTTTGGTCTTAAGAAGGGCAGGGCTAAGAACTGCACCGATCTATCTTCAAAACGTCTATTTTGGCTCGAAACACTACACAAATGTGGAACAAGCCCTTCAATCGAATACATTAACACCAATATTGCTTGCCAAAGGACACACAGGTCTTTAAACGCAGAGGCAAGCCCCGACTCAAGTCATGACAGCCCAACCCAACGAGACTTTTTCGACCCAGTTTTTACCGTTGAAGCGCCTAGCTAAGTATGAGGCATCATTTGACTGTCACAAAACAAACATCCATTAACACACTCGATGATGTAATCAGGCAGTTACAGGTGTAACAAACAGAGGGATCAGGGCACAAGTGAATGAATAAAATCACTTTGTGTGACGACTTCATCATGGGTCGTGACGCAGCTGACACAGCGGATTAATGTGAACAGGCTCCGTGGTTTGCGTATCTTCTTTCTGGCATACAGGGGCTGAGATGCAAACTTTGCGAGAGCTACCATGCGCAGCAGCTCGCCCCTAGTTTTCGTACTTTGGGAATGGACTGCACTTGAAATTCACTAGCAGTCAGGACGCAAATGCGAGCACGTTCAATGAAAATCAGTACGTCACTGGGGCTTTGTGATGCACTCAGCTGTTGAGCCTATACCATACCGCCCGCTTCTCATACTGGCAGGAAGAGCGGAGATCGAAGGTGATTGAACTACGCACGTCCGGTTTCCCCGACGCACAGCTTAACCACTACATCACTAGTGCCCATTTCAGTTGCCTTTGAGGGCATTTCTTCAGCCGTTTTTCTACATCAATGTGGCTTGTTTAGCAATTGATGAAGCCAGCTCAGCCAATGCAACAAAAGCCTTGGCCCCTCTGACGTAACGTAATATATCGCAGGTCATACCTGTCGATGTCTAATAGTGTGCATCTGATAAATGTTTCCAGAAGCTATTCAACGCCGTTTTTGACATTGTCGTGGCATCCTGTGTTCTAAAAATAACAGCGTGATAACAGCGGGAGAATTAAAAAGTACTCAGCTTCTTCGTGGCTCTAGCTTCCTTTGGTTTGTTAGAGGTCTTAGTCCTCTTAGACCGCTGTTAGAAGGTTCAAATGACCACCCGCGCCAATTTTGGGGCGAGAGGTGGCCCCATTAAACTCAATGCAAAGGTTGCAGATGTTTCTGATCGGCCTCTGGCTTTCATGCAGGGCTGGAATCTGCGAACCCGTCGCAAAGGCGGAGCCTGCTGCGTTTGCTTTGCTGTGAGCCCATTGGGGCGCACTGTTTACACAGTCCGGGTCCAGACGTAGCCTTGAGTCGCGTCACCGGTGACACACCCCCTCCTAGTCCGAAGTCCAGCGGCGTCACCGCGTGCAACACAACCAGCACACGCTCATGTGTTTAAACTCCGACGGCTTCCAGTCTCGTGGCGGCTGGCCAGGCGCCAGCCGAATTTCTTGCATGCATAAATGACCAATACAATGTACCAAAAAATATAGTAAATAGATGCAACTAAAGGGATGGATGCAGTCAATCAATTAATAATTAATTGTTTGTAGGATGATGTGACATCACATTGTCAAGACACGATGACAGGATAGCGTGTAAAATTGATTGGCAAATTTGAAAGCATTCTAATTGCCTTCAGAGTTAAATGTACCATTAAAATAAAGATTACGAATTGATGTTTCAAGTCGATAAAACGAGCCTTGGAAAATCAGTTAAGAACAATGCGCAGTACACCCTGCTTAAATCAGATGAAATCAAAGATGAATCAGAATGAGCTTCCGTCTGTTTTGCGTAATATCACCCGTTCAGTAAAACAAGTCGTCAGCTATGACAAGGGACATTGTGAGCAAAGCCTAAACAACATGTCCGTTATGAAAGAAAGCGTATGCTTCGTTATGCTTCCCGTAAACAAGGAAGGCCTTGGGCTCCTGGTTTTTGCGGCATTATGAGCTTCTTATTCTTATACTGACAACAGTCAAACTTCAATACGCCTTGAGATACTGGTTAAAGGACATTATCAAGCGAGCATTGGCTAATTTGTATTGAGTTTTGACAGCTGCAGCAGCGCTTCCTTGATTACGTCGCTTAGCCAGTCCCTCCTGGTAAAATGATGGTTTCCTATTGTTACGATAAGATTCAAACTGATATATCCCAAGTTATGCACTAATCGAGCATCAGTATTCCGTTCAAACACGTCACATGCTTCCAGGAGTAATTCATGATTGTCAGCGTGTAGGACACAAGCCGTAGCACCAAACAAATGAAAGGTCCACAAAAACTGCGGTCTACTGGGACGAAACATGAGCTTAAAGAGCATGATGCCTGGGGAAGCAGACTTGCACCTGGTGCGTTTCAGATTTATGATCAAATCACGGTTCACCCAAAATTTGCATGTACCGAGCCTGATGTAAATCATTTGTCTTTGACCAGATTCAGGACCAGGACGGGTTCGATTCTTGTTGCTTTCATTCAAAAGCAGCGATGGCTCTCAAAATAAGAAAAATAACAGTTTGAATGACTGACGACCGTGGGCTGATAAACAGCATTGCAGCATGGCTTATCCATATCATTATTTTATGCCAATACATATAAATTTCCACTAATAATAAATAATGCAAGAACATGAAACTATTTACGCACACACTACATGAATCCAATACACATGGAAGTCTTACAAATCTACGCATAAAGGGCGCGTTAGGTTTTAAGCCTCTTTGTCGGCTCTCGTTAAGAGTCTAAGGAATTCCGTCACACCACACCATGGCACCCCGGAGAGAGGAGGCAGGTATTCGTCTTCCAAGGCCAAATTCACTGGCGGCCCCAATCGTGATCGCAGAGAAAAAGACGGATCCGACAAAGCTCCCAGCAAGCTCACCCAGGCTAGACAAACAATGCTAGAGCTCTCAAAACGGCTCAACGTGAGCGGTGTTAGAGCGACACAAGCTACAGAACTTTCTGGGCAGAGCAGACCGGTTCTAATCCTATATTCGCGGAGCATACAGAGCCCTGAGAAGGGCCGCGTTGTGAGCTCACTGCGGCAGTCCGACTGCTGCTCTGAGATTAAACGCAAGTCAGGTCTCCATGCGCCCAATGTCTGCTTCGGTTCAAGCAGCTCGTGCGCTCCAAAGACGAGCACCGCGGCCGCCGTCGTGCGCCACAGGAAAGGCGGCGGGCGTGACAAATAATTATCGTATTGTTGAAGCCTTCTAACGTTTAACTCTTATTGAACTGTTTGCATAGGGCACGGTCAGTTTCGGAGGATTGTCTTCTATTATCAGCGTTCATATGACCTTGCTACTTACTAGCTGTTAACAATTATCACACAAGCGGTGTTCTTTTTATGAACGTTTGAATTTACAGCCTGGAAGTTCAAGTGACGTTTTGTTTTTTCTTCATCCTCCTGCAGTTAACTACCGCATCGCGCAACCGTGTGGTTTTCTATCCTCAGCTGCGAAGGACCGCATGGTGCACACATGTTGTGTTTTCTGCACTCAAGTTGCGAAGGATCGCGTTACGTAGCCGTGTGGTGTTTTTCTACACTTAAGCCGCGAAGGACCCAATTATGAGGCCACTTTGCACGCAGATAACATTGTGCATCTATTAGGCGCTGAAAATGTGAGCCATGTCAGGAAAGCGAGCCTCGAACTTGAGGAAATCATGTCCAGATGTTTTACCAACTGGTCTCTAACTCACATGCCTTACCAATTGATGATTCAACATTTCTTTAGCTTACTGCATGACCACGGCTGATGTTGAATCGTATTTATTGGAAATATCACGCTATTCAGGATGTTTTAATTTACGGCTGGAAAGTTTACATGGTATGTTGTTCGTTTGCTGTGCTTCGGCTATGAATGACGGCATCACGCAGCCGCTTTGCAGACATGTGATTTCGCTCACCTAACAGGAACTGAAAATGTGGACATCTCCGGAACATCCAGGCGGCCGCACCATGTGACCTTTCACGGCCGGATTTATCAGAAAAACCACAGGGCGTTCCAATAGGTTTGAATAGCGTTGACTTGACTGCTCTCAAGTCATCATTGCCCTTTAGTAATAAAGGATTCCGGATCACCTCTGTTGATTTGATCGAACCAACCGTTGATTCAAAGAACATTGGAAAACTAATGAAAAGTAAGCTTGATTCCGATAATTATTCGGCTTCAGTCATTTTTAGTTGAAGTCGATTCTGCTCATGTAGAGTCGGCCACAGCACCATTCTGCGGCGCAGTAAGTCGTTTAGTCTTTGCCATCCGCACCTGTCTCCCCGTGGCAGAACTGATGGGTGGCACGTCACGTGGTGCCCGATCACTGTGGCCACAGTTCAAGGTTGCGGCGGATCGTTCGTCACGTGACCCCTGACGCACGTGATGCGATGGCGGATGTCGCCTTGGAACTGGCAGCGCCCTAAACAGCGTCGGGCGATCTGGCTCTAATCCAAGACCGCCTCTGTTTAGAAAAGCCGGCCGACGATCGCCGCACGTCACGCCACTCGGTAGTGAGGCAACCAGCAGAGCAGCCGCGGGATGCAGGGGCTGAGGGGGATTTGCAGGGATGCAGGGGATTGTCATGCAGCACCCATACGTCCCTCGTTAAAGTTGAGTGTCGCTGTCGGGGCTTGGGCGCCCCTGAAGTGAAGGCAGCTCCAGCCACGTGCGGCGGGTCACACGGACACTGTCGGAACTTGGGTCCCCCTGAAGTGAAGGGAGCTCCACCCACGTGCGGCGGGCCACCACGACACCTCCGGTGAACGATTGCCTCCGGGAAGCCTGCAAAAGTGAACGGGTAGCCGCCCCGGCCGCGGGACGCGGTGACAGCTGCGCCTTCAGTGACAGCGCCATCGGAGCCGGCCAACTGACTCGCCGACGCATGACAAAGTTCAGGGAGCTACACGAAGCCAGACTGAAGACTTACGAAAACAAATAGTGAGCGAAGAAGAAAATCGGTTCAGTGCAAGCACAGGACCATGGAGCACAAACCGCACTCCGCCCTGCTCCAGATGTGTCCCCCAGTCAGGCGTGGTCAGGTCAGGCCAGGATGCGTCCCCGGCCATGTGCCAAATTACGACTGCACCCCGGGATCGAACGTCTGTAAGGGCTCAGGGGCGAAGAGCAGCGGTCTGGCGCACACCCACGTCTGCGCTCGCCGACGCAGGGGGGGGGGGGGGGGTACGCGGCTGGGACCACGGTCGGAGGCGGAGCTGGTGTGCACCAGTACACGCCAGATGCTCTTCAGTCGAGGACAGCGCTATCTGGCGGCGGCGCGACAGGAGGAGCGCCGTTGCGTCAGGGATCGAGTTCCGAAGAGCGCACGCCCGTGCCAGCAGTCGACGGCGTGCTCTGGCGGCGGCAGGCCCGAATAGCTGCGTCTGACGGCCGCTGTGACACTGGGCGAGCTGCCGAGCAGGACGGGTGGACGTCGGTGGCCGCCGCGCCGCCGCAGGGTCTGCCACGCTCCGGCGCCAGCGTTCCGTCCTCGTCCGGCGCGCCAGCGCGGCACTCCAGACCGCCAGCCCGGCCGGCGACCCAAGTGACACCCGATGGCCGAGGCCGAGACCGCGGCCGTGACATCGGCCACCGCGGCGACCCCGGCGACTTCGGAGCCGGCCGCCGACCAGTTCTTCGTGGCCACGGCCGAGATGGCGCAGCTGCAGCTGCCCGTGTCCGACGCGCCGTACGTGTCCGGCTCGGACAGCTCGCCCGAGCTGCTGCGCCGCCGCGTGCCCAGCATGCGCGTGAGCGAAGACGTGATGTTCGATCGTTGGTGCGACCCGGCGCAGCCGCGCGTGGTCCACTTCCAGGACATCTGCGAAGCCGCCTACAAGATCAAGTCGGGCATCATGGTCACGCCGTGCACGCGCTCGCACATCTCCGAGGAGTGCAACATGCAGCTGTTCTTCAAGAAGGACTACATGCAGTACACTGGCAGTTTCAAGGAGCGCGGCGCACGCTACACGCTCATGATGCTGACGGAGGAGCAGCGGAAGCGGGGCGTCATCGCCGCCTCGGCCGGCAACCACGCGCTGGCGCTCTGCTACCACGGCCGGGAGCTGGGCGTCGCCGTCACCGTTGTCATGCCGGTGAGCGCGTCCGCCTATGCCCCGCCGTCTCAGGCGGCGACAACAGACGGTAAGCGCGTCCGCCTATGTTCCGCCGTCTCAGGCGGCGACAACAGACGGTAAGTGCGTCCGCCTATGCTCTGCCGTCTCAGGCGGCGACAACAGACGGTAAGCGCGTCCGCCTATGTTCCGCCGTCTCAGGCGGCGACAACAGACGGCAAGCGCGTCCGCCTATGCTCCGCCGTCTCAGGCGGCGACAACAGACGGCAAGCGCGTCCGCCTATGCTCCGCCGTCTCAGGCGGCGACAGCAGACGGTAAGCGCGTCCGCCTATGCCCCGCCGTCTCAGGCGGCGACAACAGACGGCAAGTGCGTCCGCCTATGCTCCGCCGTCTCAGGCGGCGACAACAGACGGCAAGCGCGTCCGCCTATGCTCCGCCGTCTCAGGCGGCGACAGCAGACGGTAAGCGCGTCCGCCTATGCTCCGCCGTCTCAGGCGGCGACAACAGACGGTAAGCGCGTCCGCCTATGCTCCGCCGTCTCAGGCGGCGACAACAGACGGTAAGCGCGTCCGCCTATGCTCCGCCGTCTCAGGCGGCGACAACAGACGGTAAGTGCGTCCGCCTGTGCTCCGCCGTCTCAGGCGGCGACAACAGACGGTAAGCGCGTCCGCCTGTGCTCCAACGTCTCAGGCGGCAACTGCAGACGCTAGTGCAGCTGACTCGATGCTGAAGGCCGTTGCTGCATCATTTAGAATGCATCACGCCATGTTAGTTGTTTTCTGATATCCATCTGTTTATAAGTACGCACGTTTTTAATTCAGAAAAGCATTGCAAGTGCACTTGTAAGGTAGTAGGTAAAAGCTTAATTTGTGAGGTAGGCAGTAGTTTTATTTGTTAATAAAAAGCGGGTGGCAGGTATGTGTGTACGCTATTTCAAGGTCTCGCTAGCTTGTGATGAATCTTGGTTTTCACTTTTGCGTAGCACGGCACACGACGCAGAAATGAACTTACCTCAAGTTCTTTCCAGAATAACCTAGGTCAGCATCTAACCCGCTCAAGTATACATACTTGTCCTGGAGGTATCAGACTTACGGCAGAGTTTTAAGGAGTCGTGTGGGTGACCGACGTCGCTCCCGTCACCACGTAACTAACCCTCTGATTGTCCGTCCTCATCTGTCCAACTGTCTGGTTGCCATGTCGCTGGCTGGGCCGTCGTCGCCTGCTGACCATGACGAGGTTGTCAGAGGGCCTTGTGTTCCGCTGCAGATCATCGCGCCAATCATGAAGGTGCAGTCGTGCCGCGACTACGGCGCCAACGTCATCGTGTGCGGCGATGACCTCGCCCAGTCCAAGGAGATCGCAATGACGATGGCCAAGGAGACCGACCTGCTCTACATCAACGGCTACGACCACCCCAACATCCTGGCCGGGCAGGGCACCATGGGCTTGGAGGTGATGGAGCAGGTGAAGGACGTGGACGCCATCGTGGTGCCGGTCGGCGGCGGAGGCCTGATCGCCGGCGTCGCCATGGCCGTCAAGTCGCTCAACCCCAAGATCCTGGTGGTGGGCGTCGAGTCGGAGAAATGCGCCACCTTCTCAGCGGCGCTGGAGCACGGCCGACCTGTCCACACCAAGTGCCAGTCGACGCTGGCCGACGGGCTGGCTGTGCCCACGGTCGGCGTCAACGCCTACGCCACGGCCGCGCCGCTCATCGACAAGATGGTGCGCGTGTCCGAGGAGCAGATCGCCATCAGCATCCTGCGCTTGGTCGAGGTGGAGAAAGCGGTGGTGGAGGGCGCCGGCGCGTGCGGCCTGGCCGCCATCCTCTCGGGCGCGCTGCCAGAATTGCGCGGCCGGCGCGTGGTCGTGCCGCTGTGCGGCGGCAACATCGACACCACCATCCTGGGCCGCTGCCTGGAGCGCGGCCTCGCCGCAGAGGGTCGCCTCTGCAAGTTCACCGTCACCGTCAGCGACCGCCCCGGCGGCATCGCCGAGCTGACGCGCCTCCTCGCCAAGCTCGGAGTCAGCATCAAGGACATGCTGCACGAGCGCGCCTGGATCCGCAACGACATTTACAGTGTCGAGGTTAAGGTGGTGGCCGAGACCATTAACGCCGCCGAGACGTACCGGCTCCGCGACGCCATCTGCACAGCCTACGAGCAGGTCCGGTTCGGCCCCATCTGCGGCAGCTTCGACTGAGCGCCACCAGGCGGCAGGTGGGGCGGTTGGACCCGCCCCGGACGCGGCGGCGGCGAAGGGCGGCGGGGCCGTGTGCTCTCTGGCGCGATATTGTCGGCCACCGTGCCTTATCGTGAGCCTGCTTCAGTGCAGACTGATACGCTGCTATCAACGAGTACTGTCTGTCACCCAGATTAGGCCGAGCGCAATATGGGGCGGCGAACAGCGGTGCTGTGTGCGGGGTGATTTGTATTGGTTCGTTTGTGAGGCTTAGGACGGCGCTCATGTTGCATACCTATTATGATTACATATGATATAATGTGACATGTTTCAGCGTATTGAAAGCCTGCTAGACCACAGACCGACGTCGGCCTGAGTTGCAAGGTAGACTTCGAAATATCGGCACCAACTGTGGAACGACAAAGATGCCATACTGGAGCTTCATGAAATATCGATTGAGTAATGTGCGTTAACTGGTATTCATTGAGACAAAAATACGAGGACTAAATGGCCATCTAGAAACAGACGCAAAAGCTATTAAGGAGAAAGATGCATACGCCTTGGACACAACGCCATCTCGTGATCTTGGCGCCATCTCGTGACGTCACGACGTCACGTCATTCAAGACATGACGTGACGTGACGCTCCAAGTGCGTCGAGCGCAAGGAAAGCTTCAGAATACATATGGAGTATTTAAAATAGAAAACAGGCATAAAATGTGCCAAGTCAAGCCCAGGGGTGATAAAGTTGTGATTTATCGGATGTGATCGGCAACAAGAGTGAGGCACTTTAACGAACTATTTTGTGACAAAACCGCCCAAATGGAAGCAAAATTACAACAGATCATCCCAGTCAGGCGACACTCAAAGCTTAGCGCTGGCCTGTACTCGCCAACACTGGCAGCGTGAGCTTGTGGAAAACACATGTCGGAACGTTTGCGTCTTGTTGTACGAGCAAGCTGAGTCACCAAATGCTTCAAACTATAGTAATTTCCATCCGGGTAGTTTTGAGCACGTGACAGAGTTATGCTTTAACTCAACTATAGCAGTGCTGACGTCACAGAGGTAATCTTGAATTTCCTTAAGGGAAGTCTTCCACATTTGCATCAGGTTTTGAACAAAAGCCACGTTGAATATCATTCGGTGCAGTTTATAACCCTATAGAAAGAAAACACTCAAAACCTACGAACAAAAATGCAAGAAAACCATGAATAACTGTCACGGCATTGGTGCCTCGGCAAAATGTCCTCCGACATCGACATGGCAGTACTTACTTCGACTGCACGGACTTTACATGGCATAGCTGCTACATGACAAGGCGTGTAATGCAAAAAATTATACTCGTCATTACTTATGCAACAAAGACTTGCACAGTCCTCATTCATACGCGATATTACTTCTGCTGTAAAAAATCATGCACGGCATAAGTCCTACACGACAAGATGCACGCCGGAAAACATAAACCAGTCATTAGTTTTACGGTGGAGACCTGATCACAAGTGTTTGCTGCAGCACTAATGTCGCACATAAGTATTTACAGCAGAAGTAATGCCGTGTGTAAGTAATGGTTGTATAAGCTTAGGAAGCATGCGCCATGTCGTGTAGCGCTAATGTCGTGTATAAACTTTTGCAGCGGAAGTAATTCGCGTATAAGTAATGAATGCATCATCTATGCAGCCCACCAAGGTAGCTTTGCTGTCTTGAGCAGCCCTTTCCACTTGAAAGTATACCGATAGTTATGAGCACGGGTGTTGATTTGTGTTCTTTCAACTAGGCTTTTGCTTCCCCCCCCCGAAATCAAGTTGGCATCCCCCTCCACGCGTGAATTTGGTCCTCCAGCCCTCTGGGGTCTACGTATGTGCGTGCAGTGCATTAAATATCAGATCTATAAAAAAGGTGTCTAATAAGTGTTCCACAGACAAAATAAACAAGAAAGTGCACGCTGCGAGGCCACCTTCTGTTGAGTGCAATTGAGCGAGCTCATCAAACTTAAGATCTCCGCGTTCGTACCACGTTTATGGGAGCATTCCGTCTGCTTGTATCTTGCACGATTTAATTGCACAATTCCTGCCTTGTGAACTTCTCTCTAGTTTTATGTTCTGTCTGAGTGTTTTGGCATTTTTCAGCGATTTTCCAAGTTATATAGGCTGCAACAAGGTGCGCTCTCTGGAAAATTCTGCCCAACGTGTTATCAGAGAGTTAAGACAAACAAAAGGTCGAATATTAGCAACCCAAAACATGGTGATTCTCCTAGGCGCTATGTTCGGAAGAACCTTTGAGACATGCCGACCTCCACCATGAAGTGAACATTCAATGAAACAGTTACGAAGACCTGAGGACTGACACCACGCGACAAGACTGACAGCGGTAATCGTCCGACAATGATCAGCGGACAACATCAGCCGTTTCGGCATGCCTGTCGCGCATGCTGCGTTACAGCCTGAAGCCCGCCTTGCGGCTTCCTGCCGGGGTTTTTAGCGGCGGCCGTAAGAGTCGCACACTTCGACTTACGCTCATTATTTCCGAAGCCATGCACGCCTAACACGTCTAAAGTCGCACGTCTGAGTGACATCGACCCTACGTCGATTACCGAAGCCTGGTTTCGACCATCGAGGCCGCGGTGATTATCATGCCCGACGACAACATCTCCCGCTGAGATGGAGCGAGGAAACGCATTGGAGCAGGTGCGTAGTTTCCTGTTCAGTTGGGGAAACTCAAGCTCTTTAACGCATTGGAGCAGGTGCGTAGTTTCCTATTCAGTTGGGGAAACTCAAGCTCTTTAACTTTGAGGAAAGCAAATCCAATACGGGGAAAAGCTTGCTTTTAGTGCACTTTAAGGGCAGGTTTGGTCATTTTCCCCGCTCGGCGCCCCAAACCTGCATGCGAAAATACGCCCCTGTGGTGGAAGCTTGCTGACCGTCGCACGCGACGGATTCGCCTCAGCAGTGTTTCACCGTCCAGTCCACAGCACCGCTCCAAGTTGGAAAGCGTCTGAGTCTAGAGGCAGGTAGATTAAAATTGCTGAGGTGATCGGCAGCTTACAACAACAAAGTGGCGTAAGATACCCAACTCCTCGACTTCACCCACCCCGACCACATGTCCACCCTAAAGTCCCGTCAGGAGGAAACCAGCCTTGCCTTCCAACCCTACCTCACTGCCAATTCCCTAGATGAGTACTACTAGACCACCCTTCTTCCGGTGGGCATGTCCCAGGCCGTAAAAACTCTCGCCGATCGTGAAGATACTGGGAGTGACCATCGATTGTACCCTTTCCTGGGGGGAGCACGTAGCCGAAATGGTTCAAAAGTGCAACTCCATCCTGTTTTGCCTATACAAAATTTGTCGTCATTTCACACCCGAATCCCGCACTCTCCTTACCCAGACCCAAGTTTTCCCCGCGTCCTGTACTGCCTCTCAGTCTGGGGCGTGGCCCCCGCCTGCTATCATTCCTGGTGCAAGAAATCATAAATTTCGCGGTCGTGATCGTCTCGGAGGTCCAGATCATATTTCACCGATCGTAAGGTCGCTGGGCTGGTATCAATGACTTTGTTACGCGCCGAGATCACATTGGCGTTTTCAGAGCCCTTAATGCCCCCCCCCCCCCTCCCCCCCCGTGCCCCGATGGCGGTCCGGTCGCTGTTCACTCCTCGGACCGCTGTGAGTGAGTGTATCACGAGGTCGGCGATGGGCGGCGCTTTGGAGCTGCCCTTTCCGGCTGTCCATGTCTAAGAGTGTACTTCCATATCGTGCGGTCTTGTCCTGGAACCACCTGTCGCCGGCCGTTGCAGCCTCCCGGAGCCGTGCTGCGCCCACATCTTAACTTGAGAAATGTCAAGAAGACGGTCCTGCTTCGACTTTGTATGTCATTCCCAAACTCTCCCAGTGTCATCATTTTCGCCGCATCTTCGTGTTTATCGTGCAACTTGCAACCCATTGACTCGAATCCAACATTAAGCCACACGTATGGAGCCACCCGCAGTAAATACATGGCTTGACATGATGCTCAAACCCCGACTTGTTCCACACAGCACCGATGTAAACAACAATGGCGCAGTCTGCACCCGATGCGCTCGACCGATTCACACTGCTGATTGCCAGGCCTAGTAGTTCCTCTAGAGTATGGACGAACTGAAGGCATGGATTGAAGAAATGTCTATAAAGGGTCACGTTTAAGATAGCAAGCTTATTCACGGTTGGAAACACCTGGTTTATTTATTCCATGTTAATGGAATCGCATGAAGACAATCTTTTCCTCGTCATGGTGTTAGGCATATGCTTAAGCTTCATCGAAACATTTTCAAAGCTTTTTAAAACTTTTCGGTGCATTCATTAATCGTGAAAACGGCTATTGTTTAAGATGCTAACACGCCAGAACGTATATCGTTGGGACAATGGCGACAATAGGGCATCGAGGCAACTAAAAGCAAATTTCTTATTACCCGGAAAAGGGAAAGGTTCTCATAAGTGTTCAATAGAATAATTTGCAAATTGGGCAAATGAAACTTCCGAAACGAGCCCAGTTCTGCTGTGTCAATGTTCATAATGTTTAGGGCGCGTAGCATTTCGTTTGCCCTTGTTAGTTTCATGTAGATTTTCCTCCAGGTGTTGATATAGTCCGTTCCAAATTTCGTAGTGACATATATATATATATATATATATATATATATATATATATATAATATATATATATATATTACGATCAGCGTACAGCTGATCGTAAGAGTCAGCTGCGTATATCATGCCGTGAAAATCACTGAAAATCACCTTGGATGGGTTACTGACCTTGCCGACCTCGCGTTTGACCCGTTCAGCGGTCTTGTACACCTCTTCACGCTTCGAGAGATCGCAGGTATACGCGTGTGCCTCTCCGCCAGCTGCCCGTATCAGTCGCACCGTCTCGTCATTACCTGTGGGCGAGGGGGGGGGGGGTCACTGCAAGATCTACACACATTCCTGCCATCGACGCGACGACCACACTGTCAAGCCAAGTAAGTCCCTCGCGTCCCGAACGTGTTACAACATATCTCCTGCACTGAAGCACACACCAGGTGATGACATATTGCTTCGCGGTGAAGCCAACGCTGAAAAGTACCTCAGGGTCAAGTCACACTATCTGGATGATCAGCTACGTCTCCAGCAGCACGACTTCCTAGGTGATGCACAATACGCACAGAGCAGCAATCCGTTCTAATGTCCCCGGTGCGGCCCAGCTGTAGCACGCTCAAGGTCATCACGTCACATCAGGTGCAACAGGCACTGCGAGGCTGTGCACCCACCGACCCGGTGGCCTGGAGCCCAACGTGATCACTAACCGCGGAAGAGCGATCAAGTCGAGAAAGCTGACAGGCTAAGGAGGGCCGAGTGGCTGACGTTGCTATAGTTTCAGAACAAGAACACGCCAAGCAGCCTCAGACGGTCGCCAGGTTGTGGAGTCACAGACGATTAACTTCGCGTGCGGTTTTTCGAGGGCTACGCTCCCTGGGTGCCTGCCATGGCGAAGTTAGTGACTTTGGTTTTTATTTTCATCTGAAAAATCTACAGACGCAGATCATAAACTTGCCGTCGGGAAGCTGTGTTAATGTCCGGTTCAGGAGGCATCTACACCGAAAGTTGGATGACGCTGAAACGAGCTATAAGGCGGCGTGACGTCATGAATGTCCTGGTGGCTGGTCGGCGGCGCCACGCCACGGCGTCAACGCGCCAGAAACATTTCCCAGGGCCTTTCTCAGGTAAACTCTGAACCGGTTTCGATCGGCGTCTGCGATAAGGCACCCCGGCCAGTAGCACAAGGCACATATGAATTTGCATAGTGATGACATTTGCGAGGATGGTAAACGCATGGTTTGCCAACTTGTGTGAGTGTTGCGAGGTTTGCTTGACCTCGTCCCCTCCTATACAAATTGGTGGCGTCGCCCCTTGCTAATGGAGTCGCCAAATGTTGCGCCAAGGTATCTATAAAGTATCTATAAGGTACAGGGCATTTGTGGCAGTATCGGTGAGAAGGGCCGAAAAGGTCATTTCTAGGTGGCAAGATACATCTCTAACCGCTCTACAGTCAAAGGTCGAAAAACTCCGAACCGCAAAATTTCGTCGGCGCCGGCGGACCGCGGAAGGGTTTTCGTGGCGTCACACCAACCACTAATCATTTCAGCTAGGCACCACTTTGCGGATCAATTGAAGCCTCTCCGTTGATATTTTGACAGGGGTTTAGGGATTTGTCAACTAATCTACAATGAGAAAACCAGAGTTGACCACACAGCATGAAACAATTACAAGGTGTTTCTGGAGGTCAGACGCTGTCATAGCCGCTAACGGTCCGGCGGGAGATAACACGGCGGAGCGGACAAGCCCAGGTGACCTTGTCAGTGATGCGTGCCGACCGGTCCGAGCAGTTTTTTCTGCCATACACAGGCACGGCAAACTGTACAGGCAGGTTGCTAAACAACATTATGCGGCTGTTTACTGCTGGACTGGTGGCCTGGCACCGACAAAAAGAAGGGACGAATATTTTGGTAGGCCGATAAAACCTTGCACAATTCGATGACATCGGGGCTATCACATCGTTGTGTAACACCTTCAACGATGTCGAAATACCGACGGGGAAAATGTCGAGTTCGACCTAACTGGAAATACTCGACCTGAATAGAAATCATGCCATTTGCTAACATCATTTTTTCTTTCATTTATAAAAACCTGTTGATCCAAAAAGGTGACTTTTAATGTTACTACTCCGGAACATGAAACGATGTCGTTTTCCACGCTGATTTCGATCGTAACCCTTCTGCCAATGTCACAGACTGACGCCGCAGAAAACCAGTGCTCCATGCTCGCATCCCATAGCGGCCACACTGGGGCAAAAACTCCTTACAAAATGAGGTATACAACCGCGCCTTACGTCGGCCGATCAGGGCCGTGTCTTCCCTCACTCCACGAGAACCGCGCCCTTCCTCGTCTGACGGGAGCCACGCCTCCCCTCGCCCGACGAGAACCGCGCCTTCCTTCGCCTAGGGCCGGGTTTTCCCTCCACCGACGAGAGCCGGGCTTTTCTCCTCGCCCGACGAAACCCTCGCCAGGGGTCTGTCATTATTGAAGCCGCTACAGGCACGCTTCCACCAAGCTGTGACGTCACATGAGCGGTGTCCCGACTGCGCCGGGAGTTCACCACCGATGCTTTATGCGGCGTCTTTCTGCGCAGGCAGTGCCAGCATCCAAGGTTGTACTTAGAAGTCGCTTGAATTTGGCTGAATGGATTCATTTTCAGCACCCCTGGCATTTCTGTTGCAGGAGCTAGCAAGAGAATGTCTGTAACTGCTACTTGTGCCCGAAGACACTGAAGCCAGATATCCAAATTGGAAATATTGCTATCATCTAACGTTGCAAGTCCTCAGCTGGTGCTCATACGCCTACAGGCTGTTGACAGTGGACGGTGTGGGGCCACACCCATCTCCTTTGCAATGAATAGCTGGAACGCAAGGCGGAATATGCGACTTCACGAACTGGACGAATATTGGAAATTGAGCAGTCTTCACGGAAGCAGGCACGTTCGGCCTTCGTCCGCGTCAATTATATGCACAGCACAGCTGCGCAGTGGGCTCCTGAGATTCGAAGGCACAACATTTGCATTACAAGTTGAACACGCCGTACACTGCACTACGCTGTCTAGCGCCACCGGCCGCCGAATTCGAGAAATTGGGCGGTAAGCTATTAAAGTCAATTTTGGCACTTGGAACATGGCGATTTTGGGCCTAGGAGAAAACGGTACATATGTTAATGATAGGTAGTGACGCAGGTCTGTTGTATGGTACTGAGATCATACAAATCTACCAGGTGGAATACATATAAAGTCTTTCCAAACTTCACGGCGAATCCCAAAACAGCGAATGCCTAATAGGGGTTTCAGCATCCTCCGACGCCCATCAGTAGTCGGCAAAATCGGTCAAATCCCCGGATGGGGTGCGTATTGAAACATCCAATGTTCTTATCGCCCAGTGGGTTACGTTCTAGATCGCTGCATCCAGCGCACATAGCATCCAAAAATCGGTCAAGAATCACGACATCCGAGTTTGCAGCATCCAAGACCGCAACATCCAAAGTTCATCCATAGTTCATAACATACAGCGTTCATGACATCCATAGGATGGAGTGCAGTGCCAATCAAAGCTTGTTCAACTGGATATCGCGATTGCCGGATGCTACAATCACTGGATGCATGGCTTTGGACATTACGAGGTTATATTTTATGAGCTCCGCCAATGGGCACGGAATTAAACGCATTTTTGATGTCATAAATGCTGGAACGCTACAATATGCGACGCTTTGATGTCCCTCTCCCTCCTGCGATAGACTGAACTTGGTTGCATGGCATTGTACCAAGCTTCCCTCGCCGACAAGCGACTTAATGTTTGTATTTTGCGCGGCATGATAAATCCACCCTCACGTGCTGATGCGCGGATTAGTGCCTTCAAATAAAACTGCTGGGAATCGCATATGACGTCTAAGTTGAATGAGTAAGTAAGTAATAAGTGAGTAGTAAGTAAGTAACGTGCAAGTTGTAAGTGCCTTTTCACCGCATGCCCTAAAGCTCCGGCTGCCGGCTCTGTTGCGCCGCTGCCCGCACCGGTCCAGCCACTTGCGCTGGTGCCGCCCCCGTCTCTGACGTTCATCCGACGCCACCCCCGCAGCGCGACCGAGCAGCGCTAGGCCGACACCGTATCACAGACGTGTCCATGAGAGAGGATGACGGCAGCTAGCCGGGATTGCGCAGCTGAGCAGAGCTGGGTTAACACCGTATCACGCGCGTGTCCAAAATCGCGGATGACCGCAGCCAGATGGGAAAACGCAGCTGAGCAGAGCTAGGTTAACACCGTATCACGCGCGTGTCCATCCTCGCGGATGACCGCAGCCAGCTGGGTTTCTGTTCCGCCCGAGGTCAACCCCACGGCGTGGCTGAGCAGCAACAGGTTAACATCGTATCATGCGCGTGTCCATCAGGAGATGATCGCAGCCAGTCAGGTTTACGCACGCAATCGGCACGCATGCGATGAGAAAATTTGACCGCTGAACCGAAGGTTAGCAGGCTAGGACAGATAATAAGATTCCTGTTATATCAACAGCTGCGTTTTTCTCAGAACTAGAACAAGGTGATCAAGCCGGCAACCGCAAGCGCAAATCTCTGAAAGCTTAGACTTAATGTCAACCACCAGTGAGAAGCATCTGAGTGTCGCTGCACCGGCCGCACGAGGTTAAGGTCTTTGTCATTTGCACTTTCACGCCAGAGACGGATTTTGTAAATCTGCATTGTGATGTAGCACACACGTGAGCGTGAAACAATGAGTTTAATCGGTCCGTCAAGGGTCAAACCAGAGTTGGCCCTGCTGTCATACTCCAAAAGGTTCACAGGCCCCATATAGTCACAATGACGTGCGATAAAGCATCGGAAACACGCAGCTCGATGGCGCCGTGGCGACGAGTCGCTGACATCCCATACCCCTCTGGGTTAGACGAGTCCCTGACATCCCATACCCCCTGGGTTAGACGAGTCGCTGACATCCCATACTCCTCTGGGTTAGACGAGTCGCTGACATCCCGTACCCCTCTGGGTTAGACGAGTCCCTGACATCCCATACCCCCTGGGTTAGACGAGCCGATGACATCCCATACTCCTCTGGGTTAGACGAGTGGCTGACATCCCATACCCCTCTGGGTTAGACAT
>NW_023596746.1:9774555-9779283 GCF_011947565.3 Pollicipes pollicipes
ATGATCAGGACAGCTGTCACACAGTTAAGACAAGTGTGGCACATTGGGTCTTTGTACACCTCTTGTTTTTATGGATTATGCCCTCCAGTTCAGCCAGGTCACAACCACAATTCAGTACTTGCTCCAGGACCAGTCACCAGGAAGGAGTCAGGCAGCTCATTGGTCATTCATTCCATTCTAACAAGGAATTTTCCACATTTAAAGATATGGAGGCGAGCATTAGACATGATATGTTATCTTCATGTGTTTGTGTTTTGGCTTCTTCTCACAGTGTAAGATATAAAAAAAGATCTAAAAAGATATAGAAATAAGAAATAAAAATGAATTACAATATAAAAACATTTGCCAATGATTGCATATTTTTCACATGCCTTCACATGCTGGGTCATGGAGCTATCCTTAAGTTATTTGATTTCCAGTCTTATTTCCATCATAGCTTGTGTCATGGCCCAAATCCCTATATTATGTAGCACAAGGTGTAATTTGTGCACAACTTGCACTTAACGCATAAACTTGGTTGGAAACCAACTTATATCCATTGATGCCACAAATTGTGTTGACATGCATCAGGCACAAATAATTGAATAATTTGATGATCATGTTTTTTTACCTTGAGTACCATATAGCCATGTATTTGGTGGCATTCCATGACATTGTCATGGGGTCCTGCACGCTAAGGTGATGTTAAAAAAGTCTGCACAAAAAAGTTTGTGTAAGTTTGCAGGTGTCAAGCTCAGAAACAAGAGGGTTTTCAGTTTTTGGAAGAGCAGTACTGTGAACAGCAATTACATCTGCCAAATGGCTATCTCATTTCAAAGCTCCACACAAATGTGGGACACTCCCTTTAAGGATTAGCTTTCCCAAGCATCTCTGAGATGCTGGGATAACCATTCCAGCCAGGTGACCAGGCTAATGCTTTGCTGATTTCAGAGTTTGTCATTGTGAAAGGCTTTAGTCCTGAATGGTTGACCAAAGAGGCTGTGTGCTTGAGGATCCTCATGCTGTGCAATGCCATGCCGGGACTGCTCACCCACCACTCTATTGATCAGCTGGTTCTGAAGTCACATGCCAGCTCATTCTGGTTGGATCAGGCCAAGAATGCATCCTTGGCTGGCACACTGCGCCATTGGGTTATAAGTTATACATCTATCTCCAAAAATATGGTGATGGTAGAATGCACTTTGTTGTCATGTGTTTACTGAAATTTACTGTTGTTGGCAGGTGCTCATTTATGTCTGTGCTGTTTGAATGATCCATGGAGGTCTTAAACACTCACCTGTGCAGCCAGTTGAATGTGATATGCTCAGGTGACAAAAACTGAGTGGGCTTGAGACACAAAATTCATTTGGCAGGTGGGCGGTATGGGAACTGACTAGTATTCATATTCAAATTTAAATGAGTATCAAGGGCTACCCTGGTTGAAATGTTGTTTAAGCAGAAGATTGCTTGGTGTCATGGGTCCTTAACCTCCTGTGACCTTCATGAAGTCCAAACAAAATGCCTATTAACATCCCTGTGCTCAAGAAATTCATAGAAACATCCAAAACTTTTCCACAAAGCAACTTCTCTGGTTAAAAGGCAGTTTGTTGTTGACCTCACTGTGACCCTCATGCATGATCCAAGGTGGATGGAATGGGCCGTAGTTCTAAATGTAATCACGTAGTCATCTAAGCAACCCATTCAAAGACATATGGCTTCGTCTCACACTCCATTGCCATGTCAGAATGAACATTTCCCTGCAAATTGCCTTTGCTGATATGCATGACCTGCCTTTGACCTGCCACAGGTCAGTGACCTTTACAAGGTGCATCTTATTCATACCACAATATGGGCTATTGCATTACCTGCAGCTACACATAGCTTTGACGCGGCTGTGGTGTGCCATTCAAAAGTTACTGTGGAAAACATTTGGGGAGGGTCAGTTTGACCTCTCCCCCCACTCGGGCTCGTGATACTAAAATGTGTTGTTTGAATGCCTGCTCAATGTCCACAGGGCAATCATGGCATTAGACTTCGATGTCGAAACATTCCTTCATAACTTGAAGGCAACAAAGCCTCCATATGAGTGTCCAGTGGAGAACTGTGGAAAGGTATACAAGAGTTTCTCCGGCATTCAAGTCCATCTAGACAACTATGACCACAGTGTTGCTACTCCTGCCACACAGTCTTCAAAATCTGGTAAGTCATAAGCAAGCAACTACTGTGTAATTAAGTTTTACTAATCCCGCTCGCGAATTTTGCGCACGAGCACTTTGCAACAGAGTGAGGGATACTGCTCAGTAATACATCGACGCGGATGCTCGTTCACTCACGGGCAGTAATCTGCAGTTAATGCATCATTATTGGATGCTGCATGGCATCAGCACATCCCACTGAGTTTGTCACGCCCTTGATGTCCGCGCAGCTCGGAAGAAGGGCAAGAGCCGGCGCGGCCAGGCGGACCGGTCGCCGTCGCCGGTGCCTTTCGAGCCCGTCAAGGTGTCGCGCGAGCCCAAGATCAGCTACGTGGACGCCACCAAGATGCTGGAGTATGAAGCCGATGGCTGCTCCCTTAGCTTCAGCATCTCCGACAGGCTCACCATCATGTCCAAGGTATTGACGGCTTTGTTGGCAGTGTAACAGTATGCAGTACCCATGTATGTTCTGGAAAGGAGCACCCCTGCTGTACAAAGCCCAATCAGACAACATTTGGTGTGAGAATTCTGGGCCAGCTTCAAGGTCTTTGCTGTCTTGTGATGGGACAGCAAATTGGGTGTCTGCCCGGACATATCTTTGGACAGTCATTATATCTGTACTTGCCAGACCTGGGGCAAACCACAGCTATCTTTCCGGTCCAGCCTTACTTCTGGATAGTGAGTCAAATCGTAGTCAGACCAGTCCGCTTCAGGCCCCCAGCCACGAGCTGGCTACGTCGGCACTCAGCTGTTCCGCTGCAGCACCATTCTATCTTTGTGGTTGCTGCAGACCGAGTTCAAGTCACCTCATGTGACTGGTACAAATGGAGTTTGAGTGTTACAGGCCAGGTGCGAGTTTGCTCCCTATGTATGTCACAGGTCGAGTGCGAGTCTCTCTGTGTGACTGGTGCGGGCCATGTGCGAGTTTCCGCATGTCTGTTGCAGGCCGAGTACGAGGCGCTGGTGCCGCCGCCGCAGGTGCTGCCCTCTAGCCCGGAGCCGGCACACCCTACGCCTGCCAAGCACGGGCCGGTGCGTGCCGGCCGCGCCGCCAGCGGCGAGGCGCGCCACCTGAGCCAGGCCGGCGACGAGCGCCGGCAGCGGGCCCTGCCGGAGGCCGCCTTTTGCGAGGGCGCTGACGACTATCAGCTAGACGACGCGCCGCCCATGCCCAACAACTACATCAGGTGAGGGCGCCGGCTGGCCGGCCGGCCGCCACCTCAGGCATCCGCGTGGGGAATCGGGAGCTGCTCCCACGAGTGCCGTGTGAAGGCCGAGCAGCGTCCTCCCAGAGTCACGTCCGGGGTCTGGAGGGGCAGCTTCCTCCCAGAGTCACGCCCGGGGTCTGGACGGGTAGCGTCCTCCCAGAATCACACCCAGGGTCTGGAGGAGCAGCTTCCTCCCGAAGTCACCCCGTGGTCTGGACGGGCAGCGTCCTCCCAAAGTCACGCCCAGGATCTGGAGGGGTTTGGAAGGGTCTGGAGGGCTCGTTCGTGGTTGGGACGTCGCGTGCGGTCAGGTGAGTGGTGTCTCGGACGCTTGCTGTGATTGTTGGCTCTTTGGCCAGGCGGCCTGGATTCTGGGGAGTGGCGATTCGCGTGGCCGCTCCCCTAGCGTAGACCACCGCGCCAGCGGCGGCAGCGGCACGCTCGTCCGTGGCGTCGGTGCTCAGCGAGCCGTTACCGCGCAGGTTCATCGAGAAGTCGCTGGACGAGCTGGACGAGGAGGTCGAGTACGACATGGACGAGGAGGACGTGGCTTGGCTGGAGATCACTAACCAGCAGCGGCGCGAGCGCAGCCTGCCGCCCGTGCTGGACCGCGACCTGGAGATGCTGATGGACCGGCTGGAGAAGGAGAGCTACTTCCAGGTACGCTTGCCGCCGCGCGGCTGGCGGTGACGCGCAGCTCCGTGTGTCGAAACCTCCGGTACGGATAACGCTGACAGGCAGCGCTCCGTTAAGTATGCGCTGGTAAAGGGATACTGGACATTGAAGACGAGGAAAACAGCCAAGGTAGTCGACGTACGCACATGCCGGGGGTGTACATCTGAAATCTAACGCATATTGTGGGGCGCAGTCTAAGAATATGTAAATGCCCATTTGGGACAGAGCCCTTATTTGCTCTGCGACCTCCTACAAATTTACGTAAGTCTAGAACGTTATCTTCACCTTTGTTCAGATACTGGAAATTTTCTTATGTTATCTTCCTGTCATTCATTGGACCTGGAATGGACTATTCGTTGGACGTAGGGTATGTTTTTGACACCGATGCTCCCAGTGTCGGCGTCGGTCTGTTGAGGTGTTATTACGTTTCGCACAACATCCACTCATGTCCGCGAATGGCTGGAAGTCTGATTTAAGCAGAGGTTACTGAGGACACTGACGACACTGATACTGAGGGTGCTCTGAAATTGTCAGTGTTGCCAGTCGTGTATTTTATCTTGGGCATTAAGTTCACTATAGCGCTGCTGACGCGTCGAAGCCGGCGTGCCCGGCTCCCGTACGTTGCGTGCGCATGTGGGCGGGCCGCGGTCTTCGCCGCCTGAGTGCACGCC
>NW_023596746.1:9779293-9843254 GCF_011947565.3 Pollicipes pollicipes
ATGAAATCATTTCTTCATATTTGTCTGGCAGAACTCAATGTGTAAAAATAAGGAATAATCTATCAACAATCAGAAACGTAACAATGGGGGTACCCCAAGGATCCATTCTCGGCCCAATCCTCTTTTTAATGTACATAAATGACTTGCCTAAATTAAGCAGTAACATGATTTGTCTGTCTTACGCTGATGATACTGCGATTGTTTTCAAAAATAAAAGTATTGTCGAACTTCAAAACAATGTCAATACGCTTTTGCTTCTAATGACTTCTTGGTTTGCTGCTAATTTTCTCTCCCTGAACGTATCAAAAACATTCACACAGCATTACACAACCCTTCTTCGCATTTCCGACTAAATGTGCAAATTAATAATCCACCTATTGAAGAAAAAAGGAAATTAAATACCTTGGTGTAATCATTGACAAATCTCTTAAATTTACAAACCACACTAATTTTGTTGCGAGCATAGTACGTACAAATATTGGAATAATAAGTAGGGTTAGGTACTTTATTGATAAAACAACGTCACATCTACTCTATAACACTTTGATTCTTCCTTATCTAAATTACTGCTGCTTGGTTTGGGGCATAAATTATGTTTCTCAACTAGATCGGTTGGTAATTTTGCAAAAAAGGGCTGTGCGTCTTATAGAAAATGTGTATCCTCCACAAAGCTCAGAGCCAATCTTTAAACGATACAAAAATTTGAAACTATCGGATATTGCTAAATCTCAAATGTTAATTGTGATGCCCAAATTTTTAACTTCACAACTCCCTGCATCATTCGATTTGATTTACATATCTACGAATCCAATGACATGGATATGAGGCGAGCAAAACATTTAGACCAACCTTTCTCTTTTCGTAATTATAGACTATTTACAGCATCTTGCCTTGGCCCTAAGCTGTGGAACGACATTATGGTTTCATATTTTCCAAGAATAGCTGATATCCCTGTATCAAAAACCATCGTTACGAACATCATCCGCAAGCATTTCGTGAACACATATTAACGTAACCAACATATTTGAAGACATTGCCATCCTTGTGCTGTACATATCCAACGCACTTCATATTTGACCTCCTTCATGTTTCATAATCAGTTTCTGACATAAAGTCATGCACATATACCCAAATTCACGGCGCTGGCTCCGGGAGTTCTCCCAGCAACAAGCTCTGCTTAGCTGGGTGGACTCCCTGGACATCCAGCTCAAAACCCAGCACAAAAATGACCAGGTAATTGCCCCCTCCGACTTGTGCGACTGTATAGCCCTTACTAACACGGCGAATTGAGTGGTTGTAGATTATTGGGCGGTTATAGCGGGCTGTCAGTAGCTGACTTTGGCTAATGACTACTTTAAGCTTTTTCATCTATGATTTTTCCCTACCTATCACATAACACAATTCCTTCGGGTCTGCTCCACCTCTTCGCCTGTTTTTTTTTACGTTTGTTTCATCTTCCTAGTTGGGAGTGCCGCGACTTGATTTTATGTTTTCTGGTGTTAACGTACGGTTTACTGCGTCGCTGGGATTGAGGGAGGGGCACTTCTGGTTACCTGTTCTTGGGTAACGGCGTAGAAAAAAAAAAAAAAAGAGTGCGTTGGATGTCTCGGTGTAAGCAGACGTGAAGTTGAGCATGAGTAGTGTGGCGTTGAATGTATTTGTTATGTTGTAAATATTGTCTGGATGATGTTACACGGGCGAAGTATACGGCAAATCTTGTGGCGGCTTCGAATAGGGTGCTGTTGTGTTGGTTGCTGACTACAACGTGCGAGTTTTACAATGTGGTATGTGTTTGTTTGTGAAGCACCATATGAGTGGCCATATTTTGGATAGAGGGTAAAGCGGTTGAAAGTATCTGAAAATTGGGGAAAAACACCGACGTGTTGGGATGAGAGAGAGAACCCCTGTGCCCGGTGGGGCGAGTCCCTCGTCAGGGAGGCTCGCAGCCACCGGGTTCGCCTCAGTGGGGTCGGTCGGCGCGGGCTCGACCGGACGCCGCACCAGACGTGGCTGACCTGCTGGGGAGGAGCGGCGGGGAAGGGGGAACTTCCCCTCACAGTATTCCCACACTGCCGAGGGGAAGCGCTGCGCTGTGACACGGCGCTGGATCGGCATCCCAGGCTCCTCAAGAAGATGCGGAGGGGGGGGGGGGGGAAGGGGCGCCGTCGCAGAGGTAGTGTCAAAGGGGGAGGGCGTTGGCCACTCCTGAAGGTTGGGGTCTCGTTGGACGGGTACAAGGGCCGCTGCTGCTGCTGCCTGCTGCTGGCGCTCCTCGGCGCCCTGCGCTGCATATGCCAAGCGGGACAAGCGCGGCGATCCCAAGCTGCGTGCGGACCTTTGCACGTGGCGCAGCGCGGGTCTTCGCGCCACACTCCCGTGTGTGGCGGGGACTGGCGCAGCGGCCGCAGGTCGAGTGCGCAGCCCGGCAGGTCCGGTCAGTGTGGCCGAACCGTTGACACGTGCGCGCTGCTGGGGAGGAGGGACCCAGGCCTCACCGGGACCCTGAGGCATCCGCAGTGGGTGGGCACGTGAGAGTTATAGCCCTTAAATCGCAGGCAAACCAGGGGATGTGGACCAGGCCGGGACGGCGGGAGGGCAGGCGCATGACCTCGCACAGCCGCTGCCCGGTCAGTTCCTCCAACAGCTCCTAGTCCGACAGCTCGGGGAGCTCCGGGCTGTACATCACCGCCTGCATAGTGTTCAGGCAGTCTGCGGTGGCGACTGCGACCGTCGGCTCCAGAAAACTGCCTAATTTGAGCGGGGCCTCGGCCTGGCACAGCTAGTAGTGCATGCAGAAGGGGGGGGGGGGGCACAGACGGCAGGTGTCCCTCTTAGGTTCATGCCCCTTCGGAACCTATGATTTAGAATCCGAGTTGAGGGCCCGAACGACCGGTCGGAGGCCGTATTCAGGGGCCCGGCCCACAGGGCCGGCACTTAAATGCCAGCCAGAGGGCCCCTCGTGCTGATCAGATGCCCCTATGTCGATAATGGCCTATATCGGTCAGACATCACCAGTAATACACAGTCGGCCACGGCGACATGGGACTGAGGGCCCATTTTACAAGGAGGGACAAAGCCGGAGCCAGCGATTTACACTGGTCGGGGCTCCAGCGTCTGTCAGGGCCTCACAGCGCCTAACGGCGGCACCGTGTCCGCAAGGGGCCCCGAGTCGGCCAGAGGCAGTATGCGAAGAGGCCCGAATAATGTAATAGTGTAAGATGTTATGTCCTAAAGCGTTCAAAGGTACTTCTCTCAGCAACGTCATCACTCTCGTCCGCGCGTTGGCCACAGATTTGGGGGCCTTCCGCTATCAAGGGGCGCTATCTATCTGTAACCGCTATCAGCATGTAGCCCCGTTACCAAGGCTCTGGCCGCGCCTGGACACGCTAAGCTTTTGTGAGCTCACATCCTGATCAGTAATCCGCCCCGTCAGTCCTCGCAGCAGCTGGCAGGTGGCAGCACTTCCTGGTGGCTGGAGGTGGTGGAGCCTGAAGTGTTGCGCGTGTACTGAACGCTGAAGGCGCTTACACTAATTACTATTTTAAAGTAAAGACAAGGAAGAAAAAATACAATGAAGGCCACCAGGGCAATGCGTGATAGAATTATAAAAAGAACACCACTACCACATTGTCCCACAACGGCAAAAATTAAGACAGAAACGGAGCAAGGCTTCGACACAACCGCCACGAATCGCACCCGCAAACCGGAAGGATCAGGTCCTCAGACCTGAGCTCAACCTCAGAGTCCTCAGGCTCCTCTTGCACCAACGTGGAGATCACCGGCCCGAGGGATCTCCGAAGCATGGGATTTCATTCGATCAACGCAAGTCCCTTCTCACGGCCCGGGAACAATCCCTCCCAGAAGCAGGCCTTTCACGGTCCATAAGCAATCCCTCCCAGGGCCAAGCCTTTTCAATCGTATGTCCCAGGTACTCAGGTACTCCAGGTACAGGTACTCTTTTATTATGGATCCCTCTCCATGGCATAGGCGGAAGCGCTTGTGTGTGACGCAGGAGCGGAAACATATAGGAGCATGTCTCCTACTTGTTCCAGACACGCATGTTGTCCATTGGTTGCTTTAGGGCGCATCGACTATAATGGTCATTTTGCGACCGTTTTGCAAAAGGCATTGTCTAGAGCAAGACAAAAAATAGACGCCCCGCACCATTCTGCCGCAACGACACTGCTTCCAAAATGTGCGATTAATTACTTCCGTCATACTACTCGCTCAATAACCAGTTCAATCAAGAGAGAAGAACGTACAAAAACTGCCGCGGGGAGTAATTCCCAGACTTTTTAGTTCGAATCATGTTGCAATGAGCAAACAATACCTACTTCAACGCCGATAAATCATATTTTTCTACGGGAATAACTGAGGACGAATTCTACTTCTGCGCTTCAGCAAAACATCCGCCGGGTTTTAAAACCCGTCGGCTGATTCGCCCGGGGAGTACAAGTTTACTTCGAAAACTGAACTGAAACATAAAGATGCTCTGCAAAGTCCCTAAAATGAGTGGTTGTGGCCATGGAGGAGCCGGAGCAAGCTCAAGGGGGAGGGCCGTAGGACGTGGCACGACTGAATCAAGCTGCAATGAGAAATGGCCCGAGTCACCCCGGTGAGTATATTCATGTTACTTGTGGCGCTGATGGTGGTGACTGTTCTTCGTCTTCTGTTCGACAAGACATACGTTTGAAGCCGCCTGACCTTACCGGCATCGTTGGCACATGACAAGTGTTTTGGTTACATAGCATTACTTTTGCGTGGGGCAAGTTGATGTCAAAGGAATAATTATTTTCATTTCATCTACATAAGTACCGCGACAATTGAAGGATGCGAGTTATCTACATTTGTCAAACGTGTAGCAGCTGGGTGCCTCTTAAAACCAGTCCCTCAACTTCAAACACATGTTGTTGTCTTTAGATCACTTGTCAATACTTATATATCTTCAATGTTTCCAGAAGCTGTTTTCGGATCTTTTCGGACCTTTGGTGGCAGAGGTCACCTCAGGGGCTATCGGCCCAGATCTAGCCCACGATACCCGGCAAGACCGTGCACTGGCACCACGCGAGCAGTTGCTCACGGCGCTCCGGTTAGTGATGCTGCAAAATTAATCCTGCCACATGTGAGGGCATAATGATAATCATGTATAAGATATCTGTCATTTGCCTTAGCCGTAGATAGGCGTGACATGATGCGTGATGGACATAATATATTATGTGCATGACTGGTACCGTTGGCACCATCAGTCACATACAGTGACTGGTCAATACGCCGTGTCTTCATGCTGCGTGCGGCACATGCATCGCAATGCGCTTGAAACATGTGCTCGGACGTGGAAATCCCACGCTATTTAAAAGCATGTGACGTAAAATAACCAACAAAACCTGTGCTTTGTTTGCCTACGTCGCTAACCGCACAAGAAACTGTTTGGAAAAAAATGAAGTAGTGAGAACTCTCAAGACAGTCTTTCGAGTCAAACCGTCATGTCAAAACATGCCAACACGTCATGTCATGTCAAACAGTCAGGTCAAACAAACTTTCGGCCCAAATTTCACAAGAATTTTCAGGCCTCTTCGCATCCTCTGGGTTTATCTGCTTGTGGCGGCCGGTCATGAGCTGTCGACGTTCACTGCATGCCACGTCAGCTATCGCATAAGCGCGGCAACACAGGCTCGTCTAGCTGGCGCCGTGGCGTGGCCAAACCGGACAAAAGCTGCAGGGAGTCCTGACAAAAAGCTATCGCATGCAGGGCCCTCCGGCTGATGTGAGTAGCCTGCCAGTGAGAACGTAATATCTGCACGACTGCCTCGAAACGCATCCCGTCCTGGATTGCCCTGATCGTCATGTGAACCCGTCGTTTACCACGCGCTCGACATAGTTGTACTCCTGACGGTTCTTGCCCAAAGGCGCGACCACTCCCGTTCTGTAGACGTTTATTGGCGCAAATCTCGCAAGAGTATCCGTCCAAACACATTTACATCGCACTCTCGCTCTCGATGCTCCACTTTCTTCTTCCAAGTTTAGCCCCGCTCCGAGCGCACCACGTCCGAAAGTAAAAGCGCTCTCACAAGTGCCGAAGACAGCGCCACGCGCTAGAACTCGTCCATGTCCTTCGGAGCATCCAGGTCCCGATAAGCTGCTCAGCGGCCTGACGTGCCTGAAAAACAGGCGCACCGTTCATCAGCAAACACGGCTTTCACGAACACGGCCAGAAACCCGTCACCGCCCAGCGGCTGATGCGGGCTGCAACACCGCAACGACCGCTCACCGCGGATCGGGCCGTCCAATCGGCGCCCTGTCTCGACCAACAAGCGCGCGCCACGTACGAGCCAGCTCGCCCTGACAAAGTCTTTCGACACTGAACAGAAGTGCATAGGAAGGCGGATCGTGACCCGGCTAGAATTTCATCCGTTTCTGTTGGCCAAGCGCTAGCGTGAGCCAGGACAGCAGAGCGGCACGGATTCGTGAGCGAGACCTCTTTCAATGTGAAAAACCCGTCAGACGGGCGCGCGGCGCGGCGGCGGTGGCGGCAGGCGCGCCGCCGCGCCGCGGCCGCCGGCGTCGCCGCTATACATACGTGGCCGCAGCAGCTGTGGGAATTACAACAAGTCAACGTCGGGCGGCGCGTCCAGGTCCTGGTAGTCGACGATCCTCCGCGGGTCCCTGTCGAGACACACACAGGTGGAGGGCATCAGGTGGGGCGCCGGGGCCGGCCGCCCCCGGCCGCGCCACACCACGCGCCCGGCAGCCGTCTTTGCAGACACGAGCGTGCGGGGCACATGCAGACCGGTCGCGAGTCACGCGGGCGGACGGGCCGGAGGGCGGCTGCCGGCCGGTGACGCGGGGGGCAGCGTGCCGGCCGCCGGGGTCGAGGTGTCCGGGCCGCGGGCTTCGGCCGCGCGTCGGTGCGTTTCTGACCCGCTGTCGCCGCCGGGCAGTGCGGGCGTGTGTAGAGATCAGCGCGCCCGACAGTCCGGCCGCAGCAGCCGCAGCCGACACACGGCCCCTGTCCCTCCCGCCCTCGCCTACAGTCCACGCCGCCAGCATCGGGGCACGAGCGGCCCCAACGCCACAGCCGGCGCCCAACAGGCGTCCGTGAGTGATGATGATGATTTGGGCTTCAGGGCGCGCCGACTGCCCATGGTCATTTGGCGCCCATTAGCGTCGGTGAAAACAGCGTCCCGAAGCATAAGTGGGAACTTTAGCCGTTCGCTGCGGATTTTAATCTTTGAAAATGCGAAACTGGCCCTGAGACCAGATCCTAAACATTGAATGACCTGCTGGTGCAGTCCGTCGTCGCATTTTAATTTCGCATTTAGTTGCGACCGACGAAAATGAAAGCCGCGCACAAATTAACTCGAAGCAAACAACTCCAATCAGTCTTATCCATGACTCGCAACAAGCTGTAGGGGAGACTGACTATTACTCATAACGTCACGCGACGCACGACGTCGCATACCCTTCAGGAGCGACAAATTCTGCCCAGGCCATGTCAGCTGCTCACGGCCGCAGCCAAAATTTGTACAGCCTAGCGTGGGAGTCCAATGCGCTGACCCAGTGGCTATAGTGTCCCCATGGAAATCGGCTGGCATCGCCTGCTATTTAAATGCGCATGCAACTGCTACGGCCATGCAAATTAATGCAACCAAAAGCTCTGGTGTTAGACTATTGCTTATTTCGCGTGGAAAAGATGACATAGCAAATGATAGCATGGAAAACGTCGGGGAACAAATCGAGATAAACATACGTTATGCGGCAATAGTACGACAGAAAGCCGCATGGCGGATCGTGCTTAAAAGGTCGCGTGGCATACGAATGGTTAGGAAAAGGAGCTTATTCATATATATATATATATATATATATATATATATATATATATATATATGAACATATATTACTAAATATATTTAAAATAAAAAATAGAAAAAATATATGTGCGTGCGTGCGTGCGTGCGTGCGTGCGTGCGTGTGCGTGTGTGTGTGTGCGTGCGTGCGTGTGCGTGTGTGTGTGCGTGTGTGTGTGGTGTGTGCGTGCGTGCGTGCGTGCGTGCGGTGCGTGCGTGCGTGCGTGCTGTGCGTGTGTGTGTGTGTGTGTGGTGTGTGTGTTGTGTGTGTGTGTGTTGTGTGTGTGTGTCTGTGTGTGTTGGTTTTGTGTTTGCAACGGTTGTGTAACGCGCACTTACCACACGCGCGCGCGCGCGCGCGTGTAAGTGCGTGCAAATATCAGTGCATAAATCGTAAAAGATCAGATATGAAAGATCTTCAAGAATGGCGATTCGCATTGCAAAACATCACAAGCAACAGGCCCGAATGTACAAAATCATAAGTGGGTTATGGAAACATACAAACAGCTAAATAAATTTGGTATGATATAATTCAATACATGTGGTATTTTGTAATTTAAATGAATGTATAATATGATATAATAAGCATAAACATTCGTGCAAGATAAAGATGGTCAGCCATAAGTGTATATGATGAAGTAGCATCACAACACATGGTAAAGGTCTAAGGGAACCAGGACAATAAATGTGCAAGCACTGACACTAAGTGGAGCGAAAAGGGTTGCAAGTCTTCAAAGACTGCAGTGACAGCACTGGATGCTGTTATACATTCAGTTGGAGAGGTCACATTCACAGTCTCATTCAACCCTGTACCAATGCTACAAACTGAGAGGTTACGTACTTCACGTATTGATTTTATGAAGCTACGAATAACGTGATGGATATTGGTATACAGACTGCTCCGGGGCAGATCGGTGGGTTTAATCCCACGAATCTGGTAGATTAATCCACATAGATGAGTCCACTAACTGGCGCCCCCTAGTGTTATGCCGAATAACCGAATCTAAAAAACCCGGACGCATTTACGGAACTTCTCACCAAATTCCACTCGAAGAATATCTCAAAAGCGAATGTGTCGATCACCGAGGACATGCTTGGTTCCGCCTACATTTTCAACCGACGCCAAACCAATGCCAGGCACTAGTTCATTTCCGTTATTTTACTTGTAACGGAGCACGACACACGTCGCCACGCACCCTTCCATGGAGCACCAGCAGCTACATTGGCCATATTAGCGCCGCGGGGTCGCGACGAAACCGGGATTCGAACCCGGGCGTACACGTGGGTGCCCAAGGCGATAACCCATCGGCCACTTCCCCATTACAACCTCAATTTCGTGCGATGATTTGACATACGGTCAGGTGTCATGTCCCGTACCGGAATACCAGGTCACCGTGGTTATGCTGGTGCGACAACCTATACCGCACAATACCGTGACATGACGTCCACAAACTAAATTTGTCCTTGGTGATGTGTTGTGCCGGAATGTGGCGTAATAAATTTGTCCTTGGTAATGTGTGTGCCGGAATGTGACGTAAGACAGAGCGATACGAAGAGTATAGTACAGCTAATTTGGATATGATGATGAAACGAATTCAAAAGCAGTTCAGGGGAGAGATTAAGTTCATTTTGAAGGGGGGCGGGGTTAACTCCAAATTTGGTGTTAATAGCGCAAAAACGTAGCAAAGAAGGTGCAAAATTGTGTTTTATATTACATTAAGAGAGTCTATGACCCAAGCCGCAGTGACCTCAGCCCCCCCCCCCCCATTTTGGACTTGGTCCCACGCTCATGCACTACGTTCACCAGTGCGTTCAAAGTGGATTACACGAAAGCTTGCGGGTTCTGAGAGCATTGTCAGTAACATTGTCCACCGCTCATCTGAAAATGTGCATCTTTTTCGTTTGAACCTCCCACGTTCAATGTTGGAGAGAATGAACCCACCAACACATAATTTTTTAGTCAAAACGTAAAAACTTACCAAAACCAATTCATTTAGTGCCTCTCTCCACTCTATCACTTTTCTCCTTAAACCGACACAATTCCACGTAACTTGGGTCTCGACATACATCGTACGAGGCAAGAAGAAAACAGTGGTTTTATCATGACAATATCATAGATCACAGCGTAGCAGTCGAATACCAAGAGCAAACTCAGTAATAACAGTCCATATGTGGAAATAATTAAGATTCAAACGCTGCTTGGAATAAGGGCGTTCCACTAATTCAAGGAAAGGGTCTTATCTTTTATAAAGACTCATTAGTCTTAACAAACTAACAGAGCCCATAAGAAAGGTGTCTTAAGGGAACATGCTTTTTGTTGCGGAGCCACAAATTACGCGCCTGCAAGACGGTTAACATGCATTTCTGAAACAAACGTTTGCACTTCGCATTTGTCTGATAACAATTATCAAGCATTCCTTTGGATGTTTTAATTTAAGTCGATGTACACGAGCGTTGGTGGAATGTTGGCGGTGTGTTCTGAGTGAAATGGGAAATTTTGCTCATGGTCATGTTTTTATCCTATATGCTCAGCACAATTTTCACTAGGCATCTAGGAGTTCGCTGGGTCTGCTCTGACTTCAATACACCAAAGAAATGACACAGAGAGCTAAAGAAGAACCGACTGGCAGCCATCGCTACACGCAACGGCGACTACTACAACTACAAGAAACAGGCAAAATAGCAAGATGGCAAGAGACGCGGGCGCAAGGCGTAGCGCCGCAGGCGTAGGACGTCTGGCGCGAGCTACATCGGCAGGCCACAAATTTGGCGCTCTGCAGGGTCGCCGCCACACGGCCCGCTGTGTGAGCTCTGCCGCATCGAGGGTGGCGGAAGGGGAGGGCGAGGGGCCCCGCCGCGCTGGCGACTGTGGGACCGCTCCCACCGTCACCACACCGCTGACGGGGCGCGGGAGCGGAGCGGAGGGGGCCTCGTGTGACGGCGGCCGGCAGCGGATCCCGGTGGGCTGGGGGAGGAGCGGCGCGCCTCCCGCCCGGCCCGGCAGGCACCACACCGGACCCACGCCGCCGAAGCCGCCGCGGCTGGTCAGACGTCGCCCCCGGCGCCGGCACCGTCAGACGTCCCGGGCGCGGTCGACCGCAGCCACCACAGCGTCACGTCACACGAGCACGCGGCACGGCCGGGACGCGTGCCGGCCGCTGGCGCGCACTCACCGGCGTCCGTAGGGTCGCGGCGGGCGCGGGTAGGCGTCCCGCGGCGGCAGGTATGGCTCGCGGTAGTACGGGTCGCGCGGCGGCGGCGGCTGGTAGCTGCCATACATCGGGGGCCGCTGGTAGCCGCCGTAGCCGCCGTACCCGCTGTCGGCGGAACAGCGCGCGTCAGCACACACACGCACACACATATCATCGCAACGTGACGTCTGCGGCGATGAGCCAATCAGGACCGGGCACCGTCGCTCTCGGCTGAGCGGAGCTCGGCGAGCCCATGGACGGCACGGGCGGCCACCGAGCGCCACAGGGCGCCGCTCTGGCCGCCGACACCGGACACGGCCGTCGGCGCCAGCTGTGCCCCCCGCCCCGCCCTGCCCCCGGAGATCCCGCACACAGCCATGGGCGCGCCATCGGCCCACCACGCCAGCCCGCCCGACCGCCGTCAGCCGCGGGCAGCGTCGGCGCCTCACGTACTGGTGCGGCGGCGGCGGCCCCGGCTGCGGGTACGGGCCCACGTGGAACTGCGCCGGCGGCTCCTCCTTCCGGCTGGGCCCGGCCCCGCCGCCGGCCTTGGCCGACGGATGGTCCGGCAGCTGCGGCCGCTTCGGGTCGCGCAGGTAGTTGTTGAAAAACTCCACCTGCGAGCGAGGAGCGGATGCTGAGACCGGGGGAGCGACACGGGCGGACTGACAGGAGACACTGACGCCGTAGTAAAACCAGAACACTCGCAGATCACAAGCTGGCGGTGAGATCGAGCGAACGACACCGGACAAAGTCACAAAGCACAAGACAGACTGGCAACGGGGAGAGACGGGGACCGACAGCAGACTGACACCAGGCGGACTGACAAGGCAGACCGGAAGTGGAAGGAACCGACAGCAGACTGACACCTGGCGGACTGACAGGGAAGACCGGAAGTGGAAGGAACCGACAGCAGACTGACACCTGGCGGACTGACAGGGTAGATTGGCAACGGAAGGCATCGACATCAGACTGACAGGGCAGATTGGCAGCGGAAGGAGCCGATAACAGACTGACAGGACATATTGGCAGCGGAAGGAACCGACAACAGACTGACACCTGGCGGACTGACAGGGCAGATTGGCAGCGGAAGGCACCGACATCAGACTGACACCAGGCGGACTGACAGGGCAGATTGGCAGCGGAAGGCACCGACATCACACAGACACCTGGCGGACTGACAGGGCGGATTGGCAGCGGGAGGAACCAGCTGCAGACTGAAACCAGGCGGAACTGCACAGGGCACCGGACGCTCCAATAACAGGGCAGATCGGCATCCCAGGTCTTTCTATCTTCATCGACTCTCTTCACTGGCCGATGTCACCACCATGTCGCCACTGTACGTCCACAATTTGGGACTTCGGGCATAACTGACCGCAACGTCAAATGTAATGAGCTCGGCTCGTTCAAGAATGATTGGTCCAGAACCAGCTGATACTCACCTCAGCGGGTGGATGGCACGGGGCCCAATCACCTCAGCAGTTGGAGGGCGCCGGGCCGCACTCACCTCAGCAGGTGGAGAGCGCCGAGCCGCACTCACCTCAGCAGGTGGAGGGAAACCGGGCCACACTCACCTCAGCCGGTGGAGGGCACCTGACACATTTACCTCACAGGTCGGTGGAGCCGGCCGCTGTGGCTTAGGGCTCAACTGGCCGGTAGTTTGACGGAAGCGAATTTTTCGACGCGAAGCTACTGCTCGTGGCATTTAAACATGTTGCAGAAGCGTTAATTTCCTCATAGAGTTTTACATGTGCAGTTCAAGGCACGAAGTAAAGAACAGAGAACATGATCCGAGTCAACTCTGTGACCTCATCAGCCGTGAGTTCCAGCTGCGGCTTCTCGGCGCCGGATAAATGTTTGTACTAGGAGGCCCATGCCGGTCACCGACTCGAACCCTTCACCCCATCCCCCCATCCCCCCACCACCACGACGCGGCAGCACGAGGAGGCATCTGGCCCACAAGGCAGGACAAATTGCTCGCCAAAGTTCATCTAAAAACATTGCAGTGGACTGCATGTTCGGCCACGCCGTCCGACCAATGTTCAAGCATGGCTAGTTCGACGAGACTCATCCGGCGTAAATGGAAGATGCGGGACCGCAAGACCGTGCAAGCTAAATGCTCGCCAAACAGACGTATAACGCTGAGCCCACAAGTCACGTATATTACCTTCTTGTTATGAAAGGAGGGTACAAAAAAACTGAAACGTGCGGCAAAATTATAAAAACCATGGCAACATGAATTGGTGAGCATATTTCTGGGTACAATTTATGTTAAAATCGTACACCTAGTTGTGGCACGCCACTTAATTGGTGATGGTTCAGTTTGACGTCAAAAACGCTCTGATCATTTGAGGAAAAAAGCAAAAAAAAAAGCAAAAAAAGAAGAAATGTTACGGGTCGGCCCAATGCATGGCCAGTCGTGGCATGCAATAGGCACGCTCATAACACCGCTCGCATAACACATGATCACATAACACATAACATAACAAATGATCGCATAACACATGATCCTTGCACATTGCATTAACACATCCATACACATTAAACGCCATAGTTGTTCATGTCTGGAGCGGGTCAATACCACGCGGCTGTTTTTAGGTTTCATAATGTCTTCGCTGGATCACTGTCGGGTCGGCCGCACAACACATACCGTCCGCTGTGCTGCGTCCGCCCTGAGCAACCCGCTTCCCTCATTCTCCACAATGTCAACGCAGAGCATACCAGAGCCACGCGCCGCCGCGCAGCCGATGAGAGCCAGGGATGTCACGAAACAGCTGAGACAAATATTCTGACGTCATGTTTAGACCCTTAGGCAGCAGCTTTCGCAGAAGGCTACCTAAAAGTTTGTCTGGTGCCATCCTGCCTCGTCCGATAGCAACATTCTCCGCCCAGTCTCGTCTGATTTCGTCCGGTTCCGTCCGGTTTTGTCCGGGTTGGCCACGCTCAAACTCATCCCGTTCCTTTCGACCACGCCCGGTGGCGTATATAGCTCCCGCGTTCAGAAAATTCGAAAAGAACGTGAGACTGCCATGGTACTGTCCACCAAAACGTAGGAGCCTCAGTGGAAAATACCAAATTCAAGAAACGAAAGCAATTTCGCTCGTGCATGTCAAAAGCCTGTGACGATATCGTACATCATACGGTGACCACCAAGCAGGACATGCGAGGCATCACATCACTCGCCATGAACACGCACAAAACAAATCCTAGCCATGTTATGGGGCGCCTCAGACACACCAACTTAAGCCAGAAACAGAACAAGAACAGCAAACAAAGCCGAGTTTTCATCAAGCCAGACTGCCTCAAACGTAAGTCATCACTGACGTGGTGATGACTTATGACTAAGTGATCACGTGGCCCAAGAGACTCACCTCTTTCTTCACTTCCTCCACTTTTTCATTATGCTTATTGAAGATGTGTTTGCGCACGAAGTCGGGACCCTTAAACTTCTTGTTACTGAGCGGGCAGAGCCACTTGTCCTTGGCCAGCTCCTGAGTGTTGGCCTGCACGAACTTCTCGACCTCATCCTCAGGATCCTTCAGAACTGTCGCCGGCAACACAGATCCCCATTAGTGACGCACCTGTGCCGGGCCGGCCGGTCAGCGGGAGGAGGGGGCGGCTGGATCTCGTGCCCCTTCCCTCCCACACACGTGATGCACGCGGTCTCCTGCCGTGCCCCGGACTTTCCGTGACGCACGCGCCCGCCGATGACAGCAGCGTGCCGCGCGGTACTGACAGCGGGGACAGCGGCGGAGCGGGGCCCAGGCGACACTGACACCGACACCCACGCGACACCGACACCGACACGCACAACCGGTCGCGCCGACTCACTCAGGCCGTTCTTCCGGCACTCGTCGTCGACCCAGCGCGTCAGCGGCAGCAGGAACGAGCCGATCTTGTTCTCAAACGACGAGATGTAATCCTGCACCTCGGTGCTGGTCACCTGCCGCAGACGAGGGCCGGCTCAGCGCGCCGCCGGCCACGTGTGGGCAGCGGCGGCCGCACCGTCACCCCCCCCCCCCCCCGATATCACAGTCAAACCTTGACAGCGAAGAGCCGGAGGCAGACGACAGACACACTCAACGCAGCGTCTGCATCACCGCACAGGGGCTAAAGCATCCGGGAATATGTCCCAAACAGGACACGCCGATCACGAACATCGTGACGAACAATCACGCTAAGCGTAGAGGATAATACGGGTTTCGTTAGACCGACCACGTCGTTATTCATACAGTAGAGACCAGCACCTGCATACCAGATTTGAACGGAAACAACCAGATTCGACCCTAAAATATGACGGATTTTCGTGGGAGCGGCGTGGAATCGCTTCCCTTCCAATATTCTTCGTAGTTGCGTGAGCCCGCCAAGACTTCCGCGAATCAATTTAAAAGGAAGCACACGAAACTGCATGCATTTATAGCTTGTCACTTGATATTCGTAAGCAGTAGATCACATTCAGATGCAAAGGTGTCGTCAAAACACGTGTCTTATTTGGGGTCTGAAGGCCATAGGGTGATATCGCCTGAGCCACTATGGCTGGTTTAGACCCGATTGCGGAAATAAACAATATTTTCCGAAGCAAGAAATGGAACAGACGTAAAATTGCAGTGAGCCATCAGGATCAGGGTCGGAATCGACTCCAAACGACGTGGGTTCAGACTTTGAATAAATTCCACAGAATCGGAATCACGAAAGGGTCTAAGTCACAAGGCGCATGGCTGAGCGCGAGAGCCAGTTGCAGACGGTCTACGCTGAAGCCGCGTGCTTAGTCGGCTGGTGGTTTCGGATGAGAGGCCCAAGTAACATTAACCCTCTCCACATTAACGAGGCTGTTCACGCCGCTGTCCTCAAGTCATAATTTACCCTGTTTACATGGGCAGCTGTGATTCGAATTAAGCCGGGACCCGTCCTCGATCCGAATTATCCGGCCCATGTATACACTCACGCGCCGTTCCGCTGATTCGAATCGTGCGCCGGAGGAAATCCCTTCCCGTGAGAGGATCATCCGTTCAGGAAGGGATTTCGTCCGAATTATCGGCCGTCAGCTGTCTAAACAAAAAAAAAAGAAAAATGCCTGGCGCACGCAGTTCTGTTCATAGCCATTTCAGCTTTGTGCGGTGTTACCGCTTTTCCACGGGTTTTTAGCTATTGCTCGAGACAGTTCAAGTCCAAGATGGTAGGGGAAAAGAGAAGGAAGGTGAAGTTAACATCATGCTGCTAAAACTACTCTTATTATTGAGGGCCTTGAGTGGCTAGCAGCACAGAAATGCTCACGTAATTTAGCCTTGCTAGGCGCTTGATCTATGCAGACAGCAGGCGTCGACGGTGTTTTGGTGCTATCTTTCCGCCTAAAGGTTAGATTAGTTCACATCTGGGGCAGGCTCCATGCGTCCAAAAGCCAGATGGAGGTAATATGGTTATTTTATATAGCTTTGACTTGTTCTCATTTTAATTTTTGGATTGCTCAAAATTCTTGCAGAGAATGCCTCCAAGTTTTGTTCATTAAGTTAATACCTTAAGTCCCCAGGAGTGTTTTTGCAGATGTTCCTTAAATTAGGATGCTGGTTGCTTGTCGGTTTAATTGTGTGAGAAAGGTAGCTTAAAAATTGCTGCATGATATGACGGATGAACAAATATAGATCATTGCAGTCAGCTCGGAATGTGAACTTTTTTAATGGTAGGACCGAAATTGCCCAATGATGGGGTCAAAACAGCAAGAAAGCAAATGTGAACACTGGATGAAAATGGTTGTCATCATTACTCTGCTAAATCCAAGTTTGTGTGTTCCATGTGCAGGAAAACAGTGCATAAACTAACACCTAACACGATGGCACATGCTGCATGGAGAACACGTCTGTGTTGCATATCATCACCTGTTTTTGTGCTGGTGATTAAATATGTCACCTTGGTGCTTTTTTGTGATGGGTGTCTTTGCAGGCCACTAGGTAGGGTAATTCAACTGTTCAACAATTCTTGCAGGGAGTACCAATAGTTTCTTTCATTAGGTGAATACATAAATGCCCCAGGATTGATTTTGCAGACATTCCTCCTGTGACTTGAACATTTGGTTGACCACCTATTGGCAGGAGGGATGTGCTGGATATTGGTGACTGGCTTGTCAAGGAAATATGAAGTTACGTCACACTGGTAGACCAACTGGCAAGGAAGCGGGGGGCTGGAATATTTGTTTTTGATGCAATTAGGCTGTTTGTTGCTTGTCGGTTTAATGTGTGTGAGATAGGTAACTCAATAATTCGTGCATGATGCAAAGGATCAACAAATATAGGCAATAGATCATTGCAGTCAGTGCAGAATGTGAACTATTTTTAATGATGGGACCAAAATTGCCCAGTGATGGTTCCAAAATGTCAAGAAAGCAAACGTGAGCACTGGATGAAATTAGCTGTCATCAGTACTCTGTCAAATCCAGGGTTGTGCATTTCATGTGGAAGAAAACAGTGCATAAACTAAGTAAACCTAACCTAATGCCACATGATGTGCAGAGAACATCTGCAGTGCACATCATTACCTGTTTTTGTACTGGTGAGTAAATATGTTGCCTCGGTGCTTTTTTGTGACACGTATCTTTGCAAACCATGAGGTGGATAATTGAGCTGTTGCTATAATTAATCATTTGTTATGAATTTTTGAGCCCAGATTGCTTTTGTCATGACAGCTTTGGGGCTGGTTCACGTTATGATCTTTGGACTGTGCGACACGGCTGTTTGTGCCACCTAGCCATCAGTCCATATCAGCCAATGCTGTTGACTGCAAGGATATCAAAGCAGTATTTCAACCCTAGTATGTCAAGAAAGCAAATAGCTGCATTCGGACTTGCCAGTCCATGCCAAGTCTAAATGGCAATGCTGCCCTCAGGTACTGATGATGCATTGGATGGGGAAAGACAACATAGTTACACAATTTTTGCCACTATGTAGCATTCACGAGTCATTTCTGTAGCTTAGCTCACTGTTGCAGGCTGCTCATAAATGCATTGGTGCGGGATTAGGTAATGTGTTTCTTGGGCTGCGCAAAGTAGATGACGTGATGCTGGGTGGCATACTGATGAGTGTGGTAAGTTTGTGAGTGTCATTGGCCAATACAAGAAAATACTGATTTCGTGCTAGCCAGTTTCCTGCTAGTAAAAATTTGCATATAACACTGCTTATGTGACAGATTTGGCAGTGCTGACTGCGCAACTCCTGTGTTCAAGTGCTATGGCTTGTGCTGTAGCTACAAAGCCTATGAGTCCCGCACAGATAATTTTTCCAACGGAGTCCATCTTCCTCCTCGCCCTCAAAGCTGTCTCGCGCCCACCATGGCTCGTGACATTCGCCATCCATACGCAGAGTACCGGCTTTTTTCTTCCTGTTTTGTTCAGTTCGCCTCAAAAGCGCAGTTTTCGCCCATAACCCGTTCCTTGGTTCGAACTAAGCGGGATCGAACTATCGACCGTTAATCCGACGTAAAGCCGGTTTCGCCCATGTAAACGCCCCTCGCCGAGAGGGTTAACGTCGCATGATCCGTTCCGATCTTAATTCGAATTATCCTCGGCTGCCCATGTAAACCGGGTAAATTACCAGCCCCGGCTTTTCACCCCTCTACTTCCGGCGGCAAATAATGTAACAGACGTTACTGTCTCGGCCGATAGATGGCAGGACAAACATTTCTCGTGCATAGCACGGCCGTATTTAAATATGGTTGAAAAAGTGTGTCTGAGATAAGAAACTGTTGCGAGTTGGCTGCCGATTGTTTATCAGTGAGGGGATGTCAAGAACCAATGAGCTCGACCTACTCCTAACATCATGTTATCTGTTATGGATGCCGGTAGATAACTCGCCGATGCCCTGCATAATTACCTGGGGCTACGTCGCTTTCATGCTTCCGATTTGTAAGCAGTGAGCTAAGTTCAAAACAAATAATCTATGCGGTCCATATGAAGTACTTAAGAAATGGAAGTCCGTTCGACATCGGCAACCTAGCGTCAAACCTGGCAGCTGACGTGCACCCAGAAGTGATGCGTTTATCAAGCAGCATATCCCGATTAACGAGACTTTCGAAACCATGCAATGGCACGACTGCAAAAATGGCAAGAAACGGGGGGCCAATGTGCTATTGCCCGGGAAATAAAGCACTTAAATCTGAACACGTTAAAATGAAATGATTACCAGCATTAAACGTTGCAAACTAGGAGGAAAGGAACATGTCACGAAACTCGTATTTATACCGGCAACGGCCCCCAACTACCCGTGTTGTATGAAAGGAGAGCTAGTTAGCACTCCCCTAGACAAGGACGGATTACAAACACACATGGATAAGGCACATTATCCATCGTTTTTTCTCCGGTGGATACAATACTCGGAAACAAGGCTGGACAAGGTGACGCTATTCTATTGCGGCCACATAGATCTGGCGCACCACGTTGCGTTCGACACGCTGAATCGTGAATTGGCTCACGAACCAATCGTTATGCGGCGAGCCGGCTCGAAGGAAATATGCCGCTTAGATCCATGCGCACATTTTTCGTAAATTTCATGGGCCGAATCGCGAGCCGGCAATTTCGAACAATCTTTTGTCAGTGAAACATATGGCTCAAATCAAACTGGTAACATCAGAAAACACAGCACGCCACAGACAACTCAACCAGAACATTTCATGGCATTTAACTGAACAGCGTGCAACGTTAGTTATAAAGCTTTTGCCAAAGCAGCGCAAAATTTGATATTGTGATTTCCTAACAGTAAGCACATCATTGGTCCCGATCTAAAGTTTACCAATTCTCAACCAGGGACCAGAGGACATTGCATGGTACATTCTCTCAATGCCTGATCTGCCTGATCAATTGCCTGATTAGGAAGTGTCAAAGTAACAGTCGCCTGCCTGAAATTGTCAACAATCGCCCAGCGAGGCAGGCGGACCTTACTTGCCTATGTACTTCTTGCTTAAGGTGCGTTTGTCGGTCTGCGTGTCCGTCCGTGGGCCCCGTTTTTGCGTTGCGTCGTCCACAGGCCGAACAGCGGGTCACTGAACGGTGAAACTTGGACAAGACGCGCACGTGCCCGAGGCGGTTTTCCCCAGCGAGATCGTAAGCCACTGCGGTCCGCAGTTTGCGCGTGGTACGTGACGGAGTGACCGTTTCAGGCCCGTTGGTTTTGCACGGGCGGCCCGAAAACGCGACCGAAAATAGCGCCGAGCAGCCGTTCAAAACCGTGGCCACATCCCAGCAACCACCGGCCGGAGCGACCCACTGACACGCTCAGATAGATAATTGGACGGGGCACCGCGTGGTCCCAGACGTACGGTCGCCCGTGCCGCGTGTCTCCTGCGCAGAAGCAGCCAAGATGGACTTGGTCCGTTTTCACGTTCTTTCTTCTTCACGTTTTATACCATATATCGGCAGCTAGAGAGGGTCGAGGCGCGAACCTTATTTCAAAACGCCGACCCACGCATCAGCAATTCATAGAGCCCACACGAGATTGTGCAACGCACCGTTGGGCCAGTAATCGGTGGGCAAGCCGGGAATGTCGGCATTTCGAAAACCTGTGCCGAGTACGACACCCTGTTAAAACTGTAACCATGGTTGTGGATAAATTTACGTCATCGCGCGCACGAAGTCACTGCCCGTATTTACCACCCATTGATTCATAACTATGTTCACTGTCCCGACAAGACATCAATGTTACATAAACGGTTGCAACGCCTTATTTTCGCGTCGGTTGATCGGTTGATCGGTCAGTTGACCAGTTGATCGCCCAGTCGCCGATGGTCACTGTTCTAAGTGAAACGACGAAACGCGCATGCGCTGTATGTTGCCCGCGTCCGGCAGCCGTCATCTACTTACGCATTCATCCATTCGTTGTGGCGCGAAAGGTGAGCCATGGTGACAATGGAATGCGTTACCCGAACTCCTTGCTTTGAGAAAATGTCAGAGACACCACACACATCGAGTGAAGAATAATCTGCAACGGGTGCGGTAGAAGGACCCCTAAATGCAGTAAAATCTCAGCCAAGCTCGCTGGTATGGTAAAACAACACTATCAGTGGCTTAGCAGAGTTTGTTTTGGAATCACAAAAGTGTCTGGCAACACGAAACATTGCAACAGAATTGACAAATGCCCGGGACAAAGTCCGGGAGGTCTGGCATTTGGAGTGGTAGCAGGCGGGGTTTTCGTGAACTTTTCATATGCATAATAACGCCTCATCCGCAGTGGAAATCTAGAGAGCCAAATTTGAACGTCCCAGGCAGCCAGCACATCACACCCAGCCCCCGTGAGGCATCCCGGCAGCCAGAGTTCGGGTCGGCTAGGGAATCCCATACGTGGTGCTGAATGCATCCCGAAATAATCCGAACACAAATCGCCCATAGACAATGCACCGCTTGGCAAAACAGCCGCGCAAGCCGCTGTGCTAATCTATTTGTATTTTATCGCGGGCTCTCATGTCATTTGAAGAGCACTGCAACATGTATGACGTATGCATGTTGTTTGAATACAACACCCGTCGCGTGATTTTGCATTTTTCAAGCTGTCCTGTTTGCGGTACATAACCTCGTGTTGCGTTGCGCTAACCATGACCAATCAGTTACCTGCTCTGAACGATGTAAGTGATGCAACATAGCGAGGTGTGTTGAATGAAGCCTTGTTCAATTTTGAAAGAATGTGTCCTGATGATGTGTTCCGTTCTGACGATCAATATTTTTAAGTCTATATAAACTAAGATGTCTGTGCCGGCGACCAATATTGTTACGTCTATGCAAACTAAGATGTACATATATATATATATATATATATATATATATATATATATATGTATGTAAGATGTATATATATAACCATAACTAAAAGTGTACATACACATATACACAACAATGTGTAAATATAGTCTACGGACGGGTCGTTTAATTCTATTCGAGCCTGCATCAGTCTGGACAAACAGTTCTTTCCACTTCCTACATTAACTATTAATCGACACATGTGCATTGGGTGTGGGGCCGTCCTGCTTCGAACACGTTTTTAACACATTTTTACGGCACGTTTTGTTGTTTTTCTCGTAAAGCCCGCCTGGGAGGTTGCGCTGTTTCCAGCATATCAATCAACCTTGTCTCTCTGAGCCTCCCATATACTACATAGTTGATGCACGCTCTCTCCAAGTCAACACATTTCACATCGTTCATCAAGCGGCCCAGCGCATTCGGGTGGATGAACACGGAATATTTCACTGATGCATTTTCTTTCCCGATGTTTTCATAAATGGTTGGTCGAACGAGTATATAAAGTACCCTGTCTCCCCAGCCCCAAACACTCCCACACATTACAACAAATATCGAACATCACGCTGCTTGTGCTATATCCAATCGTTCGTTCATACGTACGCATTTAAGGTCCCTTTATTGAAGCATGCCCCTGCTAAATGCGTTGACTGAATAACTGCATGACTGAACCACACACAAAAAAACCCTCTGAAAATAGATCCCCGGCATTGCGCCATGAACGAACAGCTATCGTGAGGTGGGCAGGCACACCGAGGAAAGTACTCCCCACAAGCTGCAGCACCGGTCTGACGCACAGCGATCGTTCGTCAGCCAGCCCACTGGCTGATGTTGTGACCAGCGAGACAGCCGGGTCGGGCCACGGGCGAGCAATCCCGATGACCTGCACACAACATAAGCCACCTCGCTGACATGGACCGCGACATCGTGAGGGAGTCAGCAGAGCTGAGCACCTTTCCAACACGACGGATGAGAAGACGCGCCGACGCGGCAGCACCGCTCAGTCGGATGTCTGGAGCCGGCAGCGCGGGACGGTAAATACGGCCAACACAGCGAGACGCGCAGCGCAATATTCCAGGCAATCGGATCCGGTGAATAACATTCTCTCAGCAGAAAATAAACCTCGGCTGCGTGTGCAGGTGGCATGAAGCATCGAGTACCCGGGTCGCTCACAAGCAATCGCTACCTAACGCCGGCACCACGCCCTTTGCAGCCATCGGTGTACACCACCAGGCAGTGCTGGCACGATCTGATGTACCGCGACGCTGGCGGCGGGAAATCGCCTGCATGCGGAGATCTGAGGTGGCTTCCTTCACGCCGCGAACATCGATATCACGTGACGGTTCGCGCTCCTACGCCACACTGTGGGGCGGCCGGTGCGTATCCGACGACGCAGTCCCACCGAGCCCTCTTTCCAGAGTGCTCGAAGCCTCGAGGACGACAGGCCGGCGCCCTCCCCCCCCCCCCCCCCCCCGACTGACCGTTCCACACAACGTCAACGTCGATGAGTTGCATCGCTTGAGAAGTTCAGGCACTGCAATGGAAAACCCGCACGAGTGCAACATGTATGACCCAAGTCGATCCCGACTGCATCGTGAAACGTGCCGCTCTTGGCCGTGGTTAAGACGTCACATTCCAACGCCATGCCGTGCGAGTTATCCTACCGTGCAGCCGTCACAAGCGAAGGCAGTTCAGACATCGCGCGCGCGGATTATTGCACCATTGCCAATTTCAGATAGCCTATGCATACTAAGAACTAATTAGCCGGCGGCAGACACACCCCTGGTCTGCGGCAGTTTTTGAGCGAGCGGCGAGGTTGGCGCCATCATGCCGCGGCAGATGCAACGGTGGCTGCATCGCCTGTCGGCAGCCTTTCGCCGGAGAATCCAACTCATTTCAACGCAGCATGTGCATTCCCAGCCTATTTCGCCCCAGCTGTCAACAGTCACTGCGAGGCGTCCGCCAAAACATCATTTCCACGGCCCTCCGGAGCCCGTCTCAACGGCATTCGAATTTCATTGACGATAAAAATCGGCGCGCAGAAGAGTCGGCCAACACGATCAAAGGAGGGCATTTCAATCACCTGCACTGCTCCCGGCACCCCAGACCGAGGCGGTGGCAGCGGCCGTGGAGCGCGGGTAAGTGTGTATGGGTGTGTGTGTGTGGGGGGGGGGGGCAGAAGTGAACAAGGGGAGAGAGTAGTCACAGAGTGCCAATCGCTGCACCCCTCCGCTAGCAAAGGCAGACGCGTGTCCATACATGCCTTCAACAACGGAACCGCACCCTCCCCAACGAAAGTGAACATCTCGCTTCTTCTCAGCAGCCGACCGGAGGTCGTTGCTCCACTCAGTGCACCCGCTTGGCCCAATGGCTCCGCCTGCGGGCTTGCTGACACGTTCCACGGTACTCAGCACTCTTGCCACACATTCGCAGACGATAATGCTGCAGGACGGGCGACAGAGGCATGATAGATGACAGGTGATACGGGCCAGATGGCCGCGATATGTCTGTGTCCGATGTCGGGGTGCCCGGGGTGGCGCTGCAGCACATGGCGTGCCCAGCCGTGTAGCCAGCGGCGTCGCACCAGCCCGTGCCTGATGGCAGTGGGGATCACGAGGGTCGCATACCTTCACCAGAAGCGACCATAACTCTGGCTCGCAGCGTTCGAATACCGCGCATTTTTGGGCACTGGCGCCGTCCATACACCCAGCGAGCGCGCCAGATCAACAAGGCTGATCAAGTCGACAGCTGTGAATTTCCATTCCCAATACCGCACTAAAATATTCCAGCGTCACAAGCGCGAATAGTTGTCTTGTGTTGAGCACATACGTATGCTTAAAATTTGAAATACGTGTCAAATGATGTCACGAATAGTATGACGTTCCAACCTATTTTAAGGAATAAGGTACATCCAAACTTAGATATTCCTGCATTTCGGTTCTTTTCATCTTCCAATAATTGCAAGCATTATCTTCAAAGACTGTTCGCAATAATCCTACCACCCAAAGGCAAAAAGGCCTGCGTGCCAATGGGTAAACGGCACTTGGCCTTTTGCCTTCGGATGGCAGCATGTTGGGTACTGACAATCCTGTCACATAAATACATGCAGCAAGCCCTCCGGGGATGAAGTGTGAAAGCATTTGCACGTGGGGCGAGAAATTTGAAAAATGTAAACGAAAAAGTTGTGCTCAATATCACGTGTCAATTATCTTTTAATCTCCAACAGGCTATCCTACGATGCCATTTGTGGCATTCAGATCATCAAACAGATGATATCTGACGAAGACTCGCACATCTGAAGCTTCGTTCAAAACATTGCGCGTTTGCAAACAAAGTCTCCTTCAAACGACGTGCGATACTACAAAAAAAAAAAACTATCGAGAGCTCAGCAATAGCAGACAGCAGCTGTTAGCGGGACCGCAATGACAATGAATAACACTCATTGGTGTTTAACTCATTTCAAAAACCCAAAACAGCGCACTTGACGCGCCCTGCATAAGGCGCGCCGCCACCACGTCTGGGACTGGGGTTCGGCCCATGCCGCTCATCGGCTCACCTTGGAGCTGGGAGGCATGCCGCGGGCGTGGATGATGCCGCAGCGGTTCGGCATCTCGTCCTCGTTGGGGTACTCAGAGTGGTTGTAGTAGTCGACTGAATGAACCACGCGCAGATAGAGCAGCAGACGGTCCAAGACCTGGCAATGCAAGTCACAGTCATGAAATCGGACGAAAGAGTCGCGGGAATAAAGGGATCTTTAATAAAGGGATGTTGCCAGTCTCCTCCACCAGGCGCGGCGGAGGGGACTGGCAACAATGATCCTGTCAACCAGCACGGCGCTGACAGCACGGTAGGCGAGGACTGACGACAGAATGGGAGACTCGATAGGCGAGGACTGACGAGAAGATGGGAGACTCGATAGACGAGGACTGATGAAAGGATGGGACACTCGATAGGCGAGAACTGATGACGGGATGGGAGACGCGACAGGATGGGAGACACGACAGGATGGGGGACACGATAGGCGAGGACTAACGACAGGATATGAGACTCAATAGGGGAGAACTGCCGACAGGATGGGAGACTCGGTAGGTCAGGACTGATGACAGGATGGGAGACTCGTGTGTTAATGGGGCTTTACGACGCACTCAGCTGCTGAGCCTATATGGCGTCGCCTGCCTCTCACCCTGGCAGGAAGGGCGGGCACCGCGGGGAATCGAACCCCGTACGTTTGGTTTCCCAGACGCGCAGTGGTTAACGCAGATGCGTTAGCCGCTACACTACCGGCACCCGGATGGGAGACTCGATCGGTCAGGACTGACGACAGGATGGGACACTCGATAGACGAGGACTGATGAAAGGATGGGAGACGCGACAGGATGGGAGACACGACAGGATGGGAGACACGATAGGATGGGAGACACGATAGGCGAGGACTGACAACAGGATAGGGGACTCAATAGGGGAGAACTGACGACAGGGTGGGAGACGCGGTAGGCCAGGACTGATGCCAGGATGGGAGGCTCGATAGGCCAGGACTGATGACAGGATGGCAGACTCGACAGGCCAGGAGTGATGACAGGATGGGAGACTCGATAGGCGGGGACTGCTGCCGGGATACGAGTGTAAGCCGTTTACAAGTACACATCAGTCACATCGTGTGTGGCTTATGCAATCAGGGACCTTATAAGAGAATTGTCTTGCATGATTCGCATTGACCAGCTATGATACCGATGCATTTTCATGGCACCCTCGAGGGGATATCATAAATTCGTCCGCTTTCGACGCGATAACCACAGATCCGGGCAGCCACAGGCCAGTGGTTGAGTCCCTGCGTGAAAGACCGGGCATGTAAGACCGAAACGCGGCCGATCCGCACAACGATAGGTGGTCCACTCGCCGCAGCCGCCGGCCGCCGTGTCCCACGGCTTTACGCCCGACATACAACAGGTCCATACGGCCAGAGGCGAGCAGCGGCGCCTGGTAGGTGGGCAGCTCGCTGTCAACAGCAGACGGCGCCGGCCGGCCGGCCCGTCAGCGTCAGACGGCGTGCGGGGGACGGCAGCCGGGTGGCCGGCGGACCGGCACCAGCCGCCGCTCACCTTGATCAGCTCGTCGTCGCGCTCGATCGTGTCGGGCCCGGCCGGACCGGCCTCCTCCTGACTGGAAGCGCTGACGCCCAGCAGCTCCTCCTCTTCGGCCGACGCCTCCTCGATCAGGTAGTCGGTGATGTTGCGCAGGATAGGGTTCTTGCTGGACACGCCGTACGACGGCTGCCGCAGAAGGCGCGCCGTCGCATCACAGGCACACCTCAGCGCGTCGCGCGACCACGCACGCACCCACAACACCCACACCTCGCATGACCACCCTCCAGAATATGGTTGCATGGCGGCGCTCACACGCGGAGGCTGAATCCGCAGCCTGTCCGACCAACACGGTGACCAGACCTACCCGGTGACAGCCAGGCCAGGGGGCTGTCTGCCACGCATACAAGCCATCATTTTCAACACCCAAAGATCGGTGCAGAGCGCGAGCACGCTGGGGCTCGCGAGCCGGTGCTAGCGACAGGCGCCCCAGCCACCAGCCAGACGCTGGCGGAGCGCGGCGCGTCCGCCGCTGCTGGCGCCACCACCGTCCCACCGCAGCCTGCCCGCCTCTCTAGCGTGCGCGTCCGCCCGAATAACTTCATCAGCGGCCGGACGCCGAGATTAATGACCGGGCGGACCTCGCGAATTCATCTGCACCGGGGAGAAGCGGTGCTGTTTAGCCGCGATCGGACGCCGACCATTCATCAGCGGCGAACAGCCGGCGACGGCCGTCTCACCGGCGGCGCTGCGGTACGCCCCCGCCGGCGCCGGCTCCGGCTGCGGCACGCCCCCGCTGGCTCCGGCTCCGGCCGCGGCATGCCCCCGCCAGCTCCGGCTCCGGCTGCGGCTCGCCCCCGCCCGTTCCGGCTCCGGCTGCCAAGCGCCAGCGCACTGGCGGGCGTACAGCTGACACCGGCGGCCGACCACCGGCCTGCTCCAGGCTGGGTCGACACGCCGGCCGCAACCAGTGCCGCGGCGCCGCAACCGTCGTCACACCCTGCAGACCCGGCTCCGACGGCCGGCCGGCGTCTGCACCGCGCGCGGCCGCCACCGGTGCTCACCTGTTTGTCCTTTTCTTCGGTGTCCGGGTCAGGCCAGAGCTGGTAGCGCGAGTCCAGGTTCTGGATGATGCGCGCCGATAGCTTGATGTCGGCGCGCACCACCTGCTTGTGGGACGTGACGCCGCTGACCGTGCGCACGCGTCGCGACAGGTCCCGGTTCACGATGGCCCCCAGCTCACAGTCCCGCAGCTGGTGGAGGGCGGCGTCAGGTCAGCACACCCACATGGACCAGGTCAGCACACAGACACGTGTCAGGTCACCACACCCACACGGGCCAGGTCAGCACATAGACACGGGTCAGGTCACCACACCCACACGGACCAGGTCAGCAAACAGACACGGGTCAGGTCACCACACCCACACGGGCCAAGTCAGCACACCCACACGGACCAGGTCAGCGCACCACACGGGCCAGGTCAGCACACCAGACGGACCAGGTCAGCACACCACATGGGCCAGGTCAGCACACCACACGGACCAGGTCAGCACACCACACGAGCCAGGTCACCACACCCACATGGACCAGGTCAGCACACCACACGGGCCAGGTCAGCACACCACACGGACCAGGTCAGCACACCACACGGGCCAGGTCAGCACACCACACGGGCCAGGTCAGCACACCACACGGACCAGGTCAGCACACCACACGGGCCAGGTCAGCACACCACACGGGCCAGGTCAGCACACCACATGGACCAGGTCAGCACACCACACGGACCAGGTCAGCACACCACACGGGCCAGGTCAGCACACCACACGGGCCAGGTCAGCACACCACACGGACCAGGTCAGCACACCACACGGGCCAGGTCAGCACACCACACGGGCCAGGTCAGCACACCACACGGACCAGGTCAGCACACCACACGGGCCAGGTCAGCACACCACACGGACCAGGTCAGCACACCACACGAGCCAGGTCACCACACCCACATGGACCAGGTCAGCACACCACACGGGCCAAGTCACCACACCCACACGGGCCAGGTCACCACACCCATAGGGACCAGGTCAGCAAACAGACAGCGGTCAGGTCACCTCACCCACAAGGGCCAGGTCAGCACACCCATAGGGACCAGGTCAGCAAACAGACAGCGGTCAGGTCACCTCACCCACAAGGGCCAGGTCAGCACACAGACACGGGTCAGGTCACCACACCCAGACGGGACAGATCTCCAAACAGATCGGTCACCACGGGTCAGGCCATCACAGACGTGCCAGGTCACCACACAGACCAGGGTCAGATTACGACACAAACGGACAAGTTCACCCCAGGACGGCCAACTCCCGGTCAGGCAGCTGACGGAGCAAGGTCAATTCACCGCATACGAAAGGCCGCGGTGCATTAGGCGTGATTGTCCCGGAACTCCCGGAGGTGGTTGGAGCGTTCTGGGGCACTCTGTGGCACCTACGTAGTTATCAGAAGCCACGTCCGATACAAAGGTGACCTAGCAGAGCACGGCAGTGTGTCTGTTATTGACCTTTCGGTCCTCTTGCTCTCTGCTACCATCCCGTTGCCATTTTACCACTTAGCTGGGCGCTACAGTCGCGTTCGGCAGTTCAATACATCGCTGACGACGATAAAGTGCTACAGGTAGGTTACCTGCGGCGCTTATTTTAAACAGTCGCTTCATCTATCTGGTCCGGCGGCGGTGTACAATTTTTGAGCGGTTAGATAACAACACCCACGTCGGTGTTGCAGCGTCGGTATCCGATCCCATTACAGGCCAGTGAGAGCATTCGGCCGTGTTCTCAGTTTGTTTTCCGGAACTCAACGGAATATCACTGATACCTGATCCCTGAGGCCGATTGCATAAACGAACTGAAACGAGTCAAGTATATAGTAAAAATACAACACCTCAGCAATTTGTCTGCGATAGCAATCGGGCTTGAACCAACCAAAAAACATCACCGCAATATCTTTAGCCATCGGTGACCCACTTTTAAAAGATAAAGATATCCGCGGCATAACAAGCTATGTTCTACTGGCAACAAAACAATGCCCGCTGGCATATCTTTAAATTGAAAATATTAAATCCGTGGCGTGGCACTGTACTGTAGCAACACATGGCCATACACTGTATTTGCGTTGCGCGCAAATGTACAGTTGCATTGTATGCACACGTATACTTGCGTTGCATTCACATGCAGCGTTCGGAGTGTCCTCAATGCAGGCTATTATACAGCTGTGAAGCTGCTTGGCTACTGCACACTGCCTCATGGGTTCCTTTCCGGCAATAAGTGTCTCATGTACATTGCACAATGACACTAACCTAAAATCGTCGCTCGACAGGAGTTCCATGTTATGCATTCGTTTAATCGACATGGAAAAAGTGAGAGTTGCATTATCATTCTGCGGAACTTATGCCGGAACTTATGTCGGAACTTATGTCCGACTGAGTCGAAAAAAGTTTTCTCGCATGTGTTTGTGGTCACGAGCGATCATCAGCACAGCTTGACACGTCAAGTCCTGTCAATATAACCCATGCTTATTTCATGACGTTGTTTAACCAGTACCTCCTGACAAATTGAATGTCAATTGTCAGAATGAGAACTCCAAAATAACAACGCAGACAAGCAGGAACTCAAGGCCATACCAGCTTACATCCAGGTCAGCACCGACCAATGCAAAATCATCGGAACGGATGGCCATGTGCCAAACAGATCACACACCCCACATTTTAACGCCACTTTCGAAGTGCTCCAGCTGAGATTGCACGAATGGTGGCTCACAAAGTTGACAGCGCAAGTATTTGGTGTGCTTCTGCCGGTGAAATTGCATCCGCCCTGTCACAGAACCACTGAGCGCTGCCAGTGACCGCGCGCAGGGACCACTGGTAGCACATAACCTTCCATAACCGGCGCCAAACTCCAGCGGCGCGGAGCCATCAGTGTCCCGCTTTTCACCCTGTCACCGCCCGACCTGCAGCATCGGCCGGAAGGCACCCGCTGAGAAGCAGCCGAGCCCCTCACACTCGACCTGCAGCAGCGGCCGGAAGGCACCCGCTGAGCGGAGGCCGAGCCCCCTCACACTCGACCTGCAGCAGCGGCCGGAAGGCACCCGCTGAGCACCCGCTGAGCGGAGGCCGAGTCCCCTAACACTCGACCTGCAGCAGCGGCCGGAAGGCACCCGCTGAGAACCCGCTGAGCGGAGGCCGAGCCCCTCACACTCGACCTGCAGCAGCGGCCGGAAGGAACCCGCTGAGCACCCGCTGAGCGGAGGCCGAGCCCCTCACACCCGACCTGCAGCAGCGGCCGGAAGGCACCCGCTGGGCGGCAGCCGAACCACTAACTCACCCGGATGTTGTTCAGGTTCCAGCAGATCTCCTTTATGTTGACCTGCCGCTCGAACGTGACCCAGCCGCGCCGGAACCAGCGCCGCTCCGGCTGCGGGTCGGCGATGGCCGCGCGCAGGAAGCCCGGGTTACCGACGACACATCTGCAACCATGGCAACACAGATCAACATCGCAAAGCCCGCGAACCAACCATACGTCTGGAATAATGGCAACGCTGGAGAAACAAAAGGACCCTTGGGTACCGTCGACGCATATGTTAGCATGCCAATGAAGAGAGGTCGCAGGAAATCCAAGCACAGCTGGTAGTTACACCCCGTATCTGTGGCACTCCATAAATAACGGAAACCCATGCACACACGTCAACAGTTAACGTGAAAACGTACCAAATGCAGTCAACGAAAACACGAAAAGCTCAGCATAGTAACGTCACAAACAAACTGTACGCACAAAAGGCTTTGAACGCGCCGTGGGAAATCTCAGTAACCAAGACGCATGGGCCAACATGACAACGGTACACATACCATGGTGCATGGGGGTAAAAGGCGCGCAGACACAACACAATTACTGTCATCTTCAATGGACGGCCACGACCGTCGCCGGAAACGTCGAGGTTCAGCGTACAAACGTGGGGAAGAATGAACATAAATGCGACCGTAGGGAAATGAGACGACCAGTGGGAAGGGCGGCAGGGCCACCGGCAGCCGAGGACGGGCTGTGCCAGGGGACGGCTCGCGCCCGCGGACCACTCTACAAACGTTCACCCGCTCCAACACCCGGCGCGAAGAAACACGTGAAAAAAGACGCTGTTAACGGTGAATCAAAATCACGCAACATGCTCAGGTGTGGAATACAACCACAGGGCTCATAAAGAGAACTCGAGCGAGCATATGCAAAATGTAAGCTGGCAATATACTACTGATCTACACGCAGGAGATATACCATACCCTCGGGCAGGTAATCAGTAAAATACCAATGGCCCGAGCTGTGTCACAGTACAATATTGCTGCGCGTGATTCAGGTTTGCTCCACTTGCGTTAATCCCTTGTGATGGGAAGGGGCACTTCTGCGATGAGAGCTGTCTTTTCATAGGGTCTTAATCTAAAACACTCGAATGAATTCAATGACCTCTGCACCACAGAACAGACGGGTTTTGGGCAGATTTGATGTACGGCTGCAGTAAAAGTGATGCATGCGTGCTATCTGCCGACCGTCCACACTGATGAACTCATGTCAAATGCCACCATTTGCTTACAACCTGCCGCAAACTTCATCCAGCCTGGAGCATGTCATCGCGCTTATTTACGAAGTCATGGTACTTTGGGCTAGTATTCAGTATTGTTTTGCGTAATTCCACACACCTCACTAGACGCATCATCTACCGCCCGCCAGTTATGGGGAGACGAAACACCCTCGGTTGTTTTCCAGAGGTATCTATATTCCAGACTGTTTGGGTTATCACAATAGAATTTAGAAGTGTAGCGTTAAACCCATACCGCTGACCTGGAAATTGGGATGCCATGCTATTTCAGCCACAACGTAATATCGCTACATGGTGGCAGAAATGGCACAGCATTCGGTCTCGCCCTGAACGCTCAGCACGGATTATTGAAAAATCAACGCTTACGTGGCAATCAGTTCGACCCTCAGACGTTACATAAAGATTCCGATAATGTGAAGCGATTACATGATAAGCGTCATCAGCTCACAACTTTCACTTCAATGGAAGCCAAGGCCACATCGGTTCAACTCTTAACATTACGTCAGATCTGGTTTCGAACATGTCATATATTATGGACCAGAGTAGATGATATAACTGACCCACCTGTCGTCTCAGTATGCAAACCACCCCGATGAGGCCCATAGCACGGATACCTTCCAAATGCGCTAGAGGCCAAATACGCCGTAATGGGGAACACCTGGACGTCCAATGCTGTCGGGCTTACTTCCGGAGGTGCGAGCTCGGCGGCTCGAGTTCAGACACTTCCGGCAAGCCCCGGCAAAAAATACCCCAGCAATGGTAAGCGTATTCAAAAGAAGGCTTTAGGATCACATCAAGTTGTGAATACTGAGCCTCGCATTCAACGGAAAACAAGACACAACACTTTTGCAGAAAAGACGACCCACGTGCCAAGCTGTCGTAAGCATCTGAACAGGCATCAAATGTGACAGTCCGTGGGCGAATGTTACAGCGCGCTGAAATATTCTCAAGTATAACGAGAGCGAGATTTAGCGAATTTCTTTCCTGCAGAGGCCATTCTAACCTTATGTTTATTAGCGTCTTTCCTGAGCAGCGCAGCGCTTCTCTACACTGCCGCTGTCGTCAATCGCACAGGAAATGAAATGTATCCGCAAGAAACTGGATAAAATGTCGGCAAAGAACATACATTGGTACGCGGAATATATCCACGTAATTCGGATGGCAGTTTTTCCACAGGCTCCGGGAATGCCGGTCCCTGTGACGATGTTCCCATTCAACGTGAAGTGAAGTCCACTGACGACCGCAGTAAATTAAACGTCCCCCGCAGGCCCTGGCATTGGGTAGCACCTATCTGTTACGACTGCTGCGGTTTGGGGAGAGAACTGCAGCGGTAATATCCGGCCAGCAAGAAGGCACCGGAGGCCGACGGTTCGCAGGGCTCGCAAGGCGACGGCCCAGCGAGCACAGAGAACGGTGTGCCCGTCACAGACCGACCGGGCCCGCTGGGGCCGGTCAGGCACCGCCCGCTTCTGCTCAGACTGGAGCAACGGCCATAACCCGACTGCCACCACGAGCGGTGGACCGCTCGGCGCGGCACACGAACGCAAACAAGCTGCACCCGTCTAATTCCAAGCGCTATGGACCGCTGTAGATATGGACCTTGACCTTGGATTTGTTGAGGAAAACATAAGTAAGGAAGAGGACTACACCACACGTGGGCACCGGAGAGAGGTGGCTGTTCAATGAAGGCACGGCATAAACACAGCGCTGAACAGTGCCGCCTGATGTACACCTGTGCGGTACCGGCAGGGCTATTGGCGCGTGCCGGCGCCAGACGGCGCCCGTCCTTGCGGCCGGCCCAGCCCAGGTCAGCCCTCTCCCCTCCCCGCTCCACTCACCGCCTCCACCTCTTGTTTGGTGATGGTAGGTGCCAGGTTGCGCAGGAAGATGGAGGTGGTCTTGTGCAGCGGACGTGGCCGCGGCTCCTCCTTGACCTTATCCTTGGCGTTATCATCGGTCGGCTTTTCGCCGTCTTCCTCGCGGCGCGCCTTCTCGGCCCCGTCGGCAGCCGGCGCCGGCTCCGCGGCGGTCGGTTCAGCGTCAAGCTTCGGTTTTGTCTCCGACCCCGGCTCCGCCCCCGTCTCCGTCCCCGGCACTGGCAAAGGCTCCGGCTCCGCCTCCGGCTCAGACCCCGGGTCAGGCTCCGGCACCGGCTCCCGCTCCGGTTCCGGATCGGCCTCAGCCGCCGGCTCGGCCTTGGCGCCGTTCTCAGCGCCCGGCGGCGCTGGCTCGCTCGGCTCGTCCGGCTCGTCGCTGTCGGACGAGCCGGAGCTAGAGCTGCTGCCACTGTTGTACTCGTACTTGCGCTTTTTAGTCTCCTCTGAAAGATAAGAAAAGGTCAGCACAGAAGAACGCAAATGATCATTGCTTTGTAACTCGCCAACGAGAAAATAATCAGCCACTTGACCAATCCACATGAGGACCTGAATTGAAGCATGCATTTCGAAGCGAGACCGCCTTTAACATTAAGTAAGACTTAACAGCTTAAGAGAAATAAATCCAGCGTCATTCAAACATTGGCCATCGGACTGTTAACGAATTTGCCCAATCAACCGGACTGGTTTATACATAATTGTATAATAGCGGCAAAATAGCGACTGCCTGGCGTCATCCTCCGAGTCGCTGGAGAAGCCACCTGTCGTTTAACACATTTCAAAGATTATGAGCAGCCGTGCCGACTTCTCCGCCATATGCTAACGCCACGCTTGGAGAATTGTAACTTGGACAGCAATAGGCGGATCGGTATGATGTACCCGCTGCTAGCACGCTTGGTGCCCTATACCTCGCCACGTCGCCTGGCCATCAGCGCCACTGTGGGACTACGCTGCCTGGCCATCAGTGCGAATGCGGGACCACGTTGCCTAGCCATCAGCAGGAATGCGAGACCACACCGCCTGGCCATCAGCGCGACCGCGGGACCACACCGCCTGGCCATCAGCACGACCGCGGGACCACACCGCCTCGCCATCAGCGCGAATGCGGGACCACGCCGCCTGGCCCTCAGCGCGAATGCTGGACCACGCCGCCGCCTGGCCATCAGCGCGAATGCGGGACCACGTTGCCTAGCCATCAGCAGGAGTGCGAGATCACACCGCCTGATCATCAGCTTGGCTGCGCGACCACGCCGGTGGGCCAAAGCAGCACACGGGGGCAGCCGTCACTTCCAGATCCCAGTCACGCTCTCAGTGAGAATGTCAGCGAAACGCGAGGCCTACGTGAAACGACGCGCCGCGCGGCCAGTGCGTGGATTGAAATTCCGGTCTCAGTCTGCGCAGCACCGCATATATTGCGACACTGCTCACATGCCTGATGAGGCGGGGAATTGGAAGAGAACAATCAAGTTTGGCTGGATGGGTTCCGACGTCATTTTTCCGTAACAAAGCGTAATGTCCAGTTCAGGCAGTTTCTTAAAACCATCCGCGATATGACATCCTTATCGTCGTATGGTGGTCCCACCTTTCTGGCGCCGAGCGACGTCCGAAAAGAGCTGAAAGGCATACGCCCGCATAACTGAATGCATTAAAGCAAGAGGTGCAGTGATACGTGAAAATTTCGGAAGACTTATAGATGTGAGTGCGTTGTCTGTGACTGACCAAACTACAGTTAGAAAGGCCATATTTTGCGCGGATATCAGTCTGTGATCGAAGCTCTGAGCCGGTATAGTTTTCATGATCAAATCTATCGCCTTGAGCCACAGCAAATAACATTCGGGGCCGGTCTAACGGCTTAACGAGGGTGACATGGACTGTTTTCCAGCCGATTTCTAACATCGCACGGGTCGTACACTGGCGTCGCTCAACGGGCTGCGAACGATAAATCCCGCGAGGCAACGGAGCTGGTCTCATCCATTTGGGAGCCCTGAGAGCCAGAGCCTTTGATCGCCCTCGCAGCTGAAATGGGGTACCGGTCCTAAAAAACCTCGCGACGGTCGGCGGATCCGCGGCTCTCCCTCGCGCGCGACGGTCGGCGGACCCGCGGCTCCCCTCGAGCGCGCGCGCGCGCGCCCGCTTGCGCACACCGGCCCATGCTAATGTCAATATCAGCTGATTACTTACTGATGGTATCCTTCATCAGTAGTAATCATCAGTAGATGGTATCCTTCATCAGTAGTAATAATGTATATATAATGTATGCATGTATGTGTGCATGCACGCACGCAAGTATGTATGTATGTATGGTGTCCAACCGCGAGGGGTTTCCGGGATAGACGCTGACAGCCACCACTGTTTCCACATTCACGTACTGTACGGGGTGGACGTTCTCACTTTTCCGCGACCTTGCTGGGCAGGCTCGACCATTTTCCTGCTGTCAAACGTCCCCTATAGCACACAAGCAAATTGCGGTCCTGTCCTGATGCATCGGCTCGTTGGCCAAAGGCCTGCTGCGCTGGTCCGGCGCGGGGCCGGACTGCCCAGCTGGGACGCCGGAGCGCAGCGGCTATTTAAAGGCCCGCCACGCTCGCGAACCCACTGCACCAGCACCAGATGGCAGAGCGTCCGTCCCGCGACAGCCAGATCCCCCCTCCGTATTGCTAATATCGCCTGGGTATGAGCCGCTCAAGGAATACCCTACCGGAGACAACCACTGGATCAAATATATTCATACTGCACTGGTCTGGGGGCTACCCAAACTGCGTCACCCAGCTGGCCGCCGTTAGAGCTCATGCCACCCTCGCGATGGCCTGTTGAGGAAGTGTCTTCCAAACGCACTTCCGAAGAAATGTGATCGCAATTTCCAGCAGGGGCGGAGAACATCACAGACAGCCAATTTTGATCACCTGTGGACCACTTCAAACAGGGTGGTGTTCGCACTGTCGGGTTTCCGTGCGGCGCAAGCGCCAGGTGGTGTGGTCTACCCACCGCAACACCAGGACGATTTAACACGGTTATCTCTCAGATTTTACCGAAAGCTGAAACCGACCGTTAGCTGATGCGTAGAATCCGCCTGACACCAAAAATAAATGTCAGTGACGCATAACGTTACAGGCGCTGTATGACCGCACAGGCGAAGCGCCCGAAAACCTCAATTGCTAATACCACTGGGTCGTGAGATATGCCCCGAGGCGTTTCCATAACTGGAGTCGACATTGGTGTGTTCTTAGCGCCCTTGCACAATATCAATGCACATGTTTTATCCGCGTTAACATTTTCAAAATTGCAGTGGTAAGTGCAGTACAATCGAAAAAGACACCTCGGTCAATTTAGCAAACAGGTGACCAAGGTGAATGGTAATCCCTTTAGCTTAGCATAACGTCCATTCGTAGCCATTTCAGTGTATTTTGCATGCTCTTTCCAAACCTGAATAAAATCTGGGGTACCGGTATCGTTCACCATGGCTCAAGACATGGCCGTGTCTCTTTTTTTATTTTTACATGGTCGTGTCTCTTTCTTTTATTCGGAAGCCGTCGAAATGATACACTTGTCTACCAACTGTCATGCGGTTAGACTGCATTCGCTGTTCGGATTTCTGTATAGTTTGCTACTGTGGGTTATATGGTGCGTTTCATCCATCTACCACAGCAGCAGCTCTGCCTGGCCTACGGGTCACGACTCATATACCCCGAGGCTATTATAAAGGGTAGGGTAGGGCTCAGTAACGCAGGATATATATATATATATATATATATATATATATATATATATATATATAGGGTAGGTCTTGAAGTAACGTCGATATGCGTTTGGCACCAAAGCGCGAAGAAAATACACGACAGACAATCACGCAATGCATTATCAGATTGTAAAACTCATTGAATACTGGCAACGATGGATAATTATAATGCAGATGAATTAACCCAACGAGCTGGGAGGGCGGGGGGGGGGGGGGTAGAATACTACCTTTACATAGAATGATAAACGACAAAGTGCCCACACAAAACACGCTACGTTTTACCCAGGCCTTCGGATGCTCAACGCACATTTGTGAAAATGGATAATTTCGCCCCTTCAGCAGTGTCTCCGACTTTGGCAGTTGGTCTCCGCAGGTCAGAAATTATTTTGGATGTCCTTCGGGGAAGGGGGGGGGGGGAGTTCGCAAATTGACTGCCACCAACCCGAGCGCGTATTAAAGATTGCGTGACGTAGTCTGCGAGCAGTCGGACACCGATCTGGAGTTTGACCTTATTTGAGCCGAGTCATGACAAACGGATATCAGAATTTGACACAAACGAGTTCAAGTAGAGTCCCACCTATCCTGTGAATTCCATGCCCAAATCGTCTTAGTTTTCAGATCTCTGGGGTCAAATTGACCCCACCCGAGCGCATCGCATTCAAGCGGCCAACTAAACGCGTGCTAACAGTGTTCATTTCCTTAAACTGCCCCGCTAAGCTATCAAATAAATCTTAACTTTCACACAAGAGTGAAGCATCCTAATATCATGTCTTTCCTTGCACTAATGTCCTTCATCCTAATACTAATGTCTGACCAAATGTGTTATAAACACGTTCCCAATAACTGTGTTGTGATTGGTACAATTAGGTTGCATAAAAAATAGGTGTAGCGCCTTTTCATTTTGACCCAGGCAATAGGCTATAACAGGCTATAAATATATATGATATTGACAATATATACACACACATATATATATATATATATATATATATATATACATATATATATAACATTATATAATAGGCAATATGCTAATGGGCTATGAATGGGCAAACCGTGCGCTGGAATTTTGCCGAGTGCCACTAATGCGTGGCATCCTGCAGAATATAAGACTAATTTTCGGCAAAATCGCTGGAAACCACAGTTTCGCCAAGCGAGATGGAGATATTTGTTACCTCAAACATTCTCCTGTTTCTTAGCGATGTTATGATAACGAGTAGGCTCTTCTATGATATCGCCAACGTCACTCCAAATTGTCGAGATGTTTAGCAACCTCCCCAAATGTGCAGCGTTCTAAGGACACACGTTGGCTATACCACGGAATATCGATAATACCTGGCGCAAGTTCGTGGTGCCACAGCCATCTGAACAAACCCAATGTCGAGATAACCCTCCTGAATCACACTTTGCACCCCGTTGTCCAGGCCGGACGGATATGGTAGTCAACCGCCCTGATCGCTCCACGCAAGAATCACGCTCGTGCGGCGCGCCATTTAACCGATCCACCGTCGACTGCCTGTACCAAGCTAGCCCTGAGGCCCGCTGAAACCGGTGCGGGCGCGCCCCGCGAGGGTCTGGCACTGGACACTTGGTATGCGACGACGGAAACGACGAGGATCGCGCGGAACTGGAGACAGAGGGGCGTTGCCCCAAAGATCAAGTTGATCATAAGATCAATTCGTTCCAGGTCCATTGATTATATATATATATATATATATATATATATATATATATATATATATATATATACACACCTCCCGGAAAGACAACATAGGAAAGGTTACCACCAGACTAAAAAGCTAAGAACGGACATACATAAAAGTTAAAAAATGACCTCTGACCTATGTCACGAGAGTAGCTGATTCCAAATTGATCCAAGTGAACTTTTCTTTTTTCCATTTCATTGCACTAATTTTTGCCATCTCGAAAATATGTACAATGAGGATATCCACCGATGATCACGGGTGCTGCGTCGCTAGGAACATACAAATGCCAACCCCAGTACTGAGGTCGTCCTGAAAGAGAACGCCTTGGCGCATATCTCGTGACCCATAAATGGGAGGGACCTGATATCGTGTCAGAGGGACCTGATATCCCTGCCACAAGGACCTGATATCGTGTCAGATGGATTTTAAGCATGAGATAGCCCCAGGTACCAATTTTCAGTGAAATCCAAGACATGACCGAGTCAGCCGTGCCGCACTGGGTGGGAGATTGCACCAGATGTCTCGTGCCAAGTCGGACCTGACCACTCACCTCCCTTCTTCTTCAGGAACTCCTTGGCTTTCTCTTGGAGCTCGCGCTGCTCCTCAGTCATGGGCAGCTTGGACAGGTCCTCGGACTTCTTCTCCTCGTCCTCCTTCTTCCTCTTGTTCCTGAAAGGCGGCTGATGTAAGAGTAGGACGGCGGAGCGCGCCGCCCCGCCGGCGGCACGGCCGCGTCACAGCGTCAGCCCTGAGAGGATGCCCGGGCCCACGCACGGATCTCCCCACCCCACCCCCGCTCCGGCAATGACTCGGAACGGTAAACCTGCTGTCTTAGGGCGAAACGGAGCAGAAGGCACTCGCAGCTTTAGTTCTAAAACACACTCAATACATAGCTACCGAGCGGTGTGTTTTCTTGTCCTCCGCCGCAGCCCCCACCGTAAACGTGGTGGCACACTACGCCCGGCAGGACCCACGGGCTGCGCAGGCTGCATCATCCACCGCCAGTAAAGGACTCCATGGTTCCGGTAAACCAATGGTTACCCATATAGAATGGGTGACGGATTGGGTTGGTTACATTTTTGGGGAAAACACGGGTATAAGTACGGGTATGGGTACAACATTTACGACACATCGGGTCGATACTTCAAGACCCATTGCACGATGTTTCCGCTGGCGCTTCTAAGTCAAGACAGGCATGTGCAGGCTTACTCCGCTGCGCTTAAAGAAGAAATCGTATTGCCTATGTTTTGCAGTTGGATTCACAACCCTAGCTCTTCCGGGTGCCGAGATGTGGTTTGTAAAATAAGAAAACTGTCGGTAACGGCCAAATCCACCTTGCTGGCTCTCGTACGTGTGACACGCAGCACGTGCGACATTAAAATTCACGCCACGTGGTAGTTTGGTCGAATGTCTGTCGGTTGCAGGCCACTCACCAGTCGCTCATTGCCCCGGGTGCCGAAGCTTTTAAGTTTGTGAAAAGTACGAGATTCAATCTCTCCGGAGCGCGTGGGTGTGACGCATAAGCCGTGCGCACGCAAAGGTGGAAACACACGACTGGCCGTTTAATTCCTCATCGCGGCATGCCGGTCCCGTGTCGTTACATGCCCTCGGTGCGGAAATAAGGCATCAAACGTAAAAACCGACGAAATCAGCTAAGTGCATCATCACGGGAAGTGTACGCTTGACACACATTATACTTGCAATTAGGAAGGGGAGACAGCAAGTTTTGGGAATAAGCGTCCCCTTTTTCTTATAATTCGAAGCCCAAATGCTGGGACGGTGCCACGCCAACATTGCTTCTCAAAGGATGCCATCTTCCAGCTAAGAATGCCGTAACCCAAGGACACGTGGCGCCAAGTTTAACAACAATCGGCAAACTCCAGCCGTCTCAGCGTAATGACAAAACAGTGACACGACGACTTGTCCCAACCACGTGCGCCTGCTCGAAGACCGCGAAACGGTCTTCAAAGGAGCATTCAGCGGACCTATCGGCGCCCGGTTACAGTTCCTTGATGGCGCCCCGGCACGGGAGCGTCTCTAACGAGTATTGAATGGCCAATATGTTTTCAAATCGTTAACCAACACAATGCAGTTTACGGAACCTATTGGGCTCTGGTGTTATTGAATATCGCCACACAAAGCCGCTAGGCACGGCGAGACACCAGCCCAACCGCACCAAGCGCAGCGGTCAACTCCCTGACCCCGGCAGGTGCGACGGGACGCCTCCCTGACCCCGGCAGGCACGGCGAGACACCAGCCCGACCGCACCAAGCGCAGCAGTCACCTCCCTGACCCCGGCAGGTGCCACGGCGCGCCACCCTGACCCTACTGTCCAAGTACAGCGGGACCTTCGTGCTCCTGTCAGGCAGTGTGACATCACTCTACCCCTGACAGGTACAGTGGGACCCCACCCCCAGCCCCTGACAGGTACAATCGGACACCAACCGGCTCTGCCGGGTAAAATGGGCCCTCACTGTACCACTGTCAGGTGCAGTGGAGACCCGGCCTGCGCGTGGCAGGAGCCGTGTGGCGTCGTACCCCGACGGCGGCCGTTCCGCTCGCCGCCGAGGCGGACGTGGCCGGCGGGCCGACAGCGTACGTGCCGCCACGGACCATAATAAAAGCCAATGGGCGCCGATCCAATATGGGCCGGCGCGGACGACGGCCGGCCACCGGGAGCGGCGCGCGGCGATCAGGCGGCGGCGGTCGGGAGCGCCGCCGCCTGATGGGCGCAAACCGGCCCGGCCGCCGAAGTGTGCCGCTCGGGCGCTGATGACCGGCTCTAACGACCCGGCGCCCGGACGGAGCGCCGCGCGTCCACCTGGCACCCGGCGAAGAGCTGGGAAGATGCGACGCCCCGGCGGATGTGTGCGAAGATAAGACACGCAGATGATGCGCGTTCCAAAAATGGCTTGTGGCGGTCTGACGGAGGGCTGGGCAGACCTGCGCCCCTAAGGTGGATGTGGTGAAAACCTGATAACCTGACGACGGACGGGCTCAGCCTGACTGCGGCGGGAGGGGGGAGGGGATCGGCACTTTCTGAGCCTAAGACGACCGATGCTTCACTAGTCCAACAGCACACATCATCAACTCGATGGTATCCGACGCATCCGACGGTAACGCGGTATGCACTTTTGGTTGGTCCGACTGTCCAAATTCCGACGCCATCTCCGGCCGTTTGTGCGCCGTCCTCCGGGCATTGGCTCTACGGGGCTGAGTATATGCTTTGGACCCGCTGCCACAGCGCGCCTCACTCAATCTCGCTGCGTTGCTGATACGCCGGATCAAAGCTCCCACACTGCCAGACATCAGCATGCTGCAAACCCGCCCTATCTGCTTTCATGTGAGTTATTGTTCTCGAAAGACGCGCCTGGATTCCATAACGGAGGCCATTTGGCCACCCGGGTTAGACTCAACCTCATAAGAGACACCTCTTTCCAGATAGCGCGAGAGACGGATATGCGGTATCAAACGGAAAAACATCAAAGGGAAACGACACATGGGGGCTGCTTAAGAAGCTCACCCGAGGTGGCGCGGCTTTGGTCGCGCAAATAAACACGTGAGCTGGGACAACAGGGGAAACCAGACGCCACACCAAAGGAACACAACCATTCATCATTCCTTGCCTTCTGCGCTTGACACATGCATCCTACCTAACGGCTTACTGGACGTTGAAAGAGGAATGTGTTATCCTATCCTAGACGTGCTTTCTGCGTGGCTGACGCGATTAAAGCAAGCGCCTTTCCCCAAACAACCGAGACGCCGTCTCCGGTTCTCTAATCTGACTATGTACTTTTCAAACATCGTCTCTGTCACTTTGTAGCCGTTGCCGGCTATTTCACGCCTACATTTTACTATCATTCATATCAACAGGCGCAATGCCAGCCACGTAGGTTCTGGAAGAGTCGTATCAACGTGTGTGACGTATGCAACATATGAAGCCCTCGTCAGGTGTCGGACGAGCAGATACAAGTTCAGTCCATCATTTTTTCGTACACACCTACGTAATATGCATGCAAATGAGTGCGAGACAATATGCTGAAATGTCAGCCGTCAGTACAGGTCCCTTACCTGTAACTCCTGAAATTCGAGAATTAGACGCAAATAGTTTAAGCACTGCAAAATTATGCGTTAAGTCACTGGCAAAAAGAAGCTGAATCATCTCAAAACCAAATTCATCAGAATCATTCTCTGCCATTTTTCCACAAACAGAATATTTCAAGCTACACTTTTACGTCCACTTTTCAATAAAGTCGAGTACCGAAAATAACATGCGACAGAGGACAACTATATCCAGCACCTAAACTATACAATCTAAATCTAGACGGAATTCCATCCAGCGCATGTGGAAAAATCACGGGGCATCTGGTTGAGCTATTACATCGTGCGATAAGGACGCGTATAAGGCACTTTGCGCCCATACTGACGTGTTGCGTAATTAGCGTCGAGTGCATATTGCAGAGAATCCTATCGCCTTAAGGAATTCCAAAAGCTTGCCTACCTCAATCACGCACCAATCATCGCTAAACTCATGACGGCAACCCTCTGTTACCCGCCCTATGAATCGCGTCGTCCGAGATAATGCCAAAGCTCATCACGAAAGTGACATCTCATCGCTTGACTGAATGACGTGAAGTACGTTAAGAGGTTCACCATAGCGTGAGCAGTTTGGCCTGGCTCCGCCAGACAGCGGGTAACTGTGCGCTCCATGCGTGATCGTGCGGAGACCGCACTGTGGAATTTTTGCGCGCCTTGATTTGCGAAAGCGCGAGGGCCACTAGCCTACATGCGGTTGCATCGCCCAGGGCTTGATGTTAAATCATGCGTTTCACTTGTGCTGCCACTTCCACCGTGCGAAAGTTTCGAAGTGTGCGTGAACATATTTAACAGGGAGAGGAGTGGCACGGGTGCCCGGAGTCTGTGCCCCCGTCCCCGTTTAGCAGCATCCGCGAGCTCATTTCCCGGGCATGCCTGCGTGACTTCGAGGTCCTTAAAAGCACGACCCTTTTCACCACCCTGTCACGCACAGTCAGGCAAACCCAAATTTTGTTTAACGGGACAAGCGGGGTTAAAACGTTTCAGAGTTGAGACCCTGCTCAATGAGCCTACATAATGAGGAGTTAATCCTCATCCCGTGTTCCAATAAAACAGCGCTTTCGAGAAAACAATTAACTGGACCATAAAAACAGACGGACGTGCGGGCAACGTGAAGGACCGAATGCCAGTCACTCACGAGCGCCCACCCGACACCGTCAGTCGATTCACCCGTGTATGTAAACGTATACCTGTCATAACATGCCAACTGCTCTGAAGTTCTCGACCGAAACACGTCTGGGCGGACATGACCTTTCTTCAGTTCAGACAGCGGCGTGTCACTTATTGGCGGGGCTAGATGCCACGGCGGCTGGCAAATGTTGCACTAACATCATACTACGCAGTCGCATACCGCTTGCATAGAACAGACTCCCAATCCCAACACAAAAGCGGCCGGCACGCTACACAGACTCGCCTCAGAACAATACCACCCGCCGTCTTGAGAACACCGCATCATATGCGGGATGCACATAGCATTGGCGTAACTTGTATGCAAAGCACATGCCTAACAGCTCAAGTCCCGCAGAAAGCGGTGGCTCGTGGGCTTCTGCATTAGGGCTCAAAGTCAGCAACATCCGAAAAGCACCCGTGCCAATGCGAAGTGCAACATTGTGGAGAGCGTTTAAGGTGTGTGTGTAACGTTCGCCAGCATTGTCATAAAAAACGGGCATAGTCAAGTGTGGAACGAACGAGAGAACGATACAGCAGTAGCGTGTTACTATCTGCTCCATAAGACGCACGTGCCAGCACGTTTTAAAATGTGTAATGTCTTGAAACACTTACCACGCAGCACTTTCCGCTAAGTTCTATAGGTGAGCCGATGGTGAGGATAGCACAAGAATTGCAACCGTTCCTAGCGATGCACTCGAAGGGACATCTAGACAATGTCTACGACGACAAAAATGCATCACAACGGTCCTTGATCCGAAGAACTCAAACCCAGTAGCTATGCTCCATCTTTCAGGTTGGGCCACGGCCAACTGAAACTGCCACTCCAGTGACGGAACACTGGATGTAGTCGTGTCCAGACGTGTCAAAATCGTGTAATCGTGAGCCCAACCGTGTCAAACCATCCATAAGCAGAGCCTGACCAACGGACCGTGAACTTGACGGTATCTTTCGGATATGAAACTGTCCCCGTTAGCTCAAAAAACTCGATCAGCTAACAAGTTCTGTAAAAATGCGCCCATAAAACCACGTACACCATGATGCGTATGAAGCTAAATTATACTATAGCGCCATGTCGTGTCACACGTGCCTTGGATGTCACAACGACGCCCGATCATCAGGAGAGGTCTGAGTCACGACAGTTGTGCCATGTACACGCGCGCCTTAGAAAATTAGAGTTATTGGAAAAGAGATGCTCAGCTTGGCTGGTGCAGCAGGTAGTTTGAGGGGTATGGAACCGTGAAACATACGATTAAGTTCATAAGTTCATCAAGATCAAGTACATACTGAAACCATTTTCAGTGATTGAAAGGATTGGGACTATTCACCCGGTCTCATTGTTCCCGTATCTACACCAGGCTGGCTGCTCCCATGCTCAATGCGTCCTGCTCCTATACCGAGTTTTACTTGTGCACATATTCTAAGGTGGGTTGCCAGCAATGCTTGCAGCAATATAGTAATGCCAGCAATGGGTACTATCCATCTGTCTCCCCCCCCCCCCCCCCCTCCTCAACTCAAGGAAGAAATCGAAGCCATTCGTGCCAGCTTACAGCTTGATAACGTGCACTTCCGTTATTGCGTCAGAATCTATATATGTGCGTTGTAATCTTACACTGTATATACGCTTTTCTGCCCAAATGTGCAGGAACACAAGAATCGATGTTCCCCAAAACGCCTTGAGACGGAGCCCCCAAAACTACATCTGTGACATTGTAGACAATTTCTTGTTGGATGTTTTCCGAAACGTTTTAATGACGAGGAGGATTCAGCGTCCGCCACATGTCTGAAATAACCTATCCGCGCGCTCAGACAGTGGGTAACGGCTGGACAGGCCGCCGTTCTGACAAATACTTACACCTACTGCCCGCCAACGCGGCGGTCTCCGAGCTGTGCCCACATCCGGCCGTCCGGGACAGCCGCCGGCGCGCGCGCCGCCCACGCTATTTGCCCGCGAGGAGTGCACCGAGCCCGGACGGCGGAGGCGAGGTCAGATCTGACACCACTCACTGGTCAGCGAGGACGAACGGCTTGGCGTCGCGCCGCTCAGCCGGCTCGTCGTCGGGAAGGTCGAGCACGGTGAGGTCAAAGTCGGAGCCACCCTCCAGCTTGATGACGACCGAGTCGAGGAAGCGGAGCAGCGCGTCCGCCTGGTCGCCGTCCAGCCGCACCTGGCCGGCCGTGCTGAGAAGCTCGGTGAACACGTCCACGCGCCGCTGAGGACCGCCGGCGGAGCGCGGCGTCAGTCGGGACCTCCACGCGCCTCGGTCGGCGACCCCGCCGACGGCAGAGGCGCCCCCGCGCCGCGGGTGGGGGGCTTTTTTAAACAAAAACATCCCTCTACTTTTAAACATGCACATAACAATGTGTATGACAGTGCTCCGGCAGACAGATATGCCTCCACATTATATTGGTGAACACCACATCAACATAACAGACGACTAAATACCGCTGTTCCAAGGAACGGCATGCCCTACATGCCCATTACATTTGTACAAAGCTGCGCTGCGAGATAATCTAATTGCTGAAAATGAGCGCAGTATTCCGCAAACTCAGACAACTGAAAGAACGATCACGATTCTTTAACCAGCGTGTTACGTTAGCAATGCACGGCAAAGTGTAAATCATTACCGGTGCAGTGCATTAGTACTTGGTGGTAAGGGAGCACTCACCTTCAGGTTGCTCACTTGCTCGTCCTGCCGCTTGACGCACTCCTCTGGGTGGTACTTGGCCTTAAACCTGTCCGTCAAAGAACAGCGGCATTAGCGCACGGTGGCCGGCCGGCAGGCGAGTAGCGACAGCGTGCGCCGCGCTCTAGGTGGCGGCCACCAGCCCACCCACTGCTGCATGGCGCTTGAATAAATACTATTGCACTGACTGTGAAAACCCCCAAGCTTTTCCAGCTATCTGAAAAGGCGAACGTTAGAAGGTGGAAAGCATATCGCTATATTTTTACATAACAAATCGTCGCAAATGGTAATCCGAAACCTTACTGTCAAATGTAATGAAGTACCCAAATGTCATTACACCAAAACGGGATTTAGGCGAATGGCGATCAAACGAATGGAAATCACGGAATGGTTAATCAAACAAATGCCCTCAGTCGAAATGTAAGTTTGACAAGAGGCAATTTGACGAACGCGAACTCTCCAAATTGGTCATTTGGCTGAATTCATTTTGAAGAAATGTGAATCGACGAACGCAAACTACCTGATACGGTAACGGCCGTACAACGTCCGCGAATTACATTACACACTGGGAGCATTGCTGGTGAGGCGTAACCAATATTCCTAAGGACATGCAGCCATTTGATTTTGTTTGACTTGTTCAGTTTTTTTTATAAAGCCGCATGTATCCACGGAAGAATAGCCTCCACCTCTCTGGCCTCATATGACACGTTACAGGTAACATCTGTCGATGTTCACCAGAGCTATCCGATAAATGCTCTTGCGGTCACAGTAGTGTGAACCCAATTTAGCCATTCCAGTCACCTTCGCCGTTGCTCGGTCACACCCTATGACAAAGTTTGACAAGTGCTTTCCAGAGCCATTTCTGCTGCGACTCTAGCTTGCTAGTTTTCGAAACAGTAAAGGGCCTGCTCAGGCCTACCCTCGAAGAGTTCCTCTTAAAAGCACCCACAAGGCGAAGACTGCAGGGCCTTTGTTTACAGCCCATTTACCTTTCGATGCGCGAAGCACAAGACTGAAGAACGTTCAGCTAATCATAATCATCTTTGACCGATGAGTTTGTCGGCTAATGAGAATTCAACTGACGACCACTTCGAATAACTAGCATTTCACTAAAAAACATTTCAGCAACTTGGTATTTGGTAAGTATGCAGTTTAACTTATTCACATTTCGTCAACTTGACACGCTGGCGAAAAGGCCTCGCGGCAAATCGTTCATGACTTTTAGCATACCACCTAGTCAACACTACAGCAAAAAGGCACATCAATAAAGCAACATTTCTTGAACGCATTCGCGAGAAAAAAAACAAGCAGCTGAATGCATTTCGATAATTTGTGCGACCTCGACTGCAGCCGGGCGCGGTCACGTCGGCGGGGAAGCGTCGGACAGTCGCCATTCGACTAGAACGCTGTAAAAATAAAACCTCTGCTCAAAAATCTGCGACTATATTCGCTGCTATTAAAGTGGCACATGCTGTACAAAGGACCCTCTGGCTTATTTGTAAATATTTGATGTCACTGCTTTGTTTGTCACTTTGTTTGTTTGTCACTTTGATAAATGTTTCCACGCATTTATCGTTTGCGCCTGCCAAAAAAAAAACATGATGATTCCAAGACATCTAATGAAATATCAGTGGAGCATTCGCCCGAAGAATTGTGTACAAATTGAAAAGTAAAAAGGTTGCATTCGGCCGCGACTAGAGAATACGTGTTCCTAGTGTTTGTTTCATTCCATTTGGCAGTGACGCGACTGATCTCCCGGGTATTCATATATTGTGATTACTTCAAGCACGGCATTCAGTCAGTAGTAACTAACTTTTGATCCACCGCCAATGCTTGACACCATTCATTGATTTGCTGATGATGCAAATGTTGTGTTCGTGTTGAATTCCGTTTAATGAGAGTGGTTTTGAATGTTCTGCGGAAATACCCCACGGAAGCTCACAATCGCATGCACGCTCCGAACGCAGTCCAAACCCACGCAAGCTGGCATGCACGAATGATTTTTGCACAAAGGGTGTCTTTTTTCTGATACAAATTGCATTGCACTGTGTATTGTAAGCTTTAGACACCACAACTGTCATTTACGACAGGTAACAGGGCGTGTTAAAGTATTTTTTGGGCCCAAGTCTGTTCGATGAGACCGCCTAGGATGCACAAAACACGTACTTAACAGTTTTCTTGGTTTGTGACGGTTTTTCATTGCAATGCCTCGCTTGACACGGACTGTTTTGACGCGCATGTCAAACGCACGTCAAGAGCGGTGACGTCATTAGTTTTGTTTCAATGGCCGAGTGGTGAGCGTGTCGGACCCCACGTGGGGGGTGGGGGGATTCGAATCCCAGTTGGGCTGATACCCATGGGTGCTAATATGCCAATGCGGTCGCTGGCGCTCCATGAAATGGGCGCGACGTGCGTTTGGTTCCATTTTATGAAATAAAAAGGTAACGTGTGATATGTACGTGCATATATGTACACATATATAATACATATATACCATACATATATATATATATATGTATATATATAATACATATATATTATATATATATATATATATATATATATATATATATATCAGGGTGCTCGAGTAAAAACTGAAGATGGCTTGCTCGCTGCACAGAAAACCATACCTGATCCCGTGCGAGGCGCCAAAATATGCAACACAAATTTAGTTAGCTCATAGTCCCTAGAGGAATGCCAATTTTGAAAATCCAGACCAGATTTGGAAAAGGAGACTGACAAACTACTTCATAAGACGTACACGCGTCATGATGGCGTCACGTGCTAACAGTACGTATGAACTGATTTCAGGTCGCACTATCCATCAAGACAATTATGTGAAGTGAGACATGTGCCGTTTTCACGAAGGATTACGGAACGAGATTATACAGGTTTCCGTAAAGATATCAGCTTTCATTTTCTAACGGCGCAATTTTATCAGCGATTTTCGGCAATTTTTTGCAGTTTTAGAAACATCTCTGCAGACGTATGTTTTGATAAAATTGCGGTTGGCTGGCTAAAATTAGATCATGCCTTTAAGAGGATGTACTACACCCCATTTCTCCCTATCGAAACATAGCAAAGTTTAAAAAAAAACAGCCGGTGACATGCCTGACGCAGAGGCGACAAAGCAATCTCCACTGTCTTGGCAGCGTCCATCTTCATAGGCGTACAGCACGAACAGAGCTTACATACCTTGACATGAACCACGATGAATGCTCCTTGAATTTAATGATCCGCAAAGTACGCTTTGCCCCACATAGCCCGACGTGAACATCAATGGCGCAGCCAGCATCCAACCAGTCCACTCGGCTGACTGCCAGGCCTTGTATTGGCCTAGAATTTGGGCGAACCAAAGCCGTGGACTGAAGAAAAGTGCCTATCAAGAGTTTCGTTTCGTGTAATACACTCATTATTAGCCAGATGCACACACCTCAGCAAAATATCAATGGCATTGCATGAAAAAATCATAAATATCTATCATTAGATCGGAAGCGAAAACGTGGCTAAAAGGATGAGATTTCGGGTGATGCACGGATTTGCGCCACGCGACGCGTGCTTGATTTCGCATGCAAATCATTCGGTTTCTTGCAAGTTGTAAAGGGATTCTAACCAAAGAAATACTAAAATGATTGGAATGATGACACCTAAGCCACCCTTACAGTCACCGTACAGGAATGTGATAAAGATTTGGACGCAAAGATTGACGATTCTGTGACTTAGACGCAAAATAAAATTAGTCGGGGTAAAACTGCGAATAAATTTGCCTAGCTATCTGCCTGGGTTGCCCATAATTCGCTCGGTGTGCCTTAATTTGTCCATTTTGCCTGCGAGGCAAAATGTTATTTTACAGCTGGTGTCCCTCCTTCGATTACACACATCTGCTTGTAATTCAACATGGGTGTTGCCCATCTAGTGACATAAGATATCTACAAAAACAAACCTTTCTTTGTCCGGGTGTTACATTACACAATTTAAATTTAGAGGTTCATTCTAAAAAACTGTATTTTCAGCGCATTGATCCATCCTGAACACGGACGGCAATGCCTATGTTATTTTTAATGGCCCACAAAACATTGCCTTCCAGCCGCTTTTACCACGCTTGCAGGGCAGGAACACGATGACAACCCAGCTAACACAAAGCCGATAAATGAGTTGGCAAAGGCAAAGCTGGATGCCAGTCAGTGATGCTTCCCTGCGAATCATGAATCGCGGCCCGACACGCACGCACACCCGAGTGGTACACGCACACACAAACGTCCCGAGCCAAAGGCGGTGCAACACCGACCCATGAGCCAGCACAAAACGGTTGCGACCCGCACCGCCACCTCTCCTCACCTGGTCCGTGCACAGCCGCCGCCGGCAGACGAGCACGCGAGCGCGCGCCGCGGGCCACGGTGGACCCCCTAACTAGCCTACGACTCGTCGCCGCATCTAACTGCATTGCGCGCAGTGCCCTAGCTATCTCGCGCGGTCGGGGCGCATCGGTCACAGTCACAGCGTGGCGGGCTGGCCGACGCGGCCCGTCTTCTGGCCTGTTGCTGGCCGAGACGCAAGCGCTGCTCTGTGAAGGCAGACGGGAGTTAGTCAGGCGGCGGCAGCCCCGGCCGGTCCGCGGCGCCGGCCGCGGGGCACACTCGGCCCGTCGGACTCGGCCGTCAGCGGCACCGCCGAGGTCGGTCGGACCGGCCGGGGCTGGCCAGCGCCGCGCGGGAACACTGGCACCGCTGCCGCCGCCCTCAGCACCGGCCACCGCCAGGAGAGGACCCGGCGGTCTGCGCCCACACGGCAGAGGCCTCAGCCAACACCCACCGCCACTGATGTTCAGCCCGATCGGGCAAATACGCGCATGTCTGGTGAGAACTTCAAAAAAGAAGAAGAAGAAAAACATCCAGAAAGACGTGAAAAGGCCCCGTAATGTGATATTTAACGTGACGGGGGGCACCAGTACGGTGGAAGGCGGAGGGGAAGGGAGGGCGCTGAAGCGGGAGGAGAGGGCGGCCACCCACCTTCGTCACTTCACTTGTCGCCACTCGCCGTCACTGCACTGCACCGCCCTGTTCACCACTGACCAGCGTCACCAGCAGCACCGCATCGTCACCGCCGCGCGTCACCGAGTCATCAGCCGCCGCACTGCACCACTTTCACCACTGCCGACCGCACGCCGCGCCGGGCCTTGTCCTCCCTCTTTGTCCTCTCGCTTGTCCTCTCAGGCCGCGCGCCGCATCTCCGACCTCCCAGCGGGACGGGAAACGGCACAGCCCTCGCTCCTACCCCGACACGGGCCAACTCCCGGTCCCGTCCGCATGTCACCGCCGCCAGAGACGGGGGCAGGCGCGGCTCCTGCTCACCAGCGAACGGTGGACACTCACCATTCCTCCTCCTTGTGCGCCAGGAAGAACTCATTCAGCTGCTGTCGGCGGAAGTCGAGTTTGTACTCTGTGTACTTCTTGATGGCCTCGTCGTCCGTGATCATGTCGTCCTGAGACGCCAGGAACGCCTTGAACGTCATCATAGGAGGCTGGGTCGGCCCATCCACGTCCGGGTACCTGCGGCCGCCACAGAACAATGAACACATGAAACCAGTGACAACAGGCACACAAATAGAAATGTGACATTGCACGAGCGCCGCGTCATGAGTGACCGAGGCAGGTGAATGTTTCGTGCAGCCTTCAACGTAAAACCACTTATCGGGCGTTCGTATGTGCGAGCTCGGATTACCTATCTTTTTTAACACCTTTTGGCGGTAGCGTCTGCACTCATTCGGAGCATTTTCTGGTTTCGTGTGTCCTGGTTTCCAAGCGTAATTTTTGCTTGACCGTGCTCAAGCTTTTCACTCGTGATCATAAGCGCAGCTAACAACGTTGAGTGCTGCCATGAAAACCAGTGTTTGCAGCATAACGCTGTTGTTTTTTCTTTCGTTCATTGATGTCTTTGGACGCACCGACTGCTGTGGTCATTTGGCGCTCATAGTTGTTGAGCCATTCCCCCCTGATACTCTGAAGAACCAATACGTTTTCAAAAGCAAGTCAGCATGCTCACAGCTCAACATCAATACAACTTTGTTTCGCGACTGGTCACAAGAATCAAAAGTATAGCCCCAAAGACGTCACAGGCGGTGGCATGGCAATACAAATCAATGGCCACATCGTCGGTAAATATTAGTTGTCAGCACAGTGCTGATATCCGCCCAATATCCACGGCGCATAAAAAACGAATGAACGTATTCATAAGAACCTCCAGTCTTCAGAGGGACGAAAGAAGGGACAAGTGATATAAGCGTGGTCTACTGAGGCGTCCGCTGTCCGCTGACTGACAGTTGTTGGCGGCCACGATCTCCGCATACAGGAATAAAAACCCTTCCCTCTTCTTCTACCACTCCCGGACTCGCCTCTGATGCACCGTCGCCGTAGAAGAGGATATTTACCGCACAGAGGTGGAGGATGATACGTGACGTGTCATTTCAGCGCCCAATGTTTAAAATGATATCAGCTCCCTCAATTTCATCACGGGAGGCACTCCCCGCCCAAATTGCTGCTTTCCTTTCTCTCATTTTACACGTGCATGTATTCCCCTTCATTATCTGTTCATAGGACCGTAATGCTGGTCTAGATTGGCCACTACGCCACTTTGTACCGCTTTGCTCCACCTGAGTACGCCTTCGCCACCGTGTATAACAATAGATCTTGCAGATGTTCGCACGAAATACAAAGTTTTGCATCTGACGCCGAAGAGTGTCCCTTACATGGAGGCATTGACGACCCAAAAGCTCTTCACATTGCGGAAACTTCGTTTTTTCCAGCCCTGGAATCGCCCCTCCCATGCTTTTTTGGTGCATTGCAATGAAGACACCCATGGTGCAACTGTTTCATTGGATTAACTAGTTTCACGTTTCAACAGCAGTAACTCCTGTAAAAGCAAGGCAGCGCGCATAATTCCGTGCCGATCACCACATCAGCTATCCATAAATTTTACTAGAAGTCCCTCCCAAAACCGGACCCTGGAGCCTTGCCGTGCACCCTTACCTATGGCATAACACGAGCAAAAATCTTTGGAAAAAGACGGAAGTTTCAACGACCTGCTCTGAAACATTTCGGAGAAACCAGCGAAAAACGGCAGGGGCCAAATCGCCCACCCTAACCGCCTATAATAAAGGGGTAACTTGGGCTGACGTGACCAATTCGCACTGTCCTAGCACTGAATAAAAGTCAACAGTTAAAATGGTCGCATCGGAGAGACAACCGCTTCCCCGAAGGCCAGTGCGCGGCGAAAGCCAAGCCAATTTAGTCATTATCCTGTGTGCTAACGCCTGCCAAAAGAGGATATTACGTCCAGTCCGGCCGCAGCTAAGACCTTCGTGATGGCAGAGAGTTCAATATCCGGAGAGTTCTTCCAGCTGATCAGCGACATCGGTATTGTGCGTCATTGAGACTTAACGACACTCAGCTGCAGAGGCTATCTGACGTCACCCGCTTCTCACCCTGGCAGGGACGTCGTCCTTGACGCTGCACACCAGATAGCAGAGAGCCATCCACTTCCAGGAATCGAATTTTGGTGGATCGCAGACACTCAACTATATCATTTATCATCAGCGCAAAAAAATTCCATTAAACACGCGTTCTTGAAGAACGCCGCTTCGCCGCTCGGCAACAGCCCAGCAACTCACCGCCCACTCAGACACGGACAGATCGCTGTCGTAAGCAGTGCTCTTTGATGTTCATTGCTAAATACCTTATTATGTTTGGTGTTACATAATACGAGAACATACAATCATTCCTAGCTATAACGGACATAAGACTTAACTTATAACGGATATAAGTCGATGCTTCTATGCAAACGCCAGGTCTATTTTATTGGACAATTCTTGGGTGTTCAATGTCCTATCTCCCCCAAGTTTCAGGATTGGGGCCGCGACTGAAATGCTCCAACCTGCAATACCAATGATTCGTTGCCCAACTGCACAGAGCGGGTGTAACGGTTTACATCATCCATGTAGCCTCTCCATGAAGCTCGTTTGGCGTCGCGTTTGATGCGTTTGGCAAATTCTGACCGTTTTAAAGGGGGGGGGGGGCATCTTTGCGGGAACGTTTCAGACACATATTCCCGTGAACCCCCAGGGCATCGAATAATAACACTGGGTAGCGCCAATGTAACGACATCAAGACATCGAAAGGGCAACAAAATTAATGATTTTCGAGTCCAAACTTTACCGTCAACGCCTTGTAACATCACTGCATTTTCTCCCTGCAGCCGCGACCACCACCGTCATGACAACCGGCGCGACACCTCTACCGGTGCAAATAGAGGACCGTTTGTGATTGGCCCAGGGAGCAACAGGAACCTGTTGCCAAAAATCGCATCGGTTGAAGTTTGAATGAGTGCGTCACTGCGGACCATGTGATACTCCCATTTCCAAAGTCAAAGTGCATCTCGAAAAGAGTCACTGTGGTGGACGCCATAGGGAATAAATCAACGCCATCGCATAACGTTTCGTCGAATTCGTGGGATGATGGCCTCATGTTCGCATGGACTTTTGTCTATAGTGTCTTAAGCTTTCGTAAGATTTATTACACAAACATTTTGACAAATTGGTGTGTTGCAAACATGACACAGCACACGCGTTGGAAAAAGCAAAGCAAACGAGTTGTATCATTTTCATAGAAGTAAGCAGGGAATCCAGTGTGCTTTCTCCCGGAGGAGTGGCTACTTTCTGAGAGAATCTGAGCTACGCCGAAGGATTTCGAGAAAACTAGTACTGCTGATCCAAGCGTAAGCGTCAGATGTAACGAGTGAAAGGTACAAAAAGGCGGCATACTCCCTTTAAAGACGATCAGACTGTCACTGAAAAATACGTAAAAACCTTGAAAGGTGTTCAATCCTTCCATTAAGGAAAGGTTAACAGCACTAACAAAACTTGACGGCACGCTTTCATTTACGAATGATTGCTTTGCAGTTGTTCGACCTCCGAGGGACAGGGATTCTGCCTGGCAAGCGTGATGTGGTGGGAATGCACGACCTCCTCGTCTCACGAATAAGCAATGTCACTTGCTCGGTAACAGAAGTCGCATTATCGCCCCCCCCGTCGGCTGCATCACAAAAGCGTTCTTCCGTGCACCGCTGCCAGGCCGCTCCACGCAAATTCCAACAGGGAAGTCTTTGGCCTGGGTGTGCGGTGTTCGTCACAAGCCACATTGCAATGAAACTAAAATTCATTTATATTGTGATAAATCTATCACATCAAAAGGTTAACGCGCCAAGACAACCGACAAAAAAAAAAAAATAGTGGGGAGCATACAGCGAGATCTGTCGCTGAGATAGACCCGAACGGAGGAGACACATGGGTGAGACGGCCGGTGTTTAGAACGCACAGGCCATTCAACTTTAGTGAGCGTTTGAGGAGCAAGCCTCGGCGGCTTGCGTGACCACAGCGATAAGAATATCTATGGAGTCGATGTTACCCGGCAGCACGAACGGCCGCGGCAGCTGGTCGAAACTCGATTGCAATGCGGAGTCCGACACTTCCTCAGCGGGATGTAGGTATGCCAAACATATAATTAATTTCAGTGTAACAGGATCGACAATGACAACCTAAAGGTCAGTGGCTAGAATTACCAGTGAGCACGGTACATATACTGCGATTCACTACGGCCGTCCCTTACGGCGAGCAAACGTGGCGGTCCTCACATCCTTTCGAAAGGTAGCATATCATTTAATGCTAAGGAACGCGACAGTTGAAAACTCGGTATCCTATACGCATGCCACAACTGGCTTAACATAAGATGAAAGTGGAGGTCAAAATACTCGCTTTCCAGCCACGCATGTTCCATTGTAAAAAACCTCAGTGGCATGCTGTGAGCGCATGTATGTGGGGTGAGAGGCTGAAAGTCAGCAGCGTGCGTCAGCCGTGTCCTAAGTGTGGTGACCGGTACGGATTCTCGCGCCTGGCCGGTCCGCTTGACGGCTCCCAACTTCGGCAGAGCCCAGCCGGACACGAGGTCAGGTCTCGGGCCCTCCACCCTTTGAGGGCGACGCAGGTCAGGAACCAAGCCCGGGAGGGGTGACCGTGACCCCCTCCAACCGGGGTGCGGACCGCGCACGGAGGAGGCTCGTAGGTCCCGGCGGTAACCCCCTCCCCTGAGGTCGTTTTAAGGGCGCGGAAGCTGGAGCGCACGAAGGCCGAGTCCTCCGCTGTCTTTCGTAAGGCGCAGACTCCCTTGGGCGCCAACAGTTGCCCGCCGGGACAGGGAAGTAGCAGGGTCGCGACGCAGGCCCCAGCCGGGCTGGACACGAGCCTAGCCGTCCTCCAACGGCCGCGCGGCCGGCTCCGTCCGCACAGCCGCCCCTCGGTGGTTGTGGTACCCACGTCAGTCGATACAGCCTGCCGCCAGGGAGCACAGGGAGGAGGGCTGAACAGCTCAGTGGCCGGCGCCGGAGTCCGGTCCGAGGCAACCGACACCATCGAAGCCGTGACCGCACTCTTACTGACCTCACTGACGGGGGTTTGAGGATAACCCTTGTGCTTTCACCAGGTGCGACAGCATACACCAGGTCACCAACAGTCATGGTGCCAAGTGTCCCATCTGGGGCCACTGTGCGACTCCCTGCTATCGACACTCGAAGAAAGTGACCTGCGCGGCTAAGACGCAACGTCGTGGCGGTTGGGGGCAGGGCGCACGTCACAGTAAGTTTTCTCGTCATCTCGGTGCCTCTCGCCCGTTTCCACCTTGATAGTAATCTCATTTTCCTTCAAGACTACACGGCAGGCGCGTGCGCATGCCGGTTGACCCTCTCCACAATCCGCACGTTTGACCACGCTTGAAACACATTCTGACGTTCCGCGTCGCCTCCGGAACATCTGCCACATCTGTGATCGTTCCGAACGCGGTTCGAAAAGTGCCCCCCGCGACTGACATTCGAAACAGCGCAGCGGGTGTGGCACGACCCAGCGGACCGGATGCGGCTCCACCCAACCCGCACTCGTTCGGGCAGCACAGGCAGATTAAACGTCAAATGACGCTGTTGGTTGGGACTAGTTCTCCATTCAGCCTCTTCAGTATTCGCTTTGCGTTGGTGCGCTCCCTTGCCATGCGCCCCACGATTTCATCCTCACCCACATCACGCAGATCCTATTAAGTGATGACGCCCAGGACGGTTTAAGCGTGGGCGAGGTACGGCGACGACTGGTACACTAGTCATCCCCTGAACACGAACTATGTGCGGCAGTTCGTGGCGTTCAGCACCTGCCTAATGTCGTTGCCTTCGCGATTCCTAACTTCGATTCCGCCATCTGCATATCGAGACTCGCTGCTCAGTTTGTCGAACTTGGATGTGGTCTGTTCGAGCTGGTGTGTGTTCAGACGAAGTGGAGCGGGGTTCCCATCGTTGCCATCCTTCGCTGACCGTGGGACGACGTACCGCGGTAGCCGCTGCGATGTCGCAGGCTCTCTAATGGTGCCTTTTACTCTCCACACATCTTGAGAGCCAATCTCCCGACCGGAGATCGCAGCGACGAGAGGAACCCCAGGCCTTCACTGGGAGGACCGGCAGCGGTCAAGTTGTGGTTTTGGGTGGACAGATTTCCACATGCCAAGGGTTTCGGTGCGTCCGCTCCGCTGCAAAGCCGACCCCAACCAGGGGACGGCACAGCGGGCATGAAGCCCTGCGCGTCTGCAGCCCTGCTGTGCCGCCAGGCCTACAGACGCGCTACACGCGGGCCGCAGAGCCAGACGTGCCGCTGCAGAGCCGACGAGTAGGAGCTCGCGGGAGCCGGTGCCCTGATCCACGAACGGCTGACCAGGCACCTCCCTGGCGTGAGCCAGGGCACGGCTCTTCCGCTGAAACACCAGGCGGATGCTGCACCTGACGGCTTCCCTCACTCCGTCGCCCGAGCCGCTTGGTTCCTTGCCAGTGCCGCGCGAGGACGCCACCTGACAAGCCGGTTACCCGCGTGCGGGGCAGCGAGAGCAGAGTGTGGAGAGGGAAGTAGCAGGGAAAGAGTTTGAGGGATGATTGCATTCCGCTCAAGCAGTCGTAAAATACCCGAGAAACGCTGCAGCCCTGACCGTCTTTATCAGCCTTGAAAACATAAGCAACCCTCCTTACGTCACGTGCTAGGCGGCCCTGATGTGCATTCCACTATCATGTTTAATGAATGCCAGAAACGAGCGTTTGTCACAGGTTTGCGCACCAGCCTTCACGCGCGGCACTCTCTCAGTGACCGGAGCGTGAGTTCGACGCCCGTGGAACGGCAAGGGTCCTACTGGAGTTGTTTGAAGTTTAAAAACGTTGTTCCGCCCTATTAGATGCCTTTGTACTGAAGAGAATGTTTCATATTTGAGGCAATATGACATGGCAAAATGACATTGCAGCAATATGATGAAGGTATGATGAAGCAGGCTCACTTATACGTATTCGTACACTTTTCAAGCGGAAAAGGCTGCTCTAGACGGCACAATTGTCTGTTGGAAATCGTGCACATGAACACCAGATACGAACGCCTCGACAATTATGTTTTTCTTAGCTTTGATCGCCGCATGGGTTATGGAACGGCAGCATTTGAGTGACGCCCTTATGACGTCATTAATTGCAACGTGGCTTTGGCATACTCTCCCGATATAACTTTGCCCATTTTCGCGGGCGTGTAGCTCTGAAACTAGACGGACTGAGCTCTTAAGGGCAGGACTGTGAACAGCACGGAAAGGTCTTCAAAACGAAACTAGACGGACTGAGCTCTTAAGGGCAGGATTGTGAACAGCACGGAAATGTCTTCAAAACGGCATTTCAGTTCAAAACCCCATATAAATGTGGTACACTCCCTTTAAACGGATTAGTACTGCAGCGTGAAGTTCTGAATTGGACTTACTCGCGTGCACTGCGATCGGGTTCGGGCCGTTGTGGACTTACATCCAGCAGCGCTGGTGAATGCTTTCTACGCCTTGCATTAGTTACACGAGTGGCTCCTCGCCTCCGGTCAAATGGTCGCTGAAGTCTTGGATCAATGCCACTGCATACTTCACAGAATCGTTTACTATTTGAGGCCCCACTGACTCGCCGAGATGCACTGGTGAATTATTCGATCCCTTCCCACTGCCTGGGGGGGTTCCTGGAACGAGATATTGGCGCTGTTGGGCGGCGAACCCCGCCGGACGTTGACTCGAGTCAAGAACTGTGTCAGCGTCTTCGCTTCATGAGCCATCCCCCCACGGCCGCCGGCTTGCGGGCATTCCGAAACCCGTGCTTGGCCACCGCTCCAATCTTCCACTGTTTTGAAGCTGGACCGATGCGGGACTCAAGAAGTCAGGCGTCGATCGCAGACAATGTGATAATGCTACTATTGATAGCTTCAGCCGGTAATAGCCTCGACTAACTACGACAGAAAATACATGGGCTGTCCTGCATGAAATATCAGCCTCACACCTGTCCCCAGTGCTGATCACCTGCTAGGACACGTCAGACGGACGTCTACTTTTCTGTCGACTGTGCTGGAGAACCCCGTCACAGGAATGTCTCAAAGCATGCACCAGTGCATAGCTCTGAAGAATTACTGGTTACACCAGTAATTACGTGGTGCATCGCTTGTGTCATTTTCCGTTCACTAAAAATATGGCCGCGTAATGTTAGCGCAACTGCTTGCACCCGGTGTGGTCTCACCAAGCGGACTGTTCTTTGTGACTTGAGCCCGCGGGCTACGAACCAGCAGTACTCAATCCTCTACCTATCCAATCGGCCACGGGGACGTCAGTGGCTTCGTACCGTTGGCCGGTTGCCTGAGGAAAAACCATTGGCTCTACTCCCTGCAGCGACCCTACTGACTCCCTGACTTGGCTCAAAAATACTTACCGGTTATTTAGACCATCACACGCCGCAGCTGCGTGTCCACTTAGCCCCATGGGTGTAGTTGCTCGGCGCACCGGAATAAATGATGAGACGCTGGCGCGGCTCTCGCGTATGGCAAAGCTTCCAGGAAGGCATCTCGTGAACATGGTAACAGTGACTGGTTATAAGGCCAACGCCGCGAAAATTGTTAGACTTTTAAGAAAACGTGCCTGCTACGAATATTCCTGTTTCATTTTTCACCGAGGGCAGCAGGAACTGTAATTCCAAAGGCATTTCCCGACCCTAACAAATCGCCGACGCTTTCCATAAAGGCACGCTAACGCTTGGCATTCGGTCTCGCCCTCAGCAGCAACAAAGCAACAAGGCACAACTCAGAAAAGGACAGCAAATGAATGACGAGCGCTGCAAATATTGCGTTACAGGCCATGTTGCAGAGCATCCTACACATTTTGAAAGCTCAACTGATATAACTATTTGTTGGTACACTCAACGCATTAATCTCACTTTCACGCACAGTACTGCTGGGAGCCGAAAATGCCCACTCTCAATTTTCAGGGCCGCAAGTTTGGGAGCTCTGAAAACGAGGTCAACTCTTCTGGCATCCTATTGTTAGCCACCATCAAAAGTTTATCCCAAACATATCGAATCGCAAATACCCGCCGCACCGAGCGAACATCTGTAAGCAGGCGGCCCGCCACAGAGCAGGCGGGCCCCGCGCGGGAGGCAGCGGGGCCAACGCCTCGGGTCAAGCGGCCGGCCGCCGCCGGCTGATGAACTGCGCAGCCGGGGCGGGCCAGACCGTCAACGAGCGGCGCGAGGAAGGGGGCATGCCTGGGGAACGGGGGGTCTTGTGGTTCAAAACCATTTTGACTGCAGCTGCGAGGCGCGCTTTTGATAAATGGCAGCAAGTGCAATCATAATACTCCTTACAAGAAGGCAGGCAGGAGGGTGACCGACCCGACCGACCCCGACCCAACCAACCACCAACGAACGAACGAACGGTGATGCAGCACTAGAGATAACCATTCAGCGCATATCCCCCTGACGTTTTCTTTTTTTTTTCTAGCTTGATGTCCATCATTAATTTTGTTGGAAGGGTTGAACGAATCCATTAATATCAATGATGACTGACTACTGTAGTTTTCACCCGCGGCGACTGCTGGGACCATTTTGCGCTCTTAACATCGGAGATGAAATAATCGGACTATAAACCTCGTCTGATGAGTTAGTAGTATGTACACAACGCCGCAGCCAGTTAACTTTCCGGCCACCGTGAGGCGTTATTGCGTCACTAGGGCTCAATAACTCAGATAACGAGGACTCAGTAACACCTGACAACTGCCAGAGTTCACTGGCCGACACGTTACGTGCAGGCAGACGAGTCTAGCACACCAGACGATGATGATGGGTGATGCTGGTCCAAACAATTGCTCTCTCCGTGATTTTGTCGGCACGTTCGGTGCCAGCTGTGTGCTTGGAGGGGACGTTTAAGGCCATAAAAGGGTTGGAAAACGAACGATGCCACCCATACAGCGAATGCAGGTTACTTTTGCATACCACATTACCAGGTCATCGAAAAATAATTATGCTATTGGAAACAGAAACCAGCAAGGCGCACGCAAATTCCTCTAACCCAATAAGTGACGTTAAGAGATTGAGTTCCGTCCCACATGGGGCCACGTTCGCCTGCGTCGTGCATAACGTACGAGGCAGCACCGTTTGCGGCCCGGTCCCGAAAATAACGCCTTCCACATGGTGCTAGGAATTATTTAGTGTGGCTCGCATGGCGTCGACGGTCATCGCAAAATTGAACTTGAAAACTGCGAGATATTTGAGCGCTCTTTCTCGCAGCTAAAAATAGATGCATAACAAATATAGCATTATGTAACGTGGGAAATACACCAAAATAGAAAATGACTGGCGTAGCTAAAGAGCACTGTTTTCTGAGAAATTTTATGTGAACGTATGCCAAATTTCAACATATTGCAACGCGTACAATTTTCATAATTTTAACACCTTCCGCTTTTACTACGTACAGCAGCAAAACAAAATCACTGCTCGTAACGGATTTCAACTTATTGGTTTTAGACGGCATCTTTGAAGCTTAACTTTGATATTCACATGCTTGTTGAACGGTTAGTTGTTTGGCTCGCATGACACTTACGTAGCACCACGTGATAATGTAATGTGCCACTTCGCGGTAGTTGCCGCCAGTTAGACGTGCCGGTCTGGCGGCTCCCGTCTGGCGGCTTCCGTGTGGCGTACTTACCCGCCACCGTAGGGCGGTCCGCCGGGGCCCGGGCCGGCGCCGCCGCCGTACCCTTCACCGGCGCCGGAGCCCGACGGAAACGACA
>NW_023596746.1:9844254-9956754 GCF_011947565.3 Pollicipes pollicipes
ACATGGTAGCGTTCTGCTCAGCACACGCGAGTGATGGATGGTTCTGCATTACATAATACCCACTCATGAATACTACCAGACGTCAGGCTTTGGTGCTATGCTTGAGAAGTACAGCTAGCAATTATTTTCCATCTACATCAAGGCTGCTTGTAAATACCACAACACAGCTACACACACATTCAGCCAGTGCGCTGACCTGTAGATGATGTGTCCGCCCCAGGCTACCGAGACCAGATAGAACACCAGTAGCTGTCCAGATTCGGTGAAGCGGCTGTGCCTGGTCTTGCTCAAATGCAACCTCTTGTGATTTTCTGAAACGTCAGCATGAAACATAAGCCTTTTTTAACACCCCACGAACTGCCGCAATGCAATTATTTACAAAACAATGCAGCAATACCACAAAGGTTTAAAATAACAAGACTATCTCCGAGGCGTGAGACCATGCTTGGTCCATCGGAGGGGGGACGTAGAGGCCACGTGGTTAGCGCCTTCGGCTCCCATGAGGGGCCCTGGGTTCGAACCCCGGTCGCGTCATGGCCGCCGCTGAGCGCTCATATCGCCGCAGGAGTCGCTGGCGCTCCAAAGCAGGGTGCGTGACGACGTGCGTCAAATTACATTCAAACCACCGCTAGCGACGCACATCGCCTGTAAAACATTCATAGCCATCTAGATGCCAGGTGCTGAATGGATGAGAAGATCACATTGTCTGGAAAGCTACTCACATCGATGATGAATTCCTGGACAATGGCGTGTATGACTATGCAGATGAGGAAGTAGAAGAAGATGACGCACAGATCCTGGATACCATTTGTACAAGAAGATGGGTGGTTCGTTTTCGTTCTCAATTGTGACGTTGTGCTGGAGAGCAATGAATTTGGTGGCAAATGGAGATGTGGCCTGCAATAAACAAGAGCATGTTAGCTATAATACCAGCATCACGGGTGAACACGTTAGCTACAACGCCGGCATCACAGGTAAACACGCTAGCTATAACACCCGCATCAACGGCGAACACGTTAGCTATAACACAGGCATCACAGGTGAGCGCGACATAATGCGAAGGAAAACAGTCACCCAAATTTAATGGTAATGTTAGAAGAAGTCGGATGACTTCTAGTATGCCACTTCTGGTACAACAAACCGTAACTATGTCAATAGCAATGACAGACTGCACTGTGGAACCACACGAAGGTATGGCGACGACGACAGCTATCAGACGGATCGAACTTGCTTCAGCCACACAAGATGGTCATGGATAAACCCACTTCCAAGTCAAGCATTAAGCCGTTGCTCATTTTGACACTAGTTCATATTCACCGTTCTTCATAACGCAAACAGAAGGAGGGGGATGGGTTCGTGGTAGTATTCCGGATGAAGGGGGGAGGGGGAGGCACGGGTTCATTGTGCCCTTTTTTAGCTATGATTTTTCATTATAAGTTTATGGCCTCGATGGATCCAAATAAACACCGTAGCGGAAATAAATGGCCGAGCGGACGGTTCTTTAATAATACAACGAAAAACAACGCACGTTCTGTGGGCCTGCAGCAACCGAATGGGGCACAAGTAGAATGACCGCTAGCACAGACAAAAAAAGAACTTGTTTGTTGATTGAGGCTGGCACTCAGGGGTTTAACGGGTCATCTCGTCGTCCCGAGCCCTAAGCTGGTGCCATGGAGTCTGCTTGCCTGGCAATTCGATCGCTCCAGGGAACTCCTACGTTTCATAACCATACTCCGATTCGTTTGCATGGTGGTTTTGGATTCCGAGCACCTGCTAAGCGTAACATGTTTGCATGTACCCTGAACCACATCGCCCAAGACGTCCGCCTACTTCAACGGCGTAACTTTGCACGCGCCCTTTCGCCAGACAGGAATCTGAAGGGTTTTACGTCCGCATAACGTTTGCGGCACGGCCGCCCCGGGCCTGGGTTGACCCTCGTTGGCCGTAGCCAGCTGACCTTTCCCTTTCAGTTGGGTCAAACAATGGGCCCACTATTGGACACGTACCCAGTGCCGTTGGATCAGTGTCTAGCAATGCTAACCAAAAGGAGCACTCTCGATCAACAGTGGCCTTCCACGGATTATTCCCATTCGCACAAAAAGTTCTGCACTAGTGCCGTGGCCCCATACGTCAACCCGCCAGGGAACTCTCGGTTGCTCAGGGGTCCCTCACATTTGTCTCGGATCCATTCGCCTTACTCGGAGGGCCCTGCACATTTACTGGGGGCCATATCAGGTAACCCTACGAAGTGCTTGATGCTCACAGGTCCATTTCATTGGTCAACTGCCCTTTCCGCTTGCTCCACTTTGCGGAGAACCCTACAATCTTGTCGGGCCGTTTCCGTTAACCTGTCTCGGCACTCTTGATCGCACGAGGGTCCGCCACGTTGGTCTTGGGCACTTCATCTCTCGGAGGATCTCGGGAGGATCATCAGCGGAGGAACTCGGAGTTCCTCCGCTGTTGCCGGTGACCCTATGCGTTCATCTGCCACTCTCGATCGCTGCTTCCACAGTAGTCCTGAATTCTTCCCGTTTGCTTGGAGGGACCTGCACTCCGGCCGGTGTACAATATGGTCACCCGCGTGGGCACTCCCGATCGTTCCGATGCCCACCACATTGGTCATGAGTTCTTCTTCTTTGCTCAGCACTGAAGAGGCTCCATGGTTGATGGGAGCCTCTGTTGATCTGCCACAGCAACTCCGATCGCCCAAGTCCTGTCTCTATTGGTCTACGGTTTTCCAATTTCGTCGGACCGGCGTTCATTGTATTTCCCAAGCTCAAATATAGCGTCCTGGCTTAATGAATCTGTGTGCACAAGTGTGAGATCTACACAAGCTCAAGGGGACCATCCCACCTTTTTGTATTTTCACTTGTTACATCAGATGTGTACGCTGATCAGTAAAGCCAGTTTTCTCAAAATCCTTCCAATTACCTCACAGTTTTGATTTGAAGTAGCATACCATGTGAGAGAAATCTCATTTGACCCCCAGCCCACCGTGGGGAAAGAAATATATCGCACTTGCATAGCTTTTTCAACATGTGTACTCTGTAATCTTCACAATACACCAATGTGCCAAAATATTTGTGCAATAAATGTTTTGGAAGTATGAAACACTGTTCAGACAAAAAGGTATACAAACATGAAGCTATTATCCTATAAATTCAATGACACATTACACTATGGCTTTGATTTCTCCCCAATAGAATTTCTCACAGGAGCTCTTTTTGAGGTGCACTGTGGCTGTGGGAATTGGAACATCACATAATCCATGCTACCCACAGAACCAAACCTCTACCAACCCAATTCTCCATAACAGGCTCTTGCCTGTTGGGCCAATCACAAATGTTTCTTTAATTCTTGCTAGTAAATGTGCAAATGTTATTCACATGTTTTCAAGCACCCTTGTCTTACACATTCCTTGATTTTGTAACTGAAATTTTTTCACATGACTATTAATCCTGCAGAAGGCCCATGTGCCTCCTTGCCTCTGGGGCAAGGAGGCACATGACCCTAATGCCCCCTTGAGGTATTATTTAAAACTGCAGAACCACAAAACTGCCAACCAAGGCACCTATCAGAATAAAGCTGTCTATGTAAGACACCTCCTTTGAACCACGTAACAGCAATGATAATAATAAAGCAGTAAAATCATCTTATCTCATCTTTCAAAATAAAATAACTGCTCTGTCTAACATGCAGCAGCATTCACAGTACAAGCAAATAGCAAAAGATGGTGCTGACTGCTGATTGGTAGTCAAGTTAGCTTGTCACTGGGTGGAGCCCTCTCTTCCATTAGTTAGGTCTAATCCCCAAGAAAAATGCTAGGTTGGGACAAATCCCAGGAAAACATAGAACTCAATAGTTGGGCTGGTCTCAATATGTTCATGTCATCATTTGTTACTGGAATTTCTCCTGAGCAGAGGTGCTGTGCTCAAACTCATATTGTGTCATTACATGAGTTCAAATAATTTTGGATGGACTGATAAGAACAGTGCCAATTACTCCATGAATAGTGTGCATGAACATTGTTCTACTAGCTAATATGCAACATCTTGGAAAAATAAGGTATTGCATGCTAAGCAGGGCAGTGTGCAGATGGTCAAGTGTCATGTGTCATTATCCTTGTAAATGAAAATTGTGGGTATATACTGTAAGCATTACCCCCTTACATACACTGCTCTGTATCAAATCAAGACATGATTAACAAGATACTCCCAAACTCTTCTGCATTTCATGTGGCACACTTGTATTTTGAGGCATGCATGGTTTGGCATAGCAGACATTGTGGGCACATTTACACCTTGATACCCCATTTCATAACAAACCAGCTACACAACATGCAAAACACAATGGTAAAACCTCACCCTATTATAATGTATATGCAGCAGCAGAACATGGGCTGACTCAAAAAAGCTGCGCTCTTAACCTATAACTTTAAGTAAAACAATCAGACACCAGTGCAGCCAGGTATCAGCTTGAGAACATCATCACTGAGGTTTAATCTGACATTAGGTGCCAAGAGCAGAACACATCTGTGCTGATGTACTGACAACAGAGTTTGCTGTGCTGTGCCAACAATGACCAGCAGTTTGTTAATAATGCTGATAACCAGTAGCAATAAATAAACACAGAGGAAAAGAATAAGTTCAAATGATATGGAAGACACTCTCTGATAACTCAGTTACAGCAAACTGTCACCATTTACAGAGCTTGACCACATGTAAGTGGGTAGGAAGCATCCAACTAAAATTCCCAAAGTTGAGTGAAATTAATCTGCATTAACGACCAGCGACTCTGGCCTGCTTTCAAAACGGTCAAATGGTAAAGCATATATCGATATATCCCACTGCAAAAGCATTCACCAAGACCAAACATATGGAAACGAACAGGCAAGCATTACCTTGCTGCTCACGCGAGACGAATGCCGGAACTCACCTGAAACATCAGCCCGAGAATGAAGACCATGGCAATACAGGATATAATGTCTTCATGGTTCTGAGTCACAAACTCGTGACTAAAAATCGGTGGATTTTTTGTTGATTTTGTTCTACTTTTGAGCCCCATGTCGGCGACCAAACGTGCACCACGCGACCGGGTCACAGATCTGCATCAGCCACAATCTGTCTGCCAAGCGCCGAACAACTTTCCCTTCAGTGTGCCATATTCTGGGCGGAAAGAAGTCCGGATTTGATAGCAAAACCAACTATCATTGTTTTGTTTTATCATCTACCCTTCTATGTGATCTTTGATTTATATCATATTATGAAAAATGCACAAAACATAAACGTACGTGTGCCTTGATGTTTACACTAAGAACACACCATTTTTTAAATGTTTGCTCCATAGTTGTTGAATATATGTTCTTAAGTGCAATTGATGACAATATATCCGTATTGATTTATACTGTTGAAGCCCCATTTTGGAAGCTTCCAAATTTGCTGTCTATTCTATTCAAAACTAATGTTTCACAAAAGCCCAATACCGCCCAAAACCTCTGAAAAATTAGACAAAGTTGGTAGCAGTGTAACTCATGGACGCCAAGTTGTCGTCGAGTGGCAACAGCTGGCGTATGCAGCTACTTGGGAGCCGTGCTGTTTTTTTCTTTTTTGGCGACCGACACTTGATGTGACACATTTGTATGTTTGTGTATATGCAGTTTGCTGATTGTAATGTGCCACCCTTGACAATATGAAACATGAGTCTATTGATGCGTGGAATTTTTTTAGAAAGCGTAGGGGGAAAACGGGCCAGCCGGGCATAAAGAGATCCGGGCAAGCATCCGCGAACTTGGGCCGTCCGCATCCACAAAGCTGATGGCTCCGTGACGTGTATGAAGAAAGCTCCATATTCGTATTCGCATCCATAGCTACATAAAAAAATGATTTGTCCGATTCGATGTGATTCGATCGATACGACTTCGACTATTTTTTTTCTCAAGTTCATACCACGAAGCGCTTGAGATGCCGAGTACGATGATGCTCCTCGGTCCCCGCGATATTCAAGACTATGACCCCCAGTGATCTGCCAAGTTCAAGGTAGTTCCCGGAGTTTTTCGGAGACATTGAGGACATCTTGAACGTAGGTTCTAGATAGGTGGAAATGAAGTCCAAAATTTGTGCTGACATTTCTAACTCATGCTGGTCTTAAAATGCCCAACATCCAGCCAAAGTCGATTTCTGAGAAACTATGCAACATGGCTTTGAACACGCGCGCTCGCAGCGCAAACCAACCTCGACGTCCGGCATTGCAGTCTCCATAGGCTGCGTAGTGATTACGGGCTAAGTGATCCTGCCAGTCCCGACACTAAGCGGTCGTCAACCAGCAGACGAAAAAGATGACCCACCCGAAATAAGTATGTTTGAACGCGTTAGGGGCTTCAAAACGTACGTTCAACAAGTGGTCCGGGCGAATATTTCACCCGCGCACGATTTTTTGATTAATATGAACGGATCAGCCTGTACAAACCCTCGAAGGAATGCTGGAATCTGGTGGAGGAAATGGACAAAAAAGGTAGAATCTCTATGTTTCGCGCTCCTGTAACATTTAGTTTGAATAGGGGGCACCCTGAACATTGTTTGAAAGAACGCCCGAGTTTCATCTTCGAATGGCTCGAATGTATTTTGAAAGACATTCGGAAGCAGTACTTCACGACGGTCGTTCTCACGCGCACGGCAACCCGCCGCTTGCCGTTATCTGCAGCGGCCATCGCCGTTCGGTTTTACGAAAGCGGCAACCCCGGCGCTGGCTGTCCTTGCCCCTGAGATTGCGAGCGTGCATGGCCTAAAACTGGTTTATGTTATTTGTTTCACCAGCAGTTCTGCAAAGGAATTAACGCTCTCAGACCACCATGAGTTGCCCTTTTATTTTCTGCTTAATTTCGATCTACTCCATTCAACGCTTCTGAGACCTCTCACATTTTCTGGGCAGGGGGTCCCGCGGGAAGAGCTCTAGGGGCACATTATCATTACCGGTTCAGAGCTGAAGAGTTGTTCCGTCCCAGCACGGGGTGTATTCGGGCTGGCATTCTGGCGACACGGGGTCGCTGGTCGACGCGGAGGCCACTAGAGAGATACATCATGCCATATTGCAGTCTATGATCATCGGCGGGGTGGACTATAAGCAGCCCTGCAGGAGACCAAGGTTATTTAAAAAAAGAATGGAGCGTCTGGTGCTAGAGAGGCCTCGGATTTGGCGTGTCCGCGAAGGTGCGCTTTATTCAGTGATTTATTCAGCGACGAGTTTCGATTTACCTGCAAACATGTCGATCGGTCAACTATCGGACGATAACATGGAAAATGACATTTGCTTTGCCATAGCATGTGCCCTTGGAGATTAAAAGCAAGATCAAGGGACGCGGAACTCCATATCACTAAAAGCTACCATCTGATTTTAACTTTCCAAACATCTGAATATTTACCAGAGAAAAAAACATCGTCCATTAAGAAGTCCCGCCCTTTCCATGTTACCCTTTAAGATCGAACTACCCATCAAGATCAAACTACGCCTGAAATAACGGAAAATTTCATATCACCAAAAAGGTGCCAATTTTTCGGATTTCAACATTTCAAGCATCAGAATATTCGCCAACACATTTACTGTCGTCCGTCAAAAAGTCCTACCTCCTTAAGGTCACCCTTCAAGGGCAAGCTCAGGCCCAAATGACGGGCAACTCCACATCACTCAAAAATTACTGATGGATTTCAACTTTTCAAGCATCTTAATATTCAGAACGCATTAACTAGTGTTCGTCAGAAAGTTCTGACCTCTCGAGGTTACCCTTCAAGCTCAAAGTAAATCTCAAATGGCGGAGAACTCAATATTAACAAAACATTATCGATCAATTTCGACTTTTCAACCACCATAATATTCACAAGTGCGTGAATTAGCGTCCGTCAAATAATCCATCCTTCAAGGTTAAACTAAGTCTCAGATAACGGAGGGCTCCATATCACCAGCAACTTCCGGCCAGTTTCAACTTTTCAGGCATCCGAATATTCACCAGCGTATAAGCTAGCTTCTGGCAACAAGTCCTGATGTCCCAAAGGTCGTCCTTGAAGGTCAAACTCAGCCTCAAATGACGGGGAACTCTATTTTACCATGAAACTAACGCCCTGTTTCTTTTTTTAAGCTTCAGAATGCGTCATGGTTTTATGGCGTCATGGAACGTTTACATAACATTAAGCGGCTGCCAAACTAGCCGTGCAAAATTGCCACCCTAGCACTCACTTGTAGTGCTTCAATTTCCCAACAGTCGCGCATTTTTGTCGACGACTTTACTTCCACCGAGTCAGAACCATTACCACCCGTGCAAGGGTGCACGAATGAACTTCTGCAGACCGCCGGTTAACACAGCTCGCGCACGTTACGTCGCTTTGCCTGCAATGCCCGCGGACACCAGTCGAGCGATCGGCTAATGATTAAACTCTACAGCCAATGTGTGAGTTCTCATAGCTTCCTGTTGCTGGAAACACTCATGACACCAGCAGTATTTGAAGGTCACGAACATGTTGAGTTTAAACTATTTACTTCAAAATGACTTACAGGCAGAACAGGGCTAACGACATCTTAAGTGCGTTTTTTTCTAGCGGGCCAATGCAAGGTACACATCGACTCTTTTTCCGTCGACGGACCGAAAGTCACTTCCGATGGAAGGCGGGTGGGGGGGGGGGGGGGGGGCAATAACTTCTGGCTTAAGGCCAGGCAGGAATTACGTTAGACTGGCTTATGCTATCCGGTGCAAAGCAAGGGGGGGGGGGGGCATTTTGAAGTTACGTTGCGTTGATCTGGCTCATTTTTGCCGAATAAAATCGTAGCAAGCAGAGCAAACCGCAGCAGTACATAGATATATTTATTTCAACACTACACAACACGCATTCAATACGTTTGAACGACACGTGGGTCTCCTCACCGGGCCTTCTGCCAGACTCCTCGGGTGTCGCGAGTCCTGTGTTTGGTGTCCGTGGCAGCGGTAGCCCGGGTTCAGCTGACTTGTCGGTGACCTGTGCGATGGATGGATGGCGGGCCGCTTCGGAGCAGCAACGGGAGATCAGTCCCGGGCTCCGCTGTCCGACACGCCCTGTAGTGCTGTGTGATGTTTAGTCCTGGAACGTCTTTGCTAAGAGAAACAAAGACTCCTAGCCAATGGGGGAAAGCCCCGCATATTTTGCCAAATTACGCACGAAAACAACTTTATTCCAATGCAATTATCTCGTCCTGTACTGCGTAAAAATTCGAAGCGGAAAACGAGCAGGCCAAGATGCGAGTCACCGGGGGGAGAACGGAGGTTGAATGGAGGCCGATTAGCGTTGGTGAAATTAATGAGCAATTGCCTTCATCGTTGATATACCGGGCACGCGAGGGGGAAATGATTCATAGTAAGTGGAATGTCGCAACGATGACAACGGAGGAATGCGCTCGAAATGGTAGTAGTGGGTGATTTTGGTGTGGCCGATGCGAAATCTGGCAAGCAGCACTTTCTTTGGGGCCATTATCTTGATCGTTTGTCGGCCATTGGTTAAGTATGGGCTTGCTCGGGTGGAGGCGGCGATGAGCGCGTTGATCCCATTCTGATTGGAGAAAGAAACGAAAATGTAAATTGATAACTGCGAGAATATCGGAAACGGTACAAGGAAGATGATTGCGTTCCGGTAGCATAGGACTTAAATTTGCTTCCTCGTCAGCGGTGTTGTTTCCATGAATATTTACCTGACCTGGTATCTATAAAAAATATTACGTGAATTTGTTGAGGATGGAAGCAGAGCGCTCGACGTACACCGTTTAGCGTTGGATGAGATGAATTAAAGAGTGACGAGAGCTTATGGCGACGAGTGAGAGTCGGTGCACATGACTGCCCCTTGCATGTTACCTTGCTTGATGTGGAGCAGGGCTGCCAGGATTGATTTTAGCCCAGCCGTACACACAGTGTTATAATTTGACAGGCGCTTTGACTAATGGTAATCATGATGTATGAAGGCGGCCCCGTTGTGGTTATCGCGTCTGGAGCCGTCAGCATGTATAAAGGTCATACTGTTTGAACTCAGCAAAGACTCATGCGCTTCGGTTTCTGATACCTTTTGTTCTTTGTGTTTGAACAGAAAGATCACGTTAGGTGTAGGGTCGCCCCAAAAGGGCAGGGTGCTGGAGGTCAGGCTGCAGGAAATGTCAGTGAGATTAGGCGCTCGCTGTGCTCCAATAACGCTTTGCTGATGGTCGGGTACTGAAGTTCCACGCTGTTAAGTGTGAAGCTGGGGTGGAAGTGTGCGAGGATGTTGTATGTGGGGTTACCAACATGCGCCGTGGCGCGTGCATAAATGTGAGAAGTTGCAATTTTTGCCGTTGTGATAGGGAGGGGAGATTAGTACCTGCGAGCAGATTGCACCAGCCACTATATGGAGAGCAGCATTCTGAACGGTCTCCAGGGTTCCAATTTTTTAGAAGAAATATCACCAAAAAAGCCATTACAGTCCATCCGGGAGGTATAGGCGCATCAGGGATGTATAGAGGCGGAGGAGAGTGCGTCTGTCAGCGCCCCACTCCCGCCCTGCTACGCATTTTATCACGTTCAGTCGTGTGGCGCAACGTTGCTTAAGGCACAAAATAAGCATTGCGATTTAGACGACGGTCTAATGTCAATCTAAAGTACTTAAAACTGTGAACTAGAGGAATTATTTCACTATTTGGGTTCAGCGAGGTAGCATGTTGAACACGATTTCGCCTAGGAAAGGTAACTACAGCTGACTTTGCAAGGAAAAACTGCAGTCCCTGTCTGGTGCGCCATGCATGGATATCATTCATAGATAATTGGATGTAATGTAGTGCATGATCGACATTAGCATACGTACACCACACAGCCAGGTGGTAAGCAGAGAGAATACTGAAAACGTAAAAATAGTATCAATGTCATTGAAAGTATCATTTATCATTACGAAGAAGAGAGTTTGGATAAGACACTGCCCTGAGGAAGACCGTGATCCTCTGCCGTTGGAGAAGAGTGTTTTCGCAACGCACAGAAAAGGTCCCCAGGAAAAGTCAGTCTGGAATTTTTTGACATACTCGGCGAGCCGGCCGCGAACTCCGATTTCATGCAGGTTAATGGGGAGGGCACTTTTATTTACCCTACCGAAATCGGCATTTAAATCCACAAAGAGCGCTAACGTACTTGATTTACTAAAATCTGAGCTAAATTCAATCCACGTGCACCAGACTATCCGCCGTGGAACGACCGGGACAGAAGCCATTCTGAAAAGTCCAAGGGTGATTTGACTTTGGGAACACCCTGATACGTCCGTTGACCATTCGTTCAAATATCTTAGAAGTACAGCTAACAAGTGTGATGTGGTGGTAGCTCGCAGGGTCAGAGGGGAGTTTAGATGGCTTAAGTATAGGAATAAGTGTGCTAGAACGTCAGAAGGAAGGGAAGGACCCGTTAACACACATATCGTTGAAAGCCGACAGAAGATTGGTGAGTCCAAACCTGGTAAGATTTTCAAGGAAGGGACAGGCTAACTGGTCTGGACCGACGAAGGCGTTTCCAAACTTACTGATGGCATGATCTGCCTCATAAGGTGTGAAGAGCTCACGCAAACCAGCTCACGCAAACCACGGGTGTCACCTGCACTTCTTCTATCAATTACACGTAAAAGCAAGTTATTTGAACAGAAACTGAAGAACCCCAGTCCCCAAAATAATGCAACATACACTTCCTACCGTAACGTTCTGGCTACATCTCTTAGGCTAGCTAAAAAGAAATACTACAGTAATGAATTCAGTAAACATTCTGGGAACCCCAAGAAAACATGGAAAACATTACGCAATCTCATCAATTCAAAACAAAAAAGGATGCAGACCTAACCAGGATTATTGGGACTAATGATAAAATTATCACAGACGATCCGGATATCGCAGAATCATTTAACCTCTTCTTCAGTGAGATTGGACAACAGTTAAAAGACAGGATTCCTAAATCATCTTTCGACCCCCTCCAGCTCATCACAAATGTAGGAAATGAAATGGATCTGCCGCCCACTAATGAACAGGAATTAATTCTTCTCATCGATGGGCTAAACAACGTCGGAGCTGGAGTCGACAATATTAATTCAAAAATATTCAAGCTATCTTTTAAGGTTATACTCAAAGCAATTCTCCATCTTTTTAACAGCTGTTTGTCCTCGAGGAAATTTCCAGGCATTTTCAAAAAGCCGTGATTAAACCCATCTTTAAAAGTGGGGACTCGCAACTTGTAAATAACTACAGACCTATCAGTATTTTGCCGTTTATGTCCAAAATTCTCGAAAAACTTATATATAATAGACTCGTCCTTCATCTAAACCAAAACCACCTAATTCACCAAATTCAGTTCGGATTTCGGAAGACCAAAAGTACTTACATGCCAATTCTTCTTCTGCAGGAAACTATCACTAAGGCTTTTGAAAAGGGGGAATATGTGTTAGGTTTGTATTTAGATTTGAAAAAAGCCTTTGACACTGTAAACATCAACCTTCTTCTACGTAAACTTACTAAATATGGTATTTGACGAAAATCTCATGAAATCATTTCTTCATATTTGTCTGGCAGAACTCAATGTGTAAAAATAAGGAATAATCTATCAACAATCAGAAACGTAACAATGGGGGTACCCCAAGGATCCATTCTCGGCCCAATCCTCTTTTTAATGTACATAAATGACTTGCCTAAATTAAGCAGTAACATGATTTGTCTGTCTTACGCTGATGATACTGCGATTGTTTTCAAAAATAAAAGTATTGTCGAACTTCAAAACAATGTCAATACGCTTTTGCTTCTAATGACTTCTTGGTTTGCTGCTAATTTTCTCTCCCTGAACGTATCAAAAACATTCACACAGCATTACACAACCCTTCCTTCGCATTTCCGACTAAATGTGCAAATTAATAATCCACCTATTGAAGAGAAAAAAGGAAATTAAGTACCTTGGTGTAATCATTGACAAATCTCTTAAATTTACAAACCACACTAATTTTGTTGCGAGCATAGTACGTACAAATATTGGAATAATAAGTAGGGTTAGGTACTTTATTGATAAAACAACGTCACATCTACTCTATAACACTTTGATTCTTCCTTATCTAAATTACTGCTGCTTGGTTTGGGGCATAAATTATGTTTCTCAACTAGATCGGTTGGTAATTTTGCAAAAAAAGGGCTGTGCGTCTTATAGAAAATGTGTATCCTCCACAAAGCTCAGAGCCAATCTTTAAACGATACAAAAATTTGAAACTATCGGATATTGCTAAATCTCAAATGTTAATTGTGATGCCCAAATTTTTAAGTTCACAACTCCCTGCATCATTCGATTTGATTTACGATATCTACGAATCCAATGACATGGATATGAGGCGAGCAAAACATTTAGACCAACCTTTCTCTTTTCGTAATTATAGACTATTTACAGCATCTTGCCTTGGCCCTAAGCTGTGGAACGACATTATGGTTTCATATTTTCCAAGAATAGCTGATATCCCTGTATCAAAAACCATCGTTACGAACATCATCCGCAAGCATTTCGTGAACACATATTAACGTAACCAACATATTTGAAGACATTGCCACCCTTGTGCTGTACATATCCAACGCACTTCATATTTGACCTCCTTCATGTTTCATAATCAGTTTCTGACATAAAGTCATGCACATATACCCAAATTCACGGCGCTGGCTCCGGGAGTTCTCCCAGCAACAAGCTCTGCTTAGCTGGGTGGACTCCCTGGACATCCAGCTCAAAACCCAGCACAAAAATGACCAGGTAATTGCCCCCTCCGACTTGTGCGACTGTATAGCCCTTACTAACACGGCGAATTGAGTGGTTGTAGATTATTGGGCGGTTATAGCGGGCTGTCAGTAGCTGACTTTGGCTAATGACTACTTTAAGCTTTTTCATCTATGATTTTTCCCTACCTATCACATAACACAATTCCTTCGGGTCTGCTCCACCTCTTCGCCTGTTTTTTTTTACGTTTGTTTCATCTTCCTAGTTGGGAGTGCCGCGACTTGATTTTATGTTTTCTGGTGTTAACGTACGGTTTACTGCGTCGCTGGGATTGAGGGAGGGGCACTTCTGGTTACCTGTTCTTGGGTAACGGCGTAGAAAAAAAAGAAAAAAAAGAGTGCGTTGGATGTCTCGGTGTAAGCAGACGTGAAGTTGAGCATGAGTAGTGTGGCGTTGAATGTATTTGTAATATGTTGTAAATATTGTCTGGATGATGTTACACGGGCGAAGTATACGGCAAATCTTGTGGCGGCTTCGAATAGGGTGCTGTTGTGTTGGTTGCTGACTACAACGTGCGAGTTTTACAATGTGGTATGTGTTTGTTTGTGAAGCACCATATGAGTGGCCATATTTTGGATAGAGGGTAAAGCGGTTGAAAGTATCTGAAAATTGGGGAAAAACACCGACGTGTTGGGATGAGAGAGAGAACCCCTGTGCCCGGTGGGGCGAGTCCCTCGTCAGGGAGGCTCGCAGCCACCGGGTTCGCCTCAGTGGGGTCGGTCGGCGCGGGCTCGACCGGACGCCGCACCAGACGTGGCTGACCTGCTGGGGAGGAGCGGCGGGGGAAGGGGGAACTTCCCCTCAGCAGTATTCCCACACTGCCGAGGGGAAGCGCTGCGCTGTGACACGGCGCTGGATCGGCATCCCAGGCTCCTCAAGAAGATGCGGAGGGGGGGGGGGGGGGGAAGGGGCGCCGTCGCAGAGGTAGTGTCAAAGGGGGAGGGCGTTGGCCACTCCTGAAGGTTGGGGTCTCGTTGGACGGGTACAAGGGCCGCTGCTGCTGCCTGCTGCTGGCGCTCCTCGGCGCCCTGCGCTGCATATGCCAAGCGGGACAAGCGCGGCGATCCCAAGCTGCGTGCGGACCTTTGCACGTGGCGCAGCGCGGGTCTTCGCGCCACACTCCCGTGTGTGGCGGGGACTGGCGCAGCGGCCGCAGGTCGAGTGCGCAGCCCGGCAGGTCCGGTCAGTGTGGCCGAACCGTTGACACGTGCGGCGCTGCTGGGGAGGAGGGACCCAGGCCTCCACCGGGACCGTGAGGCATCCGCAGTGGGCGGCACGTGAGAGTTATAGCCCTTAAATCGCAGGCAAACCAGGGGATGTGGACCAGGCCGGGACGGCGGGAGGGCAGGCGCATGACCTCGCACAGCCGCTGCCCGGTCAGTTCCTCCAACAGCTCCTAGTCCGACAGCTCGGGGAGCTCCGGGCTGTACATCACCGCCTGCATAGTGTTCAGGCAGTCTGCGGTGGCGACTGCGACCGTCGGCTCCAGAAAACTGCCTAATTTGAGCGGGGCCTCGGCCTGGCACAGCTAGTAGTGCATGCAGAAGGGGGGGGGGGGGGGCACAGACGGCAGGTGTCCCTCTTAGGTTCATGCCCCTTCGGAACCTATGATTTAGAATCCGAGTTGAGGGCCCGAACGACCGGTCGGAGGCCGTATTCAGGGGCCCGGCCCACAGGGCCGGCACTTAAATGCCAGCCAGAGGGCCCCTCGTGCTGATCAGATGCCCCTATGTCGATAATGGCCTATATATCGGTCAGACATCACCAGTAATACACAGTCGGCCACGGCGACATGGGACTGAGGGCCCATTTTACAAGGAGGGACAAAGCCGGAGCCAGCGATTTACACTGGTCGGGGCTCCAGCGTCTGTCAGGGCCTCACAGCGCCTAACGGCGGCGCCGTGTCCGCAAGGGGCCCCGAGTCGGCCAGAGGCAGTATGCGAAGAGGCCCGAATAATGTAATAGTGTAAGATGTTATGTCCTAAAGCGTTCAAAGATACTTCTCTCAGCAACGTCATCACTCTCGTCCGCGCGTTGGCCACAGATTTGGGGGCCTTCCGCTATCAAGGGGCGCTATCTATCTGTAACCGCTATCAGCATGTAGCCCCGTTACCAAGGCTCTGGCTGCGCGCCTGGACACGCTAAGCTTTTGTGAGCTCACATCCTGATCAGTAATCCGCCCCGTCAGTCCTCGCAGCAGCTGGCAGGTGGCAGCACTTCCTGGTGGCTGGAGGTGGTGGAGCCTGAAGTGTTGCGCGTGTACTGAACGCTGAAGGCGCTTACACTAATTACTATTTTAAAGTAAAGACAAGGAAGAAAAAATACAATGAAGGATACCAGGGCAATGCGTGATAGAATTATAAAAAGAACACCACTACCACATTGTCCCACAACGGCAAAAATTAAGACAGAAACGGAGCAAGGCTTCGACACAACCGCCACGAACCGCGCCGCAAACCGGAAGGATCAGGTCCTCAGGCCTGAGCCCAAACCTCAGAGTCCTCAGGTCTTCTTGCACCAACGTGGAGATCACCGGCCGAGGGATCCCGAAGCATGGGATTTCATTCGATCAACGCAAGTCCCTTCTCACGGCCCGGGAACAATCCCTCCCAGAAGCAGGCCTTTCCACGGTCCATAAGCAATCCCTCCCAGGGCCAAGCCTTTTTCAATCGTATGTCCCAGGTACTCAGGTACTCCAGGTACAGGTACTCTTTTATTATGGATCCCTCTCCATGGCATAGGCGGAAGCGCTGCGTGTGACGCCGGAGGGGAACATATAGGAGGCATGTCTCCTACTTGTTCCAGACACGCATTGTTGTCCATTGGTGCTTTAGGGCGCATCGACTATAATGGTCATTTTGCGACCGTTTTGCAAAAGGCATTGTCTAGAAGCAAGACAAAAAATAGACGCCGCACCATTCTGCCAGCAACGACACTGCTTCCAAAATGTGCGATTAATTACTTCCGTCATACTACTCGCTCAATAACCAGTTTCATCAAGAGAGAAGAACGTACAAAACTGCCGCGGGGAGTGATTTCCCAGACTTTTAGTTCGAATCCTGTTGCAATGAGCAAAAAATACCTACTTCAACGCCGATAAAATTATATTTTCTACGGGAATAACTGAGGACGAATTCTACTTCGCGCTTCAGCAAACATCCGCCGGGTTTAAAAACCGCGGCTGATTCGCCCGGGGAGTACAAGTTTGCTTCGAAACTGAACTGAAACATAAAGATGCTCTGCAAAGTCCTAAAATGAGTGGTTGTGGCCATGGAGGAGCCGGAGCAAGCTCAAGGGCGGAGGCGTAGGACGTGGCACGACTGAATCAAGCTGCAATGAGAAATGGCCGAGTCACCCCGGTGAGTATATTCATGTTACTTGTGGCGCTGATGGTGGTGACTGTTCTTCGTCTTCTGTTCGACAAGACATACGTTTGAAACCGCCTGACCTTACCGGCATCGTTGGCACATGACAAGTGTTTTGGTTACATAGCACTACTTTTGCGTGGGGCAAGTTGATGTCAAAGGAATAATTATTTTCATTTCATCTACATAAGTACCACGACAATTGAAGGGATGCGAGTTTAATCTACATTTGTCAAACGTGTAGCAGCTGGGTGCTCTTAAAACCAGTCCTTCAACTTCAAACACATGTTTGTTGTCTTTAGATCACTTGTCAATACTTATAATCTTCAAATGTTTCCAGAAGCTGTTTTCGGATCTTTTCGGACCTTTGGTGGCAGAGGTCATCTCAGGGGCTATCGGCCCAGATCTAGCCCACGATACCCGGCAAGACCGTGCACTGGCACCACGCGAGCAGTTGCTCACGGCGCTCAGGTTAGTGATGCTGCAAAATTAATCCTGCCACATGTGAAGGCATAATGATAATCATGTATAAGATATCTGTCATTTGCCTTAGCCGTAGATAGGCGTGACATGATGCGTGATGGACATAATATATTATGTGCGTGACTGGTACCGTTGGCAACCATCAGTCACATACAGTGACTGGTCAATACGCCGTGTCTTCATGCTGCGTGCGGCACATGCATCGCAATGCGCTTGAAACATGTGCTCGGAACGTGGAAATCCCACGCTATTTAAAAGCATGTGACGTAAAATAACCAACAAAACCTGTGCTTTGTTTGCTACGTCGCTAACCGCACAAGAAACGTTTGGAAAAAATGAAGTGAGAACTCTCAAGACAGTCTTTCGAGTCAAACCGTCATGTCGAAACATGCCAACACGTCATGTCATGTCAAACAGTCAGGTCAAACAAACTTCCGGCCCAAATTTCACAAGAAATTTCAGGCTCTTCGCATCCTCTGGGTTTTATCTGTTTGTGGCGGCCGGTCATGAGCTGTCGAAGTTCACTGCACGCCACGTCAGCTATCGCATAAGCGCGGCAACACAGGCTCGTCTAGCTGGCGCCGTGGCGTGGCCAACCGGACAAAAGCTGCAGGGAGTCCTGACAAAAAGCTATCGCATGCAGGGCCCTCCGGCTGATGTGAGTAGCCTGCCAGTGAGACGTAATATCTGCACGACTGCCTCGAAACGCATCCCGTCCTGGATTGCCCTGATCGTCATGTGAACCCGTCGTTTACCACGCGCTCGACATAGTTGTACTCCTGACGGTTCTTGGCCCAAAGGCGCCGACCACTCCCGTTCTGTAGACGTTTATTGGCGCAAATCTCGCAAGAGTATCCGTCCAAACACATTTACATCGCACTCTCGCTCTCGATGCTCCACTTTCTTCTTCCAAGTTTAGCCCCGCTCCGAGCGCACCACGTCCGAAAGTAAAAGCGCTCTCACAAGTGCCGAAGACAGCGCCACGCGCTAGAACTCGTCCATGTCCTTCGGAGCATCCAGGTCCCGATAGCTGCTCAGCGGCCTGACGTGCCTGAAAACAGCGCACCGTCATCAGCAAACACGGCTTTCACGAACACGGCAGAAACCCGTCACCGCCCAGCGGCTGATGCGGGCTGCAACACCGCAACGACCGCTCACCGCGGATCGGGCCGTCCAATCGGCGCCCAGTCTCGACCAACAAGCGCGCGCCACGTACGAGCCAGCTCGCCCTGACAAAGTCTTTCGACACTGAACAGAAGTGCATAGGAAGGCGGATCGTGACCCGGCTAGAATTTCATCCGTTTCTGTTGGCCAAGCGCTGCGTGAGCCAGGACAGCAGAGCGGCACGTGATTCGTGAGCGAGACCTCTTTCAATGTGAAAAACCCGTCAGACGGCGCGCGGCGCGGCGGCGGTGGCGGCAGGCGCGCCGCCGCGCCGCGGCCGCCGGCGTCGCCGCTATACATACGTGGCCGCAGCAGCTGTGGGAATTACAACAAGTCAACGTCGGGCGGCGCGTCCAGGTCCTGGTAGTCGACGATCCTCCGCGGGTCCCTGTCGAGACACACACAGGTGGAGGGCATCAGGTGGGGCGCCGGGCCGGCCGCCCCCGGCCGCGCCACACACGCGCCCGACAGCCGTCTTTGCAGACACGAGCGTGCGGGGCACATGCAGACCGGTCGCGAGTCACGCGGGCGGACGGGCCGGAGGGCGGCTGCCGGCCGGTGACGCGGGGGCAGCGTGCCGGCCGCCGGGGTCGAGGTGCCGGGCCGCGGGCTTCGGCCGCGCGTCGGTGCGTTTCTGACCCGCTGTCGCCGCCGGGCAGTGCGGCGTGTAGAGATCAGTGCGCCCGACAGTCCGGCCGCAGCAGCCGCAGCCGACACACGGCCCCTGTCCCTCCCGCCCTCGCCTACAGTCCACGCCGCCAGCATCGGGGCACGAGCGGCCCCAACGCCACAGCCGGCGCCCAACAGGCGTCCGTGAGTGATGATGATGATTTGGGCTTCAGGGCGCGCCGACTGCCCCGGTCATTTGGCGCCCATTAGCGTCGGTGAAACAGCGTCCCGAAGCATAAGTGGGAACTTTAGCCGTTCGCTGCGGATTTTAATCTTTGAAAATGCGAAACTGGCCCTGAGACCAGATCCTAAACATTGAATGACCTGCTGGTGCAGTCCGCCGTCGCATTTTAATTTCGTATTTAGTTGCGACCGACGAAAATGAAAGCCGCACACAAATTAACTCGAAGCAAACAACTCCAATCATTCTTATCCATGACTCGCAACAAGCTGTAGGGAGACTGACTATTACTCATAACGTCAAGCGGCGCACGACGTCGCATACCCTTCAGGAGCGACAAATTCTGCCCAGGCCATGTCAGTGCTCACGGCCGCAGCCAAAATTTGTACAGCCCAGCGTGGGAGTCCAATGCGCTGACCCAGTGGCTATAGTGTCCCCATGGAAATCGGCTGGCATCGCCTGCTATTTAAATGCGCATGCAACTGCTAAGGCCATGCAAATTAATGCAACCAAAAGCTCTGGTGTTAGACTATTGCTTATTTCGCGTGGAAAAGATGACATAGCAAATGATAGCATGGAAAACGTCGGGGAACAAATCGAGATAAACATACGTTATGCGGCAATAGTACGACAGAAAACCGCATGGCGGATCGTGCTTAAAAGGTCGCGTGGCATACGAATGGTTGGGAAAAAGGAGCTAATTCATATATATATATATATATATATATATATATATATATATATATATATATATGAACATATATATACTAAATATGATTTAAAATAAAAAATAGAAAAAATATATGTGCGTGCGTGCGTGCGTGCGTGTGTGTGTGTGTGTGTGTGTGTGTGTGTGTGTGTGTGTGTGTGTGTGTGTGTGTGTGTGTGTGTGTGTGTGTGTGTGTGTGTGTGTGTGTGTGTGTGCGTGCGTGCGTGCGTGCGTGCGTGCGTGCGTGCGTGCGTGCGTGCGTGCGTGCGTGCGTGTGTGTGTGTGTGTGTGTGTGTGTGTGTGGTGTGTGTGTGTGTGTGTGTGCGTGTGCAACGGTGTAACGCGCACTTACGCACGCGCGCGCGCGCGCGCGTGTAAGTGCGTGCAAATATCAGTGCATAAATCGTAAAAGATCAGATATGAAAGATCTTCAAGAATGGCGATCGCATTGCAAAACATCACAAGCAACAGGCCGAATGTACAAAAATCATAAGTGGGTTATGGAAACATACAACAGCTAAATAAATGCGTATGATATAATTCAATACATGTGGTATTTTGTAATTTAAATGAATGTATAATATGATATAATAAGCATAAACATTCGTGCAAGATAAAGATGGTCAGCCATAAGTGTATATGATGAAGTAGCATCACAACACATGGTAAAGGTCTAAGGGAACCAGGACAATAAATGTGCAAGCACTGACACTAAGTGGAGCGAAAAGGGTTGCAAGTCTTCAAAGACTGCAGTGACAGCACTGGATGCTGTTATACATTCAGTTGGAGAGGTCACATTCACAGTCTCATTCAACCCTGTACCAATGCTACAAACTGAGAGGTTACGTACTTCACGTATTGATTTTATGAAGCTGCGAATAACGTGATGGATATTGGTATACAGACTGCTCCGGGGCAGATCGGTGGGTTTAATCCCACGAATCTGGTAGATTAATCCACATAGATGAGTCCACTAACTGGCGCCCCCTAGTGTTACGCCGAATAACCGAATCTAAAAAACCCGGACGCATTTACGGAACTTCTCACCAAATTCCACTCGAAGAATATCTCAAAAGCGCATGTGTCGATCACCCAGGACATGCTTGGTTCCGCCTACATTTTCAACCGACGCCAAACCAATGCCAGGCACTAGTTCATTTCCGTTATTTTACTTGTAACGGAGCACGACACACGTCGTCACGCACCCTTCCATGGAGCACCAGCAGCTACATTGGCCATATTAGCGCCCCGGGGTCGCGACGAAACCGGGATTCGAACCCGGGCGTACACGTGGGTGCCCAAGGCGATAACCCATCGGCCACTTCCCCATTACAACCTCAATTTCGTGCGATGATTTGACATACGGTCAGGTGTCATGTCCCGTACCAGAATACCAGGTCACCGTGGTTATGCTGGTGCGACAACCCATACCGCACAATACCGTGACATGACGTCCACAAACTAAATTTGTCCTTAGTGATGTGTTGTGCCGGAATGTGGCGTAATAAATTTGTCCTTGGTAATGTGTGTGCCGGAATGTGACGTAAGACAGAGCGATACGAAGAGTATAATACAGCTAATTTGGATATGATGCTGAAACGAATTCAAAAGCAGTTCAGGGGAGAGATTAAGTTCATTTTGAAGGGGGCGGGGTTAACTCCAAATTTGGTGTTAATAGCGCAAAAACGTAGCAAAGAAGGTGCAAAATTGTGTTTTATATTACATTAAGAGAGTCTATGACCCAAGCCGCAGTGACCTCAGCCCCCCCCCCCCCATTTTGGACTTGGTCCCACGCTCATGCACTACGTTCACCAGTGCGTTCAAAGTGGATTACAAGAAAGCTTGCGGGTTCTGAGAGCATTGTCAGTAACATTGTCCATCGCTCATCTGAAAATGTGCATCTTTTTCGTTTGAACCTCCCACGTTCAATGTTGGAGAGAATGAACCCACCAACACATAATTTTTTAGTCAAAAACGTAAAAACTTAACAAAACCAATTCATTTAGTGCCTCTCTCCACTCTATCACTATTCTCCTTAAACCGACACAATTCCACGTAACTTGGGTCTCGACATACATCGTACGAGGCAAGAAGAAAACAGTGGTTTTATCATGACAATACCATAGATCACAGCGTCACAGTCGAATACCAAGAGCAAACTCAGTAATAACAGTCGATATGTGGAAATAATTAAGATCCAAACGCTGCTTGGAATAAGGGCGTTCCACTAATTCAGGGAAAGAGTCTTGTCTCTTATAAAGACTCATTAGTCTTAACAAACTAACAGAGCCCATAAGAAAGGTGTCTTAAGGGAACATGCTTTTTGTTGCGGAGCCACGAATTACGCGCCTGCAAGGCCGTTAACATGCATTTCTGAAACAAACGTTTGCACTTCGCATTTGTCTGACAACAATTATCAAGCATTCCTTTGGATGTTTTAATTTAAGTCGATGTACACGAGCGTTGGTGGAATGTTGGCGGTGTGTTCTGAGTGAAATGGGAAATTTTGCTCATGGTCATGTTTTTATCCTATATGCTCAGCACAATTTTCACTGGGCATCTAGGAGTTCGCTGGGTCTGCTCTGACTTCAATACACCAAAGAAATGACACAGAGAGCTAAAGAAGAACCGACTGGCAGCCATCGCTACACGCAACGGCGACTACTACAACTACAAGAAACAGGCAAAATAGCAAGATGGCAAGAGACGCGGGCGCAAGGCGTAAGCGCCGCAGGCGTAGGACGTCTGGCGCGAGCTACATCGGCAGGCCACAAATTTGGCGCTCTGCAGGGTCGCCGCCACACGGCCCGCTGTGTGAGCTCTGCCGCATCGAGGGTGGCGGAAGGGGAGGGCGAGGGGCCCCGCCGCGCTGGCGACTGTGGGACCGCTCCCACCGTCACCACACCGCTGACGGGGCGCGGGAGCGGAGCGGAGGGGGCCTCGTGTGACGGCGGCCGGCAGCGGATCCCGGTGGGCTGGGGGAGGAGCGGCGCGCCTCCCGCCCGGCCCGGCAGGCACCACACCGGACCCACGCCGCCGAAGCCGCCGCGGCTGGTCAGACGTCGCCCCCGGCGCCGGCACCGTCAGACGTCCCGGGCGCGGTCGACCGCAGCCACCACAGCGTCACGTCACACGAGCACGCGGCACGGCCGGACGCGTGCCGGCCGCTGGCGCGCACTCACCGGCGTCCGTAGGGTCGCGGCGGGCGCGGGTAGGCGTCCCGCGGCGGCAGGTATGGCTCGCGGTAGTACGGGTCGCGCGGCGGCGGCGGCTGGTAGCTGCCATACATCGGGGGCCGCTGGTAGCCGCCGTAGCCGCCGTACCCGCTGTCGGCGGAACAGCGCGCGTCAGCACACACACGCACACACATATCATCGCAACGTGACGTCTGCGGCGATGAGCCAATCAGGACCGGGCACCGTCGCTCTCGGCTGAGCGGAGCTCGGCGAGCCCATGGACGGCACGGGCGGCCACCGAGCGCCACAGGGCGCCGCTCTGGCCGCCGACACCGGACACGGCCGTCGGCGCCAGCTGTGCCCCCCGCCCCGCCCTGCCCCCGGAGATCCCGCACACAGCCATGGGCGCGCCATCGGCCCACCGCGCCAGCCCGCCCGACCGCCGTCAGCCGCGGGCAGCGTCGGCGCCTCACGTACTGGTGCGGCGGCGGCGGCCCCGGCTGCGGGTACGGGCCCACGTGGAACTGCGCCGGCGGCTCCTCCTTCCGGCTGGGCCCGGCCCCGCCGCCGGCCTTGGCCGACGGATGGTCCGGCAGCTGCGGCCGCTTCGGGTCGCGCAGGTAGTTGTTGAAAAACTCCACCTGCGAGCGAGGAGCGGATGCTGAGACCGGGGGAGCGACACAGGGCGGACTGACAGTAGGAGACACTGACGCCGGAGTAAAACCAGAACACTCGCAGATCACAAGCTGGCGGTGAGATCGAGCGAACGACACCGGACAAAGTCACAAAGCACAGGACAGACCGGCAACGGGGAGAGACGGGGACCGACAGCAGACTGACACCAGGCGGACTGACAGGGCAGACCGGAAGTGGAAGGAACCGACAGCAGACTGACACCTGGCGGACTGACAGGGCAGACCGGAAGTGGAAGGAACCGACAGCAGACTGACACCTGGCGGACTGACAGGGTAGATTGGCAACGGAAGGCATCGACATCAGACTGACAGGGCAGATTGGCAGCGGAAGGAGCCGACAACAGACTGACAGGACATATTGGCAGCGGAAGGAACCGACAACAGAATGACACCTGGCGGACTGACAGGGCAGATCGGCAGCGGAAGGCACCGACATCAGACTGACACCAGGCGGACTGACAGGGCAGATTGGCAGCGGAAGGCACCGACATCACACAGACACCTGGCGGACTGACAGGGCGGATTGGCAGCGGGAGGAACCGGCTGCAGACTGAAACCAGGCGGAACTGCACAGGGCACCGGACGCTCCAATAACAGGGCAGATCGGCATCCCAGGTCTTTTTATCTTCATCGACTCTCTTCACTGGCCGATGTCACCACCATGTCGCCACTGTACGTCCACAATTTGGGACTTCGGGCATAACTGACCGCAACGTCAAATGTAATGAGCTTCGGCTCGTTCAAGAATGATTGGTCCAGAACCAGCTGATACTCACCTCAGCGGGTGGATGGCACGGGGCCCAATCACCTCAGCAGTTGGAGGGCGCCGGGCCGCACTCACCTCAGCAGGTGGAGAGCGCCGAGCCGCACTCACCTCAGCAGGTGGAGGGAACCGGGCCACACTCACCTCGGCCGGTGGAGGGCACCTGACACATTTACCTCACAGGTCGGTGGTGCCGGCCGCTGTGGCTTAGGGCTCAACTGGCCGGTAGTTTGACGGAAGCGAATTTTTCGACGCGAAGCTACTGCTCGTGGCATTTAAACATGTTGCAGAAGCGTTAATTTCCTCATAGAGTTTTACATGTGCAGTTCAAGGCACGAAGTAAAGAAGAGAGAACATGATCCGAGTCAACTCTGTGACCTCATCAGCCGTGAGTTCCAGCTGCGGCTTCTCGGCGCCGATAAATGTTTGTACTAGAGGCCCATGCCGGTCACCGAGTCGAACCCTTCACCCCCCCCCCCCCCCCCCCCCCCACCACCACGACGCGGCAGCACGAGGAGGCATCTGGCCCACAAGGCAGACAAATTGCTCGCCAAAGTTCATCTAAAAACATTGCAGTGGACTGCATGTTCGGCCACGCCGTCCGACCAATGTTCAAGCATGGCTAGTTCGACGAGACTCATCCGGCGTAAATGGAAGATGCGGGACCGCAAGACCGTGCAAGCTAAATGCTCGCCAAACAGACGTATAACGCTGAGCCCACAAGTCACGTATATTACCTTCTTGTTATGAAAGGAGGGTACGAAAAAACTGAAACGTGCGGCAAAATTATAAAAACCATGGCAACATGAATTGGTGAGCATATTTCTGGGTGCAATTTATGTTAAAATCGCACACCCAGTTGTGGCACGCCACTTAATTGGTGATGGTTCAGTTTGACGTCAAAAACGCTCTGATCATTTGAGGAAAAAAGCAAAAAAAGAAGAAATGTTACGGGTCGGCCCAATGCATGGCCAGTCGTGGCATGCAATAGGCACGCTCATAACACCGCTCGCATAACACATAATCACATAACACATAACATAACAAATGATCGCATAACACATGATCCTTGCACATTACATTAACACATCCATACACATTAAACGCCATAGTTGTTCATGTCTGGAGCGGGTCAATACCACGCGGCTGTTTTTAGGTTTCATAATGTCTTCGCTGGATCACTGTCGGGTCGGCCGCACAACACATACCGTCCGCTGTGCTGCGTCCGCCCTGAGCAACCCGCTTCTCTCATTCTCCACAATGTCAACGCAGAGCATACCAGAGCCACGCGCCGCCGCGCAGCCGATGAGAGCCAGGGATGTCACGAAACAGCTGAGACAAATATTCTGACGTCATGTTTAGACCCTTAGGCAGCAGCTTTCGCAGAAGGCTACCTAAAAGTTTGTCTGGTGCCATCCTGCCTCGTCCGATAGCAACATTCTCCGCCCAGTCTCGTCTGATTTCGTCCGGTTCCGTCCGGTTTTGTCCGGGTTGGCCACGCTCAAACTCATCCCGTTCCTTTCGACCACGCCCGGTGGCGTACATAGCTCCCGCGTTCAGAAAATTCGAGAAGAACGTGAGACTGCCATGGTACTGTCCACCAAAACGTAGGAGCCTCAGTGGAAAATACCAAATTCAAGAAACGAAAGCAATTTCGCTCGTGCATGTCAAAAGCCTGTGACGATATCGTACATCATACGGTGACCACCAAGCAGGACATGCGAGGCATCACATCACTCGCCATGAACACGCACAAAACAAATCCTAGCCATGTTATGGGGCGCCTCAGACACACCAACTTAAGCCAGAAACAGAACAAGAACAGCAAACAAAGCCGAGTTTTCATCAAGCCAGACTGCCTCAAACGTAAGTCATCACTGACGTGGTGATAACTTATGACTAAGTGATCACGTGGCCCAAGAGACTCACCTCTTTCTTCACTTCCTCCACTTTTTCATTATGCTTATTGAAGATGTGTTTGCGCACGAAGTCGGGACCCTTAAACTTCTTGTTACTGAGCGGGCAGAGCCACTTGTCCTTGGCCAGCTCCTGAGTGTTGGCCTGCACGAACTTCTCGACCTCATCCTCAGGATCCTTCAGAACTGTCGCCGGCAACACAGATCCCCATTAGTGACGCATCTGTGCCGGGTCGGCCGGTCGGCGGGAGGAGGGGGCGGCTGGATCTCGTGCCCCTTCCCTCCCACACACGTGATGCACGCGGTCTCCTGCCGTGCCCCGGACTTTCCGAGACGCACGCGCCCGCCGATGACAGCAGCGTGCCGCGCGGTACTGACAGCGGGGACAGCGGCGGAGCGGGGCCCAGGCGACACTGACACCGACACCCACGCGACACCGACACCGACACGCACACCGGTCGCGCCGACTCACTCAGGCCGTTCTTCCGGCACTCGTCGTCGACCCAGCGCGTCAGCGGCAGCAGGAACGAGCCGATCTTGTTCTCAAACGACGAGATGTAATCCTGCACCTCGGTGCTGGTCACCTGCCGCAGACGAGGGCCGGCTCAGCGCGCCGCCGGCCACGTGTGGGCAGCGGCAGCCGCACCGTCAGCCCCCCCCCCCCCCCCCGATATCACAGTCAAACCTCGACAGCGAAGAGCCGGAGGCAGACGACAGACACACTCAACGCGGCGTCTGCATCACCGCACAGGGGCTAAAGCATCCGGGAATATGTCCCAAACAGGACACGCCGATCACGAACATCGTGACGAACAATCACGCTAAGCGTAGAGGATAATACGGGTTTCGTTAGACCGACCACGTCGTTATTCATACAGTAGAGACCAGCACCTGCATACCAGATTTGAACGGAACCAACCAGATTCGACCCTAAAATATGACGGATTTTCGTGGGAGCGGCGTGGAATCGCTTCCCTTCCAATATTCTTGGTAGTTGCGTGAGCCCGCCAAGACTTCCGCGAATCAATTTAAAAGGAAGCACACGAAACTGCATGCATTTATAGCTTGTCACTTGATATTCGTAAGCAGTAGATCACATTCAGATGCAAAGGTGTCGTCAAAACACGTGTCTTATTTGGGGTCTCTGAAGGCCATAGGGTGATATCGCCTAAACCACTATGGCTGGTTTAGACCCGATTGCGGAAATAAACAATATTTTCCGAAGCAAGAAATGGAACAGACGTAAAATTGCAGTGAGCCATCAGGATCAGGGTCGGAATCGACTCCAAACGACGTGGGTTCAGACTTTGAATAAATTCCACAGAATCGGAATCACGAAAGGGTCTAAGTCACAAGGCGCATGGCTGAGCGCGAGAGCCAGTTGCAGACGGTCTACGCTGAAGCCGCGTGCTTAGTCGGCTGGTGGTTTCGGATGAGAGGCCCAAGTAACATTAACCCTCTCCACATTAACGAGGCTGTTCACGCCGCTGTCCTCAAGTCATAATTACCAGCCCCGGCTTTTCACCTCTCCACTCCGGCGGCAAATATTGTAACAGACGTTACTGTCTCGGCCGATAGATGGCAGGACAAACATTTCTCGTGCATAGCACGGCCGTATTTAAATATGGTTGAAAAAGTGTGTCTGAAATAAGAAACTGTTGCGAGTCGGCTGCCGATTGTTTATCAGTGAGGGGATGTCAAGAACCAATGAGCTCGACCTACTCCTAACATCATGTTATCTGTTATGGATGCCGGTAGATAACTCGTCGATGCTCTGCATAATTACCTGGGGCTCCGTCGCTTTCATGCTTCCGATTTGTAAGCAGTGAGCTAAGTTCAACAAATAATCTATGCGGTCCATATGAAGTACTTAAGAAATGGAAGTCCGTTCGACATCGGCAACCTAGCGTCAAACCTGGCAGCTGACGTGCACCCAGAAGTGATGCGTTTATCAAGCAGCATATCCCGATTAACGAGACTTTCGAAACCATGCAATGGCACGACTGCAAAAATGGCAAGAAACGGGGGGCCAATGTGCTATTGCCCAGGAAATAAAGCACTTAAATCTGAACACGTTAAAATGAAATGATTGCCAGCATTAAACGTTGCAAACTAGGAGGAAAGGAACATGTCACGAAACTCGTATTTATACCGGCAACGGCCCCCAACTGCCCGTGTTGTATGAAAGGAGAGCTAGTTAGCACTCCCCTAGACAAGGACGGATTACAAACACACATGGATAAGGCACATTATCCATCGTTTTTTTCTTCGGTGGATACAATACTCGGAAATAAGGCTGGACAAGGTGACGCTATTCTATTGCGGCCACATAGATCTGGCGCACCACGTTGCGTTCGACATGCTGAATCGTGAATTGGCTCACGAACCAATCGTTATGCGGCGAGCCGGCTCGAAGGAAACATGCCGCTTAGATCCATGCGCACATTTTTCGTAAATTTCATGGGCCGAATCGCGAGCCGGCAATTTGGAACAATCTTTTGTCAGTGAAACATATCGCTCAAATCAAACTGGTAACATCAGAAAACACAGCACGCCACAGACAACTCAACCAGAACATTTCATGGCATTTAACTGAATAGCGTGCAGCGTTAGTTATAAAGCTTTTGCCAAAGCAGCGCAAAATTTGATATTGTGATTTCCTAACAGTAAGCACATCATTGGTCCCGATCTAAAGTTTACCAATTCTCAACCAGGGACCAGAGGACATTGCATGGTACATTCTCTCAATGCCTGATCTGCCTGATCAATTGCCTGATTAGGAAGTGTCAAAGTAACAGTCGCCTGCCTCAAACTGTCAACAATCGCCCAGCGGGGCAGGCGGACCTTACTTGCCTATGTACTTCTTGCTTAAGGTGCGTTTATCGGTCTGCGTGTCCGTCCGTGGGCCCCGTTTTTGCGTTGCGTCGTCCACAGGTCGAACGGCGGGTCACTGAACGGTGAAACTTGGACACGACGCGCACGTGCCCGAGGCGGTTTTCCCCCAGCGAGATCGTAAGCCGCTGCGGTCCGCAGTTTGCGCGTGGTACGTGACGGAGTGACCGTTTCAGGCCCGTTGGTTTTGCACGGGCGGCCCGAAAACGCGACCGAAAATAGCGCCGAGCAGCCGTTCAAAACCGTGGCCACATCCCAGCAACCACCGGCCGGAGCGACCCACTGACATGCTCAGATAGATAATTGGACGGGGCACCGCGCGGTCCCAGACGTACGGTCGCCCGTGCCGCGTGTCTCCTGCGCAGAAGCAGCCAAGATGGACTTGGTCCGTTTTCACGTTCTTTCTTCTTCACGTTTTATACCATATATCGGCAGCTAGAGAGGGTCGAGGCGCGAACCTTATTTCAAAACGCCGACCCACGCATCAGCAATTCATAGAGCCCACACGAGATTGTGCAACGCACGGTTGGGCCAGTAATCGGTGGGCAAGCCGGGAATGTCGGCATTTCGAAAACCTGTGCCGAGTACAACACCCTGTTAAAACTGTAACCATGGTTGTGGATAAATTTACGTCATCGCGCGCACGAAGTCACTGCCCGTATTTACCACCCATTGATTTATAGCCATGTTCACTGTCCCGACAAAACATCAATGTTACATAAACGGTTGCAACGCCTTATTTTCGCGTCGGTTGATCGGTTGATCGGTCAGTTGACCAGTTGATCGCCCAGTCGCCGATGGTCAGTGTTCTAAATGAAACGACGAAACGCGCATGCGCTGTATGTTGCCCGCGTCCGGCAGCCGTCATCCACTTACGCATTCATCCATTCGTTGTGGCGCGAAAGGTGAGCCATGGTGACAATGGAATGCGTTACCCGAACTCCTTGCTTTGAGAAAATGTCAGAGACACCACACACATCAAGTGAAGAATAACTTGCAACGGGTGCGGTAGAAGGACCCCTAAATGCAGTAAAATCTCAGCGAAGCTCGCTGGTATGGTAAAACAACACTATCAGTGGCTTAGCAGAGTTTGTTTTGGAATCACAAAAGTGTCTGGCAACACAGAAACATTGCAACAGAATTGACAAATGCCCGGGACAAAGTCCGGGAGGCCTGGCATTTGGAGTGGTAGCAGGCGGGGTTTTCGTGAACTTTTCATATGCATAATAACGCCTCATCCGCAGTGGAAATCTAGAGAGCCAAATTGGAACGTCCCAGGCAGCCAGCACATCACACCCAGCCCCCGTGAGGCATCCCGGCAGCCAGAGTTCGGGTCGGCTAGGGAATCCCATATATGGTGTTGAATGCATCTAATCCGAACACAAATCGCCCATAGACAATGCACCGCTTGGCAAAACAGCCGCGCAAGCCGCTGTGCTAATCTATTTGTATTTTATCGCGGGCTCTCATGTCATTTGAAGAGCACTGCAACATGTATGACGTATGCATGTTGTTTGAATACAACACCCGTCGCGTGATTTTGCATTTTTCAAGCTGTCCTGTTTGCGGTACATAACCTCGTGTTGCGTTGTGCTAACCATGACCAATCAGTTACTTGCTCTGAACGATGTAAGTGATGCAACATAGCGAGGTGTGTTGAATGAAGCCTTGTTCAATTTTGAAAGAATGTGTCCTGATGATGTGTTCCGTTCTGACGACCAATATTTTTAAGTCTATATAAACTAAGATGTCTGTGCCGGCGACCAATATTGTTACGTCTATGCAAACTAAGATGTATATATATATATATATATATATATGTATGTAAGATGTATATATATATAACCATAACTAAAAGTGTACATACACATATACACAACAATGTGTAAATATAGTCTACGGACGGGTCGTTTCAATTCTATTCGAGCCTGCATCAGTCTGGACAAACAGTTCTTTCCACTTCCTACATTAACTATTAATCGACACATGTGCATTGGATGTGGGGCCGTCCTGCTTCGAACACGTTTTTAACACATTTTTACGGCACGTTTTGTTGTTTTTCTCGTAAAGCCCGCCTGGGAGGTTGCGCTGTTTCCAGCATATCAATCAACCTTGTCTCTCTGAGCCTCCCATATACTACATAGTTGATGCACGCTCTCTCCAAGTCAACACATTTCACATCGTTCATCAAGCGGCCCAGCGCATTCGGGTGGATGAACACGGAATATTTCACTGATGCATTTTCTTTCCCGATGTTTTCATAAATGGTTGGTCGAACGAGTATATAAAGTACCCTGTCTCCCCAGCCCCAAACACTCCCACACATTACAACAAATATCGAACATCACGCTGCTTGTGCTATATCCAATCGTTCGTTCATACGTATGCATTTAAGGTCCCTTTATTGGAGCATGCCCCTGCTAAATGCGTTGACTGAATAACTGCATGACTGAACCACACACAAAAAAACCCTCTGAAAATAGATCCCCGGCATTACGCCATGAACGAACAGCTATCGTGAGGCGGGCAGGCACACCGAGGAAAGTACTCCCCACAAGCTGCAGCGCCGGTCTGACGCACAGCGATCGTTCGTCAGCCAGCCCACTGGCTGATGTTGTGACCAGCGAGACAGCCGGGTCGGGCCACGGGCGAGCAATCCCGATGACCTGCACACAGCATAAGCCACCTCGCTGACATGGACCGCGACATCGTGTGGGAGTCAGCAGAGCTGAGCACCTTTCCAACACGACGGATGAGAAGACGCGCCGACGCGGCAGCACCGCTCAGTCGGATGTCTGGAGCCGGCAGCGCGGGACGGTAAATACGGCCAACACAGCGAGACGCGCAGCGCAATATTCCAGGCAATCGGATCCGGTGAATAACATTCTCTCAGCAGAAAATAAACCTCGGCTGCGTGTGCAGGTGGCATGAAGCATCGAGTACCCGGGTCGTTCACAAGCAATCGCTACCTAACGCCGGCACCACGTCCTTTGCAGCCATCGGCGTACACCACCAGGCAGTGCTGGCACGATCTGATGTACCGCGACGCTGGCGGCGGGAAATCGCCTGCATGCGGAGATCTGAGGTGGCTTCCTTCACGCCGCGAACATCGATATCACGCGACGGTTCGCGCTCCTACGCCACACTATGGGGCGGCCGGTGCGTATCCGACGACGCAGTCCCACCGAGCCCTCTTTCCAGAGTGCTCGAAGCCTCGAGGACGACAGGCCGGCGCCCCCCCCCCCCCCCCCCCGACTGACCGTTCCACACAACGTCAACGTCGATGAGTTGCATCGCTTGAGAAGTTCAGGCACTGCAATGGAAAACCCGCACGAGTGCAACATGTATGACCCAAGTCGATCCCGACTGCATCGTGAAACGTGCCGCTCTTGGCCGTGGTTAAGACGTCACATTCCAACGCCATGCCGTGCGAGTTATCCTACCGTGCAGCCGTCACAAGCGAAGGCAGTTCAGACATCGCGCGCGCGGATTATTGCACCATTGCCAATTTCAGATAGCCTATGCATACTAAGAACTAATTAGCCGGCGGCAGACACACCCCTGGTCTGCGGCAGTTTTTGAGCGAGCGGCGAGGTTGGCGCCATCATGCCGCGGCAGATGCAACGGTGGCTGCATCGCCTGTCGGCAGCCTTTCGCCGGAGAATCCAACTCATTTCAACGCAGCATGTGCATTCCCAGCCTATTTCGCCCCAGCTGTCAACAGTCACTGCGAGGCGTCCGCCAAAACATCATTTCCACGGCCCTCCGGAGCCCGTCTCAACGGCATTCGAATTTCATTGACGATAAAAATCGGCGCGCAGAAGAGTCGGCCAACACGATCAAAGGAGGGCGTTTCAATCACCTGCACTGCTCCCGGCACCCCAGACCGAGGCGGTGGCAGCGGCCGTGGAGCGCGGGTAAGTGTGTATGGGTGTGTGTGTGGGGGGGGGGGGGGGCAGAAGTGAACAAGGGGAGAGAGTAGTCACAGAGTGCCAATCGCTGCACCCCTCCGCTAGCAAAGGCAGACGCGTGTCCATACATGCCTTCAATAACGGAACCGCACCCTCCCCAACGAAAGTGAACATCTCGCTTCTTCTCAGCAGCCGACCGGAGGTCGTTGCTCCACTCAGTGCACCCGCTTGGCCCAATGGCTCCGCCTGCGGGCTTGCTGACACGTTCCACGGTACTCAGCACTCTTGCCACACATTCGCAGACGATAATGCTGCAGGACGGGCGACAGAGGCATGATAGATGACAGGTGATACGGGCCAGATGGCCGCGATATGTCTGTGTCCGATGTCGGGGTGCCCGGGGTGGCGCTGCAGCACATGGCGTGCCCAGCCGTGTAGCCAGCGGCGTCGCACCAGCCCGTGCCTGCTGGCAGTGGGGATCACGAGGGTCGCATACCTTCACCAGAAGCGACCATAACTCTGGCTCGCAGCGTTCGAATACCGCGCATTTTTGGGCACTGGCGCCGTCCATACACCCAGCGAGCGCGCCAGATCAACAAGGCTGATCAAGTCGACAGCTGTGAATTTCCATTCCCAATACCGCACTAAAATATTCCAGCGTCACAAGCGCGAATAGTTGTCTTGTGTTGAGCACATACGTATGCTTAAAATTTGAAACACGTGTCAAATGATGTCACGAATAGTATGACGTTCCAACCTATTTTAAGGAGTAAGGTACATCCAAACTTAGATATTCCAGCATTTCAGTTCTTTTCATCTTCCAATCATTGCAAGCATTGTCTTCAAAGACTGTTCGCAATAATCCTACCACCCAAAGGCAAAAAGGCCTGAGTGCTAATGGGTAAACGGCACTTGGCCTTTTGCCTTCGAAGGGCAGAGTGTTGAATACTGGCAATCCTGTCACATAAATACATGCACCAAGACCTTCGGGGATGAAGTGTGAAAACATTTGCACGTGGGGCGAGAAATTCGAAAAATGTAAACGAAAAAGTTGTGCTCAATATCACGTGTCAATTATCTATTAATCTACAACAGGCTATCCTACGATGCCATTTGTGGCATTCAGATCATCAAACAGATATCTGACGAAGACTTTCGCACATCTGAAGCTTCGTTCAAAACATTGCGCGTTTGCAAACAGTCTCCTTCAAACGACGTGCGATACTACAAAAAAAAAGCTATCGAGAGCTCAGCAATACCAGAAAGCAGCTGTTGGTGGGACCGTAATGACAATGAATAACACTCACTGGTGTTTAACTCATTTCAAAAACCCAAAACAGCGCACTTGACGCGCCTTGCATAAGGCGCGCCGCCACGACGTCTGGGACTGGGGTTCGGCCCATGCCGCTCATCGGCTCACCTTGGAGCTGGGGGGCATGCCGCGGGCGTGGATGATGCCGCAGCGGTTCGGCATCTCGTCCTCGTTGGGGTACTCCGAGTGGTTGTAGTAGTCGACTGAATGAACCACGCGCAGATAGAGCAGCAGACGGTCCAAGACCTGGCAATGCAAGTCACAGTCATGAAATCGGACGAAAGAGTCGCGGGAATAAAGGGATCTTTAATAAAGGGATGTTGCCTGTCTCCTCCGCCAGGCGCGGCGGAGGGGACTGGCAACAATGATCCTGTCAACCAGCACGGCGCTGACAGCACGGTAGGCGAGGACTTACGGCAGAATGGGAGACTCCATAGGCGAGGACTGACGAGAAGATGGGAGACTCGATAGACGAGGACTGATGAAAGGATGGGACACTCGATAGGCGAGAACTGATGACGGGATGGGAGACGCGACAGGATGGGAGACACGACAGGATGGGGGACACGATAGGCGAGGACTAACGACAGGATATGAGACTCAATAGGGGAGAACTGCCGACAGGATGGGAGACTCGGTAGGTCAGGACTGATGACAGGATGGGAGACTCGTGTGTTAATGGGGCTTTACGACGCACTCAGCTGCTGAGCCTATATGGCGTCGCCTGCCTCTCACCCTGGCAGGAAGGGCGGGCACCGCGGGGAATCGAACCCCGTACGTTTGGTTTCCCAGACGCGCAGTGGTTAACGCAGATGCGTTAGCCGCTACACTACCGGCACCCGGATGGGAGACTCGATCGGTCAGGACTGACGACAGGATGGGACACTCGATAGACGAGGACTGATGAAAGGATGGGAGACGCGACAGGATGGGAGACACGACAGGATGGGAGACACGATAGGATGGGAGACACGATAGGCGAGGACTGACAACAGGATAGGGGACTCAATAGGGGAGAACTGACGACAGGGTGGGAGACGCGGTAGGCCAGGACTGATGCCAGGATGGGAGGCTCGATAGGCCAGGACTGATGACAGGATGGCAGACTCGATAGGCCAGGAGTGATGACAGGATGGGAGACTCGATAGGCGGGGACTGCTGCCGGGATACGAGTGTAAGCCGTTTACAAGTACACATCAGTCACATCGTGTGTGGCTTATGCAATCAGGGACCTTATAAGAGAATTGTCTCGCATGATTCGCATTGACCAGCTATGCCACTGATGCATTTTCATGGCACCCTCGAGGGGATATCATAAATTCGTCCGCTTTCGACGCGATAACCACAGATCCGGGCAGCCACAGGCCAGTGGTTGAGTCCCTGCGTGAAAGACCGGGCATGTAAGACCGAAACGCGGCCGATCCGCACAACGATAGGTGGTCCACTCGCCGCAGCCGCCGGCCGCCGTGTCCACGGCTTTACGCCCGACAAACAGGTCCATACGGCCAGAGGCGAGCAGCGGCGCCTGGTAGGTGGGCAGCTCGCTGTCAACAGCAGACGGCGCCGGCCGGCCGGCCCGTCAGCGTCAGACGGCGTGCGGGGGACGGCAGCCGGGTGGCCGGCGGACCGGCACCAGCCGCCGCTCACCTTGATCAGCTCGTCGTCACGCTCGATCGTGTCGGGCCCGGCCGGACCGGCCTCCTCCTGACTGGAAGCGCTGACGCCCAGCAGCTCCTCCTCTTCGGCCGACGCCTCCTCGATCAGGTAGTCGGTGATGTTGCGCAGGATAGGGTTCTTGCTGGACACGCCGTACGACGGCTGCCGCAGAAGGCGCGCCGTCGCATCACAGGCACACCTCAGCGCGTCGCGCGACCACGCACGCACCCACAACACCCACACCTCGCATGACCACCCTCCAGAATATGGTTGCATGGTGGCGCTCACACGCGGAGGCTGAATCCGCAGCCTGTCCGACCAACACGGTGACCAGACCTACCCGGTGACAGCCAGGCCGGGGGGCTGTCTGCCACGCATACAAGCCATCATTTTCAACACCCAAAGATCGGTGCAGAGCGCGAGCACGCTGGGGCTCGCGAGCCGGTGCTAGCGACAGGCGCCCCAGCCACCGGCCAGACGCTGGCGGAGCGCGGCGCATCCGCCGCTGCTGGCGCCACCACCGTCCCACCGCAGGCTGCCCGCCTCTCTAGCGTGCGCGTCCGCCCGAATAACTTCATCAGCGGCCGGACGCCGAGATTAATGACCGGGCGGACCTCGCGAATTCATCTGCACCGGGGAGAAGCGGCGCTGTTTAGCCGCGATCGGACGCAGACCATTCATCAGCGGCGAACAGCCGGCGACGGCCGTCTCACCGGCGGCGCTGCGGTACGCCCCCGCCGGCGCCGGCTCCGGCTGCGGCACGCCCCCGCTGGCTCCGGCTCCGGCTGCGGCATGCCCCCGCCAGCTCCGGCTCCGGCTGCGGCTCGCCCCCGCCCGTTCCGGCTCCGGCTGCCGAGCGCCAGCGCACTGGCGGGCGTACAGCTGACGCCGGCGGCCGACCACCGGCCTGCTCCAGGCTGGGCCGACACGCCGGCCGCAACCAGTGCCGCGGCGCCGCAACCGTCGTCACACCCTGCAGACCCGGCTCCGACGGCCGGCCGGCGTCTGCACCGCGCGCGGCCGCCACCGGTGCTCACCTGTTTGTCCTTTTCTTCGGTGTCCGGGTCAGGCCAGAGCTGGTAGCGCGAGTCCAGGTTCTGGATGATGCGCGCCGATAGCTTGATGTCGGCGCGCACCACCTGCTTGTGGGACGTGACGCCGCTGACCGTGCGCACGCGTCGCGACAGGTCCCGGTTCACGATGGCCCCCAGCTCACAGTCCCGCAGCTGGTGGAGGGCGGCGTCAGGTCAGCACACCCACATGGACCAGGTCAGCAAACGGACACGGGTCAGGTCACCACACCCACACGGGCCAGGTCAGCACATAGACACGGGTCAGGTCACCACACCCACACGGGCCAAGTCACCGAACCCACACGGGCCAGGTCACCACACCCACAGGGCCAGTCAGCACACCCACACGGACCAGGTCAGCACACCACACGGGCCAGGTCAGCACACCCACGGGCCAGGTCAGCACACCACACGGACCAGGTCAGCACACCCACATGGGCCAGGTCAGCACACCACATGGGCCAGGTCAGCACACCACACGGACCAGGTCAGCACACCACACGGACCAGGTCAGCACACCACACGGGCCAGGTCACCACACCCACAGGGACCAGGTCAGCACACCACACGGACCAGGTCAGCACACCCACACGGACCAGGTCAGCACACCACACGGGTCAGGTCACCACACCCAGACGGGACAGATCTCCAAACAGATCGGTCACCACGGGTCAGGCCATCACAGACGTGCCAGGTCACCACACAGACCAGGGTCAGATTACGACACAAACGGACAAGTTCGCCACAGGACGGCCAACTCCCGGTCAGGCAGCTGACGGAGCGAGGTCAATTCACCGCATACGAAAGGCCGCGCTGCATTAGGCGTGATTGTCCCGGAACTCCCGGAGGTGGTTGGAGCGTTCTGGGGCACTCTGTGGCACCTACGTAGTTATCAGAAGCCACGTCCGATACAAAGGTGACCTAGCAGAGCACGGCAGTGTGTCTGTTATTGACCTTTCGGTCCTCTTGCTCTCTGCTACCATCCCGTTGCCATTTTACCACTTAGCTGGGCGCTACAGTCGCGTTCGGCAGTTCAATACATCGCTGACGACGATAAAGTGCTACAGGTAGGTTACCTGCGGCGCTTATCTTAAACAGTCGCTTCATCTACCTGGTCCGGCGGCGGTGTACAATTTTTGAGCGGTTAGATAACAACACCCACGTCGGTGTTGCAGCGTCGGTATCCGATCCCATTACAGGCCAGTGAGAGCATTCGGCCGTGTTCTCAGTTTGTTTTCCGGAACTCAACGGAATATCACTGATACCTGATCCCTGAGGCCGATTGCATAAACGAACTGAAACGAGTCAAGTATATAGTAAAAATACAACACCTTAGCAATTTGTCTGCGATAGCAATCGGGCTTGAACCAACCAAAAAACATCACCGCAATATCTTTAGCCATCGGTGACCCACTTTTAAAAGATAAAGATATCCGCGGCATAACAAGCTATGTTCTACTGGCAACAAAACAATGCCCGCTGGCATATCTTTAAATTGAAAATATTAAATCCGTGGCGTGGCACTGTACTGTAGCAACACATGGCCATACACTGTATTTGCGTTGCGCGCAAATGTACAGTTGCATTGTATGCACACGTATACTTGCGTTGCATTCACATGCAGCGTTCGGAGTGTCCTCAATGCAGGCTATTATACAGCTGTGAAGCTGCTTGGCTACCGCACACTGCCTCATGGGTTCCTTTCCGGCAATAAGTGTCTCATGTACATTGCACAATGACACTAACCTAAAATCGTCGCTCGACAGGAGTTCCATGTTATGCATTCGTTTAATGGAAATGGAAAAAGTGAGAGTTGCATTATCATTCTGCGGAACTTATGCCGGAACTTATGTCGGAACTTATGTCCGACTGAGTCGAAAAAAGTTTTCTCGCTATGTGTTTGTGGTCACGAGCGATCATCAGCACAGCTTGACACGTCAAGTCCTGTCAATATAACCCATGCTTATTTCATGACGTTGTTTAACCAGTACCTCCTGACAAATTGAATGTCAATTGTCAGAATAAGAACTCCAAAATAACAACGCAGACAAGCAGGAACTCAAGGCCATACCAGCTTACATCCAGGTCAGCACCGACCAATGCAAAATCATCGGAACGGATGGCCATGTGCCAAACAGATCACACACCCCACATTTTAACGCCACTTTCGAAGTGCTCCAGCTGAGATTGCACGAATGGTGGCTCACAAAATTGACAGCGTAAGTATTTGGTGTGCTTCTGCCGGTGAAATTGCATCCGCCCTGTCACAGAACCACTGAGCGCTGCCAGTGACCGCGCGCAGGGACCACTGGTAGCACATAACCTTCCATAACCGGCGCCAAACTCCAGAGGCGCGGAGCCATCAGTGTCCCGCTTTTCACCCTGTCACCGCCCGACCTGCAGCATCGGCCGGAAGGCACCCGCTGAGAAGCAGCCGAGCCCCTCACACTCGACCTGCAGCAGCGGCCGGAAGGCACCCGCTGAGTGGAGGCCGAGCCCCTCACACTCGACCTGCAGCAGCGGCCGGAAGGCAACCGCTGAGAACCCGCTGAGCGGAGGCCGAGCCCCCTCACACTCGACCTGCAGCAGCGGCCGGAAGGCACCCGCTGAGCACCCGCTGAGCGGAGGCCGAGTCCCTAACACTCGACCTGCAGCAGCGGCCGGAAGGCACCCGCTGAGAACCCGCTGAGCGGAGGCCGAGCCCCTCACACTCGACCTGCAGCAGCGGCCGGAAGGAACCCGCTGAGCACCCGCTGAGCGGAGGCCGAGCCCCTCACACCCGACCTGCAGCAGCGGCCGGAAGGAACCCGCTGAGCACCCGCTGAGCGGAGGCCGAGCCCCTCACACCCGACCTGCAGCAGCGGCCGGAAGGCACCCGCTGGGCGGCAGCCGAGCCACTAACTCACCCGGATGTTGTTCAGGTTCCAGCAGATCTCCTTTATGTTGACCTGCCGCTCGAACGTGACCCAGCCGCGCCGGAACCAGCGCCGCTCCGGCTGCGGGTCGGCGATGGCCGCGCGCAGGAAGCCCGGGTACCGACGACACATCTGCAACCATGGCAACACAGATCAACATCGCAAAGCCCGCGAACCAACCATACGTCTGGAATAATGGCAACGCTGGAGAAACAAAAGGACCCTTGGGTACCGTCGACGCATATGTTAGCATGCCAATGAAGAGAGGTCGCAGGAAATCCAAGCACAGCTGGTAGTTACACCCGTATCTGTGACACTCCATAAATAACGGAAACCCATGCACACACGTCAACAGTTAACGTGAAAACGTACCAAATGCAGTCAACGAAAACACGAAAAGCTCAGCATAGTAACGTCACAAACAAACTGTACGCACAAAAGGCTTTGAACGCGCCGTGGGAAATCTCAGTAACCAAGACGCATGGGCCAACATGACAACGGTACACATACCATGGCGCACGGGGGTAAAAGGCGCGCAGACACGACACAATTACTGTCATCTTCAGTGGACGGCCACGACCGTCGCCGGAAACGTCGAGGTTCAGCGTACAAACGTGGGGAAGAATGAACATAAATGCGACCGTAGGGAAATGAGACGACCAGTGGGAAGGGCGGCAGGGCCACCGGCAGCCGAGGACGGGCTGTGCCGAGGGACGGCTCGCGCCCGCGGACCACTCTACAAACGTTCACCCGCTCCAACACCCGGCGCGAAGAAACACGTGAAAAAAGACGCTGTTAACGGTGAATCAAAATCACGCAACATGCTCAGGTGTGGAATACAACCACAGGGCTCATAAAGAGAACTCGAGCGAGCATATGCAAAATGTAAGCTGGCAATATACTACTGATCTACACGCAGGAGATATACCATACCCTCGGGCAGGTAATCAGTAAAATACCAATGGCCCGAGCTGTGTCACAGTACAATATTGCTGCGCGTGATTCAGGTTTGCTCCACTTGCGTTAATCCCTTGTGATGGGACGGGGCACTTCTGCGATGAGAGCTGTCTTTTCATAGGGTCTTAATCTAAAACACTCGAATGAATTCAATGACCTCTGCACCACAGAACAGACGGGTTTTGGGCAGATTTGATGTACGGCTGCAGTAAAAGTGATGCATGCGTGCTATCTGCCGACCGTCCACACTGATGAACTCATGTCAAATGCCACCATTTGCTTACAACCTGCCGCAAAACTTCATCCAGCCTAGAGCATGTCATCGCGCTTATTTACGAAGTCATGGTACTTTGGGCTAGTATTCAGTATTGTTTTGCGTAATTCCACACACCTCACTAGACGCATCATCTACCGCCCGCCAGTTATGGGGAGACGAAACACCCTCGGTTGTTTTCCAGAGGTATCTATATTCCAGACTGTTTGGGTTATCACAATAGAATTTAGAAGTGTAGCGTTAAACCCATACCGCTGACCTGGAAATTGGGATGCCATGCTATTTCAGCCACGACGTAATATCGCTAAATGGTGGCAGAAATGGCACAGCATTCGGTCTCGCCCTCAACGCTCAGCACGGATTATTGAAAAATCAACGCTTACGTGGCAATCAGTTCGACCCTCAGACGTTGCATAAAGATTCCGATAATGTGAAGCGATTACATGATAAGCGTCATCAGCTCACAACTTTCATTTCAATGGAAGCCAAGGCCACATCGGTTCAACTCTTAACATTACGTCAGATCTGGTTTCAAACATGTCATATATTATGGACCAGAGTAGATGATATAACTGACCCACCTGTCATCTCAGTATGCAAACCACCCCGATGAGGCCCATAGCACGGATACCTTCCAAATGCGCTAGAGGCTAAATACGCCGTAATGGGGAACACCTGGACGTCCAATGCTGTCGGGCTTACTTCCGGAGGTGCGAGCTCGGCGGCTCGAGTTCAGACACTTCCGGCAAGCCCCGGCAAAAAATACCCCAGCAATGGTAAGCGTATTCAAAAGAAGGCTTTAGGATCACATCAAGTTGTGAATACTGAGCCTCGCATTCAACGGAAAACAAGACACAACACTTTTGCAGAAAAGACGACCCACGTGCCAAGCTGTCGTAAGCATCTGAACAGGCATCAAATGTGACAGTCCGTGGGCGAATGTTACAGCGCGCTGAAATATTCTCAAGTATAACGAGAGCGAGATTTAGCGAATTTCTTTCCTACAGAGGCCATTCTAACCTTATGTTTATTAGCGTCTTTCCTGAGCAGCGCAGCGCTTCTCTACACTGCCGCTGTCGTCAATCGCACAGGAAATGAAATGTATCCGCAAGAAACTGGATAAAATGTCGGCAAAGAACATACATTGGTACGCGGAATATATCCACGTAATTCGGATGGCAGTTTTTCGACAGGCTCCGGGAATGCCGGTCCCTGTGACGATGTTCCCATTCAGCGTGAAGTGAAGTCCACTGACGACCGCAGTAAATTAAACGTCCCCCGCAGGCCCTGGCATTGGGTAGCACCTATCTGTTACGACTGCTGCGGTTTGGGGAGAGAACTGCAGCGGCAATATCCGGCCAGCAAGAAGGCACCGGAGGCCGACGGTTCGCAGGGCTCGCAAGGCGACGGCCCAGCGAGCACAGAGCACGGTGTGCCCGTCACAGACCGACCGGGCCCGCTGGGGCCGGTCAGGCACCGCCCGCTTCTGCTCAGACTGGAGCAACGGCCATAACCCGACTGCCGCCACGAGCGGTGGACCGCTCGGCGCGGCACACGAACGCAAACAAGCTGCACCCGTCTAATTCCAAGCGCTATGGACCGCTGTAGATATGGACCTTGACCTTGGATTTGTTGAGGAAAACATAAGTAAGGAAGAGGACTACACCACATGTGGGCACCGGAGAGAGGTGGCTGTTCAATGAAGGCACGGCATAAACACAGCGCTGAACAGTGCCGCCTGATGTACACCTGTGCGGTACCGGCGGGGTTATCGGCGCGTGCCGGCGCCAGACAGCGCCCGTCCTTGCGGCCGGCCCAGCCCAGGTCAGCCCTCTCCCCTCCCCGCTCCACTCACCGCCTCCACCTCTTGTTTGGTGATGGTAGGTGCCAGGTTGCGCAGGAAGATGGAGGTGGTCTTGTGCAGCGGACGTGGCCGCGGCTCCTCCTTGACCTTGTCCTTGGCGTTATCATCGGTCGGCTTTTCGCCGTCTTCCTCGCGGCGCGCCTTCTCGGCCCCGTCGGCAGCGGGCGCCGGCTCCGCGGCGGTCGGTTCAGCGTCAAGCTTCGGTTTTGCCTCCGACCCCGGCTCCGCCCCCGTCTCCGTCCCCGGCACTGGCAAAGGCTCCGGCTCCGCCTCCGGCTCAGACCCCGGGTCAGGCTCCGGCACCGGCTCCCGCTCCGGTTCCGGATCGGCCTCAGCCGCCGGCTCGGCCTTGGCGCCGTTCTCAGCGCCCGGCGGCGCTGGCTCGCTCGGCTCGTCCGGCTCGTCGCTGTCGGACGAGCCGGAGCTAGAGCTGCTGCCGCTGTTGTACTCGTACTTGCGCTTTTTAGTCTCCTCTGAAAGATAAAGAAAAGGTCAGCCCGGAAGAACGCAAATGATCACTGCTTTGTAACTCGCCAACGAGAAAAATAATCAGCCACTTGACCAATCCACATGAGGACCTGAATTGAAGCATGCATTTCGAAGCGAGACCGCCTTTGACATTAAGTAAGACTTAACAGCTTAAGAGAAACAAATCCAGCGTCATTCAAACATTGGCCATCGGACTGTTACGAATTTGCCCAATCAACCGGACTGGTTTATACATAATTGTATAATAGCGGCAAAATAGCGACTGCCTGGCGTTATCCTCCGAGTCGCTGGAGAAGCCACCTGTTGTTTAACACATTTCAAAGATTATGAGCAGCCGTGCCGACTTCTCCGTCATATGCTAACGCCACGCTTGGAGAATTGTAACTTGGACAGCAATAGGCGGATCGGTATGATGTACCCGCTGCTAGCACGCTTGGTGCCCTATACCTCGCCACGTCGCCTGGCCATCAGCGCCACTGTGGGACTACGCTGCCTGGCCATCAGTGCGAATGCGGGACCACGTTGCCTAGCCATCAGCAGGAATGCGAGACCACACCGCCTGGCCATCAGCGCGACCGCGGGACCACACCGCCTGGCCATCAGCACGACCGCGGGACCACACCGCCTCGCCATCAGCGCGAATGCGGGACCACGCCGCCTGGCCTCAGCGCGAATGCTGGACCACGCCGCCGCCTGGCCATCAGCGCGAATGCGGGACCACGTTGCCTAGCCATCAGCAGGAATGCGAGACCACACCGCCTCGCCATCAGCGCGAATGCGGGACCACGCCGCCTGGCCCTCAGCGCGAATGCTGGACCACGCCGCCGCCTGGCCATCAGCGCGGATGCTGGACCACGCCGCCGCCTGGCCATCAGCGTGAATGCGGGACCACGTTGCCTAGCCATCAGCAGGAATGCGAGATCACACCGCCTGATCATCAGCTTGGCTGCGCGACCACGCCGGTGGGCCGAAGCAGCACACGGGGGCAGCCGTCACTTCCAGATCCCAGTCACGCTCTCAGTGAGAATGTCAGCGAAACGCGAGGCCTACGTGAAACGACGCGCCGCGCGGCCGGTGCGTGGATTGAAATTCCGGTCTCAGTCTGCGCAGCACCGCATATACTGCGACACTGCTCACATGCCTGATGAGGCGGGGAATTGGAAGAGAACAATCAAGTTTGGCTGGATGGGTTCCGACGTCATTTTTCCGTAACAAAGCGTAATGTCCAGTTCAGGCAGTTTCTTAAATCCATTCGTGATATGACATCCTTACCGCCGTATGGTGGTCCCACCTTTCTGGCGCCGAGCGACGTCCGAAAAGAGCTGAAAGGCATACGCCCGCATAACTGAATGCATTAAAGCAAGAGGTGCAGTGATACGTGAAAATTTCGGAAGACTTATAGATGTGAGTGCGTTGTCTGTGACTGACCAAACTACAGTTAGAAAGGCCATATTTTGCGCGGATATCAGTCTGTGATCGAAGCTCTGAGCCGGTATAGTTTTCATGATCAAATCTATCGCCTTGAGCCACAGCAAATAACATTCGGGGCCGGTCTAACGGCTTAACGAGGGTGACATGAACTGTTTTCCAGCCGATTTCTAACATCGCACGGGTCGTACACTGGCGTCGCTCAACGGGTTGCGAACGATAAATCCCACGAGGCAACGGAGCTGGTCTCATCCATTTGAGAGCCCTGAGAGCCAGAGCCTTTGATCGCCCTCGCAGCTGAAATGGGGTACCGGTCCTAAAAAACCTCGCGACGGTCGGCGGATCCGCGGCTCTCCCTCCAGCGCGGCGGTCGGCGGATCCGCGGCTCTCCCTCCAGCGCGGCGGTCGGCGGATCCGCGGCTCTCCCTCCAGCGCGGCGGTCGGCGGATCCGCGGCTCTCCCTCAAGCGCGACGGTCGGCGGACCCGCGGCTCTCCCTGGAGCGGCGACAGCCAGCGGATCCGCGGCTCTCCCTCGAGCGCGACGGTTGGCGGATCCGCGGCTCTCCCTCGAGCGCGACGATCAGCGGACCCGCGGCTCTCCCTCGCGCGACGGTCGGTGGATCCGCGGCTCTCCCTCGCGCGACGGTCGGCGGATCCGCGGCTCTCCCTCCAGCGCGGCGGTCGGCGGATCCGCGGCTCTCCCTCCAGCGCGGCGGTCGGCGGATCCGCGGCTCTCCCTCAAGCGCGACGGTCGGCGGACCCGCGGCTCTCCCTGGAGCGGCGACAGCCAGCGGATCCGCGGCTCTCCCTCGAGCGCGACGGTCGGTGGATCCGCGGCTCTCCCTCGCGCGACGGTCGGTGGATCCGCGGCTCTCCCTCGAGCGCGACAGCCAGCGGTTCCGCGGCTCTCCTTCGAGCGTGGATCCGCGGCTCTCCCTCGAGCGCGACGGTCAGCGGATCCACGGTTCTCCCTCGAGCGCGACGATCGGCGGACCCGCGGCTCTCCCTCGTGCGCGACAGTCGACGGATCCGCGGCTCCCCTCGAACGTGACGGTCGGCAGACCGGCGGCTCTCACTCGAGCGCGACGGTCGGCGGACCCGCGGCTCTCCTTCGAGCGCGACGGCCGGCGGACCCGCGGCTCCCCTCGAGCGCGCGCGCGCGCGCCCGCTTGCACACACCGGCCCATGCTAATGTCAATATCAGCTGATTACTACTGATGGTATCCTTCATCAGTAGTAATCATCAGTAGATGGTATCCTTCATCAGTAGTAATAATGTATATATAATGTATGCATGTATGTGTGCATGCACGCACGCAAGTATGTATGTATGTATGGTGTCCAACCGCGAGGGGTTTCCGGGATAGACGCTGACAGCCACACTGTTTTCACATTCACGCACTGTACGGGGTGGACGTTCTCACTTTTCCGCGACCTTGCTGGACAGGCTCGACCATTTTCCTGCTGTCAACGTCCCCTATAGCACACAAGCAAATTGCGGTCCTGTCCTGATGCATCGGCTCGTTGGCCAAAGGCCTGCTGCGCTGGTCCGGCGCGGGGCCGGACTGCCCAGCTGGGACGCCGGAGCGCAGCGGCTATTTAAAGGCCCGCCACGCTCGCGAACCCACTGCACCAGCACCAGATGGCAGAGCGTCCGTCCCGCGACAGCCAGATCCCCCTCCGTATTGCTAATATCGCCTGGGTATGAGCCGCTCAAGGAATACCCTACCGGAGACAACCACTGGATCAAATATATTCATACTGCACTGGTCTGGGCGCTACCCAAACTGCGTCACCCAGCTGGCCGCCGTTAGAGCTTACGCCACCTTCGCGATGGCCTGTTGAGGAAGTGTCTTCCAAACAGCACTTCCGAAGAAATGTGATCGCACTTTCCAGCAGGGGCGGAGAACATCACAGACAGCCAATTTTGATCACCTGTGGACCACTTCAAACAGGGTGGTGTTCGCATTGTCGGGTTTCCGTTCGGCGCAAGCACCAGGTGGTGTGGTCTACCCACCGCAACACCAGGACGATTTAACACGGTTATCTCTCAGATTTTACCGAAAGCTGAAACCGACCGTTAGCTGATGCGTAGAATCCGCCTGACACCAAAAATAAATGTCAGTGACGCATAACGTTACAGGCGCTGTATGACCGCGCAGGCGAAGCGCCCGAAAACCTCAATTGCTAATACCACTGGGTCGTGAGATATGCCCCGAGGCGTTTCCATAACTGGAGTTGACATTGGTGTGTTCTTAGCGCCCTTGCACAATATTAATGCACGTGTTTTATTCGCGTTAACATTTTCAAAATTGCAGTGATAAGTGCAGTACAATCGAAAAAGACACCTCGGTCAATTTAGCAAACAGGTGACCAAGGTGAATGGCAATCCCTTTAGCTTAGCATAACGTCCATTCGTAGCCATTTCAGTGTATTTTGCATGCTCTTTCCAAACCTGAATAAAATCTGGGGTACCGGTATCATTCACCATGGCTCAAGACATGGCCGTGTCTCTTTTTTATTTTTACATGGCCGTGTCTCTTTTTTTATTCGGAAGCCGTCGAAATGAGACACTTGTCTACCAACTGTCATGCGGTTAGACTGCATTCGCTGTTCGGATTTCTGTATAGTTTGCTACTGTGGGTTATATGGTGCGTTTCATCCATCTACTACAGCAGCAGCTCTGCCTGGCCTACGGGTCACGACTCATATACCCCGAGGCTATTATAAAGGGTAGGGTAGGGCTCAGTAACGCAGGATATATATATATATATATATATATATATATATATATAAGGTAGGTCTTGAAGTAACGTCGATATGCGTTTGGCACCAAAGCGCGAAGAAAATACACGACAGACAATCACGCAATGCATTATCAGATTGTAAAACTCATTGAATACTGGCAACGATGGATAATTATAATGCAGATGAATTAACCCAACGAGCTGGGAGGGCGGGGGGGGGGGGGGGTAGACTACTACCTTTACATAGAATGATAAACGACAAAAGTGCCCTACACAAAACACGCTACGTTTTACCCAGGCCTTCGGATGCTCAACGCACATTTGTGAAAATTGATAATTTCGCCCCTTCAGCAGTGTCTCCGACTTTGGCAGTTGCTCTCCGCAGGTCAGAAATTATTTTGGATGTCCTTAGGGGAAGGGGGGGGGGGGAGTTCGCAAATTGACTGCCACCAACCCGAGCGCGTATTAAAGATTGCGTGACGTAGTCTGCGAGCAGTCGGACACCGATCTGGAGTTTGACCTTATTTGAGCCGAGTCATGACAAACGGATATCAGAATTTGACACAAACGAGTTCAAGTAGAGTCCCACCTATCCCGTGAATTTCATGCCCAAATCGTCTTAGTTTTCAGATCTCTGGGGTCAAATTGACCCCACCCGAGCGCATCGCATTCAAGCGGCCAACTAAACGCGTGCTAACAGTGTTCATTTCCTTAAACTGCCCCGCTAAGCTATCAAATAAATCTTAATTTTCACACAAGAGTGAAGCATCCTAATATCATGTCTTTCCTTGCACTAATGTCCTTCATCCTAATACTAATGTCTGACCAAATGTGTTATAAACACGTTCCCAATAACTGTGTCGTGACTGGTATAATTAGGTTGCATAAAAAATAGGTGTAGCGCCTTTTCGTTTTGACCCAGGCAATACGCTATAATAGGCTATAAATATAATGTATGATATTGACAATATATATATATATATATATATATATATATAACATTATATAATAGGCAATATGCTAATGGGCTATGAATGGGTAAACCGCGCACTGGAATTTTGCCGAGTGCCACTAATGCGCGGCATCCTGCAGAATACAAGACTAATTTTCGGCAAAATCGCTGGAAACCACAGTTTCGCCAAGCGAGATGGAGATATTTGTTACCTCAAACACTCTCCTGTTTCTTAGCGATGTCATGATAACGAGTAGGCTTTTCTATGATATCGCCAACGTCACTCCAAATTGTCGAGATGTTCAGCAACCTCCCCAAATGTGCAGCGTTCTAAGGACACACGTTGGCTATACCACGGAATATCGATAATACCTGGCGCAAGTTCGTGGCGCCACAGCCATCTGAACAAACCCAATGTCGAGATAACCCTCCTGAATCATACTTTGCACTCCGTTGTCCAGGCCGGACGGATATGGTAGTCAACCGCCCTGATCGCTCCACGCAAGAATCACGCTCGTGCGGCGCGCCATTTAACCGATCCACCGTCGACTGCCTGTACCAAGCTAGCCCTGAGGCCCGCTGAAACCGGTGCGGGCGCGCCCCGCGAGGGTCTGGCACTGGACACTTGGTATGCGACGACGGAAACGACGAGGATCGCGCGGAACTGGAGACAGAGGGGCGTTGCCCCAAAGATCAAGTTGATCATAAGATCAATTCGTTCCAGGTCCATTGATTATATATATATATATATATATATATATATATATATATATATATATACACCTCCCGGAAAGACAACATAGGAAAGGTTACCACCAGACTAAAAAGCTAAGAACGGACATACATAAAAGTTAAAAAATGACCTCTGACCTATGTCACGAGAGTAGCTGATTCCAAATTGATCCAAGTGAACTTTTCTTTTTTCCATTTCGTTGCACTAATTTTTGCCACCTCGAAAATATGTACAATGAGGATATCCACCGATGATCACGGGTGCTGCGTCGCTAGGAACATACAAATGCCAACCCCAGTACTGAGGTCGTCCTGAAAGAGAACGCCTTGGGCGCATATCTCGTGACCCATAAATGGGAGGGACCTGATATCGTGTCAGAGGGACCTGATATCCTGCCACAAGGACCTGATATCGTGTCAGATGGATTTTAAGCATGAGATAGCCCCAGGTACCAATTTTCAGTGAAATCCAAGACATGACCGAGTCAGCCGTGCCGCACTGGGTGGGAGATTGCACCAGATGTCTCGTGCCAAGTCGGACCTGACCACTCACCTCCCTTCTTCTTCAGGAACTCCTTGGCTTTCTCTTGGAGCTCGCGCTGCTCCTCAGTCATGGGCAGCTTGGACAGGTCCTCGGACTTCTTCTCCTCGTCCTCCTTCTTCCTCTTGTTCCTGAAAGGCGGCTGATGTAAGAGCAGGACGGCGGAGCGCGCCGCCCCACCGGCGGCACGGCCGCGTCACAGCGTCAGCCCTGAGAGGTGCCCGGGCCCACGCACGGATCTCCCCACCCCACCCCCGCTCCGGCAATGACTCGGAACGGTAAACCTGCTGTCTTAGGGCGAAACGGAGCAGAAGGCACTCGCAGCTTTAGTTCTAAAACACACTCAATACATATCTACCGAGCGGTGTGTTTTCTTGTCCTCCGCCGCAGCCCCCACCGTACACGTTGTGGCACACCACGTCCGGCAGGACCCACGGGCTGCGCAGGCTGCGTCATCCACCGCTAGTAAAGGACTCCATGATTCCGGTAAACCAATGGTTACCCATATAGAATGGGTGACGGATTGGGTTGGTTACATTTTTGGGGAAAACACGGGTATAAGTACGGGTATGGGTACAACATTTACGACACATCGGGTCGATACTTCAAGACCCATTGAACGATGTTTCCGCTGGCGCTTCAAGTCAAGACAAGCATGTGCAGGCTTACTCCGCTGCGCTTAAAGAAGAAATCGTATTGCCTATGTTTTGCAGTTGGATTCACAACCCTAGCTCTTCCGGGTGCCGAGATGTGGTGTAAAATAAGAAAAACTGTCGGTAACGGCCAAATCCACCTTGCTGGCTCTCGTACGTGTGACACGCAGCACGTGCGACATTAAAATTCACGCCACGTGGTAGTTTGGTCGAATGTCTGTCGGTTGCAGGCCACTCACCAGTCGCTCATTGCCCCGGGTGCCGAAGCTTTTAAGTTTGTGAAAAGTACGAGATTCAATCTCTCTGGAGCGCGTGGGTGTGACGCATAAGCCGTGCGCACGCAAAGGTGGAAACACACGACTGGCCGTTTAATTCCTCATCGCGGCATGCCGGTCCCGTGTCGTTACATGCCCCCGGTGCGGAAATAAGGCATCAAACGTAAAAACCGACGAAATCAGCTAAGTGCACCATCACGGGAAGTGTACGCTTGACACACATTATACTTGCAATTACGAAGGGGAGACAGCAAGTTTTGGGAATAAGCGTCCCCTTTTTCTTATAATTCGAAGCCCAAATGCTGGGACGGTGCCACGCCAACATCGCTTCTCAAAGGATGCCATCTTCCAGCTAAGAATGCCGTAACCCAAGGACACGTGGCGCCAAGTTTAACAACAATCGGCAAACTCCAGCCGTCTCAGCGTAATGACAAAACAGTGACACGACGACTTGTCCCAACCACGTGCGCCTGCTCGAAGACCGCGAAACGGTCTTCAAAGGAGCATTCAGCGGACCTATCGGCGCCCGGTTACAGTTCCTTGATGGCGCCCCGGCACGGGAGCGTCTCTAACGAGTATTGAATGGCCAATATGTTTTCAAATCGTTAACCAACACAATGCAGTTTACGGAACCTATTGGGCTCTGGTGTTATTGAATATCGCCACACAAAGCCGCTAGGCACGGCGAGACACCAGCCCAACCGCACCAAGCGCAGCGGTCAACTCCCTGACCCCGGCAGGTGCGACGGGACGCCTCCCTGACCCCGGCAGGCACGGCGAGACACCAGCCCGACCGCACCAAGCGCAGCAGTCACCTCCCTGACCCCGGCAGGTGCCACGGCGCGCCACCCTGACCCTACTGTCCAAGTACAGCGGGACCTTCGTGCTCCTGTCAGGCAGTGTGACATCACTCTACCCCTGACAGGTACAGTGGGACCCCACCCCCAGCCCCTGACAGGTACAATCGGACACCAACCGGCCTCTGCCGGGTAAAATGGGCCCTCACTGTACCACTGTCAGGTGCAGTGGAGACCCGGCCTGCGCGTGGCAGGAGCCGTGTGGCGTCGTACCCCGACGGCGGCCGTTCCGCTCGCCGCCGAGGCGGACGTGGCCGGCGGGCCGACAGCGTACGTGCCGCCACGGACCATAATAAAAGCCAATGGGCGCCGATCCAATATGGGCCGGCGCGGACGACGGCCGGCCACCGGGAGCGGCGCGCGGCGATCAGGCGGCGGCGGTCGGGAGCGCCGCCGCCTGATGGGCGCAAACCGGCCCGGCCGCCGAAGTGTGCCGCTCGGGCGCTGATGACCGGCTCTAACGACCCGGCGCCCGGACGGAGTGCCGCGCGTCCACCTGGCACCCGGCGAAGAGCTGGGAAGATGCGACGCCCCGGCGGATGTGTGCGAAGATAAGACACGCAGATGATGCGCGTTCCAAAAATGGCGTGTGGCGGTCTGACGGAGGGCTGGGCAGACCTGCGCCCCTAAGGTGGATGTGGTGAAAACCTGATAACCTGACGACGGACGGGCTCAGCCTGACTGCGGCGGGGGGGGGGGGGGAGGGGATCGGCACTTTCTGAGCCTAAGACGACCGATGCTTCACTAATCCAACAGCACACATCATCAACTCGATGGTATCCGACGCATCCGACGGTAACGCGGTATGCACTTTTGGTTGGTCCGACTGTCCAAATTCCGACGCCATCTCCGGCCGTTTGTGCGCCGTCCTCCGGGCATTGGCTCTACGGGGCTGAGTATATGCTTTGGACCCGCTGCCACAGCGCGCCTCACTCAATCTCGTTGCGTTGCTGATACGCCGGATCAAAGCTCCCACACTGCCAGACATCAGCATGCTGCAAACCCGCCCTATCTGCTTTCATGTGAGTTATTGTTCTCGAAAGACGCGCCTGGATTCCATAACGGAGGCCATTTGGCCACCCGGGTTAGACTCAACCTCATAAGAGACACCTCTTTCCAGATAGCGCGAGAGACGGATATGCGGTATCAAAAGGAAAAACATCAAAGGGAAACGACACATGGGGGCTGCTTAAGAAGCTCATCCGAGGTGGCGCGGCTTTGGTCGCGCAAATAAACACGTGAGCTGGGATAATGGGGGAAACCAGACGCCACACCAAAGGAACACAACCATTCATCATTCCTTGCCTTCTGCGCTTGACACATGCATCCTACCTAACGGCTTACTGGACGTAGAAAGAGGAATGTGTTATCCTATCCTAGACGTGCTTTCTGCGTGGCTGACGCGATTAAAGCAAGCGCCTTTCCCCAAACAACCGAGACGCCGTCTCCGGCTCTCTAATCTGACTATGTACTTTTCAAACATCGTCTCTGTCACTTTGTAGCCGTTGCCGGCTATTTCACGCCTACATTTTACTATCATTCATATCAACAGGCGCAAGGCCAGCCACGTAGGTTCTGGAAGAGTCGTACCAACATGTGTGACGTATGCAACATATGAAGCCCTCGTCAGGTGTCAGGGACGAGCAGATACAAGTTCAGTCCATCATTTTTTCGTACACACCTACGTAATATGCATGCAAATGAGTGCGAGACAATATGCTGAAATGTCAGCCGTCAGTACAGGTTCCTTACCTGTAACTCCTGAAATTCGAGAATTAGACGCAAATAGTTTAAGCACGCAAAATTATGCGTTAAGTCACTGGCAAAAAGAAGCTAAATCATCTCAAAACCAAATTCATCAGAATCATTCTCTGCCATTTTTCCACAAACAGAATATTTCAAGCTACACTTTTACGTCCACTTTTCAAATAAAGTCGAGTACCGAAAATAACATGCGACAGAGGACAACTATATCCAGCACCTAAACTATACAATCTAAATCTAGACGGAATTCCATCCAGCGCATGTGGAAAAATCACGGGGCATCTGGTTGAGCTATTACATCGTGCGATAAGGACGCGTATAAGGCACTTTGCGCCCATACTGACGTGTTGCGTAATTAGCGTCGAGTGCATATTGCAGAGAATCCTATCGCCTTAAGGAATTCCAAAAGCTTGCCTACCTCAATCACGCACCAATCATCGCTAAACTCATGACGGCAACCCTCTGTTACCCGCCCTATGAATCGCGTCGTCCGAGATAATGCCAAAGCTCATCACGAAAGTGACATCTCATCGCTTGACTGAATGACGTGAAGTACGTTAAGAGGTTCACCATAGCGTGAGCAGTTTGGCCTGGCTCCGCCAGACAGCGGGTAACTGTGCGCTCCATGCGTGATCGGTGCGGAGACCGCACTGTGGAATTTTTGCGCGCCTTGATTTGCGAAAGCGCGAGGGCCACTAGCCTACATGCGGTTGCATCGCCCAGGGCTTGATGTTAAATCATGCGTTTCACTTGTGCTGCCACTTCCACCGTGCGAAAGTTTCGAAGTGTGCGTGAACATATTTAGCAGGGAGAGGAGTGGCACGGGTGCCCGGAGTCTGTGCCCCCGTCCCCGTTTAGCAGCATCCGCGAGCTCATTTCCCGGGCATGCCTGCGTGACTTCGAGGTCCTTAAAAGCACGACCCTTTTCACCACCCTGTCACGCACAGTCAGGCAAACCCAAATTTTGTTTAACGGGACAAGCGGGGTTAAAACGTTTCAGAGTTGAGACCCTGCTCAATGAGCCTACATAATGAGGAGTTAATCCTCATCCCGTGTTCCAATAAAACAGCGCTTTCGAGAAAACAATTAACTGGACCATAAAAACAGACGGACGTGCGGGCAACGTGAAGGACCGAATGCCAGTCACTCACGAGCGCCCACCCGACACCGTCAGTCGATTCACCCGTGTATGTAAACGTATACCTGTCATAACATGCCAACTGCTCTGAAGTTCTCGACCGAAACACGTCTGGGCGGACATGACCTTTCTTCAGTTCAGACAGCGGCGTGTCACTTATTGGCGGGGCTAGATGCCACGGCGGCTGGCAAATGTTGCACTAACATCATACTACGCAGTCGCATACCGCTTGCATAGAACAGACTCCCAATCCCAACACAAAAGCGGCCGGCACGCTACACAGACTCGCCTCAGAACAATACCACCCGCCGTCTTGAGAACGCCGCATCATATGCGGGATGCACATAGCATTGGCGTAGCTTGTATGCAAAGCACATGCCTAACAGCTCAAGTCCCGCAGAAAGCGGTGGCTCGCGGGCTTCTGCATTAGGGCTCAAAGTCAGCAACATCCGAAAAGCACCCGTGCCAATGCGACGTGCAGCATTGTGGAGAGCGTTTAAGGTGTGTGTGTAACGTTCGCCAGCATTGTCATAAAAAACGGGCATAGTCAAGTGTGGAACGAACGAGAGAACGATACAGCAGTAGCGTGTTACTATCTGCTCCATAAGACGCACGTGCCGCACGTTTTAAAATGTGTAATGTCTTGAAACACTTACCACGCAGCACTTTCCGCTAAGTTCTATAGGTGAGCCGATGGTGAGGATAGCACAAGAATTGCAACCGTTCCTAGCGATGCACTCGAAGGGACATCTAGACAATGCCTACGACGACAAAAATGCATCACAACGGTCCTTGATCCGGAGAACTCAAACCCAGTAGCTATGCTCCATCTTTCAGGTTGGGCCACGGCCAACTGAAACTGCCACTCCAGTGACGGAACACTGGATGTAGTCGTGTCCACACGTGTCAAAATCGTGTAATCGTGAGCCAAACCGTGTCAAACCATCCATAAGCAGAGCCTGACCAACGGACCGTGAACTTGACGGTATCTTTCGGATATGAAACTGTCCCCGTTAGCTCAAAAAACTCGATCAGCTAACAAGTTCTGTAAAAATGCGCCCATAAAACCACGTACACCATGATGCGTATGAAGCTAAATTATACTATAGCGCCATGTCGTGTCACACGTGCCTTGGATGTCACAACGACGCCCGATCATCAGGAGAGGTCTGAGTCACGACAGTTGTGCCATGTACACGCGCGCCTTAGAAAATTAGAGTTATTGGAAAAGAGATGCTCAGCTTGGCTGGTGCAGCCGGTAGTTTGAAGGGTATGGAACCGTGAAACATACGATTAAGTTCATATATCATAAGTTCATCAAGATCAAGTACATACTGAAACCACTTTCAGTGATTGAAAGGATTGGGACTATTCACCCGGTCTCATTGTTCCCGTATCTACACCAGGCTGGCTGCTCCCATGCTCAATGCGTCCTGCTCCTATACCGAGTTTTACTTATGCACATATTCTAAGGTGGGTTGCCAGCAATGCTTGCAGCAATATAGTAATGCCAGCAATGGGTACTATCCATCTGTCTCCCCCCCCCCCCCCCCTCCTCAACTCAAGGAAGAAATCGAAGCCATCCGTGCCAGCTTACAGCTTGATAACGTGCACTTCCGTTATTGCGTCAGAATCTATATACGTGCGTTGTAATCTTACACTGTATATACGCTTTTCTGCCCAAATGTGCAGGAACACAAGAATCGATGTTCCCAAAACGCCTTGAGACGGAGCCCCCAAAACTACATCTGTGACATTGTAGACAATTTCTTGTTGGATGTTTTCCGAAACGTTTTAATGACGAGGAGGATTCAGCGTCCGCCACATGTCTGAAATAACCTATCCGCGCGCTCAGACAGTGGTAACGGCTGGACAGGCCGCCGTTCTGACAAATACTTACACCTACTGCCCGCCAACGCGGCGGTCTCCGAGCTGTGCCCACATCCGGCCGTCCGGGACAGCCGCCGGCGCGCGCGCCGCCCACGCTATCTGCCCGCGAGGAGTGCACCGAGCCCGGACGGCGGAGGCGAGGTCAGATCTGACACCACTCACTGGTCAGCGAGGACGAACGGCTTGGCGTCGCGCCGCTCAGCCGGCTCGTCGTCGGGAAGGTCGAGCACGGTGAGGTCAAAGTCGGAGCCACCCTCCAGCTTGATGACGACCGAGTCGAGGAAGCGGAGCAGCGCGTCCGCCTGGTCGCCGTCCAGCCGCACCTGGCCGGCCGTGCTGAGAAGCTCGGTGAACACGTCCACGCGCCGCTGAGGACCGCCGGCGGAGCGCGGCGTCAGTCGGACCTCCACGCGCCTCGGTCGGCGACCCCGCCGACGGCAGAGGCGCCCCCGCGCCGCGGGTGGGGGGCTTTTTTAAACAAAAACATCCCTCTACTTTTAAACATGCACATAACAATGTGTATGACAGTGCTCCGGCAGACAGATATGCCTCCACATTATATTGGTGAACACCACATCAACATAACAGACGACTAAATACCGCTGTTCCAAGGAACGGCATGCCCTACATGCCCATTACATTTGTACAAAGCTGCGCTGCGAGATAATCTAATTGCTGAAAATGAGCGCAGTATTCCGCAAACTCAGACAACTGAAAGAACGATCACGATTCTTTAACCAGCGTGTTACGTTAGCAATGCACGGCAAAGTGTAAATCATTACCGGTGCAGTGCATTAGTACTTGGTGGTAAGGGAGCACTCACCTTCAGGTTGCTCACTTGCTCGTCCTGCCGCTTGACGCACTCCTCTGGGTGGTACTTGGCCTTAAACCTGTCCGTCAAAGAACAGCGGCATTAGCGCACGGTGGCCGGCCGGCAGGCGAGTAGCGACAGCGTGCGCCGCGCTCTAGGTGGCGGCCACCAGCCCACCCACTGCTGCATGGCGCTTGAATAAATACTATTGCACTGACTGTGAAAACCCCCAAGCTTTTCCAGCTATCTGAAAAGGCGAACGTTAGAAGGTGGAAAGCATATCGCTATATTTTTACATAACAAATCGTCGCAAATGGTAATCCGAAACCTTACTGTCAAATGTAATGAAGTACCCAAATGTCATTACACCAAAACGGGATTTAGGCGAATGGCGATCAAACGAATGGAAATCACGGAATGGTTAATCAAACAAATGCCCTCAGTCGAAATGTAAGTTTGACAAGAGGCAATTTGACGAACGCGAACTCTCCAAATTGGTCATTTGGCTGAATTCATTTTGAAGAAATGTGAATCGACGAACGCAAACTACCTGATACGGTAACGGCCGTACAACGTCCGCGAATTACATTACACACTGGGAGCATTGCTGGTGAGGCGTAACCAATATTCCTAAGGACATGCAGCCATTTGATTTTGTTTGACTTGTTCAGTTTTTTTATAAAGCTGCATGTATCCACGGAAGAATAGCCTCCACCTCTCTGGCCTCATATGACACGTTACAGGTAACATCTGTCGATGTTCACCAGAGCTATCCGATAAATGCTCTTGCGGTCACAGTAGTGTGAACCCAATTTAGCCATTCCAGTCACCTTCGCCGTTGCTCGGTCACACCCATATGACAAAGTTTGACAAGTGCTTTCCAGAGCCATTTCTGCTGCGACTCTAGCTTGCTAGTTTTCGAAACAGTAAAGGGCCTGCTCAGGCCTACCCTCGAAGAGTTCCTCTTAAAAGCACCCACAAGGCGAAGGCTGCAGGGCCTTTGTTTACAGCCCATTTACCTTTCGATGCGCAAGCACAAGACTGAAGAACGTTCAGCTAATCATAATCATCTTTGACCGATGAGTTTGTCGGCTAATGAGAATTCAACTGACGACCACTTCGAATAACTAGCATTTCACTAAAAAACATTTCAGCAACTTGGTATTTGGTAAGTATGCAGTTTAACTTATTCACATTTCGTCAACTTGACACGCTGGCGAAAAGGCCTCGCGGCAAATCGTTCATGACTTTTAGCATACCACCTAGTCAACACTACAGCAAAAAGGCACATCAATAAAGCAACATTTCTTGAACGCATTCGCGAGAAAAAAAACAAGCAGCTGAATGCATTTCGATAATTTGTGCGACCTCGACTGCAGCCGGGCGCGGCCACGTCGGCGGGGAAGCGTCGGACAGTCGCCATTCGACTAGAACGCTGTAAAAATAAAACCTCTGCCCAAAAATCTGCGACTATATTCGCTGCTATTAAAGTGGCACATGCTGTACAAAGGACCCTCTGGCTTATTTGTAAATATTTGATGCCACTGCTTTGTTTGTCACTTTGTTTGTTCGTCACTTTGATAAATGTTTCCACGCATTTATCGTTTGCGCCTGCCAAAAAAAAAACATGATGATTCCAAGACATCTAATGAAATATCAGTGGAGCATTCGCCCGAAGAATTGTGTACAAATTGAAAAGTAAAAAGGTTGCATTCGGCCGCGACTAGAGAATACGTGTTCCTAGTGTTTGTTTCATTCCATTTGGCAGTGACGCGACTGATCTCCCGGGTATTCATATATTGTGATTACTTCAAGCACGGCATTCAGTCAGTAGTAACTAACTTTTGATCCACCGCCAATGCTTGACACCATTCATTGATTTGCTGATGATGCAAATGTTGTGTTCGTGTTGAATTCCGTTTAATGAGAGTGGTTTTGAATGTTCTGCGGAAATACCCCACGGAAGCTCACAATCGCATGCACGCTCCGAACGCAGTCCAAACCCACGCAAGCTGGCATGCACGAATGATTTTTGCACAAAGGGTGTCTTTTTTCTGATACAAATTGCATTGCACTGTGTATTGTAAGCTTTAGACACAACAACTTTCATTTACGACAGGTAACAGGGCGTGTTAAAGTATTTTTTGGGCCCAAGTCTGTTCGATGAGACCGCCTAGGATGCACAAAACACGTACTTAACAGTTTTCTTGGTTTGTGACGGTTTTTCATTGCAATGCCTCGCTTGACACGGACTGTTTTGACGCGCATGTCAAACGCACGTCAAGAGCGGTGACGTCATTAGTTTTGTTTCAATGGCCGAGTGGTGAGCGTGTCGGACCCCACGTGGGGGGTGGGGGGATTCGAATCCCAGTTGGGCTGATACCCATGGGTGCTAATATGCCAATGCGGTCGCTGGCGCTCCATGAAATGGGCGCGACGTGCGTTTGGTTCCATTTTATGAAATAAAAAGGTAACGTGTGATATGTACGTGCATATATGTACACATATATAATACATATATACCATACATATATATATATATATATATATATGTATATATATAATACATATATATATATATATATATATATATATATATATATATATATATCAGGGTGCTCGAGTAAAAACTGAAGATGGCTTGCTCGCTGCACAGAAAACCATACCTGATCCCGTGCGAGGCGCCAAAATATGCAACACAAATTTAGTTAGCTCATAGTCCCTAGAGGAATGCCAATTTTGAAAATCCAGACCAGATTTGGAAAGGAGACTGACAAACTACTTCATAAGACGTACACGCGTCATGATGGCGTCACGTGCTAACAGTACGTATGAACTGATTTCAGGTCGCACTATCCATCAAGACAATTATGTGAAGTGAGACATGTGCCGTTTTCACGAAGGATTACGGAACGAGATTATACAGGTTTCCGTAAAGATATCAGCTTTCATTTTCTAACGGCGCAATTTTATCAGCGATTTTCGGCAATTTTTTGCAGTTTTAGAAACATCTCTGCAGACGTATGTTTTGATAAAATTGCGGTTGGCTGGCTAAAATTAGATCATGCCTTTAAGAGGATGTACTACACCCCATTTCTCCCTATCGAAACATAGCAAAGTTTAAAAAAAAACAGCCGGTGACATGCCTGACGCAGAGGCGACAAAGCAATCTCCACTGTCTTGGCAGCGTCCATCTTCATAGGCGTACAGCACGAACAGAGCTTACATACCTTGACATGAACCACGATGAATGCTCCTTGAATTTAATGATCCGCAAAGTACGCTTTGCCCCACATAGCCCGACGTGAACATCAATGGCGCAGCCAGCATCCAACCAGTCCACTCGGCTGACTGCCAGGCCTTGTATTGGCCTAGAATTTGGGCGAACCAAAGCCGTGGACTGAAGAAAAGTGCCTATCAAGAGTTTCGTTTCGTGTAATACACTCATTATTAGCCAGATGCACACACCTCAGCAAAATATCAATGGCATTGCATGAAAAAATCATAAATATCTATCATTAGATCGGAAGCGAAAACGTGGCTAAAAGGATGAGATTTCGGGTGATGCACGGATTTGCGCCACGCGACGCGTGCTTGATTTCGCATGCAAATCATTCGGTTTCTTGCAAGTTGTAAAGGGATTCTAACCAAAGAAATACTAAAATGATTGGAATGATGACACCTAAGCCACCCTTACAGTCACCGTACAGGAATGTGATAAAGATTTGGACGCAAAGATTGACGATTCTGTGACTTAGACGCAAAATAAAATTAGTCGGGGTAAAACTGCGAATAAATTTGCCTAGCTATCTGCCTGGGTTGCCCATAATTCGCTCGGTGTGCCTTAATTTGTCCATTTTGCCTGCGAGGCAAAATGTTATTTTACAGCTGGTGTCCCTCCTTCGATTACACACATCTGCTTGTAATTCAACATGGGTGTTGCCCATCTAGTGACATAAGATATCTACAAAAACAAACCTTTCTTTGTCCGGGTGTTACATTACACAATTTAAATTTAGAGGTTCATTCTAAAAAACTGTATTTTCAGCGCATTGATCCATCCTGAACACGGACGGCAATGCCTATGTTATTTTTAATGGCCCACAAAACATTGCCTTCCAGCCGCTTTTACCACGCTTGCAGGGCAGGAACACGATGACAACCCAGCTAACACAAAGCCGATAAATGAGTTGGCAAAGGCAAAGCTGGATGCCAGTCAGTGATGCTTCCCTGCGAATCATGAATCGCGGCCCGACACGCACGCACACCCGAGTGGTACACGCACACACAAACGTCCCGAGCCAAAGGCGGTGCAACACCGACCCATGAGCCAGCACAAAACGGTTGCGACCCGCACCGCCACCTCTCCTCACCTGGTCCGTGCACAGCCGCCGCCGGCAGACGAGCACGCGAGCGCGCGCCGCGGGCCACGGTGGACCCCCTAACTAGCCTACGACTCGTCGCCGCATCTAACTGCATTGCGCGCAGTGCCCTAGCTATCTCGCGCGGTCGGGGCGCATCGGTCACAGTCACAGCGTGGCGGGCTGGCCGACGCGGCCCGTCTTCTGGCCTGTTGCTGGCCGAGACGCAAGCGCTGCTCTGTGAAGGCAGACGGGAGTTAGTCAGGCGGCGGCAGCCCCGGCCGGTCCGCGGCGCCGGCCGCGGGGCACACTCGGCCCGTCGGACTCGGCCGTCAGCGGCACCGCCGAGGTCGGTCGGACCGGCCGGGGCTGGCCAGCGCCGCGCGGGAACACTGGCACCGCTGCCGCCGCCCTCAGCACCGGCCACCGCCAGGAGAGGACCCGGCGGTCTGCGCCCACACGGCAGAGGCCTCAGCCAACACCCACCGCCACTGATGTTCAGCCCGATCGGGCAAATATGCGCATGTCTGGTGAGAACTTCAAAAAAGAAGAAGAAGAAAAACATCCAGAAAGACGTGAAAAGGCCCCGTAATGTGATATTTAACGTGACGGGGGGCACCAGTACGGTGGAAGGCGGAGGGGAAGGGAGGGCGCTGAAGCGGGAGGAGAGGGCGGCCACCACCTTCGTCACTTCACTTGTCGCCACTCGCCGTCACTGCACTGCACCGCCCTGTTCACCACTGACCAGCGTCACCAGCAGCACCGCATCGTCACCGCCGCGCGTCACCGAGTCATCAGCCGCCGCACTGCACCACTTTCACCACTGCCGACCGCACGCCGCGCCGGGCCTTGTCCTCCCTCTTTGTCCTCTCGCTTGTCCTCTCAGGCCGCGCGCCGCATCTCCGACCTCCCAGCGGGACGGGAAACGGCACAGCCCTCGCTCCTACCCCGACACGGGCCAACTCCCGGTCCCGTCCGCATGTCACCGCCGCCAGAGACGGGGGCAGGCGCGGCTCCTGTTCACCAGCGAACGGTGGACACTCACCATTCCTCCTCCTTGTGCGCCAGGAAGAACTCATTCAGCTGCTGTCGGCGGAAGTCGAGTTTGTACTCTGTGTACTTCTTGATGGCCTCGTCGTCCGTGATCATGTCGTCCTGAGACGCCAGGAACGCCTTGAACGTCATCATAGGAGGCTGGGTCGGCCCATCCACGTCCGGGTACCTGCGGCCGCCACAGAACAATGAACACATGAAACCAGTGACAACAGACACACAAATAGAAATGTGACATTGCACGAGCGCCGCGTCATGAGTGACCGAGGCAGGTGAATGTTTCGTGCAGCCTTCAACGTAAAACCACTTATCGGGCGTTCGCACGTGCGAGCTCGGATTACCTATCTTTTTTAACACCTTTTGGCGGTAGCGTCTGCACTCATTCGGAGCATTTTCTGGTTTCGTGTGTCCTGGTTTCCAAGCGTAATTTTTGCTTGACCGTGCTCAAGCTTTTCACTCGTGATCATAAGCGCAGCTAGCAACGTTGAGTGCTGCCATGAAAACCAGTGTTTGCAGCATAACGCTGCTGTTTTTTCTTTCGTTCATTGATGTCTTTGGACGCACCGACTGCTGTGGTCATTTGGCGCTCATAGTTGTTGAGCCATTCCCCCCTGATACTCTGAAGAACCAATACGTTTTCAAAAGAAGTCAGCATGCTCACAGCTCAACATCAATACAACTTTGTTTCGCGACTGGTCACAAGAATCAAAAGTATAGCCCCAAAGACGTCACAGGCGGTGGCATGGCAATACATATCAATGGCCACATCGTCGGTAAATATTAGTTGTCAGCACAGTGCTGATATCCGCCCAATATCCACGGCGCATAAAAAACGAATGAACGTATTCATAAGAACCTCCAGTCTTCAGAGGGACGAAAGAAGGGACAAGTGATATAAGCGTGGTCTACTGAGGCGTCCGCTGTCCGCTGACTGACAGTTGTTGGCGGCCACGATCTCCGCATACAGGAATAAAAACCCTTCCCTCTTCTTCTACCACTCCCGGACTCGCCTCTGATGCACCGTCGCCATAGAAGAGGATATTTACCACACAGAGGTGGAGGATGATACGTGACGTGTCATTTCAGCGCCCAATGTTTAAAATGATATCAGCTCCCTCAATTTCATCACGGGAGGCACTCCCCGCCCAAATTGTTGCTTTCCTTTCTCTCATTTTACACGTGCATGTATTCCCCTTCATTATCTATTCACAGGACTGTAATGCTGGTCTAGATTGGCCACTACGCCACTTTGTACCGCTTTGCTCCACCTGAGTACGCCTTCGCCACCGTGTATAACAATAGATCTTGCAGATGTTCGCACGAAATACAAAGTTTTGCATCTGACGCCGAAGAGTGTCCCTTACATGGAGGCATTGACGACCCAAAAGCTCTTCACATTGCGGAAACTTCGTTTTTTCCAGCCCTGGAATCGCCCCTCCCATGCTTTTTTGGTGCATTGCAATGAAGACACCCATGGTGCAACTGTTTCATTGGATTAACTAGTTTCACGTTTCAACAGCAGTAACTCCTGTAAAAGCAAGGCAGCGCGCATAATTCCGTGCCGATCACCACATCAGCCATCCATAATTTTACTAGAAGTCCTCCCAAAACCGGACCCTGGAGCCTTGCCGTGCACCCTTACCTATGGCATAACACGAGCAAAAATCTTTGGAAAAAGACGGAAGTTTCAACGACCTGCTCTGAAACATTTCGGAGAAACCAGCGAAAAACAGCAGGGGCCAAATCGCCCACCCTAACCGCCTATAATAAAGGGGTAACTTGGGCTGACGTGACCAATTCGCACTGTCCTAGCACTGAATAAAAGTCAACAGTTAAAATGGTCGCATCGGAGAGACTACCGCTTCCCCGAAGGCCAGTACGCGGCGACAGCCAAGCCAATTTAGTCATTATCCTGTGTGCTAACGCCTGCCAAAAGAGGATATTACGTCCAGTCCGGCCGCAGCTAAGACCTTCGTGATGGCAGAGAGTTCAATATCCGGAGAGTTCTTCCAGCTGATCAGCGACATCGGTATTGTGCGTCATTGAGACTTAACGACACTCAGCTGCAGAGGCTATCTGACGTCACCCGCTTCTCACCCTGGCAGGGACGTCGTCCTTGACGCTGCACACCAGATAGCAGAGAGCCATCCACTTCCAGGAATCGAATTTTGGTGGATCGCAGACACTCAACTATATCATTTATCATCAGCGCAAAAAGACTTCCATTAAACACGCGTTCTTGAAGAACGCCGCTTCGCCGCTCGGCAACAGCCCAGCAACTCACCGCCCACTCAGACACGGACAGATCGCTGTCGTAAGCAGTGCTCTTTGATGTTCACTGCTAAATACCTTATTATGTTTGGTGCTACATAACACGAGAACATACAATTATTCCTAGCTATAACGGACATAAGACTTAACTTATAACGGATATAAGTCTATGCTTCTCTGCAAACGCCAGGTCTATTTTATTGGACAATTCTTGGGTGTTCAATGTCCTATCTCCCCCAAGTTTCAGGATTGGGGCCGCGACTGAAATGCTCCAACCTGCAATACCAATGATTCGTTGCCCAACTGCACAGAGCGGGTGTAACGGTTTATATCATCCATGTAGCCTCTCCATGAAGCTCGTTTGGCGTCGCGTTTGATGCGTTTGGCAGATTCTCTGACCGTTTTAAAGGGGGGGGGGGGGGCATCTTTGCGGGAACGTTTCAGACACATATTCCCGTGAACCCCCAGGGCATCGAATAATAACACTGGGTAGCGCCAATGTAACGACATCAAGACATCGTAAGGGCATCAAAATTAATGATTTTCGAGTCCAAACTTTACCGTCAACGCCTTGTAACATCACTGCATTTTCTCCCTGCAGCCGCGACCACCATCGCCATGACAACCGGCGCGACACCTCTACCGGTGCAAATAGAGGACCGTTTGTGATTGGCCCAGGGAGCAACAGGAACCTGTTGCCAAAAATCGCATCGGTTGAAGTTTGAATGAGTGCGTCACTGCGGACCATGTGAATTCCCATTTCCAGAGTCAAAGTGCATCTCGAAAAGAGTCACTGTGGTGGACGCCATAGGGAATAAATCAACGCCATCGCATAACGTTTCGTCGAATTCGTGGGATGATGGCTTCATGTTCGCATGGACTTTTGTCTATAGTGTCTTAAGCTTTCGTAAGATTTATTACACAAACATTTTGACAAATTGGTGTGTTGCAAACATGACACAGCACACGCGTTGGAAAAAGCAAAGCAAACGAGTTGTATCATTTTCATAGAAGTAAGCAGGGAATCCAGTGTGCTTTCTCCCGGAGGAGTGGCTACTTTCTGAGAGAATCTGAGCTACGCCGAAGGATTTCGAGAAAACTAGTACTGCTGATCCAAGCGTAAGCGTCAGATGTAACGAGTGAAAGGTACAAAAAGGCGGCATGCTCCCTTTAAAGACGATCAGACTGTCACTGAAAAATACGTAAAAACCTTGAAAGGTTTTCAATCCTTCCATTAACGAAAGGTTAACAGCACTAACAAAACTTGACGGCACGCTTTCATTTACGAATGATTGCTTTGCAGTTGTTCGACCTCCGAGGGACAGGGATTCTGCCTGGCAAGCGTGATGTGGTGGGAATGCACGACCTCCTCGTCTCACGAATAAGCAATGTCACTTGCTCGGTAACAGAAGTCGCATTATCGCCCCCCGTCGGCTGCATCACAAAAGCGTTCTTCCGTGCACCGCTGCCAGGCCGCTCCACGCAAATTCCAACAGGGAAGTCTTTGGCCTGGGTGTGCGGTGTTCGTCACAAGCCACATTGCAATGAAACTAAAATTCATTTATATTGTGATAAATCTATCACATCAAAAGGTTAACGCGCCAAGACAACCGACAAAAAAAAAAATAGTGGGGAGCATACAGCGAGATCTGTCGCTGAGATAGACCCGAACGGAGGAGACACATGGGTGAGACGGCCGGTGTTTAGAACGCACAGGCCATTCAACTTTAGTGAGCGTTTGAGGAGCAAGCCTCGGCGGCTTGCGTGACCACAGCGCTAAGAATATCTATGGAGTCGATGTTACCCGGCAGCACGAACGGCCGCGGCAGCTGGTCGAAACCCAATTGCAATGCGGAGTCCGACACTTCCTCAGCGGGATGTAGGTATGCCAAACATATCATTAATTTCAGTGTAACAGGATCGACAATGACAACCTAAAGGTCAGTGGCTAGAATTACCAGTGAGCACGGTACATATACTGCGATTCACTAAGGCCGTCCCTTACGGCGAGCAAACGTGGCGGTCCTCACATCCTTTCGAAAGGTAGCATATCATTTAATGCTAAGGAACGCGTCAGTTGAAAACTCGGTCTCCTATACGCATGCCACAACTGGGTTAACATAAGATGAAAGTGGAGGTCAAAATACTCGCTTTCCAGCCACGCATGTTCCATTGTAAAAACCTCAGTGGCATGCTGTGAGCGCATATGTGTGGGGTGAGAGGCTGAAAGTCAGCAGCGTGCGTCAGCCGTGTCCTAAGTGTGGTGACCGGTACGGATTCTCGCGCCTGGCCGGTCCGCTTGACGGCTCCCAACTTCGGCAGAGCCCAGCCGGACACGAGGTCAGGTCTCGGGCCCTCCACCCTTTGAGGGCGACGCAGGTCAGGAACCAAGCCCGGGAGGGGTGACGGTGACCCTCTCCAACCGGGGTGCGGACCGCGCACGGAGGAGGCTCGTAGGTCCCGGCGGTAACCCCCTCCCCTGAGGTCGTTTTAAGGGCGCGGAAGCTGGAGCGCACGAAGGCCGAGTCCTCCGCTGTCTTTCGTAAGGCGCAGACTCCCTTGGGCGCCAACAGTTGTCCACCGGGACAGGGAAGTAGCAGGGACGCGACGCAGGCCCCAGCCGGGCTGGACACGAGCCTAGCCGTCCTCCAACGGCCGCGCGGCCGGCTCCGTCCGCACAGCCACCCCTCGGTGGTGTCTGTGGTACCCACGTCAGTCAATACAGCCTGCCGCCAGGGCGCACAGGGAGGAGGGCTGAACAGCTCAGTGGCCGGCGCCGGAGTCCGGTCCGAGGCAACCGACACCATCGAAGCCGTGACCGCACTCTTACTGACCTCACTGACGGGGGTTTGAGGATAACCCTTGTGCTTTCACCAGGTGCGACAGCATACACCAGGTCACCAACAGTCATGGTGCCAAGTGTCCCATCTGGGGCCACTGTGCGACTCCCTGCTATCGACACTCGAAGAAAGTGACCTGCGCGGCTAAGCCGCAACGTCGTGGCGGTTGGGGACAGGGCGCACGTCACAGTAAGTTTTCTCGTCATCTCGGTGCCTCTCGCCCGTTTCCACCTTGATAGTAATCTCATTTTCCTTCAAGACTACACGGCAGGCGCGTGCGCATGCCGGTTGACCCTCTCCACAATCCGCACGTTTGACCACGCTTGAAACACATTCTGACGTTCCGCGTCGCCTCCGGAACATCTGCCACATCTGTGATCGTTCCGAGCGCGGTTCGAAAAGTGCCCCCCGCGACTGACATTCGAAACAGCGCAGCGGGCGTGGCACGACCCAGCGGACCGGATGCGGCTCCACCCAACCCGCACTCGCTCGGGCAGCACAGGCAGATTAAACGTCAAATGACGCTGTTGGTTGGGACTAGTTCTCCATTCAGCCTCTTCAGTATTCGCTTTGCGTTGGTGCGCTCCCTTGCCATGCGCCCCACGATTTCATCCTCACCCACATCACGCAGATCCTATTAAGTGATGACGCCCAGGACGGTTTAAGCGTGGGCGAGGTACGGCGACGACTGGTACACTAGCCATCCCCTTAACACGAACTATGTGCCGCAGTTCGTGGCGTTCAGCACCTGCCTAATGTCGTTGCCTTCGCGATTCCTAACTTCGATTCCGCCATCTGCATATCGAGACTCGCTGCTCAGTTTGTCGAACTTGGATGTGGTCTGTTCGAGCTGGTGTGTGTTCAGACGAAGTGGAGCGGGGTTCCCATCGTTGCCATCCTTCGCTGACCGTGGGACGACGTACCGCGGTAGCCGCTGCGATGTCGCAGGCTCTCTAATGGCGCCTTTTACTCTCCACACATCTTGAGAGCCAATCTCCCGACCGGAGATCGCAGCGACGAGAGGAACCCCAGGCCTTCACTGGGAGGACCGGCAGCGGTCAAGTTGTGGTTTTGGGTGGACAGATTTCCACATGCCAAGGGTTTCGGTGCGTCCGCTCCGCTGCAAAGCCGACCCCAACCAGGGGACGGCACAGCGGGCATGAAGCCCTGCGCGTCTGCAGCCCTGCTGTGCCGCCAGGCTTACAGACGCGCTACACGCGGGCCGCAGAGCCAGACGTGCCGCTGCAGAGCCGACGAGTAGGAGCTCGCGGGAGCCGGTGCCCTGATCCACGAACGGCTGACCAGGCACCTCCCTGGCGTGAGCCAGGGCACGGCTCTTCCGCTGAAACACCAGGCGGATGCTGCACCTGACGGCTCCCCTCACTCCGTCGCCCGAGCCGCTTGGTTCCTTGCCAGTGCCGCGCGAGGACGCCACCTGACAAGCCGGTTACCCGCGTGCGGGGTAGCGAGAGCAGAGTGTGGAGAGGGAAGTAGCAGGGAAAGAGTTTGAGGGATGATTGCATTCCGCTCAAGCAGTCGTAAAATACCCGAGAAACGCTGCAGCCCTGACCGCCTTTATCAGCCTTGAGAACATAAGCAACCCTCCTTACGTCACGTGCTAGGCGGCCCTGATGTGCATTCCACTATCATGTTTAATGAATGCCAGAAACGAGCGTTTGTCACAGGTTTGCGCACCAGCCTTCACGCGCGGCACTCTCCCAGTGACCGGAGCGTGAGTTCGACGCCCGTGGAACGGCAGGGGTCGTACTGGAGTTGTTTGAAGTTTAAAAACGTTGTTCCGCCCTATTAGATGCCTTTGTACTGAAGAGAATGTTTCATATTTGAGGCAATATGACATGGCAAAATGACATTGCAGCAATATGATGAAGGTATGATGAAGCAGGCTCACTTATACGTATTCGTATACTTTTCAAGCGGAAAAGGCTGCTCTAGACGGCACAATTGTCTGTTGGAAATCGTGCACATGAACACTAGATACGAACGCCTCGACAATTATGTTTTTCTTAGTTTTGATCGCCGCATGGGTTATGGAACGGCAGGATTTGAGTGACGCCCTTATGACGTCATTAATTGCAACGTGGCTTTGGCATACTCTCCCGATATAACTTTGCCCATTTTAGCGGGCGTGTAGCTCTGAAACTAGACGGACTAAGCTATTAAGGGCAGGATTGTGAACAGCACGGAAAGGTCTTCAAAACGAAACTAGACGGACTGAGCTCTTAAGGGCAGGATTGTGAACAGCACGGAAATGTCTTCAAAACGGCATTTCAGTTCAAAACCCCATATAAATGTGGTACACTCCCTTTAAACGGATTAGTACTGCAGCGTGAAGTTCTGAATTGGACTTACTCGCGTGCACTGCGATCGGGTTCGGGCCGTTGTGCACTTACATCCGGCAGCGCTGGTGAATGCTTTCTACGCCTTGCATTAGTTACACGAGTGGCTCCTCGCCTCCGGTCAAATGGTCGCTGAAGTCTTGGATCAATGCCACTGCATACTTCACAGAATCGTTTACTATTTGAGGCCCCACTGACTCGCCGAGATGCACTGGTGAATTATTCGCTCCCTTCGCACTGCCTGGGGGGTTCCTGGAACGAGATACTGGCGCTGTTGGGCGGCGAACCCCGCCGGACGTTGACTCGAGTCAAGAACTGTGTCAGCGTCTTCGCTTCATGAGCCATCCCCCCACGGCCGCCGGCCTGCGGGCATTCCGAAACCCGTGCTTGGCCACCGCTCCAATCTTCCACTGTTTTGAAGCTGGACCGATGCGGGACTCAAGAAGTCAGGCGTCGATCGCAGACAATGTGATAATGCTACTATTGATAGCTTCAGCCGGCAATAGCCTCGACTAACTACGACAGAAAATACATGGGCTGTCCTGCATGAAATATCAGCCTCACACCTGTCCCCAGTGCTGATCACCTGCTAGGACACGTCAGACGGACGTCTACTTTTCTGTCGACTGTGCTGGAAAACCCCGTCACAGGAATGTCTCAAAGCATGCACCAGTGCATAGCTCTGAAGAATTACTGGTTACACCAGTAATTACGTGGTGCATCGCTTGTGTCATTTTCCGTTCACTAAAAATATGGCCGCGTAATGTTAGCGCAACTGCTTGCACCCGGTGTGGTCTCACCAAGCGGACTGTTCTTTGTGACTTGAGCCCGCGGGCTACGAACCAGCAGTCCTCGATCCTCTACCTATCCAATCGGCCACGGGGACGTCAGTGGCTTCGTACCGTTGGCCGGTTGCCTGAGGAAAAACCATTGGCTCTACTCCCTGCAGCGACCCTACTGACTCCCTGACTTGGCTCAAAAATACTTACCGGTTATTTAGACCATCACACGCCGCAGCTGCGTGTCCACTTAGCCCCACGGGTGTAGTTGCTCGGCGCACCGGAATAAATGATGAGACGCTGGCGCGGTTCTCGCGTATGGCAAAGCTTCCAGGAAGGCATCTCGTGAACATGGTAACAGTGACTGGTTATAAGGCCAACGCCGCGAAAATTGTTAGACTTTTAAGAAAACGTGCCTGCTACGAATATTCCTGTTTCATTTTTCACCGAGGGCAGCAGGAACTGTAATTCCAAAGGCATTTCCCGACCCCAACAAATCGCCGACGCTTTCCATAAAGGCACGCTAACGCTTGGCATTCGGTCTCGCCTTCAGCAGCAACAAAGCAACAAGGCACAACTCAGAAAAGGACAGCAAATGAATGACGAGCGCTGCAAATATTGCGTTACAGGCCATGTTGCAGAGCATCCTACACATTTTGAAAGCTCAACCGATAACTATTTGTTGGTACACTCAATGGCATTAATCTCACTTTCACGCACAGACTGCTGGGAGCCGAAATGCCCACTCTCAATTTTCAGGGCGCAGTTTGGGAGCTCTGAAACGAGGTCAACTTTTCTGGCATCCTATTGTTAGCCACCATCAAAAGTTTATCCCAAACATATCGAATCGCAAATACCCGCCGCACCGAGCGAACATCTGTAAAGCAGGCGGCGCCACAGAGCAGGCGGCCCCGCGCGGGAGGCAGCGGGGCCAACGCCTCGGGTCAAGCGGCCGGCCGCCGCCGGCTGATGAACTGCGCAGCCGGGGCGGCCGGACCCGTCAACGAGCGGGCGGAAGGGGGCATGCCTGGGGAACGGGGGTCTTGTGGTTCAAAACCATTTTGACTGCAGCTGCGAGGGCGCTTTTGATAAATGGCAGCAAGTGCAATCATAATACTCCTTACAAGCAGGCAGGCAGGCGGGTGACCGACCGACCGACCCAACCAACCAACGAACGAACGGCGATGCAGCACTAGAGATAACCATTCAGGCGCATATCCCCTGAGTTTTCTTTTTTTCTAGCTTGCTGTCATCATAATTTTGTGGAAGGGTTGAAACGAACCATTAATATCACTGATGACCTGACTACTGTAGTTTTCACCCGCGGCGACTGCTGGGACCATTTTGCGCTCTTAACATCAGAGATGAAATAATCGGACTATAAACCTCGTCTGATGAGTAAGTAGTATGTACACAACGCCGCAGCCAGTTAACTTTCCGGCCACCGTGAGGCGTTATTGCGTCACTAGGGCTCAATAACTCAGATAACGAGGACTCAGTAACACCTGACAACTGCCAGAGTTCACTGGCCGACACGTTACGTACAGGCAGACGAGTCTAACACATCAGACGATGATGATGGGTGATGCTGGTCCAAACAATCGCTCTCTCCGTGATTTTGTCGGCACGCTCGGTGCCAGCTGTGTGCTTGGAGGGGACGTTTAAGGCCATAAAAGGGTTGGAAAACGAACGATGCCACCCAATACAGCGAATGCAGGTTACTTTTGCATACCACATTACCAGGTCATCGAAAAATAATTATGCTATTGGAAACAGAAACCAGCAAGGCGCACGCAAATTCCTCTAACCCAATAAGTGACGTTAAGAGATGGAGTTCCGTCCCACATGGGGCCACGTTCGCCTGCGTCGTGCATAACGTACGAGGCAGCACCGTTTGCGGCCCGGTCCCGAAAATAACGCCTTCCACATGGTGCTAGGAATTATTTAGTGTGGCTCGCATGGCGTCGACGGTCATCGCAAAATTGAACTTGAAAACTGCGAGATATTTGAGCGCTCTTTCTCGCAGCTAAAAATAGATGCATAACAAATATAGCATTATGTAACGAAGGAAATACACCAAAATAGAAAATGACTGGCGTAGCTAAAGAGCACTGTTTTCTGAGAAATTTTATGTGAACGCATGCCAAATTTCAACATATTGCAACGCGTACAATTTTCATAATTTTAACACCTTCCGCTTTTACTAGGTACAGCAGCAAAACAAAATCACTGCTCGTAACGGATTTCACCTTATTGGTTTTAGACGGCATCTTTGAAGCTTAACTTTGATATTCACATGCTTGTTGAATGGTTAGTTGTTTGGCTCGCATGACCCTTATGTAGCACCAAGTGATAATGTAATGCGCCACTTCGCGGTAGTTGCCGCCAGTTAGACGTGCCGGTCTGGCGGCTCCCGTCTGGCGGCTTCCGTGTGGCGTACTTACCCGCCACCGTAGGGCGGTCCGCCGGGGCCCGGGCCGGCGCCGCCGCCGTACCCGTCACCGGCGCCGTAGCCCGACGGAAAACGACGCTCGCCACCACCCCTGCGGAGCCGGTAACGGCGGGTCAGGCCGGGTCAGACCGCTTCACACAGAGTCACAAGTGCCGGTCTGCTAACACCGTCAGGTGGGGTCAGACCGCCTCACGCAGAGCTGCACGTGCCGGTCTGCTGACACCGTCAGGCCAGGTCAGACTGCTTCACACAGAGCCACATGTGCCGGTCAGCTGACACTGTCAGGTGGTGTCAGACCGCCTTACACAGAGCCACACGTCCCGGTCTGCTGACACCGTCACGCGGGGTTAGACCGCCTCACACAGTCACACGTGCCGGTCTGCTGACACCGACACGCGCGGTAAAACCATCAGACTGCACAGCGCTGTCTGGCAAGCGAGCACCGCCAGACCAGCAATACCATCCGGGCAGGCACCCTTGCGAGGTTAGGCAATATCAGACATGATAGCACCGTCCGAGGCCCTCAACCGGAGCGCGGCTGGCCTGGCCCGAGGCGCCAACGCCGGCCACAGGCCTGACCAAACACGCTACGGCGTCACGCTACTCACCAGTCGGCGCGCATGCGTTTGTGCGGCGGCGGCGACATGTCCGGGCCGGGGCTGTACCCACGCGGCTCTCGGCCACGGTAAGCGTCAATCCGGTAGTCGCCACGGCTTCGCATCTGGCCGCCGCCGGCCCGGCCGCGGTCGTACTCCCTGGAGACGCACGGCGGTCGTCAAGATACCCCCTGCGTCAAACGCGGCCGACAGCAAACACGGAGGCAGCCGCGCGCCCGGCCGCCGCCAGCCAGCATGCGGCGAACACCCGTCGCCAAAACAGACCAACTCAGCTCAGGGGAGCCAGCCGAACGCCGCGCACACCGCCGCTGTTGTTCAAGACTCCCGCCCGTGGGCTTGATGGGGCACGGCGACGGGCCGGCCGGCTGATGGACGCACCTGTCGTAGATGTCGTCCCGGCGCGGCCGTGCGTCGCCGGTGCGCTCGCCGCGGAACTTGTCCCGCCGGCGCCGGTCGTACTCGTCGTCCGAATCGGCCATGGCTCTGACCTGACGACGGACGCCGGGGTCAGTCAGCGGCCAGCGGCCAGCGGTCAGCGGTCAGCGGCCAGCGGTCAGCGGCCGGCGGTCAGCGGCCAGCGGCCAGTGGCCAGCGGCCAGCGGCCAGCGGCCAGCGGCCAGCGGCCAGCGGTCGGCGGTCAGCGGTCAGCGGCCAGCGGCCGGCGAGCGCAGAGGCACAACGCCGCACGTCAGTCAGTCAGCCTTGGCTCGGACACGGGCGGCGTGACAGCGGCGGTTATGCAAGGTCTCCGTGATTGGGTGCCCGATAACAGAGACTTTTGCACGCTCCGGGCTTCAGTCATGTTCTGATCGTATCCTCTGGGTAATGCCAATCGCCGGATACATTCTTAAGGTCCGACAAATTGGGCGACCAAAATACTTACTAGCTGCATGCCCAGGTCATGGTTAAGGACTTTACCTCACTTTACAGGAACAGATTCTACATGAATCGCCTTTGTAGACCAGAAAATGCCGACAATGATCAGGAAATGGGGACATGATATCATCTCACTATAAAAAACAATAGTACACGTCAAGCTCTAACTTTCCCGCCACACCTTATCAGCATTCTGACGTGCCACACCGAGTAATTTTGCACTCAAGTTTGGGAAGGGGCCTGAGCAGAGAAAGTTGTTAAACCAATATCAATAACAAAAACAATGTTTTCTCTTTGAATTTGACCAAACTTCTTTTCAGGGTCGGGGAGAGGGGCTAGAGTCTCATCCAACAAGACAGGATGATACACCTCTGGTCAATACCTGAAATGTGAATGAACGTGAATGATTTTGTATCCAGCCATACGATTCTCCACACATACACTGGAAAGAATGGAACCAAAACTTGTCTTTGTACAATGTGAGACGGACATGAGCCCGTCCCGCAACTTCGACATCGCTGTGTGCCACGCCCACCACAACAAATTGAGGGGTGCTCCTTGCGGGTTCTGCCGTGTCTTTTATAAATTCACGCACAATTTTTCCTTTCAATGCACCCTGCCTAGCTCAATCCTCCTCAACAACACACGTCCAACCCACCTACCGTCTACCGAAGACACTTCCGCACCAAGATGCCTGACTCCGAAATCCGCATTAAAAAACAAATACCATATTTACATGTGAATTTCATATATTGGAAACAAAAGAGCACTTTATGCTTGTTATCTTGCATTTACTTAATTTCCCATTAAAGTGATACAAACAAAGACCATATCTCAGGTATAATATTGCTGTCAAACACCATCATACTCTCAATTGGGCGCATAGAATCAACAGCTCCGAAGTCTCCTGCTTTTTTCCAATTTAGGATTCAAGAGCGGGCAGATTCTCCATCAATAAACTAAATCAGATCACTGGATCAAAATGTAACAAGATAGCACCAGATAAAAGCCTGAAATTTTGTATCCACATACTGAGGACCAAGACCAATTTAAAGGGAGTTTGTAAAGTAAAAGCAATGCTCCTTTTTAATGCAAAACTAATGGTCCTGCTGGGCAGGGCTATTAGTTTTGCATTCATATATCAAGTTGAATATTTGATATTTACTCTTTACTTGGGCTGGGTTTCTCCAATGACAAATTCTGGAATATCATTAACATCCTAGAAAAGCAATTTCAAATCAAACAAATAACTGCCAATGGCCGTGCCACTGAAAACTACTCCACAGTGTGTTGAACACTACCCCACAGTGTGCATCATTTCAAGCTTCTTCTGACATTAATTTAGAAGCTTGTGTAGCAGCTGTGTCCATTATTGACAGCAGAATTGGTTGAGAACATATATAAGGACTATTTGAGAACACAGATATTAACTATATAGAAATTCAGCTAAGCATCATACACTAAGGAAAGTATTGTTTATATCAGATTCAACATCAGCAAGTAGATGTAGAATATGGTAACTATGTAAGACTGGTTTGCTCTATGAGGAGGAAATAATATGCCTGCCCCTGCTGCATTCACCTTCGGGCCCCAAACACACAGCAGTCTGTTGTTCCCGATGGTATGCTTTTGGATATCAGTTTGGAAAGGGGTGAGTAGAGAAAATTATTAAACCCTGGAGAGAGTACAAAGCATGCTTTTCTGCTGAATTTGAGCAAATTTCCATCCCCTCCCAATAAACAGTAAACTACACCCTGGGTTCTGAACTAAATACATCTTGGTCACAAGAAGTCTACTTGAATATTAATTTGTCCTGGCATTTCAAGTGAGAATGATTTTACCTTCACTGGTAAGAAGCTGTTGTAGTTACTTTGTTAGAGAACCAGGAACCCAAACCAAATTTCTGACACTGCCCCTGGTCCTAAATTCAGGACAGTCAGCAGAAGCATAGGTGGGTATCATATTGCCCTGGCATCCCTATCCCAAAGAAAGTTACTATCTTGGCAGGCAGGTAGCTGCACTTACCACTATGTGCCAGACAATCCTATTAGTGTGGCAGCAGCTTGGACATTCTTTCAGTCACAATGTTGGCACAATGTGCTGTGGCACATAATTCAACAGGGACACACAAATTCAGGCATTGGTTTCTACTGATGTTACCTGAGACTTACAACTCAATTCAAAACAAAACTGTCAGCATGAGACAAATTATCATCTGCTCCATAGCTTCAAAACAACCATATGTGTGGACACACTCTGGAAAGCAGGATTTACATAGGAAGCCAGACAATACCTGAGTTGCAACCTGCTGATCTTCAACTGTCAGTGGTAATCACTAGGACCGGCTCATGAACAGTGCTTACTGCCAATTTGTGCAAAAGAAGGTTCTCCGACACCAGACAAGAACACAGTGGAAATTCGCAAGGACTGTTTTGTTATTACCAATCTCTACAACCTCTCACTACACGGAAGCAACGATTAGTTCTCGAACCAGGCTCAGGAAATAACTGACATTTCAAACCGGCCGACACCGCACCAACATATACAGCGAATAATAAGTTCAGCATTACTTAACAATGAAAACGATACATCCGCAACCCCCATACTTACCGCCGGCTGGCGCACGCCTTCCGACTGTGACTAAACAAATCACGGCAACGAACAATGCCGAATTATGATTACCACCGCTGGATGGCGCCTTCACAAAACGTGCATCGGGTTCAATTTCGGCGCAGACACCAGCGGAAACGCAGAGGGCAAAAGAATAAAGGTGAAGGCTATTAAATACCTCTGGACAATATAAACGCTGCCTGTTGACGTGTTGAAGCACGTCAAACAGCGCGAATGGGTAGACATTGTCAAGGGTTATCTTGCACTTTTTTATCTCATAAGAAACAACTGAAGACATTCTGCGTTCAAGCACGTCTCCTGCAATGTCGATTAGAGTTCCCCTACTTTATCCAAGTTTTCTATCCCAAATGCGATCTTGATGGTCAATCATGATGATCAATCACGGCGCGGCAGAACGGAATATGACATTAATTTTCAATATCACATAATATGACAGATCTTCAAGGTAAAATTATGGGTCAGATGATCAGAAACTCTACATCTCACCCAAAGATGCTGGCTAATTTTGGATTCTCCGGCATCAGAATCGTATTTAAAGCATGACGTAGTGTCCGTCCAGAAGCACTCACCTCTCGAAGCACCCTCCTTTAAGGCGAAAACTGACGCTCAAATAGCCATATCGTATCATCGTTCAAGAGAAATGAGAAATGGCGCAGTGAGAAACCACACTCAGAAATCGATATCACCAGAAAGTTAGTAATGGCCAAACTGAAATCCAAAGCGTCTGAATATGCGCCAGCGCATGAACCAACGTCTGTGAAAAGTCCTGCAATCTCAGGGACACTTCCCAAAGTCAAATGACAGAAAGCTTCACGGAACCAAAACGTTATGCCGGCCGATTTCGGGCCGTTTAACATTACAATCGTCTCGAGCACATCGACCATTGCTCTCAAGGTCACCATTTTAGGTCAACTTCAGACTTAAATGACGGGAACCTCCACATCACCCATAAGTCACCGGCCGCCTTCATATTTGTTTACGCGTCGGAAGATTCAGTTGCACATGAACGAAGTTGCACATGCACATGTCCGTGAAAAAATGCTGACTTCTCAAGGTAACGCTTCATGGTCAAATGACCGGGAACTTGTTGTCTCTCAAAATTTACCAACCAGGTGGCAAGGAGTTTCTCGTCATGTGGGACTGAATTTGATCACTTACAGTGATTTTGAGCAGGCGGGATTTCATGCCGGACGCTGGTTCATGCGCTGATGAATATTCTGAAGCTTGAAGATATGAAATCGACAGGTATACTCCGGGTGATATGGAAACGCTCGTCATCTGAACTTGAAGGGTGATCTTCAAAGGTGAGAGCTTATGGTCGGACGCTAGTACATGGGCAAATACAGATTTTGATGCCTAGACGCCCGAAATCAGCCAGTATTATTTCGGTAATATCAAGTTCCCCGTCTTTTGAGCCTGACAATGATATATAAAGATGATCTCGAGAGATGAGGAGTTTGTGTTGTTCACAACTATCCCACGCAGTTAAGACGATCATAGGAAGTGTCAAAAATATTAAGTTGGAGATGTCTTGAAATCGAGAGCTTTGCGTCAAATAATTTGTTTTTTTTTTGCGTGTGCTTATAGGGGTGATATATAGGGTTTTGTATAGGGTTTTGGGTTTTGGGTTTCATGGCACGTTTGTGTAGGGTTTTGAGCTGAAAAAAGCCCTATTAAAGATCATTTAGTGTAGTTCACAGAAATGCCCTTTCAAGACCTAGGCCCATCTAATTTCTGAGCTACCAGCCCGCGAAGATGTGCAGACTTTTTCGTGAGAACTATTTCGAGGTCATCCGGGCATCCATTGCGCCATAATAATGTTGGTTCAATCCTAATATTACATCGATCATGCTGCCATCAAGACCTCGAAATATGTAATTGTCGAGTTAGTCTGTTGCTTGTGAGCACGATTTCCAGATAAAACGCCGCTCAATTGGTCCCAATCAATATTGCGCAAAGCACAAAAACGCAATAAAACAAGGACGCATTGAGGAGCATGTTCACTTCATAGAGAACTTGTATTGTTTGGAGCAGCTTTCCCGCTTAAGCGTATTTCAGTAGTTATACGTGAGCTTATTTCATCATCTCTAATCATTCCTTCGATATCTTCAACTTTTGAGCATTCCTGTTAAGCTCAACCACTCCTTTTTCGCTATCAGACAGACCGTCGTTATTTTCAACCTTTCGTGCATCTGTTAAAATATGTTTGAAATCTGCATTCGAAGGCCAGTCAGAACTTTAACTCTAACCCAGCAGGGCCGGGGTCCTTGAATATCACAAATCGTTTCGTTGTCTGATCGCGGGCCCTTTTGGTCGGGATCCCTTCACGGCCTTAAAAAGCGAATGTTCCACATTTGAAGATATTAAAACAAGCATTAGATATGACGAAAAACCTCATTTACAAATGTTGGTACACCTTTAAACATAAAAACCTCCTCTAGATGAGCCAATTTCTCCATTTAGTTCATATTTCATCCAATGCGTCAATGTTTGACAGCGTCATCGTGCCATGCTTTACATTGATTGAGAGCCAGTCCACGGCCACTGTTTCTGGAAATTGTGCTCACGAAAGCCAGGTTTGAACAACTCGACGATCGCATCCTCCGTGGCCATGATCGCCGTATGGACACTGGAATGACAAGACTAAATGATGTTACTATGACGTCATGGATACCTGGGTGACCTTGAAATAATATCCCTGAAGAAGCCCGTATGTCTCCGCGGGTGTGTAGCTCAGAAGTCAGGCGGGGTTAGTTCTTAAGACGGGAAGGGCTGTGAACTGCACCAGATGATCTTCCAGATGGCTATTTCAATTTGATACCCAACACAAATGTGGAGCACTCCAATTAAGTTTTTTTCGCAAATACTTGCTTGACGTTTCGTGTCATCGTGCCCATCTATTCAGTACTTTCTGAGACATTTATTATGCCTGTTTTGTCACCATAAACTGCTTCTTTTGCATCTGATGGCTGAGTCCAAACGTTCTTTAGAAACACTGTATAATAAATATACTGCCGGTGCGAGCAGCTGGCGCCCGCCGCCGGCTGGTAGATATCAAAAGCTGACGGCTGCTGACTAATGCAGAGTTTTTGCCTTGTTTGTTGTGAAGAAGTACGGAGGATCCTAGCATTTGAAATGTATTAAGACGTGATGCAAGAGTATAATAGGCGTCACAAATTAATTACCAACGGAACTGATGCATGAGACGTCCGCGGCACGTAAAAGTGTGCCCGACAATGTGCGTAAAAATTCGTCGGCGCATATCCGACTGCTGCTCTAAGGCTAATGCACTGAGGCCAATCGGGACGGAGCCTGAGCGATCATGGATGCCGCGGGAGGCAAACAAACAGGCTTCCGTTAGCAAGTATAGGGACTTGTGAGTAAGCGAGAAGAACCCGAGACCAGCGAGGTGGTCCCCTGAACGATCGGGAGTGCCCCGGTAGAATGAAATGTAAGACCAGGCCAGAGTTAGGGCCCTCTGAACAAAGGGGAAGTACCCAGGACCAGTGTGCGTGACCCTACGGGAAATGAGAAGAGACCAAGGACAACGCGGAAGGCTCCCTAGCGAATGGATTGACCTGGCAAGTGGAGATTTAGGCCCAGCAACAGCGTAGCGCCTCTGGATAGCGTAATGAGCCTAAACGTACTGCCCAATCACCACCCTCTCAATCAGCGAAGAATTAGATTTGTCTGCTCGTGGGCTCTTCACATTCGTTTTGACTGTTCTTGGTCGTCTGAAGGCCCAACGACGTCCAATTTGGTGGGTATAGTTCCGCGTCCCCCTTCTGGCTCCGCTACTGGCCCGAGCAGCATAATAGATGAGACACCGACAAGGACATAGGGCCATCCAATCAAATTTGACGTACCCAGGACACAGTATGGCGGACCCAGGAATGATCGAATGCGACTGGACAGCTTAACAGATGGGGTTCCCAAGAGAAACGTAGGGCCCTCCATTGAAGGAAAAAAATGCCCACGACACAATGTGGAAGGGTCCCAAACGACTGAGTGCACCCAAACAGGTCAATAGACAGGGCCCCTGACGAGAGCGCGGGCCCTCCATTCAAATGCGAAGCACACATATCCCTGTGTGAGGGCCCCCTAGATATCCAGAGCACCCAACCAGGCAGTCAGATGGCCCTTGACGAGAGGGTAAGACCCTACAATCAACTACCAAACCCAATGTTCAGGGCCCCAAGCAATCCAGTGTTCCCGAAAAGGGCCCCCCACGGATGGGCCCCCGGCAAGAGCTTAGGGCCCTAAGCAAAAGATAGAGAACTGGAGGGACCCTGGACCGATGTAGCGGGCCTGTGAGCGTAGTGTAAGTGTGTCGGTGCAGTGACCCAGACCAGCGTGAAGGCCCCTGAGCAATGGAGAGCGCCACGGCGGGATAACAGTTAAGGCCCCGGTTATAACATACAGAGCTCTTCGGGTGAATGGAAATAATCCGTGGAAGGCCCCCGATTAATAAGAGTGCCCCGACACGCTAGAAGGAAGGGGCCGGCAACGGCGCAGGGCCCTCCTAACAAATGCACATAAATCAGGGGCGCCGTAAAAGGTTTCTTAACGATCGGATTGCTCCTGCAAGTGGACGTATAGTACACCCGAAAATAGCGTTTGGCCTTCTGAACAACATAACGAACTATAAAACACTCCAATCACGACTCTCTCAATCAACGAAGAATATTTTTGGACTACTCCTGGGCCTTTCACTTGCAGCTGTTCTTGGTTGCCCGGAAGCCAATTTCTATGTCCAATTTTTGTTACCTCATTTGAGCGGCGGCATTCCCACCACTACTAGTCATCACTACCACAACAACAACCGCTGCTTTACCCTTGATGTTAGCATATTAGCGTGCAACTCATGCTTGGATGCTTTTGTCACAGACAACAGAAGAAGGAGGCAAGGATGCAGCCGAGAGGAGAAGGGGCGACGCATTTTATCATGCATTGTATGGTGCATGCATTGTATAACAATTTCAAGTTTCTATGGTGTCATGCATGTCTGAATCTCTTTGAAATAGTCTGCATGAAATAAATTGCACAACTCCGTGGGTGCCTAGCTCGGAAACTAGAGAGCTTAAGGGTATTTAAAGGGGGAGGGCTGTGAACTGCATTAAATGGCCTAAAGGATTACCTCAGTTCAAAACCCTACACAAAAATTGAAGACTCCCTTCAACTTTAGGTAGTTTTAAAGGGTAGGAAAGACCGTACCGAGACTTGCAGCACGCAGTAATTCCGCCGCAAAAAGTGTAAACAGTAAGGTTATGTAACTTCCGCAGACACAGCTGTGACTAAGTTGCTTAGTGGTTGTGAGCTATCGTATCACGCTGTTGGTGAATTATTGGAGTGGCATAAACAAGCACTAACGGTTCTACCAAGCATTGTTGAGGCGGGCTGAGAAGAGCACTAAGGGTCCAGCCAGCATTCAGCGGTGACTTCTATGTGGCTCGTCGGCAGGCTGCGCGCGCGCGCGGGGGCAAATGACGACAGGGGATCGGGAAACCACGGAATGGCCACACACGGACCACGGGCCGCCATATGGACGGTCGGCCTTGCCGGGACCACGTGCGGCACCTCTTCGGCATCCGCGGACGTGGACATGGCCCTAGACGGCTGTCACTTATAAGGCGATAAATACCGGCTGGAGCGAAGCTCATTACGAACGACTGCAGCATAAAACTAGAAATATACCAGATGTAAAAGGTCGGCTAAATTTCTAATGAATGCTTAATATTTGGTGGCGGGCAACTGAAAGTGACGTGGCGCAGGTGCTACAGTTGTCAATGTGTTTCACATTTAGATAAGCGTCATTCCCATAATTTTTGCAAGAAACCCTTAAGCATTTCCACACTACATCACACTGTCAGCATGATAACTGATAGCGAAGTGATATCAAACACCTCAGCATATTCAATAGCGAAGTGGTATAAAAAGCCCTTTATGCCACGCCACGAACTGGAACACACAGGTTTTGGATCATGGATTCAACACGTTACGGCCTGCGCTACTGAGACCATTTGGCATATCGTGAAAGTGGGAAAATTCGCGGCATACTGTGTAAGAAAACTGTTACGCCGGTACGCTGATATATTTTGGCCTCTCTACACAAAAATGGGCAAAGCAATGTAAAATAAGACAATGAACTTGTCGCCGTTTTCATCGAAGTTGGTGATGAAGTTCGTTTCACAGTACTGTGAAAAGCAAGCCTTTAATATTGAGTACTGCTGGGCCATATGGCACGCATGTCACAGCTTACACATTTGCACAGCCGGGGGGGGGGGGGGGGGGGCGGAGGGCCTTTGGGGCTGATTATGACCTCTGAGTGTCTTTACTTGTGACCGTTTCGTTGCAAAATAGAATGATTCAAATGACTGGCCGTTGTCGATTAGTTTGCTATCAGATGGCCGAATTGACACTAACGAACCGCACGTGCCGTTTTATCGGGATCTGGTCTTCATAGACATTCTATGTTGTCGAAAAGAAACAGGCGAACGAGATCTGCAACACGATACAGACATAAAGTCAACCAACTGGGCTGAGCGATGACCTCTGCCCACGAGCTCGTGGAGCAAAGAGTCTGGAGAACTTTCCACTGAGAATAAAGCGACCTCCAGACGCCTAACATGATGTGTGGTATGCATAACCCAGCTGATCGAGCCCCGCAGGAGGTTACTGACTCGCGGAATTGTGAGCAAAAGCTAAACAACTTGTGGTGATGTAATGCATGAAAACGTCTGGGAGCGAAAGGCAATGCAATATTACGATGCCTGCAGGACTGCCACTTTAACCACCTGATTTACTGTTTACATGTTTCACGGTCTGACCCTGCGCGCGGTTTACTGGGATTTCAGAGACCCAGGCTCGAGCGCCGCCGAATGCATTAAAAATGTCCGCGCTAGCTGGGATCAATATCGCCAAGCAGCAAAAGAGCCATTCAGTACTGGCTCATCGGAGCTGGAGTAGCTGAATAAAAGACAGCCCCACTCAAGAATCTAGTTGTTTATTCCACGGGGAAGTCACAATGGTGCTGCATCTGATAACCTTTTTGCGGGATGTTGAAACGCTATCTAAGAAGCCCTCTGGTAACTGAACAATCAGACAAGATCCTGTGATTTTTACCAATACCCTTAAAAAATCTGCTTTGTCTCTGCGCTGGAAGCAAAAGCGATTAAAGTGACCAGATATGTTTAAGTGTTCGATTGGTCCAAACGCAAAAACAAGCGAATCCGTCACGAAAGCCAAGGAAATTATGGTTACAACCTAGCCCTTTCCTAAGGCATTAGCGCTTAAAATGAATATAATTAGAAAGGCTATGACACCTTTTCTGTGCGTTGCTTTTATGGTTAGATCAGGCGCATTCGACTGGATCGGCGTTACAAGTTTTCTTAAGATTATTTTGCATAACTTACAATTCTGAGTTCAATCGGCCGCCCCGGTGTGGTAACGGATTTCCTGTTTAACACTATGAAATTAATAGTTTTAATTGCCCTTACTCTTTTCCAACGGGTGTGTTGTATAATGCTTACAAAGTCGTCATAATATGCATTCAGCATTATGACGTCGTCATAACGCTTATGTGATCAAAGCTAATAAAGATTAAAACGCTTCATTTGGGAAAAGGGATATACAAACATGACACTATTATCGTGTGAATTTAACGAAACAATGTACTATGGCTTTGATTTAATCCCAATCGCATTTAGCGTGGCAGCTATTTTCGAAGCGTACTTCGGCTTTGGGAAACAAAATATCGCATGGTCTTAAGTGACCCACTGGTTCAAACGTCAACCAGTGCGCTTCTCGGCAAATAGCCTACGCCATTCCCTGCACCAGTACCTACCGTTAATTTGTACTTAATTTGATACAGATGAACAAGCGTAGGTGCCACTTTTAACGCGCGCTCGGGTGGGGGTCAAATTGGCCCCCACCAGAAGTTTTTCCAGAATGGTTTCCGAACGGCGCGGCGCAGCCGCGCCAGATTTTGTGTAACTGTAGACAATTGAACAGCGGATCGTTTGGTATCACAAATTGAGATATACCTTGTAAGCTCGCTGACCTATGGCAGGTCAAAGTCAGGACATGGTTTCAGCAAAGGCAATTTCTAGGGAATCCTTTAACCTCATCCAACAAGGGACTGCAAAACGAAGCCATACGTCTCTGAGATGCTTTCTTAGGCGACACAACAGTTGAATGAGCAAATCACATTGACCTATGATCAGGTATGAAAGGTCGCACCAAGGTCAAAACCAACCTGTTCTATTACTCTAGGGTTTGCTGTATGGGAGAGCTTCTGGTGCTTATTTCGAGTTTGTTGATAGCAGGAACCACGTTATACATCTTCCATGGACTTCTTAGGGGTCAGAATAGGTCATTCACCTAAAATGACCCAGGTCAACATTTTGTTTTAGGAACATACTGCCTAGCGTAATCTTTGTCGCTTGGTCAAAGGCAAAACTCAAAGCAATCTTGTAGGATTTTGGTCACCTTTGCCTTCAAAAGATCAAACAAGGTCACTGACCTTGAATGAGAAGGTGGACTTTTGCTTAGAAACAGTAATCTATGTTCTGGGAGCACTTCGGAGACCAACTTTAAATTTGAACTTTTTATCTTTTTTACCCGAAGGTTATGGCATAGGAACCTGAAATTTTGACCTAAGTGAGTTCACGTACAGATCAACACATCCTGTAAGTTTTGTGTCTCTAGCTTGCTTATTTCCTGATATCTCAGAGGGAGTTAAATTGGCCCCCCACCCCCACCCCCACCCGGACGAAGGGTATCTAGCCGGCCATCCGGGCGCGTGTTAACACACGCCCAGGTGGCCGCTTGGATACCCTTCGCTCTGGTGGGGGTCAATTTGACCCCCTGAGATCTCAGAAACTAAGAGGGCTAGAAACACCAAATTCACAGGGTGTGTTGATCTATACGTGAAATTATTTAGGTCAAAGTTTGAGAACCTAGGTCATGGTCTTCGGGTGAAATAAGGTCAAACAAGGTCAAATTCCAGGTTAGTCTCTAAAGGGCCCCTAGAGCCTAGATAACTGTGCTAAGCAAAATGTCCCATGATCATCCAAGGTCAGTGACCTTGTTTGACCTTTTCAACGTCATGGTGACCAAAATCATATAAGACTACTTTGAGTTTTGCTTTTGGATGAGTGACGAAGATAACGCTGGGAAGTATGTCCCTAAAAACAAAACGTCAACCTGGGGCATTCTAGGTCAATGACCTTTCCTGACCCTTAAAAGGAATATGGAAGGTGTATAATGCGGTTCCTGTTATCAATAAATTCGAAATGAGCACCAACAACTATCCCATACAGCAATCTCTGGAGTGATAAAACAGGTTGATTTTGAGCTTGGTCTGAAGTTCACACCTGACCTTAGGTCAATGTAATTTGTTCATTCAATTGCTGTGTTGCCTACGAAAGCATTTCAGAGTTGTATCGCCTCGTCTAACAATCTGTTGTTGGATCGGATTGAACGACTGCTCAGAAATTGCCTTCGCTGAAACCATGGCCTGACTTTGACCTGCCATAGGGCAACGACCTTAAAAGGTGCATAAACATTTTCGATGCCAGACGATCCGCTACTCATTTGTCTACAGCTTCACAAAAACCATTCCGGAAAAAATTGAGGGGGTCAATGTAGCCCCCACCCAAGCACGTGCTAAGCCCACATGCCTGCAATGTGCGGGATAAACCAGCTCAAAGGTAGTACCTCTAGTCCGTAACAGCTGACGACAGCCTCAAGTGAGTTCTGTCGTCGTCATGACGATGGCAGTCGAGACAAGTGCAGTTGTCGCGAACTATGACTACACTCTTGACAACCAACAAAGAAAGAAGTGTAGAGATGTGACAAGGCGTTGCTAGTGTAATCTTGACTTGAAAAATGATTAAACCAATCTCATCATCACATCGAGATACTGCAGTGGCATCACCCAGTGTTATTATTTTATATGACTGGTCTTGATGCTTCCTCAGGGCACGTTTTTGAAATGCGCCCTAGGGGTGGGACACTCCGCTTGACCAAAACTGGTGCTACCAACCAAGGGAAACTAACTGAACCAACCAGGGTGGCAAACGAAGCCAAAAAGTTCACAAAAGTGATGTGCTAAAGGTAATATAACAACCCTAAAAGGGTACTGGGGTAGCTAGCCTGAGTAATATGGCAACTATCCAAATATTACGTTGCTAGGAAACCGGAGCAATTATAAAAAACTAGCTAGACAAAATGACGGAATATCTGACGTCGCTGGTGTCACTACCATGTTAATTGACTCTAATAACGTAACCAATGTGCCTCTGACTTACTATCATGATGTTTGCATACGGAATCACGTATAAAATAATAGCACACCAATAGCGCACATTATGCCACACACTGAAGGGGGAGTCTTTCAGCCAAAGGCTGTTGTCCGAATGTTATTTATTTCTCCAATCTAAGTTGCCACGTTTGCAGCGCATTCTGACAGTGGGGAGTTTTGCAAGAAGGGAATATAAATACATAAAGTTTGACCTGCTTTGTACTATAAGCCTAGATTCATTTCGATTAATGCACGTAGCCGAAATACCAATGCATCTATCTCTCTATTCTCCTGGTTGTTCTCCTCTCATTCCTCAAAACTTTTGCTTTTTTGCCTTCAGAGAATGTACTAGTTCCTGGATACTTCGAATTGTGTACTCCGATGACAGAAACGGAGAAATGATGGTACTTAGCCGCTTGGCTACCTGGTATGCTGGAGTGGGAGTTTGGAATATTTTGGATCTGATGGGGTCCCCTCTTTATGGGCTTTGAAGTTCTCACATAATGAGTCGGGACGGTACTCCCCAACAACTATCTGAAAATTAACGCCATCAACCTCGGCATTGCCACATCAATCAGTTTTAGACGGGTTTTCGGGAGAGCAGTTAGGTCTCAATGATCCGTTGAAACCTTTCAATCGACGAGACATTCCTCGCTTTCTGGAAATGATCATCTTCATTCAGGATCACAGAAGTTGGGCTTTTGTCCGCTCGTATTAGGGTTATGGTTTTTTATTTACACGTTGCTCCATGGTTGCACGCCGCGGATCTCGCGTCAAGACACTAGGGCTCCTCCAGTGTCGTCTCTTACCTGCCTTGGCTTGTAGTAAATGTTGTATTTCAGGATCCACAGTAATCTGACCGCTTTCATTGGGCTTACATTTCATTGGGTTCCAAAAAGCATCTCAATCTCAGCCTGCTTCGCTGTAGGATCCAAACTTTACCAAAATCCATGGATACTATAACGTTATAAGCTTGCGCAACATACATAACGCATATACTGCAGGTGACGGTTTTCACTCGGTTAGGCACCCAGGCCTATTTCTTACGGTGCAGAGGCTAGCGGATCATCTAAGCATCAATGCTGCAATACTCCACACATTTATCAAAGTTAACTCATTGGCTTGACGACGGCAAGTCTCAGCCTAGTTAAATCATGCACCTGCGGGAACACACACACCACAACACCCCGCTCGCCAGAAATACGTTGGTCATGAACACTGCCATGTTTGCGCATACTACAGACCGGTCAGCAGGTCGGCACCGGCTGCGCGGAGTACCTGCGCCATCGGCGCGCTCAGCGTGTCAGCACCGTGCCGCGGACTCGCATTGTACCAACGCACTGCTTCACTGGCGGAGCACCGTTAGCGGGCGACTATCACCTTTATTGTTCGGTGGGGGCGCTCCACGATTCCGTTGCTGCCGGCCTCGCGCACCGCGCGAAAGCGCAGTCAACCCCCCCCCCCTCCCCCCCCCCACTTCGCGGCGAGTGCAGCCATTCGCCGGCTCCGGAATTCAGTGGCATTGTCTAGCAGAAGCTCAGCCGGCGCGCCGCGTTCTAGGAACACTCAGTGCAGATGATCCGTCACTTCTGCCGCGCCAGGCCGTCGCAGTGCGCTCCAAATGCTGTACCGGGACGGCTCGCAGCCTACGATCGTGAGGTAGAGGCGGCCTTGGCAATGGGTCACGTCGATCGCGAGTCGGGTTCATGCTGTCGGGACGCCGAGTGAGCCGGACCGCCAGCGAGTCGGCGCCGGGTCAATCGAACGGCACACATCGCACTGGCTGACGACAGCTCGCGCGTTGGCCCGTGCGACGTATCCGCCGAGGTCCCGTCTGGCGTACCACAAGGATCGGCGGATCCCCTGATGCCCCGTCCGTTCGTGTATGCTTTTAATCCGGGCACGAACGTCGCTTGCCGTGGGCTCGTGAGCGGCTTTTTGGTCCGCCGGGGGCGCCGCGACTTCTTTCGGCCCGATGGTCGCGGAGACCGAAGTCGCATCTCGCGGGGATGTGAAACATTTTGGCGCGGCGGCTGCTGCGGCTGAAGTCGTATTTCGAGGCTCTGCTCGCAGCCAGGTCTGGGGAACTCGGGTGAGCGCGTCGGCAGGATTGTCTTGTGACCGCACCAGCTGGAGGGTCACCGAGAGCTGGAACTCGTCGACCAACTGTCGCATGAGGCCAATCCTGCGTCTGATCAGCATCTCCCCTTGCGCCTTTGTTCTGAGACGAGAGTTCCGCTCAAGGCGTCACTCAACCACTTGAACACTGTGGCCGAGTCCGTGCGTAAGCTGAAGCGCTTAACGCCACATGCCAGGGCCATGTTCACGCCACTCATCGTCGCGTCTAACTCGGCCACGTTGATGTGTCGCGATGGCGCTCGCGCCAGTCTACACCACGAGCTCCCGGCCGGCCATTCGCCTCGGCCCACGAGCAGGGTCAGCTGCCATCACCCGCGTCGCGACTTCCCGGAAAGCGCGCGCAGCGCATCATCAGACACTAGGTCGTCCTACCCGATCGCCATGCTGTTCACTCGCATCTTTAGCCAGGCAGCTGCTGGCCGCAACCATCCCGCCACGGGGAGGTGCGCCACCAGCTGTCCGCACGACGTAAACACTGCACGCCGGGTGAGCTCGGTCGGCGGTGGAGGCACCTCATTGTCTCGACACCACCGCAGCTCATCATCCCGAACCTCGACTCGAAGGCGGAGCATTCGCGCTCCGTCCGCGACGCGCTCCGGCGGCTCGCAGGCCAGCACATACCCCGCAAAGTGCTCCACCACCTTGTCGGCACCGACCACGTCTTCGTCGACCAGCAGGTCGTCCACATAGGCGAGCACTCCGCGGCCGATCGCTTCGTTCTCGCGCAGCACCGCCTGAACAACGGCCTTCTTAATCAACGGTGCCACATTGGGGCCGAATCCGAGCCGCGTGAGGCTGTAGGTGCGGCCCTTGACCTGTGCCGTCTGATAGGGCCAAAGCCGGCGCTCCAGACGCAGCTGCAGGTACGCTTTTCGCAGGTCGACCACGGCCAACCGGGTACCATGCTGGCGCCAGCGGCGCAACTGCTCGGGGCACATGTCGGCATCCGCAGTGTGCGCGGTCACATGCCGGTTGAGTTCCCTGTAGTCCAACACCGGCCTGACCTCCCCTTGTGCGGCTGTTGAACTGCCATCAAGGGAACCAGGCTCCGAGCGGGCCCGTCCTATTGCTAGTCATAGGGCCGGAGCCATCCGTTCGCCACCCACTCAGCCAACTCGCGCTCGTAGGCATCTCGTGCTTCAGCCGGCACAGCGTATTCCCTCACGGTATTCCTCAGATGCCCGGGACCACGTCCGTGCGCCCACTTCCACGCCACACTCCAGTGAGCGCCGTCGAACCGAGCCGTGGAATCCGCCGCTTCCAACGCCAATAAGCTTCGCGTGCCGTTGCCCGGCGTCGCCGCGCCGCATGCCGGCTCGTCACTTGCCGACTCCGGCGACTCCTGCATTGCCGCACCCAGCTGCACGTCGGTCGGGGACCGAACACTGATGCCTCCTAACGCGGTGATGCCGGACATGCCGATCAGCACGTCCAGCCCCAATGGACGATCCGGGACCACCAGCGCCGCGAGCATTACTCGTTTACCTCTGTAGTCGAACGTCACCTGGGCGGTGCCCACGCACCGCAACACTCTATCGTTCACCGCTCGCATCTTGACCGCGCACGGGCGCCACGTGCGGCAGCAGCTCACGTGAACCAGGGTGTCCGTACATCCCGTGTCGAGCAGGGCACGCCGGGGGCGCTGGTCCACTAGCAGTGTCACGACCTGCAGAGCGCGAGCAACTGCTCGGGGGACTGCGCTGGCGCCAACACAGCCCCCTGCCCGTTTTGGGCACGCCGCTGCCAGGTGACCCGCCTGTCCGCAGTTCTTTCGGACGGGTCGCCTTGCCGGTCGCGCCTGTCAGGTTCCTCGTTCTTCATGCGCTCTAGCCGCTGCCGTTGCCGCACCGGCACGTTCGTCGCTCAGCACTGCCCGGGCTCGCACTAGAATACTCGCCAGACTCAAAGCCTCCGCCCGGGAGCCAGCGCAGACAGTCCTCCGCACCTCGTCGGGCAGGCCGACGACAAAAGCGCACGTGAGTACGTTTTCCGGAAACCCACCGCACAGTGGGTTTCCGTAGGTCCGACAGGAGCACGCCAGGCGACTCTCCAGGCAGCAGCTGTCGGTTGGTACATGCGTCGTACGCGGCAAACCGATCCATCGGAAAGGCGTCAGAGAGTTACGCACGGCGTCACTCGATGCGCGCGCCTCCTCCGGCATCTGCAGCCAGACGGCAAACGCGCGGCCCGTGAGTCGCGCCAGCAGAATACTGGGCAAGTCGACTCCACGATGACGGCAGAGCACGGCCGCCCTAGTGAGCCACTCTACAACGTCGGCCGTGCCATCGTACTCGGGAATGAGTCGCGCGTCGAATAGGTCTCCACCAGTCACCGCGGCCCCTTTGTCCACTCCGGCCGTAGCAGTCGGCATCACTGGCGCTGGGACACTCGCAGCAGCCGTTGTCACAGCGTCGCCACTGGCCGCGGCGGTTTCGGGCATGATGGCCGAAATAGCTTGCAAGAGAACGTAGCGCGCATTTGTCTGGACTCATCCAAAAACCGACTGGCGCCTGCCAGCGTCGGGTCCCTGCCGCCGGGTGCCGGTAGTGTAGTGGTTAACACGTCTGCGTTGACCACTGCGCGTCTGGGAAACCAGAGGTACGGGGTTCGGTTCCCCGAGGTGCCCGCCCTTCTTGCCAGGGTGAGAGGCAGGCGACGCCATATAGCCTCAGCAGCTGAGTGCGTCGTAAAGCCCCCATGACACACAGTCCCTGCCGCCGCCTCAGTGGCGGCAGGGACCCTTGATTCCCGGCGAATCGGAGGCCCGCGGTTACGTGACAGCCCCTGGCACTCAGTCAGATGTAGAGCTCGGAAGACAGGGAGGGCGATGACGCTCACCCCACACAACCACACCACATTTTCATAAGGAAGTTATATATTTTTTTTCTACGATAATAAATGACAATGGCTATTTTGTGGTCGTCCTTGCCTTTTACATGCCGAGAGATGATTCTCGTAGAGCTTTTTCGCCTTGTTTGTGGGCAGATGTCATTTGATTTTTAAAATGCAGTTTGACAGTTAGTTGGATGTCTTGTCTTGGTTTGCTGTCCAAGTGTCTTGTCATATCTCGTATTTCGTTTTCAACGTCGGAATTTGAAGAACCGTTGCTCACCAAGATTTGTCTGATTCTTATCAATTCTGAATGTAGTCCTGTCCAATTAGAGCAGTGATTAAATGCGTGTCTAATGAATGACCTTATGACGCTAATTTTGTAGCGTCGAGGACACTCACTTTCAGCGTTCAAGCACCGTCCGTTGTTAGTCTGTTTTCGGTACACAGTCGTTTTAAATCGCTGTCCTTGTCCATCAACAGTCACGTCAAGAAAGAGTCTTATGTTTCGCACACTTAGTTCTTTCGTGGATTTTAAACCCGACTGCTCTTCAAAAGTGTTTTTGAGACGTTCTAGTTGGTCAATGTCTCTAACTTCCGCAAAGATATCGTCTACAAAGCGACAGTAAATGTCCGGTCTTATGTCGTTATTTTGTAGTGCATCGGCTTCTACATGTCCCATAAAGAAATTAACGAATAAAGGTCCTGGAGGTGAGTCCCATCGCAACATCCTCAATTTGGCAATACATTCGTCCATCAGTCCCGTTGAAAGGAGCTTCCAACGCACAGGCTTTAAGTAGTTGCTTAAGAAGGTGCTTTAATATTTGGAGAGGAGGAATTTCGGGATGATTGTAAACGCGATCAAAGATGATGGATATGGTCCTTTCAATGGGGAAGTTTGCAAATAGATTTTCAACATCTAGAGAGACTAGTAGACCCTTCAGTTGGCAACATCGCACTGTATAGATGAACTCATCTGTTGACGACAAGCTATAGGAAATGGGAAGATATGGGGACGGAAGATCGTTAAGACGTTTCGCAATTCTATAGGTTGGTGAAGGGATCTGTGAAATTATGGGACGAAGCGGGTTGCCATTCTCGTGAGTTTTTTTGCAGACCCATAAGCATAACCATGAGCAAATTCACCCGTTGTATTGAAAAGCGTATGCCACCAACAGCGGCACTGACAGCAGAGATTACTTTGTTAAGTTTAGACTCGAGTTTGTCTGTTGGATCTTTTGTGATGCACCGGAACTTCTTGACGTCGTTCAAGATACAGTATTAGTTAGAGCGATGATATGTCCGCTCGCCGAATGATGACGTCCTGTTTTTCTCGAGGCTCCTTTGCCGCCGTCCTGAGTTCTTGTGTGAATGTCTTGCTCCTGTCATTTCCTCGTTTTTCGTGCTATCTCCCAGTAAGCTGTTCTTTAGATCCTTGTCTGTGATAACCTTGTTCTCTTTTTCCAGATTCGAGATATTCTGGTAAAAAGTTTATTGTTATAATTTCTTTTTAAGCTTGTTATGTTTCGATAAAACGTGGAAATTAAGTCCAGGATTAAGCACCCCTTTTTGTTCCTCAGTAAGATCATGGTGAGATAAATTGATGTAAACATCTGCAGTCTCCGGTAATACTATACGTCCACCATGGAGCCTTGACAGCTTTTTCAAGATGACTTTTCTAGTGTGATGTCTAGCATCACATTCTATCACGCCAAGATCGTCAAGAACTTTTTGTTTTAGTTCATGTTTAGGGCAACATACCCGCACCTGTTCTTCTGAGGTTTCTCCTTTCTTCAGGATTCCACAGGCCGTCTTCTTTTGTTGCAGTTGGTGATTCACAAGTCGATCTCAACACCTTTTGGTAAAGCCCTCTTTCTTAACTGAATGGTTGTGTAGCTTTATGTTGGAATATTTTGGCAGAATCATTTCTTTTATGCGTCTGCGATTAAAAATGGCTGCTGACTCAGTATTGACGAGCTTTTTGACGCATCGTTTTTCCGGGCTTTGGACTTGACATTATCGCTTAGATGATGTTTCGTACAATTTATATATATATATATATATATATATATATATATATATATATATATATATATTGTATGCACATCGTATACATATGCATGTCTTTATATATATATATACATATATATATATATATATATATATATATATATATATATATATATATATATGTATGCACGCTTTATGAAAAGCGACCGTTAAATACGCATTGACAAGCTTTTTGAGGCACCGTTCCAGTTTCCTTAGCAGTATCATCAACATGAAATATTAGTCGTACAATATCATTCATATGTTCGTCGACACCTGTACATTCTTGCATTTCGAGACGTTATGTCATCGTGTGACAAGTGTAAATAGCTCAAATATAAGTTTTGAGTTTTGAAGGATGAAAATTGTGCATCACTATCTTGATTTTTTTGGTACGCAAAAACAAAACCTCCCATCGTCACTTGGATATGTATAAAATGCAAGCATAATAAAAATACTTCGAAGACACAAAGTCGCAACCACTTCTGAGGTGCCTACCGCCTACCATCTAATAACTCAAGAGTTGTGCAAGAATTTGTTTGCTTGTTAACAGCTGAAGAGAGTTCGTTGATCAATATGCCTTCCTAAATTTGAAGCTTTCTTTATCCTTGCACGCATGAAGAATACCAGTGTCGTCCGGAAGCTGTTGTGATAATGTCCTGTCATGTTCGTGTCGCAAATGCTCCAGAGGTGTCCCGTCGCGTAAGTGCATTGTCAGGTGTCGTGAAACTGTCGTTATGGTTAAGCTAATTTAGAGTACGGGACAAAGTTTGCAAGCTTCGAGATTAAATTTTAATTCACACACTACATTGGTGCATTTAAGCTTGTTTGGTTTGTCAGGCTCCTCTCATGAGAAAGTTAGGCATTTCCTGTTGCAATAATTAATAACTATCCCTACTCTGTACTCGTTCTTGCCTTTTACATTTTGAGAGGGGATTTCCCGTAGAGCTTTTTCGTCTTATTTGTAGGCAGACGCCATTCGATTTCGATAATTAAATGTGACGGTTGGTTGTTTGGTCTTGGTTTATTGCCAGAGTGTGTTGTCATGTGTCGTGTTTCGTTTTCAACGTCAGAATCTAAAAAAAGCATATTTCCAAGATCTGTCGGATTCGTACCAATGCCCAATGAAGTCGTGTCCGATTAGAGCATTGTTTAAATGAACGTCCAAGACATTATCTTATGAGGCTAATTTTGTAGCGTATAGGACATTTACTGCCAGCATTTAAGCACCGCCCGTTGATAGCCTGCTTCCGGTGTTCAATCAAAAAATGACCTTTCACTTTGCTCACCTAGTTCTCTCGTGAATCTTAAGCCAGATCACTCTGCAAAGTCTTTTTTCAAAACACACGTAGAGGCCAACATACTGCAATATTAAGAGACTGCAATATCAGACCGGACATTTACTATCGTTATGTAGACGATATCTTTGTGGAGATTAAGGACACTGACCAACTAGAGCGTCTCAAAAATACATTTGAAGAGCGATCTGACTTGAAATTCACACGAGAACTAAGCATGCAAAATGTACTACCCTTTATTCCTTTATCAGGCGCCTGCCCAGTAATCCCGGTCGCATGCTCTATGGCTGTCTCGAGGTAGTCGCTCAGCTCCTGCTATGTTTTGGCGCTGTCCAAGCAGAAACTCTGCAACAACACTGGGATAGCGAAGTAGTATGCACTTAGGGCGTTGGTCCTGGCCTTTCCTTTACGACGCTGGTGATGTGGTACGATGCCACCAAAGGCTGCGCTCAGGGCTACGCCGGCAGCAGATTCCCTCATCCGTGTCCCCACGCAGTCCAGGATCGTTCCACTGGACCCGGCATGCGGTCTGATACAGTCGGAGGTTGTCTGGGAGACGGGTGTCACGCGTTCCGAAACCATCAATAATCTTTGTTTCGAAAAGCAGAAGCAGAGTCAGAAGAGTACCTGGATGGGCCGACGGTGAGTTGGTCTTCGGCCAGGACGCCACCAGTGTCTTGGGCCTCTGAGAAGAGACCGCGCACCAGTTGAAATTGCTGAGCGTTAAAGCCGATCTAGTCCATTAGCTCGCCATTCCTGTGGACTTGTTTGTTTAGCAGCTTACTGGGCCTGACGGCAGTGGACTGAAACTGTGATTTTCCAGTGGACAGAGCCGTTGTTGAAAGCAGAGGTGGGTGAACCCGGAGGGCCTCTCATATGATTTACCTGTAATTGCTGATCTAAAATTATTAAACCTTGTGCCGCGTGACTGATTAAGAAGTGCCTTATCCTCACCTTTTTGTCTGGCATTGATCAGAGCTCTTCGTCTTGAATCCATCGTAACCTAGCAACTAACTATAAATCATCACTGATGCACAGCGTCGTAAAATGGCCAAGAAACATATGCTTCATGGTTCAACTAAATTATATCACGTGTTAAATATCCATGACCTGTCCTCGAGCAGCCCCATCCTCAGCATCAGCATATCAGGCTAAAAACGCCTTATACCTGACCATGCGTGAGAAATGTAGTAAGTAAATAAAACGCGCTATCCAGTTTTCCTGGGCCCTGCAGTTACCGGTGCAAAAAAACCGACTTGGACACGTTCGACCTCGTTTGGCACGCTTGCCAGGTTTGAACGCCAGGTAAAAGGACTTCGCTAAGGCGAGGGCCAGGTGGACTATGTGCCGCTTCTGAGCCACGAGAATTTGCAGAAGACACTGGGCGCTTTCGCAAAAATTGAAACTCCCTGGCTCTCAATCACCACACAGCGCAGGCGCCGTTTTCACCCGTGCGCTCATTACAGGTCGCTATGCGATTCATTAACTCAAGCTACCACGGATTGAGATCGCCTTGAAATGCGAAGTCAAAAGGATCGCTCTGCATTCATCATGTCCGATTTGTATCGCAGGTGATGCTGGTTGCAACCTTTTAGCCTCCGACAGTGACAAAGGTAGGGTTAAGTTGATAGAGCTCTTAGACAGTTTCACATTACGTTAATTCGTGCATGCTTCAACCTACAGATCTGGATCTCTTTTGGATGTATGTGACTTAAATTTTTCGAACTTTAGAACGGATTTTATCATTTTTCATTGTTCTCAAAGTGATCGTTGTTTGATCAAAGCCATCATCAACACCCCCAAATACAGAGCCAAACCATTCTATATCATGCCCAGACGTTTGCATAGGTTCAATGCTTCAGAGTTGCAGGCGTCCCACTGCCACACCAGCTGAAGTCCTGTGTTTTCCCGCAGGTGTAGCTGATCAGCGGTCTGCCTCTCAACATTTACTGCTGCCTTTTCTTGATTGTCATGCTCCCCTGCAGCATATCAAAATTCGCAATGTTCCCCCCCCCCTTCCCCGCCTCGAACACCACTCCGCGGCTGATGGCACAGTGATGCGGACTGTAGCGGCTACAGTCTGTAGCATCCAAGGTCGTGGTCGACACACGTTCATAACTCTGCCTTGTGTTTTTGAAAGTATCCATGGCATGGCTTCTGAAAGGAGCTGAGGGATATGGATGCACCCCAAAAATAAACGCACGTTGTCATGCTGGCGTGACGCGTACTTCTTTTCCTAAATGGGTGTACTGGCGAACACGACTTATATATGTATACACTCAGGCATCATTAAGTCATTGTCTCGCCACGAGCACGCTTCAAAAACTGTTTTCCAACATGGCAAATGCATGAAAATAACATGCTCAACAGCCCTATCTTACCGACGGGATCGCTTTGCCGTAGACGGTGTTGAAAAAGTTTGAAGCTTTGTCATTGTCATTGTCGCCAAACACCGAATTAAAACAAAAGCGTTGGTCAAGTCAGAGGTCATTCCAAGTCACAAATAAGGATCACAGCTCTACACAATCAAACAAGTACCGACATCGGACGAAGCTTTTTCGGACCAACCTTCAGCAACTACTGACAAACAGATCTTATCGCACTCGGGAGTCCAAAATCTACACAAAATATATGAAAACTTTAGGAAAACTATTCTTGCAAAGCTGTAACGACGCGAGAATACCATGCGGGTGCGAGGGGGAATGTCCACCTCCGGCCGATTTCATTTCTGCGAAGGGGTGCTCGCCTTCAAACCGCAACGCGCCCGGCCAGGTCCGTGACCTCGCCCCCAGGCAGTGCTGGCCGGCGGGTGACACGCTTAAATGAACTTCTTTCCCAAGTGGCAGCACTCCTTCTCTTTGCTCCCTTGATGAGAGAGTGGAATATGCCATAAGACATGATGTGAGAAAGACATCGCCCGTAAGGTATGAGGACAGGGTCTTGTCACCATGTTTAAGGAACGACGAAATCATTGTGGGCAAGAAGTTCACGCAGAGAGTTGTGCCTGAGCCCGCCCCCATCGAGTTCAACGAATATTTCGTGGGAGTGGGCCCCCGTCTCGCTGGTGAGGTTCGAGCCAGCGTTGGATCCTTGTACGTCCATGCCGTCTGCCCAGGGTTGGCGCCCTTGCCTTTTCTCTAAAACCCATGATTATGGACTCGCTCCGTCCTGTCCCGCGGGGGAGGCGGTATTTGCATTCAAGTGATCAAGGTTCGTTTTGACATTATTGGTCATGTCGTCCTTCACATTCTTAACACCTGCCTCACGTCCTTTGAGCATCGTGACCCCTGGAAGCATTCCATAGTGCATCGTATTCACGGAAGCTCATAAGATGCCAAAAACGTAAGAGCTATTTTCATCGTTCCTGCCTATCCAAAGCTTGTCGAGAGGGTGATGCAGTGACAGACTTTCTCCCTTATGACCGAAAATAACCTCTCCCTCATCCCAGCACGGTTTTCACTCCCGTCCCTCCACAGAAGCCGCGCTCCTTGCCGCGTCCTACCATATCCCTGCTGCCACTGACCGCCAGGAGCTTACTCTTCTCCGCCTTTCGGAGTTTTCCAAATGCTTTGATGTGGCCGACCACACAAAGCTTTTCCCCAGAGTGCAAGGCTTTTATGTCCGTAGTACTTTGTTTTCTGCTTTTCTTTTCTATTATGTCGTTATACTTTGTTTGTACTGTTGACTGGCGTGGTGGCCAACATCCTTCCAAGTCCCTGCAAAATCGGTGCATCCCAAAGATCCTCTCTGGGCCAACCCCTCTTCGAGATACCTGCCAACGATACGTCCCTGTTCGCCCGTGCCGCGCACGTGGTCCGGTACGCTGATAGTACCCCCGGTAAGATACCTGCAAAACTCCCTCCCACAGCTCATTGCTCCATTGGAGCAGACACTTGAGTCCTCGGACATCTGGTTCCGCTCACACGGTCTGAAACTAAATATTGGTAAAGCGAAGTTACACTTTGCGGTTCCCGCCAAAATTGTGAGGGTATGGCTCCCATTACTGTTCGGTTAGGCGAGGGCGCAGTGTGGTATGGCCCCACCCGAGATAAGTCCTGCTATAGTGCTCGACAAGCACTTCACCTGAGACTCTCACTCATCTGGCCTGATCAAAAAGTGCAACAGGTATCCTCATCGTGCTATCCCACGCGCGTCATCAGATCCCGCCTGACCTTCTGCTGACTCTGGCCAGTGCTCTGGTTCTCTCCCACGGTCGCTATTGCCTTGCCGTCTATTGCAACGGGTCGAAGAAAGGCACAACGTCTCCAAAAGAGCTTGAACTCTGCGCAGCGCGCTGTGCCCCGGTCGTCACAAATGCGATCATATATCGGACGTGTGTAATGAGCTGGGCTGGCCTACTGCCAGTCAGCTCCTACCAACGGCACTCCAATTACTCCTCAAATTACTTGTTAGCGGCGGACCGCTAGCTCTTACCTCTCAGGTACAGGACATCCCTTCTTTTCGATCGCGCTCCACCCGTCAGGACACCAGTCTAGCTCTCCCGCACGTGAGGACGGATGCGGGGGGGGGGGGGCGGAGCCTCCTGTACATTGTCGTACAACTCTACAACTCCTTATTCGACCATGCCATTGGTGTCTCTTGAACTGTTAGCTGGGAATGGACAATATATATATACATATATATATATATATATATATATATATATATATATATATATATATGTTGTGTGTTGTGTGTGTGTGTGTGTGGTGTGTGTGTGGGTGTGTGTGTGTGTGTGTGTGTGCATGTGTGTGCGTACGTGTGTGCGTATGCGTTTACCTAGGTTGTATTTTTTACATGGGTCTTTGATGTATTCCTGTGTGATTGTTGATACGAGTGTTTTTTTAACACGTCTCTGCTTTTAATCTTATCGATTCGACACTCAGAATGGCCATTTTATGTTGGAGAGTTTTAAACATCAGCATACATATATACATTCATGAGTGCATAATGATGCATATATTGTGCTTATAAGTCATGACAACAAATAGCTCGCATAAATACGCAAGAGCGCCAGCCCGTATTATGATAAGAAGCGTTTTGGTCAAGCAACACGTTTTTGGAGTCACAGGAAATGCATTAGTAGAGTCGCCACGTGACCCCAGTTATTGAGTCCGCGACGAGCAATGCATGCCAAAGATAACGAATTTCCATCAAATTAAAAGCTACGAGCCAACAGCTCGTACATTGTAGGGCAAAAGGCATGGTACCTAGTCTTGTTTTGCGTCGATTGTTCGTACATTTATCACGATATACGTCGGCCGGTATTCTCAACGTTAAGAATTCGCGACCTCGTGCTGGTAGTTTTGGATCTACAGAAAGCTGAATAGATTCCACTGGGCCGCCGTTTGTTCCGATTCAAAATCTGGCGTTCATTTTCATTGTGCTTACATCCTCCTCGTTGTCATTAATAACTCAACTTAGCGCTCGTCAATATGTACAATAGGTTGGTATCTAAACCACTTCCGATTGGGCCTCCCAGGACTCCCTTGCTCTTCTCAAGCTGTCTGGATTTTAAATCTCGCTTGCTTGTCAGGCTTGCGACACGTCATTTCAAAGCATTTACAGAAAGGAATTTTTTATAAAACAGTAATGAACCCACTGGAACTCGTGAGACCTTGTATTCAAGGTCTAGATATCTTTGAACAGAAATCGTAGGTGACGGGGGTAAAGTGTAGGCAAGGAATCAAATGAAACATACTGACCGCATCCAACATATTCCTATCACATGTCCAGAATATGCAGAACCACATACTTCTTTTGATATGTTTCTGTCACATATAGGGTCATAATTTCATCTGATCTATTTTGCCCGATGAAGCATTCTTGATGCCGCTTCGTCTTCTTTTTTCTTTCTTCGTGAGGTGTGCTTTTTGAAGCGTCGCAAGTTATTGCCATTCCGGTAAAACCGCCCGAACTCTTCTGAAATTCACTGAATAATTACCATATGAAATTGACCTGCGGGCCACAAAATGGCCGACTCGAGCCGAAGTGCTTCAAGTGAAGTAAAGTTAAGGGGCGGTAAAGAGCTAGCAGCCGGTCTAAGCTGCCTGGTGTAACTGGCAGCTCATCTAACCACGAACCCGAAGGCTGCCTGAACATGCCCTCCCAACCAAGCCTTGTGTCTGCCGCTCACTGTCCGCCCGACGCCAAAGCCTGTATTGGTCATTCACTAGCTGCTCAACTCTGCTTGGTTGCAATTGGAATTTCGCCTTCCGCCCAGCCCGAGGCAGCTACCGCTTTGTGCGCGCGACACATGTTGGAATTATTCCTTTACTGCGTAATTACCGATCATCTCTTCGGACTTTGATTCGCCATGATCGCCTGTATTCTCCAAGTCAGCTCTATTCAGGTGCACCCAGCCGTCCCTGCCCGATGTCTCGGACCCCTGTGCTATATCATGCTTTACATAATGCTATACGTAATCACATTAAGTATAAGATATATATATATATATATATATATATATATATATATATACATATGTACGTGTGTGTGTGTGTGTGTGTGTGTGTGTGTGTGTGTGGTGTGTGTGTGTGTGTGTGTGTGTGTGTGTGTGTGTGTGTGTGTGTGTGTGTGTTGTGTGTGTGTTGTGTGTGTGTGTGTGTGTGTTGTGTGTGTGTGTGTGGTGTGTGTGTGTGTGTGTGTGTATGTGTGTGTGTGTGTGTGTGTGGTGTGTGTGTGTGTGTGTGTGTGTTGTGTGTGTGTGTGTGTGTGTGTGTGTGTGTGTGTGTGTTGCTGATGGTGTGATGCTTTATACAGGAGTTCTTAAGATGAGTCATGGCACGTTTCATTTGTGGACACGCTGCACAAGACCACGCTGCCGATTACAGGACAGGAAATCACTCCAACCGCCCTCAGCCGAACCAACACAGCCAGAGATCGTTCACCGTACCGGGTGTTGCCTGTCACCCAGCAGGGTGACGGTGACGTCAGTCAGCACTCCAGCGATCGGCGCACGCTGCTGAGCCAAGGCGGGGAGCCAGAGAGATCAGCCATGTGGCATGCAGACGGTCTGCCTGCTTTTGAGTGGGTGGATCCAAACAAGGCTACAGGTGCATCACGCGCTTTGGTATCGCCACAAGGTTGCGAGCAGGCCGAGTTGGTGCCATCGGCCTCCATTTTATTCGTTTGTTTGTTTCCTTTTTGTTTTTGCTTTTTGCTGCTGAACTTTTCGCCATCCTGAACTATTTGGACCCCATTCCCGTCGTAACCTTCCGTAGCCTACGGCGCACACCTGATCATAAGGAAACTTGCCAGCCTGCGGTAAAGAGGGCAGCAGGTGGCATTGGTCCACATCCCCTGTCACGTTGGTCCGACCGGAAACGAGTCGGCTGACTAGGCTGTGAAGACGGTCATTCTGTTGTCTCTTGTAGGCGCTGTGCGAGTTGTTGTATGTGCCTGTACGCGTCAGTCAGCTACTGCGTCCCAACAAAATGACAGGTAAGAGTTAGGCAGGAAATCAACTAGAAAAAACTGAAAGCCATTAAAGTAAGGATATGTCACTGCTCGCTCTCGATTCGTAAATCTCGGAGGACGAAGTCATACTGACTCGCCCATGTATTGGCTGGCGTCCCACACGCACTCGTTCCGACTGAGCAGCGCGGTAGATGTCCCTCATGTGCTAAGTGCAGCGCAATTCGTACTGCCAGGCATGCACTGGTTTGTGCGCTTCTGCGTATTAGGAGGCAGTAGCGTTGTGGACGCGAAATAACCCTGACTTCGCTGACAAATGTTTCCCGGGATATTGGCTTACTTGACAAGCTGCTGTTCTATCCGTCGTCAAACTTCACGTGGTGCACTCACCTGAATAACAGCGTGAAAGTAAAATGTGACCAGAGCGCAACAAAGCCCTCCACCGCATCCCAGTGACAGAGGCACCGAGTCTTTCCGCTGCTGGGCCATCACTCTGCCAACACGGACGCCGGGCTGCAGCCGCCGCGCGAATATCGGGGCGAGAGGTTTGAGTACATGCCGGCTACAACGAGCGTCAGGTGGTCAGTTCTCGACGTGGCAGTCGGATACAGCAGGGACTCAGGTTGGATGCAGGGGCTCAGTTGCACCAATTATGTTGTGACAGGGTACTGCAACCGGAGCATGTCATTGTGAGACGTGGAAAAATAGAAAGCGGTAGCATTTAGCTCGGCCACCTGTAAACGATGGTGGTCCGAGGTCCTATGCTCTCAAGCTGAACGTCATTGCGCAACAGGTAGGTTCTCACTGGACCCCACAGCAGCGCGTCAGTGTCAGATTCCATTGACAGGGGACAACGTACCCAGTCACAAAGTGAAGTCAATTGAAGTCGCTTGGTTGGTCGCTGGGAACTGGACATCTTTACCCCGAACGCATGCCAGAATAGTCAGGCTTGCCTCGCACTGGCCTGCATTTGGGCTGTCAACGTCGGGGCACGAGCGGTGTCACATACATGACGAGTATCTGCAGTGTCCGGCTCACTTCTGACAGCACACGCTTTTCGCGGACCGGAGATGACAGGAAGATCAGCATGATCGCTGATCAGGAAAGGGCAGCACAACAATTTCGTCGGACAACATTGGGGAAGCGCACAAACATGAGCAGCAGCCTGGCTAGAACGGGAAGCCTCGAGGTGGAAAACATATACAGATATGGAGAATGAACCTCTCCAAAACTATTAACTCGCTGGAACCTATAGAATCCTTCCGTTGAGCGGCATTCACTGTAAAGAGATCTTAAACGTTTTTTCCGGACTGTGAAGCACAAGGATCGTCTTTTCATTGCCCTCGATATGCACCATAGACGTCAGGTAACCAAGCTTTCACAACCACTTGATTGCCATTCAGGGACGCTGGAATTTATAACACTGGCCACCAGGTACCGCTGCCACGTGCATACATACCAGACATACCAGATCGCCAGAGTGGAGTGAAAGCTGATCCAACTCAACTTCGCATAACCTATTGTTGCGGGAATGCCTGCGATCCAGTACCGAGACGACACAGATGTGTGCCTGCCGCAAACTGACGCAGATATCGTCGGAATTCTCCGTCCTCAGTGCGCCTGTTTCTTGCAACAGCAGCACCTGGGTTCACATTCACCGGAAATTTTACCCGTGACATACGAACATCAAACGGTACGGACAGCAGCGAAATGATGCTTGAACCTCAGTGTGGTAGCCCAACATCAGCAAGGACAAATGGACGTTCCAGTCAGAGTCATTGCTACGCAAATGCTTCGCCAACATGTTCCCGGTGGTTCGCATGAGACGCTCCGCATTTGGGCTGCCTTCAGTATGCAAGCACGATTTTTTATGTCTCCCTAATTCCAACAGACAACAGGTTTCCACTAGGCCCGCACCTGTGAAGTTGGCAGCCCCATCGGAATGCGGCCAGGGTGAGTCTGGTGCAGCCAAACAGGCTGAAGACCTCGTGTATCAAAGTGGACGCACCCGTCGGACCCTTCATGTTGTGAAAGCCTACGCGACGAGCTAACAGATAAAAGCATTCCAAACGACCAGCAGCAGTGTGTTTCGATGGCTAGTGACAGGCAATCTCCTAAAAAATCTATGGAAGTTGCATCGAACTGTTCAGCAACGCACAATTGCTTATGGTGAGACGGGACACGGCATTGGGTCCCTCCTAGCGATATAGCGTTCATAGCTCCGAAAGAACGGCTCCACGGTCTGCTCCAGCTAAAGTAGTCGGATTCGTAAACTGACCTGCCCAAGAAGCTTGCCAGCTCTGAAGTGCAATTCAGCCAAACCCGTTTGAAGTAATGTTATCACGCTCGGTTTTAACGAAGCTCGAACGACAATCTACAGTATCTCTTCCCAACCCGCACGCCTCTTGTACAATCCGTAAAAAAAAACGTTCAGGAATTCGTATTACCTCAGAAACGGAACTGGAGCCACAAACACATCATCTCGTTTTGGATTCACATCAGCGAATAAAAAGCGAGCCATCCCGGTGACTATCGCGTGCCGATCCCCTGCTCTCGCGAACAGCGGGCAGGCCCCGACGAAGCCACCCTGTGCTCGCCGGATTCGGCTGCTTGGGTCGGAGGGCTTCCATGGTCCGTCGAACTCCAGCTCAGTGAGTCAGCTGCAATGTTAAACCGTTCGGAAAACGAAACCACAATTAAACTGTCAGAATTTCAAACCATCTGAAGATTAGAACAGCCGGATGCTTAAAATTTTGCAGCCACTGGAGGCTGGCATAATCTGGACGTCGCTTAACCTTTCAACCGAATAGGCAATGCTAAAAGTGTTAGAACACAACGGACACCAGGAGCTCCTTTCCGGTTATTATATACTTGATTCAGAATTTAAACGGTCCATGACTTCTGCACGCGACTACCTGGCCCGCAACACACTAGACTCGCAGTGAAGCGGGCTTCCGTGACCTTCCGACATCACCAACACCTTTGTCACTGGCGTCGCTGATCAGCGTGAAAAAACCGGCGCCGCTAAAGAACCGGGGGAAGAACATTACGGGTGCGTCTATGAAGGACGCTTTCGGTGATTCGAATGCCGTATGTGCGTGAGGTGGCAAAATAATGCTGGCGGCCGTCTGATCCACTTTGAAAATAGTGCCGTGGCTTGCGCAGAGTGAGAGACGCACTCAAGAAAGATTGATGCAAGACCCAGGAAACCGCTAAGACATTTTGGATGCCGCGGCAGTAGCCACCCAACAATTCTTCAGATTTTTCAGGATCTGCACTGGCCCCTACGGCCTGAAGCATTTCCCAAAAAGGTGACACTCGAGTGAAGAAGCTTACACCTCCCAGGATTAAAAGTCAGACCAGCAGCAGCTCTAGACAGGACAAGCTTAGCGAGGGCTTCAGAGAAGTCTTCTGCAATGCACCCAGCCGAATTTAGGCACGTCCTTCAGCACACATTTCTTATTGTCTCCAGAAGAGATAAACGAAAACAGATGATGTCGCGGACTCCAAATTTGTAAAGATCATAATAGATGATATGCCCTATAAAATGTGAAAATAAGCAATGTTCATATCGAGAAAACAGAAGATGCTTTAGCCCGATTAGGGCTCGCCGTAGAAGCAGGCTCGCAGTAGAAATAACACTGACCCGGCACGACACGACAAGTCGGGGCGCGACGAGTCGGGACGCGACAGGTCGGGGAAATGACGGATCGGGACACGACGGGTCGGGACGGGTCGGGCGGGTCGGTTCGGGACGGATCGGAGCGGGTCGGCTCGCGACGGGTCGGAACGGGTCGGGACACAACAGGTCGGGACGCGACGGGTCAGGACAGGTCGGGACCTATCAAGGCGACCGTTCAGCTTTGCCTCGAGCTTAGCGATCGCTGCGCTCCAGCTGACCGGCAGCTTTGCTCTCCCTATGTGCTGCAGTTAGCGTGCCCACAGAAGCGCCAGGGCCGAACCTAACAGAGCGATTCGAAAAAGAAAATACTGCCAGCTATCGCGACCGAATGGTATATATCAGGAAGTGATGAGTGGAAGTAGTTGAGCAGCAAGCAGCCTGGACCATCAGCTGGCTGGTCGGAGAGCGCATTGGCAATTACGTTGGCGATGATGTTGATATTTTTCTTTGGATGCGACCAATAACAACATGAACGTAAGAAACATTCTGTAGGCCTTTCGCCGTCAACATGACCTGGCATTGTCCTTAAAAATGTTATCAGGTGATGTTCATATACACATGCTTGGTATTTTGTTTAATTTTTTAAAACCTACAAGCACGTTTCAAATGACACGAATGCCCGTGAATAACGATTTTTTCTTCTTTAAGGCATGAAATAGCCTGAATGGGCAACAACGCCTTCATCCAAATACAGCGAAAGCGAAAGTGGCGATGATGGGAAAATAGCATTCCTTTAAACTTGACGACGAAATTTGGCTCATTGTGATTCGTCCCACTCTGGCGGGCGTATTTACCTTTCTGTCGGTCTCGAACGGCATCATCACGATGCCAACACCGATGTTTCCGACCAGGTCAGCGCAACCACCGCAGAAGTGCTCGTCCCGGCCACCCGTGCTGTCAACCAGCCGGTTGACAGCCCGGGTCCTGTCCTGAGGCGCAAACAGACACGCTGGTGGTGAAGCGCTAGCAGACACGCTGCTCTGCACGGGAGTGCGGGATGTCAGCTGAGGAAAATATGCGTGCCATCGATGCGAACCCGCGGTCTGAGCGCGCCGCCAGTGTAAACCCGCTGTCGGAGCATGCTGTTGATGTGGACCCGCTGTCGGAGTGTGCCGTCGACGCAGAGGCGCTGCTGGAGCGTGCTGTTGATGTGGACCCACTCTCAGAGTGTGCCGACGAAGTGGAACCACTTTCTGAACGTGCTGTTGGTGTGGACCCACTGCCAGTGTGCCGTCAAAGTGGAACCACTTCCTGAACGCGCTGTTGATGTGGACCCACTGCCAGAGTGTGCCGTCGAAGTGGAACCACTTTCTGAGCGTGCTGTTGATGTGGATACGTTATCGGAGCGTGCCGTGGATATAGAAGCGCTGTCGGAGCGTACCATCAATGTAGGTGCGATAGGGAAAACAAACGATCGAAGTTTAGCCTACAGGTCGTCGTACGCTCTTCTTTACCTTGATTCACTTCGGTCGCTTGCATTCCGAATTTAACCCACCTAGCACCTAGCCCCACCCAGCCATTCGTGCATGGAGTATCGAGCCCCTCTGCACGTGAGCTCGGCCGAGTCATGTCAATCGCTCCGGGGAAGTCGTCACTAGTTAAATACACTTTGCACTTGCATCGCATTTAATGCACAGAACTCTGGAAAATCGCTCAACGAAAAGATATTCAAGCCTTGAGGTCCGTATTTGAGCCTGAACTTCTATCAAAATCCTTGCTCCTAAAAAATTTGGTATTAAATTTTGCATTGAATGCCATACAGGAGGCTTTCCAACAGTCAAGGTTTGCAGAAAATATATTTCATGCACCAACATCGCGACCTCGGAAACTTTGCTTTTACAGACTACGGGTAATTTTTAGCTGTCATTACGGTTCGGTGGTCCATTCGTAAGCTTGGATTACACGTAAACGGGATTGTGTATCCCGTCACTTTCCAGTTCCAAATTTCGGGCTCTGGTGGTGGAACCATGTCAGGTATCGACGCTTTATTCAGAATATTTGCATGGAGAGAAAATCAGACAAAACGCTGCCTCGAACTCAAAATTTAGACATCACAGTGAATATCATGTCCCATAAAACAGAAATGCAGTTTTGGAGAACACCCGTACGTGAGTCGGAGTCGGAACAGTCGCCGTTTTTAGATTACATGTGATTAAGGAAAGCCTCTTTCACTGTTCTGCAGTAAACATGTTGGGTGAAGTCTGTTCGTGCATGCGTATATATATATATATATATATATATATATATATATATATATAGTTTGATCTGTTTGAATCGCTCGATTCGTCCGACCCACAATCTGTTTCTGGAGCATGGTCACATGGGTCCCGCGTTTGATTGCTGTTGTGCGGCAGCTTTTCGTAATGTAGAGAAAGCAAACTATTTTGTGGCGCGGGTCTTCATTTAAACTCGTAGCAAATGTTAAAGGGAATGTTCCACATTTTAAAATATCGAGACAAACGTTAGATCTGATGAAATAAGCTCACTGGGGTATTTCGCGGTGACGGTGCGTTACCTCTGTTACCCGCGCCAAACGGGCGTCGACTGTATAGCGCATTGCCGGACGATGTGGAGCTCGAGTGCGCCGTGTACCGCCCGCGGCCGCGGTGGTGACCGAACGACCGCCGCTCGCCGTCCGGGTTAGACTGAGCTGATCGTTGACCGCGGAAGGGCTAGCGTGCTCCGCTTGGTCGGCGCTAGCCATTCACTCTGTCATGCAGTGAAGTGTGGTCGCTGTCAATGGCCAGTACATCATTTTTGTGACGAGAATGGGATCATGTCAAATCTGCTCGCTGGAATCCCACATGTTACGGTTTTCGTCAATGGCGTGCTGCTGGGAGGCGTGAAGGACTGATGATCATAATATCTTTCGTGAGGTACTTTGCAGAATGCAGGAAGCAGGATTGCGGCTCAACAGGCGTAAATGGAGCTCCCGAGAGGAGCAGGTCACGTACCCGAGATACAGGATCAGCGGCCGGGGTAATCGACCCACCAAGGGCAAGCAGTGGACAATTACAGAGGCGCCCGCCCCGAAGAACCTGACTGAACTACGTGTCTGGCTGGGTCTACTGAGCCACGGCGGTGAGCCATATTGCCATGTTAAGACTTGTGATGTATTGGCGCCACTGACAGAGACCACGCCTCACCGCATGACGGTGTGAGCGGCCAGCGCCGGCCGACCGGAACACGCAGCACCCATCCGCGGTCAACACTCGGCTCAGTCTGCCCCGGGCGGCGGGCGGCGGTCGCTCGGTCACCTCCGCGCCCTCGGGCGGTACACGGCGTACTCGAGCACAGTGTTGTCCGGCGATGTGCTATACAGTCAATCCCCGTTTGGCGCGGGTAACCGAGGTTACGCATAGCTACTGCCAGGTGTCCGCACTAGTCACGGCAGGCAGCTGGCACCAGCGGGATACCCCGTCACGGGGTATCGGTGCGCTGCGATCGGTGCAGCACCGGCGACCGGACAGGGGCGGACCCGTTCTCAGGTGCGGAGTGCGCTACGCCGGCGAGCTGCTCCCGTGCAGCATTCTCCGCAGCTGCGGCAGCAGAAGCAGAGGCTGTGTCAGCCGCGTCGGGCTCCTTCGGACGGATGAGTGCTTCCCCGTCGGCGGTAGTGGTCTCGTGTACTCCGGCCATAGGAGGAGACCTGTAGGAAAGCAGCCAACGCGGCGCGGTCTGGTGTGATCGTTGTGCCGTCGGAACATAGTCCATTCTCAAGTCGAATGACACGCGATGACACGCGATCCATCTATACAGCCGATCCAGGAATCCACCTGGCACCGGCGGCTGTCGGTGGAAGTGAGTGCATGTGACAGCATTGCCAACCTGGAAGCATCTATCTTCAGCGCCTTCTCCATGTTCACACCAAAGCTTCTGGTTTCTCTAGTGCGACACAGCAATGTCAGGTCGGTCACTGTGCCTAAGCATGTCCATTTGAGTACGCATACGCCGTCCAGTGTGCATTTCTGCAGGAGGCAAACCAGCTGCGCTATGTGATGAGCTCCTGTAGCGCGGTAGGAAGCGTGACAGACTGTGAGGAGACCCCCGTCTTGCCGCAGCTTCAGCCTCTGTTTGGCTATTTGTTTAGCTCGTCCAACAGGCCATTCGAGTGCGTTCAACATGGTGGGAACGTCACGAAGTTAATGCCATCGACTTAACGTAGGTCTCTGAGTTCAGGGCAGTCAAAACATGTTGCGTTGTCGATTACCACGGTCTCCGTGGTAGGTCGTCAACTCCCTCGGTTGATCCACGGTGACAAATTCAGTTTCATGGCAGGCCACCAACTCTCACATTTCCGCGGTGACAGATGCAGAAGTCGACGTAGTTAAGGCACATCCATCCACTTACTATGGGTGATGATGGCTGTCAGCATGCGGCCCTTTACCGGACCACAGTAGCAGGAGTGAAGACGCCGCCACGGACGTAGGGGCCACTGCCAGGGATGCAGCGGTGTCGAAGGTGTTCCGTTTTTCCACTGCTGGCGCTGA
>NW_023596746.1:9961754-10020947 GCF_011947565.3 Pollicipes pollicipes
ATTTATAATACGCATGCGCATTATGTGCTGTATATTGATATCAATATCACTGGAAAAATTGATAACGCTACTGTTTAGGCTAAAACAAACATGCTAAAGATTTGTAGCAATACATGGTGCACGTATTTCTCACGTATGCATTTCCTTGTTTGTGCATCTATGCGGCCTTGTGTATTTGTATCAGTACATTTCCTATCGGCCGGGCCATAGGAAATACACTGATTTGTCGCCGACCTGTCACCGAGTCGGCGGACCAAGTAAAAATTATGGAACATTTTTGTCGCCAAGTTGGAATGAAACTTAGAAAAAATACCAGGGTGACGTAAAGTACGGTAAAGAGTCTTCACAGGAACGTTTGCTTGCGTTATGTGACGAAATTTAGCACCATGGAGGCCTAAAAGCTACGTATGGAGACCTCATGTCATGTTTCGCACAGTGCTGTATTTTTCGCCTTCGCCGTCACCAAAACTTGCTGTCCAAGAACATTTGTGGCACCAGGCTTTGCGTGAATACATGCATTTTTATCACCGACGCTACCAACCGAGTCGGCAGGCTTTACCGCCCCTGCTATATACAATTTAACAGCGCATCTTTTGGTATCAAAAGTGAACTGTACCTAGTAAGGCCGCTGACCTATTGCAAGTCAAAGCCAGACCATGGATTCAGCGAGGACAGCTTCTATGGAGTCGTTCAATCGGACGCAACAACGGACTATAAGATAAAGCCATACATCTTTGAATGATGTATAAGGCAACACAACAATTGAATTTAAAAATTCATTTAGCTTAGAGTCAGGTGTTACAGTCAGACCATAGCCAAAACTAGCCTTTTTAACTTTAGAGCTTGCTATTTGAGGCTTTCGTGTGCTCATTTTTAACTAACGGACAACAGGAACCGCATTATACATCTGCCTTCGGCTTCTTAGAGGTCAGAATCCATTACTGACCTAAAATTACTCCGGCCAACATTTTGTTTTTAGCAGCACGCCACCCAACGTAATCCTTGAAGCATATTTAAATGTAAAAATCAAATCAGGCTTGCATGATTTTGGTCACCATGACATTTAAAGGTTAAGCAAGGTCACTGACCTTAAATGGACACTACTGACTGTTCGCTTAGACCAAGTATCTGGGTTCACATTGGTTGCATGAGAAGGTCGAGGGTCACATTGAACACATCTGGAAGTTGACCTTGTTTATTGTTGACCTTGAAGTTGACCTTGACCCGAATTACATGACATAAAAACCCTAAATTTTGACACAAATGAGTTCACGTATAGGTTAACACACCCCCTGTGAGCTTTGTGTCTCTAGCTCTCTTAGTTTCTGAGATCTCAGGTCAACCTGCCCCCCCCCCCCACCCGAGCGGAGGGTATTCAAGCGTCCACCTGGACGCATGTCCAAAGAGATGTCTTTTGCGGTCATCGTTATTAAACAATTTGAAAAGAGCATCAGAAGCTTCCTCATAAGACAAGCTCTCCAGTAAAAAGCTAAAAGCAAGCTTTCCAACAAAAAGATTTAGACCTCGATCTGACCTTTATACCTGACCCAAAGCCAACGGAATTCGTCATCAGCCTATATTCAAGGGTATAATTGTGTAAGAAGCTATCTCAGAAATGCATGGCTTCGTCCAACACCCATTTCGTTGTTGCATCATATTGAACCGTTCTCTGAAAATATCCTTCGCTGACAGTCGTGAAATGAGTCACCTGAGTTTGACCTGCCATAGATCACCAACCCCATAAGGCGCATCTAATTTGCATACCAAAGGTTTTGCTGTTCAATTGCTTAACTGCGCTGTTCAAAACTTATTCTGAAAAAAATATTCGGTGTTTAAATCCCCCTGACACACACACACACACACACACACACACACACACACGCACGCACGCACGCACGCACGCACGCACACACACACACACACACACACACACACACACACACACACACACACACACACACACACACACACACACACACACACACACACACACACACACACACACACACACAACACACACACACACACACACACACACACACCCGGCCTGTGTTAAGCAGCTCTTGTTGCGTGCGTGTGATCTCCAAATTAAGCTGTCATTGACTGACATTGAGTCTGTGGAACGTTAGATCGGAAAACAAGCCTACAAAGTCTTCATTCGTAAACGTCTGCTGAGCTTGTGCCGCTGGGGGCCATGCCGCTAGCTTATGCCCCTTTTTCCATCACTTCTTTTTATGTTGTGATGCAACAAAAGTTGACAACATTTGAGGCGTGCTCATTCTTGTGCTGAACATTCCACAGCGATCAATTCAGAAATCGTTCGGTGTAGTCGATTAGTTCCATGCCGGCAACAGGTGCTCACGCATTATGGTGTGCATATGGCTCGGGACCAGCTCGAGCGTTAAAACGGGACGATGGGGTGTTCTTGATTAAAAAATGAGCGCAACATGAAAAAGCAGAGGGTCCAGCGAGAGGGCGCAGACGCACCACACTGCGAACGGAACCAGCGAGTGGTCAAAAAGATGTGACGGGAAAATGGATTGACCAAGTCTTTGATGCCGATTGATCAGCTCATTTTCCGGGCCTTGGTTCACCGGATGCCTGCCTTAAGAAACACTTCAGGCGGCACTGTCGGGGGCATTTCACCAACTACGACCGTATGGGAATCAAAGAAATCCTACGCATTTTGCTCCCTCAGATCTGGTCGCAGAATTGCTAAATTCAGCTGGCAGCCAATAAGTCAGTGGTTTACTGGTTATTCCCATCAAGGAATCGCTACTTTGACATCTGTCACATGTCCGACGATATCGCGGTACGGTGAAGCATCTTAAAAAACACCCAAAATCCTGGAAAACTTCAGTGCCCTTTACCTCATATGCGATAATGTTGAGATCGCTTTTATATGACACCGTAATGCTGGTAAAACTAAAGGATCAACGCCACACTGCTTCGGGATTTTGTCATTTCATGGTAATTGGCTGCTGAACCGTAGTTATCAATGCTTTGGAAATATAGTTCTTATGTATACCAGCTAATTTCTCATAAATAAGGGGCACAGGTCATTTTGGCTCGACGCATACAGTTGATCTCGCGTGGTCTGTGTTGGTTACATGGTGTGATTTTACATAGTAGGGTGACCTTATCCAGCGTACGGTTAAAGTAGTCGATAAATTGCGTGGAAACAACCCCTAACTGGACTGAAAGCTAAGCATTGTTGCCTAAAAAAGTAGCAATCATTCCGTACACTTGCACCGATGATGTCATGGATTTGTAACCTGCAGAAACAAAATATGCTCTCAATAACATATTGACAAAGATCCCAAAACAGCTTCAAAAAACTTGATGAACTTACCTGGAACGGTCCCAAAATGAAGAATATCATATATCAACTGGATGGACAGGCACCAAGCAATACAGAACGGCCTCTTCAGTAAACTGCGGACGTATGGGGGGGAAGATGTGCACAGTGCCTGCGAATCTGCTTGATGCATTTAAAGTCAAGGACAAGTAATGCGTATGGAGCACATGACCGCTCGGCTGTTTAAAGCAAGGCCGATTCGCTGTTTTTAACAGCCGACTCTCAGTGTTCCAAACTTGACAGTGTTAAGTACTGAAAAAGATATAGATTCATCTGGCCGCAAGGGCGTGTTTCAATTGTTGTGATGCGACTGATATGAGGTGTGCGGTGACTTTCAATGCACTGCAATTTTGCAAGTGGCATTCGCATTGCAGGGTCATGAATACCTGCCTAGAGCTTAATTTCTGGCCTTGTTTATTTCGTTGGCTGTGCCGTAATTCAGCACCCTGTCCTCAGCGACGAAAGGAGTGGACACTTCGGGGTGAGTCGGCGGGATGATCCGATAAAGGTAGAAATTAATCTGTGATTATCCAGACTGCCTTTCAAGATACCGAAAAGGCTGTTGACTCACTGAAACAGTCGCAAGCGACCAGCCTTCTTCCCGGTCAAATAACCGTGGACTCGATTTTGAAGCCCGATGGCACTCCTCATGAACGAGAATAGCAGGAGGTAATAATAGTTCTGAAATATCAATTTGTCATTTTTGTGCATGTCCTGATTTAGAAACTAGTCGCGTATATCTTTAAATAAGGGTTGTTCCTGCTTCTAATTCAGTTCAGGGCTATAGCCCTCCTCCAAAGATTTTAAAGAAGAGTGCTAATCTGGGAGACATCCATATTTTGGAGGTACACTGCATAGTGTTTCACTGCTCCCCAACCTTTTTTTCAAAACCTATGTCCCCCGCTTAAAATGCAGTCATTTCATCAATGTTTTATACCTTGTAAGCACTTATTTACCGTTCAACCTTTTGTTAACGTGAATCCTGGTTACCGGAAATTTATGTGATGCCCAATGATGTAGGCCATAAGAGGGCAATACAAGTGAGGAGTGGAGTGGTGTAGGAAATGTAGGCAATGAAGAGGGAGGGGGCCTGCAGGATTCACTGCCATCTCCTCCTTTACCAAGCGCTTTACTTAAAAAAGCAGGTGGTTCTATGGTGCTGTGGTCGAATTGTCTTATGAGGACAGTGAAAGGATGGTATTTGATCGTTTCTGAGGACAATGTTGTCCATTTCCTGATGATAGCACCCCTGCTGTAACAGGAAAGCTCTGGAAGTCATTTCACTCTGCAGTGCTCATTCATGTGCACCTTTTCTCTGCACTTGTGAGCGTGGCATTGCATGGATGCAAATATGGTATGTTCCGTCTTTTTTTGCTAACATTGGACTGTAAAATTGTCCTGATGGAAACATTAGCATAATCACTGCATACATTAAATTGAAGGTCGCGAAGGCAACCAGCCTACCTTATATGCAGCCTACACTGATAGCAGAAATAAATGTGGTTTGTACCGTCACAGGAGCGACAATTTTTGAATTCATGATTGGGGGAGATTGCAATCCATGGATCACGGTCAATAATTTAAGTGCAGAGAAGATGATTTTGTGTTGTAGCTGCTTTTTCTCATATCTTTTTGTAATTTTCCAGCTAGAAATGCTGGCTGGGGGGGGGGGGGGAATCATCATTGAGGTGGCCCAATCCAGCATAGGTTTTGGGCGGTGCTACAGATATTAATCTAAATTGATCCCTCCTGCACTATACATAAAACACTGCACAGAATACCTTAGATTTGCATGCAACTTGCATACGAAGGACAATTTTGGCTTGCTGATTGAATATCTACCAATGCATGAACATTGGTAATGAAATGGCATTCTGCTATAGCAGTGTATGTTTTCATGATCCGACGTGCAGATTTTTACTCCAGGATGTATAAAATAAATAAAAAGGAAGACAGCCAACAAGTTTTACCCTTAGCCTGATTAACTGGTTTTTGTAACGCGTATTGGTGGAGAGGGGGGGGGGGGATTTCCTGACGTTTGCAAACTAAGAAAGGTAAAGCCTCGCAACAAACAAACCAACAGCGAACTGTCTTTGCCCAGATCTCGTTATTGGTAAGAAGTTTCCCGTTGTTAACTGATCCCACTAGGCCACGTCGATGGTGAAATTTTCTTGAAATCCAACATCAGCTTTGCATGTTTATATATGCGAAACCACGCTGTGCAGTAACATTGAACATAATGTGGCATATGCCTTGTTTAATTGTGAGTGCAATGACAAGTCGTTTTATCTGTCTGGCCCATATTTATAGCCCATATCATATGTATGTAGGGTTTCTTTCATATAGCAGTGCCAAACCCCCGCGCGCGGTCCGCAGAATCGTCGCTTGCCGCCCTCCCCCCACCGCACCCGCTGGCTTTACAAACCCGCTGTCGTAAAAAAAAAACACCGCTACATTGAAACCAGAATTGCTAGGGAAAATGTTTGATGTTAACACGCCTACAGTGGATGTCCCAGATGCTACCAAAGATTTGAGCGAGACTGCACAATATGCCGCATTGGTATCCTCAAAAAACCGTAGTGGGAGGTGTCGCATCGCCCGCCATCCCCCTCCCGTCAGGGCGAGTAACTTGTCCAGACGGAGCTATCCGCCTGATGTGAAGTTATTGACAGACTTCGATGCAATTTACTTGTTGGGTTATGGCAAAAAGCGCGCACTAGTCAAAACGTGTCGCGCCAGGCTTGGAGCATGCGTAAGGTATGGTAGATAGTTTGATGACGGTTGAGATGGGGCTCGAAGCGCGAATGTGATTTCCATAAGGGGGCACGACCTCAAGGAGGCCACCATATTTGACGTCATTCCCAGTGCCGCTTGCTACTGGCTCGGAATCTGCCATATATTCCGCTGCCCTGGCTATCGGGTCCTCCGTGTTTTATTTGTTTTTTTTTTGCGATCGAGAAAAACAAATCCAGCTGTAGGCCGAGTTTAAACACAGGACCCCGGCAGGTCCCGAAGGTGGAAGGAAACTCCTGTTGTGATTGGGCTATCTTTTTTAGTCTAGAGCAGATGCGCCTACTTTCCTAGCAGAAGCACTCATTCTGCCATTGGTACAAGGGCAGTCTATGACTAAACGCTTCGGTTATGTGCATGATATTGAAAATTGCATGTGATGAAATAGATTTTCGGTGATATGCTGATTGCTGATGTCGCTGATAGGCATGGACTTAACAACCGTTTTGTCACATGGTATCGTATTACGCTACTGGCGACAATGTTTCTTCCCCAATTTGGTCGACGACAAAAAGTAAGCTATTACCACCCCTGGTCTACAGCTACGCCAATTTGGCGCGGCTGCGCAGTGCCGTTCAGAAATCCGCTTGGAGAAAACTTTTGGGAGGGCCGGCAAATTGACCCCCACCCAAGCGCGTGTGTAAGGTCAGAGGTAGGTCACGGATGTTAAACAACTCTGATCAGCATTTTGTCCTGAGGAACATACTATGTGGTGTTATTATTTGCGCTTTTTAAATGAAAAATCGAAACAATCTCGTAGGTCTTTGTCCACCAAGACCTTGTAAAGATGCAAGACCATGTAAAGTCAAACCAGTTCTCTGACCTAAAATGAAAACCTTCTGCCTAAAGCAAGTCGTTAGATTCAAGGTGGTCGCATGGGTAGAACTGAGTGCACTTCGGACACCAAGCGGAAGTTTGACCGTGTTTGAGCTTATTTAACCCGAAGGAACATCATGACTTAGCGACCTCAACTTTGAAAAAAGTAAGTTTGCATGAATATCAGCCCACCATGCGCGTTTGGTATTTCTAGTTCTCTTAGTATTTGAGATCTCAGAGGTGAACTTGACTCCTCAACTGAACGTATGGTATTCAACCGGCCTCACAGGTGCGTGTTTAAACACTGTGTGCTGACTTCAGAATCCCATCCAATTAAAAGGTTCACACCGAATCTGAAAAAGTAAGGCGCAGGTGGCGCAGATAGCACGGAACACGCATACACACATCAGTCATACTGGACGGTAATCTAAATTATCCATTCTTGAGACGCTTATCTCCGTGCCAGTTGTAGCCAGCTGTCGTCACGCTTTGCTATTTATGTATTGTGGTCTTTTACTTTGCGATGGCTTGAGCAGGTGTGATTTCTTTACCTTGCCTGGAGTGAACGCTCGGTGCGCGGTGTTATTCTCCAGTGGGTACACAAAGAAAACGTCGGTGGATCCCGCACGCGGATGATAAACAAACCGAAGATGTAGTGAATCACTTGCTATGATGTCGACATTTGGTAAAGACTCTCCGCGTGACTGTGCTGGTTTGAGTTCTGAGTGCTGCCAGGTGCCGTGCGCTGCGTAACAAACGACACATGCCGTGCCAATCCTCACGCTCACTAGCGCGCGGACGCGCGAGGCCATCAAACTCAGGATATGTCGACATGCTTCTACTTTTCAATGACCGATCTACTTCTTCAGGCACTTTAACCGAATATCGCTTTAGTTGCGTAAGCATTGCTTAAATTCGGGCCCTACACGTTAAATTTGAAATCGCAGTATCATCAAGCTCCCAGGTCAAAGTGACCAAACAGAGAGGAAATTATGGCTGCGATGTACGCGATGATGCGCGACACATTCGACGGTAGGTGTGTTTTTAAGGACTTTGGGAGCGAGGTACTTACGCGATCGCAGCCAAATGACTTCGTCTTCTCCGGCGAGCGCACCACACACAACACTTCCGGTTCGACGTGTCGCGCCAACCACAGCCTTAACACAAACGCAAAATAGGACACGGCCTAGAAATAAGGAGAAACGCCCTCGTCGAGCACGAGTGGCACACAGCTCGAAAGTGCTCACGCTTACGTTCGCGACACGCATTCAGCACCAGTCTTACTAACAGCCAGACACCTTGCGTGAATGGTACCAGATGTGCCGCATTATGACTGTTGCGAATGTGTCAGCGTCCATACTGTTTTTGATCATTAGCAGAAAATAGCCTGCAATATAACGGCGATCGCGTTGTATGACGTCTTCAATGCCACATTGATTTTGAAATAGTTTCCCAAATAGGCCTTTTCCCATTCTCGCGGGCGTGTCGCTCAGCAAACAGAGTTTTAGGTCTTTAAAAGGGCATGGCCGTGATCTGCATCAAAATGTCCTCAAGCTGGCTATTTCAGTTCAGAACCCCACACAAAGGTCGAACACCCCCTTTAAATAGCGTCGTAGAACCACACTTGACCCCATATGTGCCAAAGGACGCATGCGGTCGACGAAACTCAAGCAATGGGAGCATAAGCATGCCAAGGTAACAGGATACAAATATATTGAAATAACTATGCATTCCTTCTGCAGCACCTGTTTTCCCTGTGGTTTTCACCTGCAAATTAGCCATTTGACCCCATTTGACCACCGGAGTCCTCAAATTTTACAACGATTCCAGACTACCATGCTTACTGGTGGAGCTCCGCAAGGCCAGTTGAAACCAACTCTCGACTTTGAAAATACTGTATTGTCATTGTACTCGGCCAGCTTGCATCAGCAGCTTCTAGTGGGCATTTGCATATAAGAAGTAAAAAAAAAACGTATGTGTGGCGTCTGTATTCTTCACTACCTCAATATGGAAGCTGTTGGTTGGCAGTCTGGTGGAAATCAGGATGCAAGGTGTAACGATAACAGTGCCGAATGCAACCTTGTAAACACGCGCCCGGGTGGGGGTCAATTTACTACCCCCAAATTGTATGCAACGTTGTGTTAAAACGACGAGGCATAATCGCACCAAATTTTGCATGAATATAGGCAATTAAATAACATATTTTTGGGTATAGACAAATAAAATGTACCTTTTAAGGTAGCTCACCTATAGAAGATCAAATTCAGGAGTTGCTGTCAGCGAAGGCAATTTCCAGGGAACGTTCAAGCTGATGCACCAATGAGGTGTTAGATGAAGCCACACATCTGTGAAATAGTTTCTTAAACACAAAAAACAATTGAACTAATGATCACAACAAATTTAATTGAACTAGGGTCAGGCATAAAAGTCGGACCGAAGCCAAGGTCAACCATTAATTTTTCTGGAGAGCTTGCGTTTAATGTTAGCCTCTTATTTACAATACTTGAAAACAAGGAGCTCAACAGACATCTTTCATGAACTTCCTTAAGTTCGGAGTATGTCACTGGCCTAAAATGACTCAGATCAATACTGTGCTTTTAGCAACTTACCCTCTAGCGTAATCCTTAACGCTGATTTAAATTGGAAAAATCAAAACAATCTCGTAGGTTTTTGATCATTATCAGCTTGTCAAGGACAATCAAGGTCACTGACCTCAAAAAGACACCAGTGACCGTTTGCTTAGAACAGGTGTCTAGGCTCAAGGTATTTGCATGAGGAGTCTGGGTGCACTTGGACACCAATCAGGAGTTTAACATTGTTTCACCTTATTCAACCCGAAGGGCACGACCTATGGACATCAATGTTTGACCAAAACAAGCTCATATACGTTCCAACCCACCCGGTGAATTTGGTGTCTCTAGCTCCCTTAGCATTTGAGATATCGGAGGGATCAAATTGACGCCTACACTCGAGCGGAGGGCACTCAACCGGCCACCCGGGCACGTGTTAAAGGAATATACAAAGACTACGGTGACGACTGACGGGCAGCAATTGACCTTCAAACCTTTCTTAATGATTTTATGGCTGAGCTCTCAATTCATGGCAAAAAGGTTTCGGGTTTGTTTTCAGCGAAACGAGACACCTTCGCCAAACTACGACGCTTCAGCGCGCACTACGCACTATGGTGCGCAGTGTACCATGGGTCTTTCCGTGACAACCCAGGGATCATTGAAGCCGTATCGACCACACCTGTAAGCGTTCCGTGCCGTGATCTGTTTGAGAGCGACTCTCGTGTTCCTGTCAGCAATCTCGACTGCCTCGACAGGCCGCTGATCTGGCCCCGAATACGCTGTGTGTTCCGTCGGAGCCGACAACAACTGAGCGGATCACCGCAGCCATCGGGCTATTTTTAAGGCCGCCTGTCGCGTCCGTGCGGCGGCCGCGGAGGAGCCCGATGCTGTTCGGCGACGGCGGCTGCCGGCCGAAGGGGGGGGGGGGGGGGGGCGGCGCGAGCGCCGGCGGCCGCGGCGGCCGGCGCTGCCGTCAGTGCGACGCCACCGTCAGTAAGGCGCCGGCCGCCGCGCGCTGAGGCGGCTCGAGGAGGGTCGCTCGTGAACGCCGCCCAGCCGCCACCATGTCGAACCTCACTAGCGAGCTGACGACGGCGGCGCCGACGGCCGACCCAGGGTTGGCTGCTATGGTGTCGGACACGCGCTTCGTCATCCAGCGCGTGCTGACGCCGATGGTGATGCTGGTGGGCGTGATCGGGAACCTGGTGAGCATCATTGTGCTGACGCGACGCCGCATGAGGAGCTCGACCAACAGCTACCTGACGGCGCTGGCCGTCTCCGACACCCTGTACCTGGCCATTAGCTTCACGCTGTCGCTGAAGCACTCGGTGCCCGGCATCTCGCACCCGGACTTCCGCATCTACTGGCACTACTGGCCGTTCGGACTCTGGCTCATCGACGCCGCAAGTAAGTCACACCGCAGCGTCACTGCCGCGCTCGCCGTCACACGTGGCCGTCATGTGTGGGGCCGCCTGTGCGTCACACGTGGTCGGACACCCGCGCCGCTCGGCGCGCGACGCAGCTCACGCTACGCCTTTATCCAGGCTGAAATCACCAAGCAGTCTCGCAAAAAACGGCCATGAGAACTCGAGAAAGTTCCTCGCGCCGTTTTCTTCCAGTATTCGACGTTTATTTGGAAGACGCTATGCTTCACTTTGCATCGGATCTCAGGAGATGACGTCCCCTCCACAGATACGGTAACTCGACTCTAGACAACTTCAGAACGCTTAAGTGGGGTGACGCAACTGCCTTGATTGGGTCGCGCGTATTATGGAAGCTCCGGTAAATAAGTCGGCTCCGATACTCCCGAAACACCGGTTTAGTTCGGTTTTGTCCATCCACTATTGCGTTGGGGGAGGAGGGGCTTTTAATCCGTCCAGGTTGCCTGCAATCTATGCTTAACTGCGTTAAGTGGTCTAATGGACGCACCTATTTGCTATGCACTCCGCGAACCGGCTAATGCAAATCGACCCGACGGCAGGTGCTGGCAAAGCTAGTTGGACCGTGAGCTGAACGGATGTTCGGAGTCGGAACCATGCTTGGCGAAGGTCTCCAGCGGTCAGGTGGCCCTGCCGGGGCCTTCGCTAACCGCCATCGGCCATAGGCCCGCTTTTCACCGTCGGGGCCTCTGCCGACCGCCACCGGCCATAGGCCCGCTCCTCACTGCCCACCGCCATCGGCCATAGGCCCGCTCCTCACTGTCGGGGCCTCTGCCGACCGACCACCGGCCATAGGCCCGCTCCTCACTGTCGGGACCTCTGCCGACCGCCACCGGCCATAGGCCCTCTCCTCACTGCCGGGACCTCTGCCGACCGCCACCGGCCATAGGCCCGCTGTTCACTGTTGGGACAATTGCGGACCACCACCGGCCCCCCGCTGCTCACTGTCGGGTCCTCTGCCGACCGCCACCGGCCATAGGCCCGCTCCTCACTGCCGGGGCCTCTGCCCACCGCCACCGGCCATAGGCTCGCTCCTCACTGTCGGGGCCTCTGCCGACCGACCACCGGCCATAGGCCCGCTCCTCACTGCCGGGACCTCTGCCGACCGCCACCGGCCCGCTGTTCACTGTTGGGACAATCGCGGACCACCACCGGCCCCCCGCTGCTCACTGTCGGGGCCTCTGCCGACCGCCACCAGCCATAGGCCCGTTCCTCACTGTCGGGGCATTTGCCGACCGCCACCGTCCATATGCCCGCTGTTAACTGCCGGACCTCTGCCGACCGACCCCGGTCATAAGCCCGCTGTTTACTTTCGGGGCCTCGCCGGCCGCCACCGGCCTTAGGTCCGCTGCTCAGTTATAACCGCACTCCCCATGCTGCTACCTTTGGCGCCATGTATCACTGCGTCACACGTAGATCGAAGTGCACGACCCGTGCACACATTTACGACTTAGTTACCTGTTGACAGCATGGGGACGGTGTTTGCACATCGAGCACACACCACGGACCTCAACCCGACCGCAGTTGTCCGCCTATCTCAAGATATCGCGGGCGCTTCCAGCCGAAGTTGGGACGGCAGTCGCGGCTGCGGCTCAAGTTTTCAGTCAACAACCCAAGGACTTTGGGCCGGCCTGATTGGCCGTACAGCTTAAAGTGTGCGAGTCCGCGGACTTCCTGGGCGAATAAGACACGCTGCCACCGTGATCCAACGCAAGGCATAGCGCACGACGGCCGCAGGGAAAGTGGTCGTCTTAGAAAACGTAACATTTCACCACGTTATAAACTCTAGATGACATTTCCTTATGTTGCTCGTACTGAGGCCGATTGAAATAGTCTTAGTGCGATAACTCCAAACACTACACATCTCTTTACAGGGAATGTCCCACCTTTGGGCCATGTTTCAAGAACATATTCTTATGCAATTTTAGGACTCGTGACGTATAGTAATAACATTGACTGCTGCCACTGTAGCACCGTTAAGACATATAAAGGATATTCATTTAAGCTATTTTTAATCTAAATTGACTGCCAACTATTTGACACAGCGCTGCGCTTCTTCCCTGCAGTTGCGACTACCGTCATCAGCGAATAAAAAAACGTCTGTGATTGGGCCAGCGAGCAAGGGTATGCTGCTGAGAAGCTCACGGAACAATTGCTTCGCGCTCGCATATCTTTTTGTCGGAACAAATTGCTTCAAACTTTCGAAGTATGTATCAGATTCATGTTTTGGCTCAATGATATTTATCCTGCAGGGTCGGCTACTTAAAAGCCAAATTCTAAGCTGTTTAGAAAGATTTCGAGAAAACTGGTATTCTGGTGAGAATGCTGTCATTTTCATAACTCAGTCCCCCCCCCCCAACTCATTTCGCAAAACTACGCCCCAGACCAGGGGTGTAACTTCCTATTCAGTTGGGGGTGCTTTAGCCACCTACCCCAACTTGGGTTCTAGTCCCCCACACTTTGAGAAATAAGTTGGTCAAACCCAGACAGAAACGTGTTTGTTGACATATTTTGGATTAGGTCGCGTTACTTTTCGCTAGTGATCCTCTCCCCGCAACTTATTTTATTTTGCTAAACTACGTTCCTGACATGAAGGACGCCCGCCGACGAAAGCTTGCGACGCCGTTCAAGGGACATTTGGTGCAGCGGCATGCATATGTTCAAATTCTGAAATTAGCGCTGCCTTTCAGATCGAAGTTTTGGGGCTAACCGAGATTGCAATGAAACAAAATTGTGGAGTCCGCACAATTTAGAAACTTGCAACCTACCTTGAACACCATGATAAGCTCGTGGTCTCTTGTCTCATCGGTGGGATAAGTTTTGCATGTGGTTTTGTTCGCAATGAGGTGGCTTTCGAAAAAATATGTCGCGTTCATAGACTTACCACCAAGCACGCCGTTTGGTATTGTGGTTGACATCCCCATTCTGTAAGATATCGCCATTGATGACCAGCGTCGAAATGTCTTCTGAACGAACAACTGGAATAGCCTATGCATGTGCAATAATGCGTCTGATGCTTCCAGAAAAAAAACTCCCGAAAGAAGGGTGACTAGATGATTATAAGCAATATTCTGACTACGTAATGCTGATGGGAAAATGAAATAATGCTGACTAGATAATGGTTCTGGCTACGCATATATGCTGTTTACATAACAGTCAAAGGCACAAAGTTTTCCGTTTTTGGATGGTTCATCTTCTACTTAAAATGCGACGATAGGCATGTTAAGGGGTCATTCTTTACTTTGCAATTAATGTGAGACTCCAAAACTACCCACCATGTGTTGCAATGACAACAACTAGAATACCACAGCTCAACAGTCTGAGGCATTCAAACTTAGTGTATCAACCCCGATACTTCCTTTCAGCGCCAGGATCCCGGCGTTCTAGAAAATACAGTCGCGCTGTCATCGGTGGCCTATGGTTGCAACACATTGATGTACCTACATTGCACATTCCAATTAGCTGATAGTTGTACGAAAGACCGACCAAGGTCCGGTTCCCGGCTTCCGGCCAATCAATCAGCCAGCCGCAAGGAACGACTAGCTGATCCGGGTAGCCGACCAAGGTCGTGAGAAGTTTTTAAACTGTTTAGAAATGTGTGCACAGGGATGTGAACCGTAAATCTGGCATACAGATCTGATGAGGAATCAAATGTGATTAATCTGAATCCACTCCGTTTACGATTCGGCCACAATCATAGACCCCGTCAGACGCTAAGTGGATAACTAAGATTTTAAGTTGATTAAATGTGTGACTAAGTGTAAACTAGCGTGTAATTGAAAGACGTTCACGGGAACTTTAATCTTGTAACGCTGTATATTCAGCTACGCTAGCTTTGGCCAGCCAGAAGTGGCTGGTCGCTTCGCAGCTTGATGATACGGTTCACGAGACACTGCTGAAAATAAATCTAGCGAGTAATCTTGGAGTGGCACGATAAAAACAGCATCAGACGAACACACATGATATCCCCAACCAGAAGCGACTCCATCACGAATGTTTTTCCTATCGGAGTATTGCTAGATGTGGCGGGAGGCGTGTTGTAATGAGTATGCAATAACACTAGATCGGCAACACCCATGTTAGATTAATACAGACGTGTGCATTCAGAAGAAGTGCATCATGGCAGCAAAGTATCAGTTATAAAATGGTATAGACTCGCAGGCAAACTGGAAAAACGTAGGTAAAGCGGACGAGTTACGGTCAACCCAAGGTTCAAAAGGTAAATCCCTGAAACGTAGGTAAGGCTGCGGGGCGATGAACTAGTACTTTGGCAGGCGTTAAACAGTACTCGCCATGCGTTATTTGCAAATCCATTGAAGTGATGCTATGTTGTGAATTACCACATGACATTGGACACAGTATTGTATGGTTATTCTGCGGCCATACGCTCGTCAACAACGCGTTGCAATGACGCCATTAACGATGGTGTCTATCACGTCTTCCATTTAATATCATTGCTGAGGCATGGCGCTTTGCCATGGTTACAGCCACCCATAAACAATGTGTGTAGAAGTTGGCTCCTTTGCTAGCTCAACTCTCATCCTGATATGCTTCTGCTATTATGCAAACCGGTATTGGTAGGAAACGACGTCGAAAACTGTTGTTCTTACAGTGGGGCCATATTTTAGGCGTGCCGGGTTCCGCCGCTGGACTTTGATCCGTCGCTGGTGAAAGACAGCAATGGAGGCGCAGTGGGTTGGTGGGCATGTATGTGAGTCGTCACGCTCGCGTTCGTTTGGGTGAAAAATGTTCTAATCTGCAGACAACGTACCTCATTTGGTACCTATGCCTATTGGAGTTGTTACTGAAGTCCTGCAGCTGTGCGTAAAGATTCCCGATGAGCGACCCCTTTCAGATCGTTAAAATGTCTGCAGGTGATTTGCACCATGATACGGGGAGCTGGAAAAATTGTCCACGATTGGCAGCTGCCGGGCATCTCAAGTCGTTTTTTCATGCATTGCCCTAAGCCTAGTGCTAATTTTTCACAATTGTTGCGGGGGACCTGAGCCCCGAAGCCCCCCCCCCCCCTTCCCCTTTCATACCGCGAAAGTTCCCGTGTCTCTGCCAATCTAGATCAGTGCGTTAGCGCCCCAGGAGATAAGATTGCGCAATCATTCAGTACCTACACTTGCGCGCGCCGGTATCGTTTTTTTTTTTACAAGCATTCAGATCATAAAGATGCTTTAAGGCATGATGGACATGAACCTGCATTGTTATCTTTGGAACTAAATATCGGCTCCAGGTAGCAAGAGCTGAATCTGAGAGACATTCAGACTGGTACATGTCAGCCAATTGCGCTTGATAACCATTGGATATTTGCCAGTCCTATCATGTCATCTTGGGATGGGGAGGGAGAGGGGGAGCATTGCACCTCGCTTATCTTCCCGCCGTGCAACGAAGTTCATGTTGATGTTTTATAGAGATGGTGGTGACCGTTGGGTACCTCTTCAACTCTTTCATTGCTTTTGCATATCCATTATTTTGCACGCCTCCCGAAAAGGGGCGCAGCCAGGATTTTCCTAAGTGAGGGGCCCGGAGCTCGGCGTGCATGAATCACTCTAGTGGCGCAGTTTCGCAAGATGAGTTAGTTGGGCGGGGGGGGGGGGGGTGGAGGCTGAGCAGAAGAAAATGACTCAATTTCTCCCCCCCCAGAACGCCTACAAGCCGGTTTCTACTCAAATTTGGCCACTCTCCTCCAAGAAGCAGGGGGGGGGGGGGGGGCTGAAGCCCTCCCCAACTGAACGCGAAACTACACACCTGCACCACACCGATTTTTGTTTCTGTCAGTAGCCATCGACATAGCGAAAAACGAAACATCCGGGTCTAAGGAGAGGTCCCCAGAGCCCTACGCCCTTCTCTTGGATGCGCCTCTGCTTTCAAATTCATATCAAATTCCAAAAATTCCAAATTCTGCTTCTAAATAAGGGACAAAACAACATCGACCAAAGCTCTGCATATGGAGACGCAGAATTTAGGCCTGGTGCTGCGCTATCTGGATGAATGATCCTCCCCCACAAGTAGATGTTACATTGGAAGCATCTCGGACTCCGCGAAATGGTGCCTCTGAGTGCTGCTATGCTTGCGGGGGGAGGGGACTGGGCTTTCTCTCCTAGTGGTTTTGCATGTTCCATGACCACATCTGCTATTGTATAGATTCAACTCCAATGACTGCAGTTTGTCCCCAAAGCCAGGGCTGCAGCTTGGGGGGAGGGGGCAGGGAAGGACACCTTCCCTCCTTCCCGAACGTCAGGAGGAGGGAAGTTGTCCTCCGTCTCCGCTGGCTCTATTGGGGCCAGAGAATGAGCTGGCTGCTGCGGCAACGGCCAAACATAAATGTGGCGAGAAACGCGCACTGCTGCATGGGGCGCATGACACATTGTGGCAGCATATTGTAATACAAAGCGATCCATTTAGACTATACCGCTTATGCTTGCGATTTCAGAGTGTCTGTGGTGCACTCCGCATCGCACTACCATTGCTTGCAAGTCATCGTTTTCCGGTTCGGTATGTTGCCAGATTGCTCAACAAAATTTATTGCTCGGTTTACCCGACTAATGTTGATTTGCGTCTAAGCCACAGAATCGTCAAATGATTGCGTTCAAAGTCTTTATCACATTGTTTTTGGTTGACTGTGGTCTGAGTTCTCATTTTTCCAAATTAATTGGGTTTCGTCTTCGAGAACCATTTCTTTCAAATTGAAATCATCGCGCGAAGCGAAATCGAACACAATTACGTATGGCTCCAATTCGAACATCGTCCGAAATGGCATTATTGAGCGGAACGTATAACGAAGTCGAATAAGTCCTGGGCACTCAGCGCCAACGTTCCAACGCTGTTTTTCCAGTGTCCGCTCCCCTCAGCCTTATCAAATGTGCGATTACATCGGTGGCTTTATTTTGTGACCGTGCTCTTTTGTGAACCACGCGTGTTTATCAGCCAGAATCAACGCTTCATTTGCTTGAGTCGTAGATGTTGTCCTTGAAGCATACCGCAGCCGCTAAACCGTAACATGCGACGCTACCCATGCGATGCACAGTGCCCCTCTTTGCCGAGTACACTGAGCATAGCCGTTCTGATCTAGAGGTGTTATATATACATATACATATGCATATGTATATATATATATATATATATATATATATATATATATATATATATATGCATATTAAACTTCGAGTGAAGGCAAAAATGACTAACAATGGCAGAGTACAGTTGTTAATCGCTTTGGCAAAACGCGTATTATTATGGTCTCCAGTGGTTATTTACTGATGGTTGCTCAGGCTACGGGATAATGCGATACCACCCAAGCAACCCGTTATTACGCTATATAGCAAAACAGTGGGAAATGTATTTAACCATGACTTACCTAGGGATGTTTACCGAAATGGAGCAATCGGCTTTGTTGTTGCAATCTTTGCATAAATTCAAATGAATAAGAACAAATTTAAATAGGAGGCACATCTCCAACTTCACCCAAAAAATCAAACAGAATTGACCCTTTCATTAGTCATCAGCGCCACATTAACCAGTCGGCTAGCCAAAGGTGGCTGGTCGACTAGCAGCCGACCAGAAAACCGGGTAACCGGAACGAACTTTGATTATACTAATGGCAAATACACAAAGGAAGGCCACGTCGTCATGTTTCATAATCGCCGAGTCGCACAGTTCAGTCCTGCGAGATCACAAGAGTGAAATATGAATGTATTCATTTGTATGCTGTGTTGTGAGCTGGTCATTGCACGCAGGTTTATAAAAGCTAAGCTTTTTTAAAGCTTCGGAAAACGGTGAATTGGGACAAGGATGGGATAAGGGACTATATGTACTGCACTTAAATCCACCACTCCGGCTGTGTTGTTTCAGTTCTTGGATCACTTTGCGCTGAGCCGTTCAGCCTCAGCTTTTTCAACCAGATAAGTTGGAGGATTGCAATGCTCCATGCCAGCCCTCCCCCGCCAGGTGGAGCCCGCCTGGACAGCCGATAGGTGCCTTATCTGTGAGAGACGGGCCGCACCAGGCGGCGCACTTCTCGGATCCTCCTCCCAGTCCCGATGAATTACGAGTCCTCCACCTTTTCCGCGGGCCGCTGTGACGGAATGAGATAAAGAGTCGCATAGCGTGGGGTTTTACCAAGAATATTCGGCAGTTGCTAATGTCTGTCTATTGCTCTAAACTGAACGGAACCCCTGAATGAGCTGGCTGTGGGCTCCTCAGATGTAGGGCCTGGTGTGTTATGCGCATTACAATGACCACCAAGGCCTGCACGTGATAAAGGGGATAAATGGCGGACGTTGGAGGCAGGACTGGAGGATTTCGGGCCTTTACGGACTGACATCAGATTTCGGCAACCAGGGCAGGCAAGGACGTGAAACCGGCCGTGTGGAATAGGCGTGCGTGCTCCCCACAAATCCCAGAGTGATTTCCACACTGCCCGACTCAAAGATGCACTGGCGATACATCGCAGCCTCCAATGTCATCCGCTTTGAAGTTGTCCTCAAATAGAGTGTACTGGTGGAAAAAAACGCTGCATACCGATACATGAAACTCCATGCGCAGGTAGCCCAAATTATTGAGAACAATATCGTCTCAAAATATTTATGTCTTTTCTCAAAGGCTTTTGTCAACCACCAAAAGAGCTACTTGTTTTCATTTCATCTATCTTGTCAATTAAAAAGGTCACGACTTGGTTGGTCCAAAGCCAGTCAATTTTTCAACAATGCCATTAGCATATTTGTGGTCGGACGCCAGATAACAGGGCTCATCGCCTGCGAAATTCATGAAAAGAGAATGTTCCAATGCAATAATAAGTCTAATCAGCATGGATCCCCAACGGCGATCAGCTCCATTCATTTACGGTGAAGCATCACTCCATGGCGACACAATCATGTCTTTGATCATGTCGCGCGTTCCACGCTGCGAGGACGTCGAGCGGCTATTATTCGGTGATGAACACGTGGAAGGTTACCCTGCGCATCGCTGTAGATATTGATAAACCGCTGTGGCTCCCGGAATACAGCTTGTAAAGATTTATGCGCTGCAGTCTTCAGTAAGTATGCCTGTTGGTTGATCCCCACACCGCTTTGCTCGAGCAAGGTACGACAAATTGAACTAGCATCGTGTGGTATGAATGACGTAATGCGATGTGATACAGGTAGTGGTCGTAACTCATGCCGTGGCATATGCTGGTGTAATTCAGTGTGTCCCGTAATTGTGCTGCGCCAAACTGTAACCATGGTGAGCGAAATGCGAGGAAGCCAGCCAGCCAGCCAGCCAGCCGCTTCGACAGGCCTCCACTAGCGTCCGTCCGCAGGCATGTTGACGGGAACGGGACATTAATGAGGTCAGATAGAAAAAGAACGGCTCCGAAAAACACATTATGCATGACTCTGCCTCAGACCAACGACGAGAGAGGAGAGCAGAAAGCAATGAGCCAGAGCAGGATGAAAAACACTTCGCAGAGGAGCGTGGACGGCGTTTTCGCCCGTTCATTTCTACTCGTCGCGCCCGAGCCGCCTGAGCCTTCGCAGAGACGTGGCCTGGCCAGGCCTTTCTGTTTCGGAACCGGTCGGCTGATCCGTCTGCGTGCCGCTGCGTCTCGGTCCGCCGTTGACCGGGATCGATGGGCGGTCTGGCGCCTCTGGGGACGGCGGGCTGCCTGACACCGCACCGGCCAGGGCAGCTGGCGCCCTCACCCACGTCCGTCCGGCGGCCGTAGTGAGCCGACGTTTGGTGTCTCGCCACTGGGTCTCCCGGCTCATGCCGGTCTGGTGGTGGCAATGAGCCGACGTTTGGTGTCCCGCCACTGGGTCTCCCGACCTACGCCGGTCCGGTGGTGGTAATGAGCCGACGTTTGGTGTCTCGCCGCTGGGTCTCCCGGCTCATGTCGGACCGGTGGTGGTAATGAGCCGACGTGTGGTGCGTTTCTCGGCCGGGTCTCCCGACCTATGCCGGTCCGGTGGTGGTAATGAGCCGACGTTTGGTGTCCCGCCACTGGGTCTCCCGACCTACGCCGGTCCGGTGGTGGTAATGAGCCGACGTTTGGTGTCTCGCCGCTGGGTCTTCCGGCTCATGCCGGTCTAGTGGTGGTGATGAGCCGACGTTGGTGCGTCTCTCCGCCGGGTCTCCCGACCTACGCCGGTCCGGTGGTGGTAATGAGCCGACGTGTGGTGCGTCTCGCCGCTGGGCCTCCCGGCTCATGCCGGACCGGTGGTGGTAATGAGCCGACGTATGGTGCATCTCCCCGCTGGGTCTCCCGACCTATGCCGGTCCGGTGGTGGTAATGAGCCGACGTTTGGTGCATCTCCCCGCCGGGTCTCCCGACCTACGCCGGTCCGGTGGTGGTAGTGAGCCGACGCTTGGTGCGTCTCCCCGCCGGGTCTCCCGACCTACGCCGGTCTGGTGTCAGCTGCGTCCGCCCTGCTCCAGCGGCGGTGTCGGTCGGGTTTCACTTGACCCCGGCTCCAGCGGCGGTGTCGGCGTCCTGCCTGACCCCGCTCCGGCGGCGGTGTCGGTCGGGTTTCACTTGACCCCGGCTCCGGCGGCGGTGTCGGCCGGGTTTCACTTGGCCTCGGCTCCGGCGGCGGTGTCGGCGTCCTGCCTGACCCCGCTCCGGCGGCGGTGTCGGTCGGGTTTTCACTTGACCTCGGCTCCAGCGGCGGTGTCGGCGTCCTGCCTGACCCCGCTCCGGCGGCGGTGTCGGCCGGGTCTCGCCAGACCCCTGCTCCGGCGGCGGCGGTGTCGGCGTCTTGCCCGACCCCTGCTTCGGCGGGGGTGTCGACCGGGTCCCGTCCGACCCCGGCTCACCACAACTGTATCAGTGCACCGAGGTTAGTCCAGACGCTGATAAGAAATCCTGAAACAATTGCAGTATTCACCCGTAAACTTTGCCAGCGATATCTAACGCGTTATCTATCTGATTCTAAGTTATGTAGAAGTTTATTATTTATATGTTAGACATATTATGATATGACGGCCTAAGAAGGCAAAAGATGTTGGCCCAATGGACCGACATTCCCTGCGGATGCCAGAATATACGTTCCTCTGTGCTTTGCTGACTTTGTGACCTGTTATTTTTATACTAGTGTTGGTATAAGACATTGCTAGCATCAGTAATGCTGCATCAGAAAACACTTTCCCCCGCGCACTATACATGTGTAATTTTGAATTGATTGCTTCCTACTGCTAGGGTGTTCAGAGGTGTCGAAATCACACCACTGCATGACGAATACACGCTCTGGGACCGGCGTCATCCTTCCGTGCTCACCTCAGTCAGCACCGCAAACCTGTTTGAAAGCTGTGGAAAACAGGCACCGCTCGTGTCGGCGCACGTTTCACAACAGAGCGTCAGGCGACGGGGCGTGACCGACGCACCCGTGCCCCCGTCACGACCGTGACACCCGACCTGCGCCGGGATCCCCAGGACGCAGGCCGGATCCACCGCGATCCTACCTGGACAAGGTCAAGTGTCTGTGATTTTCTGGGATCCAGCTACGTGCCTGTCTGACACTAATAGGCTTTGGGCGAAGGGTGTTGTAATGAAGTCTTGCACCCGCACGTGGCTATAAAATAATCCATTCCACAAAAAAGAAGAAACAAACGCACATGCGTCCTTCACCAGGGCGCTTCAAAGGCGAGACCAGCCTGTCTGGTGAAGAAAAGTGTCTTTGATCTGGCCTTTTGTTTTTCTGTATGACCCGCATGTTTATAACATTTCGCGATAATGTCTGAACGGAATGCTTGTGATGATCTCTTTGATGCGGAACAGCTATCACTGTTAAAGCCATCAGGCGAGATTGAGGCGAGTTGAGCAAGCCTTTGAAACCGTTCATTTGGCTGCGTCGGACCTGAAATGCGTCAGATGAAAGCAGCAACGCAATGAGATGTGCTGATATCAGTCGAGATCGTTACTCTGGTGCCACGGACAGGCCGTCCCTTGAAGCTTCTAATTGAGTTTAAACTGATAAGGCGAGTGGGCGTACAATCTCGCCCGCACGCCGCCGGGTGACGACTCGGGATATGGATGACGTCACCAATGACTGCGTGGCGGGCATAGCCAAGTTGTGTTGGTTTACGCCGACCAGCGGAGATGTTCTCGCCATCAAGCCACGATGATTATTCAGTACTACCATCTCTGGAAATTGGAAAACACAACGATGCGTTAATTTGTGTGATGTCAGGGTTGTAAGGTTCTGAGGGCAATCCTGCGGACTACGCAATACGAGATTCTCAAACGTTTCACATTCGTACCGACAACTCCAGCGAAAGGATTAATAACCGTCCATCCGTTCCACCACCATTGGAATTCGTTGCATTTGCTCTGCCGAATGTATGCCAAAATTTAACGAGCTGAATGAAAATTAAGCCACGCGATATTTCAGCAATGAGGTTGTCAAGTAGTCATCGTTTGAAGTTACATAGAAAATTTCAACTTAAAACGGCTGTGTGTCACGGAAATCAGCATTAGACTTTGCAGAAAAGGCTGTGTGCACCAGCTTTGCCCAGCAGCATAGTTTTGCTGCTCCCAGCGTCCAGCGACATGACCCACTGACGTCTCCACATCTGTCAGTATTCAGGAGGCGTGACCCACTGACGTCTCCACATCTGTCAGTATTCAGGAGGCGTGACCCACTGACGTCTCCACATCTGCCAGTATTTAGGAGACATGACCCACTGACGTCTCCACATCTGTCAGTATTCAGGAGGCGTGACCCACTGACGTCTCCACATCTGTCAGTATTCAGGAGGCGTGACCCACTGACGTCTCCACATCTGCCAGTATTCAGGAGATATGATCCACTGACTTTTCCACAACCCACCAACGTCTTTACAGACGGTGTCCAAGAGGTGCGACTTACTAACGTCCCTACGGACAGTGTGCGGGAGGAGCGACCCACTGATGTTTCCTCAACCAATCTTCAGGGACGAGACCCAATGATGCTTCCACAACCAGCTTCCATGGGGCGAGACCCACTGATGTCTCCACAGCCAATGTCCGGGGGTGCGACCCTCTGATGCCTCCACAGCCAGCTTCCATGGGGCGAGACCCACTGATGTCTCCACAGCCAATGCCCAGGGGTGCGACCCCCTAACGTTTCGACTTCACATGTGATAAGAACGCCAACCGGCAATGGCAAAAAACCCGCACACTTTCACGTGCGAATGTGATCGGGCACTTGCTTACCAAAGTCACCGGCATGACCTTGACCTTGACCTTGTCGAAGCGTCACTGCCCATGACGGAACAGAGCGTTATCCCCCATAACCCAACAAAGGTGTGCTTATGCTCTCACGGATATAAAGGGGATGCTGCTAAATCGGTTCGTGAAAATGTCTGCGCCATGCGTTGTTTCCATATTGTTCAAAACGAGGAACCATTTAAAATATTACAGTTTAGTGGGAATGTTTCACATTTGAAGAGCTTGAAGCAAGCGTCGGATGATGGAATAAGGTCACGTATATCTATTGGTATATCTTCAAGTGGAAAGGGTCGCTCTAGACAGCACAAGTTCTTTGCTCAGGGAATATGCTCCTCAATATGTCATTGTTTAACCACGTCATCGCCACGTGCACAACATTAATTGAGGGCCGCTTGATGGCCGTTGTATCTGGGAATCATGCTTACGAACGCCACATGTGAGCGACTTGACCACTATATTTTTGTTTGCGTGGACCGCTGCACGGCCAATGAAACGGCTGATTTGAATGACGTTATTGTGGCATCATGAATGCCTGGGTGACCCCGAAATGGCCTCTGCGAAATAGTCTGCATATTTTCGTGGGCACGTAATTCAGAAATTAGAAGAGTTTAGGTTTTAGGAAGGGTAAGACGGATAACTGTATCGAATGATTTTCAAGATGGCTGTTTCAGTTCAAACCCTGATACAAATGTGGAGCACTCCTTTTAAGCGTGTGCACGAGCTTTAGCTCTTACCAGACATTTCCTGGATTCCGAAATGGGAGCTTGGAATCAACGTTTGATGTTTGGACCCAGGATTTAGGTATTCCTCAGGTGTTGCACACTATTCCGTTAAGGGATTATTCCGGGTCTACTGTAGTCATCCTCTTCTGAAATCGTGAAGCTGACTCCCAAACAGGAACATGAGACCGAACAACAGATGCACGATGCACAGATGCACGCACAAGTAGCTGGCATGACTGATGTGGACATTAAAGTCGTTTTAGATCATGGTTGCATCGGGTTAGTGTCTGTGAATTTTATTTTCCCAACCGGTCTGAGCAATCACGGGATCTGATTTAAGCTAAGACCTAAGATGATGGTAGGATATACAACCCACGCTTTTTTAAATAAAAAGCACTTACTGTGTAATCAAACAGATAGGCCTGGGTTAGTACCAAATCCTGCTTGCTGCAATTAGATGAGCTGACAGTGATAAAGTGGAATGAGACTGTGATTAGAGGGAGCTGGGCCAGACACCAAATGTCACCGCAGCACCAATTCTACGTCTTCGTCAGCCGAGCCCGTGCCCAAGGCGCTGTCAATTTGAGCGGCCCGCAAACCGATAACAATAAACAGACGGCCGTGTTTTGACGAGCCTAATGTAGGCTGCATCAGCAGAAATAAACAGCCGCAGTTTTTAGGCGATATTTATTTAACCTCCAGCTGCGGCCAGGCTCCTGAGGCAGCCGTCGTTCCGTCCAAATTGAAGGCATACAGCGCTCTTAAACTGCGGAAGCACATGCTGATCGACTGGCGGGACCGGTGCGGTTGTTGCAACTCACCGGGAACCAGTCGAGCTGACTGCATTCAATTTTGAGCTAACTAGGTTTAAGTCCGAACTTTTTGGCAGCTGGCCTGTCGGGCTCAATGCCTTGCCACGTGAGTCCATCAGGATTGCGGTCATTGTCAGAGCACTGGCTTTCGCGGGCGAGGAAAATCGGTCCTTGGTCGTGCTCGGTACAATGCATCTTTTCTTTTTTGTGCTGCAGTTCTTGCTTTTTCCAGTAGTTCATGATTCATGTATATGCCAGGTCATATGATGCCATGACGCATCATGAAATGGTCTGCATGCTCTTCCTAGGTCATGATGGCTTGTGACATATTCTGACTTTGACCGGCCGTATGCTGTAGACACATCAAACGCTTCAGAGGCTTACGAGGCGGGATTTGATATTGGGTATTCTGGCTTTAGATGTCAACTGCAAGAAATACCATAAGGCGACCTTAACACGGGGGTGGGTGATGTGCCGACTAACATTTCCGTGTTGCCCACGCATGACAGTCTGGCACCAAAGCATCCAGTTTCCCGATTTGCGGGCCGTCCTCTGTCAGCCGGGGCGTCCGTCCTCGGTCAGCTGGGGCGTCCGTCCTCTGTCAGCTGTGGCGTCCGTCCTCGGTCAGCTGTGGCGTCCGTCCTCGGTCAGCCGGGGCGTCCGTCCTCTGTCAGTCGGAGCGTCCGTCCTCGGTCAGCTGGGGCGTCCGTCCTCTGTCAGTCGGGGCGTCCGTCCTCGGTCAGCTGGGGCGTCCGTCCTCTGTCAGTCGGAGCGTTCGTCCTCTGTCAGCCGGGGCATCCGTCCTCTGTCAGTCGGAGCGTCCGTCCTCGGTCAGCTGGGGCGTCCGTCCTCTGTCAGTCGGAGCGTCCGTCCTCGGTCAGCCGGGGCGTCCGTCCTCTGTCAGTCGGAGCGTCCGTCCTCGGTCAGCTGGGGCGTCCGTCCTCTGTCAGTCGGAGCGTCCGTCCTCGGTCAGCCGGGGCATCCGTCCTCAGTCAGTCGGAGCGTCCGTCCTCGGTCAGCTGGGGCGTCCGTCCTCTGTCAGTCGGAGCGTCCGTCCTCTGTCAGTCGGAGCGTCCGTCCTCGGTCAGCCGGGGCATCCGTCCTCAGTCAGTCGGAGCGTCCGTCCTCGGTCAGCTGGGGCGTCCGTCCTCTGTCAGTCGGAGCGTCCGTCCTCGGTCAGCCGGGGCGTCCGTCCTCTGTCAGTCGGGGCGTCCGTCCTCGGTCAGCTGTGGCGTCCGTCCTCTGTCAGTCGGAGCGTCCGTCCTGGTCAGCTGTGGCGTCCGTCCTCGGTCATCTGGGGCGTCCGTCTTCGGGCAGCCGGGTGACACCCTGGCGGCTGCGCGGCGCGCCGGGGTCGCCCGGCGCCAGCAGAATCATTAGCGCCCGGCAGCGGCGCCTGGTATATCACCCTATCGGACGGCGCCGGAGACGCCCAGAGCGTGGCGGCCGGGCTCATCTCCTATCGCTGCAGGTCAACACTTGGTCCGGACCACAGACGGTCTAATGAATGGCACACGCCCCCAGCGAAGAGGCGCCGCCACCAGGCCAGCCGTCGGGTACGCGCGACAATGGGCCCGGGGGCGGGCAATTTTAGCTCCTCTCATGGTGTCCGCCCCAGGGCTTGACAGTATCAGCTTGCCTGCTGTCAACGTGCCCGGAACTCGTCAGCCCGGGGCCCCGCCGGTGGCTGACCCCTGACCTGACCCCTGAAGGACAGCAGGGCCTTGGCTCCGGCCGACAGACCCAAATGCGCTCACCAGGCACAGATGGACTGGTCGGTGGCGTCAGCTCCGGAAACTTGGCAACCCTGGACCGTCGTACAGCTGAAAATGGGCCGAAGCTGCTATTGGTCCAAGAGAAGGCCAATTTCCATTATGCGTTACCTCCATGACTCTTTGTCGAGGCCAGGTCTGCCGTACTTAGTGTCCGTGTGCTCGAACATGCTATTTGCTGTAAGAAGTGTTCTGAAAGAAGCTGAAAGCTAACTAAACTTAATTAAAACTGAAGGAGCGTTTGGCACCGGCCGTCTGTATCCTGTCGTGCCGCGTAATGGTTGAGTTCGACACAATGCAAGAAGGTAGGGTCATCCACTTTGATGCTAGGCAAAACCTGCCAAGTCAAGAAATATTTCGAGGCAAATATTGAATCATTGACGTCTGCAGTTTCCTAAAAGTAGAATCACGCCATGCTGGATTAATATTTAAATGCCGGGCCGAGCACTGCGGCACGTTAAACATTCGCAACACAATTATGCCGTTTAATGGAGTTTCACGACCGAATGTTGGTGCCAGGGCTTACACACCAAGCTCCGCTTCACTTGAGTTGTGATGTCAGGAATCCGCCCAATCAAAATGTTGAGACTTATTTCATAGCAATTATATTTTTATGACGTGAACTTAAGCATGTCATTCCTCAAGTTTTGGATGTTCCGCAAAGAAGGTAAAAATGAGTGTTTTGAGTGGGCTGCATAAATCCCTGTCTTCCGCGAACGCACTTTGTCGAGATGCAGATGAATGAAGATTCAACTGCTGTCCGGTAGTTTTCTAAACCATATTACATGTCAAATATGCATATTTTTATTTGTATTTGACTTCTCGAAACCCATCCACGAGGTGGCTTTTCAGGTCTTCGGCTCATCATAATGTTCGGTGGATTCGATTCGTCACAAAACTCACTCGTCACAGCACATTATAAACAGTACTTTAAAAGACGATGCTACGTAACATGTTATAAATTGCGATGTCGTGAGATCTGCTGTAAAATATGGTACTGTATATACCATACGATAAAACGATGCGTTAAAGACGATGCTATAAAATCCGTGCGAAGTCAAGCGGTGAACCAAATCAATGTTTTAAATTGATAGCATACTGTGCCAAACCCGGAGTACAAATGCAACGATGAATGAAAATAAATTGTAATGGCATGGGATCCGCCTTGACATGCAAAGATCACACACGTACATACATATGGGGTAAATCATGCACATAACCAGCATGGGGTAAAACTAAGGCGCGTGGCATTGGAGCATTTGCGTTTTTAAATGCGAGTTTGAAATCCCTCAGAAGTCAGAGATAAGGACATGGTGGTGGTCGCAAGCGGGCAGTTTCAAGTTTCCGCGGCACGATAAGGATAAGCTCGCCTGGTGGTTTCTTATCGGCAACTGGGCAGGTGGAGAGACGAAGACATGGAGAAGCGCGTCTTTCTCAGTGAAACAGAGGAACCTAGCTTGGGAAGAGATTCGACAGCCGAGCGACTTTTTGCATTTTAACGCTTTAAATACTTCCAGCACTTCCCTTCCCTTGCATTCGCCAAGTCATCAATCCGCGGTCAGTATAGAGGTTCTAGAGGCGGTATTATATGCTGGCTGCGTTTCATGCCAGAGACGATCCTGGGGGCAAAATTTATAAATTTTGAATCCTCTCCACTTGGGTATCGTTCGTACCCACCCCATACACATAAACATAAGATATGGGTGGAACACGGGCTTCGATAATGATTCTGAGAACGTTAGGTAAAAATAATATTCTGAGGCGGTGTACACCGAGATTAGCATTCCGTTGCAATTTTGTTACGCCTTTGGCGACATGCCTCATCTCCTGAAATCGTCACGGCTGCGATCGCGCCGAGGAAATCTGATTGTGCCGTGAAGGTACGATAGCCTCTCCATCCAACGTAAAGTGAAAATCACAGATTTTCTTCCAAGGATGTTTTGAACCCAACGGGCACACAAACAAGGGAACACGAGAAGAAGTTTAAGTGGGTCGAGACTTTTCTTGTTTGGGAGGAAGCGTGGCCCAGGAGCTGACTGTCATCTGCAATATTAGGGAGGAGCGTGGCACAGCCCCAGGAGCTGACTGTCATCTGCATATTAAGGGAGGAGCGTGGCCCAAGAGCTGACTGTCATCTGCATATTAAGGGAGGAGCGTGGCCCAGGAGCTGACTGTCATCTGCATATTAAGGGAGGAGCGTGGCCCAGGAGCTGACTGTCATCTGCATATTAAGGGAGGAGCGTGGCCCAGGAGCTGACTGTCATCTACATATGAGATGCGCACCAGGCATACTGGCAGCCCATTCCTGACATGCGTTGTGGGTAACAACAATGGCATTCGGGAGGTTTAATGCGGTGAAATACAAATGCAGGGAAGGCTAGGAAAAATAAAGGTGACGAAAAGCAATGCTCGCCCGATGGTACTTAGCTGGAAGCCAACATTTTTGCCCGTCATTCGTCACGCTCTAGGTTGTATTTTAGTTTTAAACGTTCGCCAACATCACCTAAAATGTACAGAGATAGAAAAACTGTATTTTCAAAGAAACGCTTGTCGTCTGCAGATAACTAGATAACTTGCGTCTCAGCAACGAAACACGCGGGCAACTGACCTTAAGCTCACCTTTTCTAAGATGGTGCCCAGCGTAACCGGACAGAGCTAGTCGGGAGAGCAAGCATGTCCTGACGGAGGAGCTGATCGGGAGCAGCCCACACCGAAGTATGTTGGTAGCAAAACAGGTCGAAATACTTTGGTAGCATAAAATCGCTCCACGGCGTACTTTTCCTACTAGCCCACAGGGTTTACGAGATAAAGGCATGCTTTTCCCAGGGCTGTGAATTGAATTTTTCAGGCCAATTTTGACAAACCTGGCACTAAAAGAAACATTGTTTGACCGCGTTGAACCGATACATATGCCATTATTTGTCTAGAAAAACCAAACCCTCACGGCGTACCGGGTCAAAGTTTTGTTCACGGGGCGCCGTGAATTTTCGGACTTTAGCGGTAAACTTAGTGATCTCAGTAGCTCAATCGGTAACGTGTTGGATACCTTATTAGACCTTCTTTCAAAAAGTGTAGGCACGGCATTCATTTAAATTTTAATACTTGCACTATTATGGCACCTGCGCCACGCTATCTTCAGCTACCGGCTGTCAAATATTCAGGAAGAGCTAGAAATCTAGCCTATATCGAAAATCTAGTGTATTTCTTATTTCATACTGCTGATGCTTTTATACTGAACCTCGTTCTACGCGGTGTCTGTTATCCTGAGTCGGGAGAACAAGCATGTCTTACGCGAAGTGGCAATTGGCGTCAAAAAGGACGACGCGCTCAGTAAAAGTATGACCGACAAACGCGCGCCTGGCGCGCTCCTGACGTGGGTTTCTGAGCACGCCCTCGACGCGCGCCAAAAAAACAGTAAGTGTCAACAGGCCATTAGTGTAAACGATACCACGGTACTCACCCTGCCAGTAAGTGGCTGCTACATGACGGCCTGGCGTTCGTCTGGCGATAGCAGCATGGACGTACCGATATAGCCGGCAAGCCGGACAGCTGGATTAAGGCAAGCTGGATCATGGCACAGCGCAATTACCGTTGGCACTGCGCGCGCCGGCCAAACTCGGACATCGGCCATGCCAGGACAGCGCTGTCCAGACGGGTGGCAGTGCACCTACAGGGCGGCACGTCCACGCAGTATGTGAGATTAACTCGTGCAGTCACATTAGCTATATGCTATTTGGTGAAAATACCGTCATAGGTACTGACATAGGTGCACATATAAAGTGAAAATAAAAGTGCTGGAATCTCGTTATAACCAGGATAAAGATCGAAAAACAACCTGCAGATGTACATTCTTGGCACCCTTTGGTTGTGGCATGGGCGGCCTTTTACACGGATCGATAAGATTTTTGGATTTTTGAATTGGAAGACAAATGGATCGATAAGATTTTTGGATCATGGATCACAATTTTTGTTAAGCGATGCTCGCTAGTGCTGTGCAGGATAAACATTATTCCATAGAACCATCTGACGTGTGTTAAGGTATCCAATTGGATAAATACATCTCTTTCCCTCTCTCCCTCTCTCTCCCTCTCTCTCTCTCTCTCTATCTCCCCTTTCTCTCTCTCTCCCTCTCTCTCTCCTCTCTCTTTTCTCCTCCTCTCTCTCCCTCTCTCTCTTCTCTCTCTCTTCTCTCTCTCTCTCTCTCTCTCTCTCTCTCTCTCTCTCTCTCTCCTCTCTCTCCTCTCTCTCTCTATCTCTCTCTCCCTCTCTCTCTCCCTCTCTCTCTCCCCTCTTCTCTCTCTCCTCTCTCTCTCTCTCTCTTCTCTCTCTCTCTCCCCCCCCTCTCTCTCTCTAAATACGTTGCTCCAAGGCCAATGAACGCACCCAGCGCGGTGAACACGGCAGTAGATCTGATAGGCCCGGCCCCTGGCCGTGATGCCTGTCCGGGTGACAGTTGGGGGTCTGGGGGTCAGGTGAGTGAGGAGCCCTGGCCCGCCAGCGCGCCGCTGATGGCCGCCCGCCTAGACGTCTCCTATCCTCGTCGAAAGCGACGTTCAAGCGTGGCTGAGGAGGGAGAGGTGACTCCGACAAATGACGTGCTCTGGGCCAAGGTGGCGTGCCTTTCGCTGTGACACGGGACTAATGAAGTGCCTCGCCTGACGGCCGTCGCCCTCGTCACCGGCCGCTGCCACGCTTGCCGCTCTCTCGCTTGGCCTCCGCTACCACGATCACGGACATGGCTGACGCCTAATACGTCAGACCATATCTTTGCTGCTCACTTGTATGATGCAAGCTGGTTTATATGAGTTCCAGCGCATTCGACCAAAATCGGCACAACGTGTCTTCAACATCATAACGGCATCAAGCTGTGGCTGTGTTTGTACCATTTGGTCACGATTTGATGCGTTTTCGAGTGTTTCCAGGCATGTTTGACAATCTGGCAACCGTTTTTACCCTGTGTAAGCGGGATGCGTCGTTCTTAAGAATCTAAAGCACATCTCTGTGCACTTGAACGCTTCTGCTCGTCAACAGGACCAAGATATGAGCAATTTCACTGAAAATCTGTCCCTGAGTTATGCATGCCGAGAGGTACGGTGAGCCCTTATGTATAATGTGGTATGTATTTTTTAGCCACGAGTTTTCCCCTACGCTGTGATAATTCATAAAACAATTGTGCTAAGAAAAGGTCCCATTTCAGGCGCACATAAGGCGATAGTTTCATGCCGGCAGCGTTTTAGTTAATATCTTGATGCTGAAGATCAAGCGAAAAAGTAGCGAGACGTCATTTCGAGACGTCGTGGGGATGGAAGCTGTTTTAAGTATCATAACCCTTTACTTGCTCCAAGAAGAAACAAAGGTATGCATTCTTAGATCCTTGTCCGGGACATTTCATCTCCTGAATATTCCGTTCCTGGCTTTGGATATTACTTTGGCCCCTTTTTTAACTGCGCGCTCGTGGTATTAGCTTCCTTTCGTTTGAACGTTACAACATGACCAGTCGAATCCAAATCCGACAGCGCACCCGTCAAGTGACGAACGCTGAGCTTTGATGCTGACCGTTGCGGGTTTGCTTCATTGCTTGCTTTAGTTCGTTTTACTTATATCGACTGATTTGATTCATGCCCGTCATGTCACTCTGCCGCCACCAACAGCAACGCTAGGATCGGAGGATAGACGCAACCAGAATTTTTCTGTGTTCGGCCAGGAGGTCGGCGGCTGGAGGTAATCTTGGTCGGCTTAGATTATTCCGGTTAGCTGTCATTCAGTCATCGCCGTAGATGAGATGGATCCGGTGCAGCCCGATAGAGCACTTGTCAGCGCTTCCCGCACAATGCTATCCGTCCCCTTACTTTTGCCGATCCGCTAAATACTTGGCAGCAGCGACGCCGATTATTTGTGTTCGATCACGTCCAGACGCAACAGGCGTCCGAACACTCGTGTACCTGCGGTTGGTTGAGAGACGGGGAAGGGTAAATGTTTGGGTAGACCCGCAAGCTGCCGATACGGCTTGGTTAGGATAATGTCATGTAGGGATAGCACATTTGAAGAGAATGCTCCACATTTGGAAATTTGACGTAAGCATTAGATATGGTGAAATAAAAACTTACAACTAATGGAATACTTTTAAGTGGAAAAGACTGCACTAGACAACACAATATCTCTATTGAGGAATGTGCTCCTCGAAACGACAGTGTTTGATTGCGCGATCTTGCCTTGCATCACGTTGATTGAAGGACAGTTAATGGCCGTTATATCTGGAGATCGTGCTCACGAACGCCAAATATGAACGGGTCCACAGCTATATCTTTTGGCCTTGATCACTGCATGACCAGTGAAATGGCGGGATTGGAGTGATGTCCCCATGATGTCATGGATGCCTAAGTGACCATGAAGTAGTCTGTACATCTTTGCGGACATGTAGCTCAGAAAATAGAGTGGTTTGGTTCTTAAGAAAGGCAGAACTGTGAACTCAACCGAATGACCTTCAAGATGATCATTTCAGTTCAAAACCATATACAAATGTAGAACACTTCTTTTAAAGGCTGATTACTAAAATTCGGCACATATTCGAAAACACAAGTAGCTCTACAGACAATCATCGCACATGCAACAAACTACCATCACATGAAAGCGTACTACATTTTACTTTGTGTGGCATGTATAGTTATTGCTTTTACCCTTTTAATCATGAGCAAGAGTGCTGAAACAAAAATACTCCGGGAGAGTAGTTGAGAAGCCCCGCGAGCTCGGAACGTTGGGTACTGTCAGCACCGCCAAAAATGCCCGTCATAAGGTGTGATGTAGCATCCTGCAAAACTTTGGGCAGCGGCATTCCACTGCAAAAAGTTGGCGCTTGCAAATAAATAATGGAAATGAACGGCAGCTTACGCAAATGCCTTACTCAGCAAGGAGCTTACTGAACAGAAGGGTGAGGCCTACCTGCTATAAAATAGTAAAGAACTACCAGAAATACCAAACAGGTGGAAACCCCAAGGCAGATCTCAAGCAGGCTGGCGCGTCACTTGATGGCAGCCGCCGACCGCTGGGAGGTCGGGAAGGATAACTGATGATATTTCACCTACAAAGGAGACAACATTAACAAAACCGGGGGCCCCACACGCATGACGGGTTTGCAAATGACCAACATAAAATTTGTTTTTCTTTAAAAGGCAAAACTGTTAGGAAAACTGCGATGCAATTTGTCACCATCCCTCGTGTATTATGACAAAAAGTTTCTGCGAAAGCAGGCGTGTCCCAGGTGGCGAAGCTCACCAGAGGGAGTCAGAACCAGCACAGCAAGAGGGAACGTCCTGTCTTGATCGAACCTGACTACCAACCACTCCGCCCGAAAATCGCAAGGCCTGCTGACGGAGGGGGGGGGGGGAATATCCTTCGTTGCTAATGAGTAAAAGATCCATTGCTTTCCCCATTTGCTCCTCATTAGTCCTTTTCACGCAGGCACCTCGTGACCAATTTGCGCCAATCCTGCTGTTAAAAAAATGGATAAGGAGGAGCAGCAAGATGTTTTGTTGTCTGGGCCATCGAAATGGTCGTGAACGTTCACTCCGAAGCATTTCTTATTTTATTATCATTTATCTGTACGGCATTTCACGTTTGCAGTACTGCGTGCGTTTGCATTTCACGTATGCGGATAGATTCAAACGTGAAACAGCAAACTAGCTCCGTAATGACGACAAAAAATGCTTCCAGAGTCAAGCTTGCAAGTTGTTTTTACAGGCCTGACGAGAAACTATGGTCTCACCCTACATTTATCCCACTTTCTGTGTGCCTCAGAATAAGTTGTCTATGAACACGGTGAAACCAGGTTAAGTACCAGTCTAATAAGCGTTAGCGTGAATTCGGCTATCAAGGATGTGTGGACTATGACGAAGGATAAACCATGCGCAAGAGGATTCGAAGAAATGTCAGACGAACATCTGGGGAGGAGGATTCGTTAGAGCGTGGCGTCTCCATACTTGGAAGTAAATTAAAAGTGCGGAGGGGGTGCCACAGCGTCTGCGATCTGCTGCTCGTGAGAAAACCTGAACCTGTGTGCACCAAATAAGCGTGTCGAGTAGTTTTCATCTGCACCATTTGAAATGTCCATGTATGCGACTGTAGAGCATGCCTGTCTATGCACATTCAAATTCTTTGACATCTTGCAGTATTCACCTGTTAATTGCAATTGCTGTTTATCTTTGCTTTATGCTCACTATGTTAAGTCTGTTTCACTATGCTATTCACTTTTGGTTCTCACTTTTGGTTCTGCTGGAACATCAGGCAGCACGCAAACTTAACACTCAAGACATGCTTAATTTTGCATAAGTTTCTGAACATGGTAAGGGCTCTCAATTTTTGGAGAGTTCGTCTTGACTATAGTCTGAATATTTTTGTGCATCTATCGATATATATATATATATATATATATATATGCGTGTGTGTGTGTTTTTTTACATGTGTGTGTGTGTTTGTGTGTGTTCCAATAACTTCGTAGAAAATTCAAATGATTATTTCCACCTTCTTAGATCGAAAAATGTGACCAGGTCAACAGTTTGAAAACATTTTCTATGATCACAGTCTAGTCAAACACTCGCGATACGCGAAGTGTACTTATACAAAAACCAGGTTGTAATTGGCTTCAAAACAATAGCGCAATATGTTTTGCCTTTCAGGTTTTAGGGTAATTCTATTTTAGCAATTAGGCCACGAATTAGTGCTTCCAGCGCAGGTGGTAGGGTTGAGCGTTCAATAAATCATCCATGCATACCCAGGTGGCAGGTGTACGCCATTCTCATGCATCGGGTACTGCCGCACTGCACCAAAATGAATCAGGTTCAGAGAAGGGAGCATCTGAGGAACTCTTACGTAAAACGTTGCGTGGTGTAACGGCATTTCAACGGACATTTGACTCAGTTGAGAACGGCATTCCGTCACAACCAGTGAAAATATATCTGATACTGTATCATTACGCGCCATCCCAGTTATGCCCTTGTGTTCCTGAGATAATGTGTGTTCACGTAGCAACAGACGTTATCCAATATCCCGATGGAATGCAATGAGGCACCGTTTCACGCCTAGTTAAGTGCTCGCTGAGGCTCACCGGCCTCCATTAATATTACCTTGCAGCATTACAGTTTAAAATTTTGTTGGTGTGGTGCTCACAAGGCAGAATGTTGACTCCCAGTCTGGGTCAGGGACGACGATGGACAAACATTTCAGATAAAATGTATCACAGTAGCAGGTCATATGCTGCTATCACCAAAAGGTGATGCTTCTAATTTACCGTGAGTTTTCTTAAATTGCTTCAAATGTGATTTTGTCGGTAATATAACTAATGACGGTGCGTCAGGAGTTTTGAATCGTAGGCCTTCCCATACCACACGTCGCAGAGAACGTGTCTGGATCCATCCGAATCCGTATCGGATCTTTGATATAGGAATTCGACTCACGCCACAGCCCTTGTCTTTTCACCAATTTTTGATTCCGGTCTGGCCAATTTATAGATGAACTCATGAGTTATAAATGTATCAAATCTCTCAGGAACTCTATCCGCCATATTGTCAAACCATATCCCTAGTCTGTATAAGCGGGCCTTGCCAGTGTTCCAACCTTGTCTGCCAGTGCGCGGAGCAATAATGAGAAGAAGGCTTGTGACTTTCAGCCTTCTTCGACGGGGAATTCATATATGCGGTGTTATTGCATTATTTCCTGCTCCACCCGTGATGGTGTCAAATATACGGGGGCTCGAAGCGTGAAGCTACATATGAAACTACGCTCGCCATTTTAGAGTGCGACGCAGCTTTAGAGGAATGCTTACCAAAAGAAAGCATTTACCTTTGATTTTAATGCCCGGTACAAAACATGTTGGCTGATATGTTGACATGACTGGAGAGCAGGTGTCATCAGGCTCATGACGCGGCCAGACCCTTGCAAATATATTAAAGTTTGGAATCCGTTGGCGCTTTCAATAAAACGCCAGTTTAACATTCCCACGATGTGCCAGTGCCGGCCAGTATCGCGAGTGACCCGGGTCGGCGCGGCCGCCCGAGACTACACTCAGTATCAGCTGGACATCTCGACTCAAAAATAACGCCTGCAGCAGCGGCTGCCGTCGGCTGCCGTCGACTTCGCGCCCGCCCAGGCCGGCCGTTTGCGCCCGTTTATACCGCGGCACTGCCTGCCGGCTCCTTTGTTCGGCACATGCGGTCCTCATCGAGCTTTTGTACTGATGACGACGATAGTGATGACGTCTGGCATTGCACTGATGTGGTTGAAGCTAGTGAAGCGCGGGAATTAGCCGTAGCAAACTGGGCTCTGCCAGGAATCAAGCGAGCTAGCTTAAGGTGCTGGACCGAATGTTTTCCTTTCGTCTAGTTGGTGCACATACGAATCCCAATGTACGTGTGTGTTACACCAAAATGAAGCGGGGCTACTTCGGCCCGCCTGTTGATGGGGTACGAGAAGCAGAAGATCGCTCACACACCCACACACCCACGTAAGGCAGTGGGCACTTCACCGACTGGTACACTCAACGTTGCACGTTCCAATGCAAAATCAAACTTCCGTGGTCCGTACGCCAAATGGATATTAAACCATTGCGAACGCCGTTCTCCACGAATGACTCCATTTCGCTGCATGCAGCGTATACTTGAAGTCCCATTGTGTAAGTGCTTGCTTTGAATGTTGCTGACCTCGAGTATATATCGCCACACATGATCAGCATAATAGCTCGCAAAAGAGCGGAAAACAATCTGCCATTAGCACCGCGCATGTTGGGCCACCGGCGGTCGGGTTCGCGCCGCTCAGCAGTCACGTGACCTCGCCGAAGGCAGACGCCTGGCGCCCGTGGCAACACGGCCCTGGTTTGGTCGCGCGGTCGCTGAATAGAGCTAGCATACAATGGGGAAAACCACCCTTCAGGTCCGCAGGCTTTCATTCACTAGTTATGACCTGATCTATATCCAGTGTCGGCCTGCATGAAATAAATGAATGTCATCAGCGCGCGCATTCCGCCGGTGGCTCAGCAACGCAAACACTCTTCGTCTCTTTTTATAGGGCATGACATGCGGGCAATGAGGTGTTATAACTCAATGGAAGAATAATTGTTGACGGTATTTTGAGAACCGACAGAAGACTCAATACGGCTGATTGTGACATTCGAGGGAGCCTGAAAATGTACATTAGCCGAATGAATAGAAACATACATAAACATACATAAGCACACACACACACACTACATACATATATCTACATATATATATATATATATATATATATATATATATATATATATATATGTGTGTGTGTGTGTGTGTGTGTGTGTGTGTTGGGTGTGTGTGTGTGTGGGTGTGTGTGGTGTGGGGGTGTGGGTGTGTGTGTGTGTGTGTGTGTGGTGTGTGGTGTGGTGTGTGTGTGTGTGTGGTGTGTGTGTGTGTGTGTGTGTGTGTGTGTGTGTGTGTGTGTGTGTGTGTTGTGTGTGTTTGTGTGTGTGTATATGAAGCTGAGATATCACGTCCATCACTCAAATTCTCCTGGTTATTTTACGAGGGATAAGGTAATCAGTACTGACTTATCTATACGCGCTGTGTTCCTCCCAAATGCACTTAACAAGATACGCTGATCTGCTGTGACCCCGCCAGCTCAGTGGACAAACACCGTAAAGCTAAGAAGTTTGCCGCGAGATCTAGATGCAGCTGTCTTAATCCGCATTTACGATCTTAATGCAATTTTGCCGGGTCTTCAGGCTGATTAAAGTAGACTCGAACTGTCATGGGCATACGTGATCGGCGTTGCAAGTTTTGAAAACACTTCAAGGAATTGTTTCACATTTGAAGATATCGAAGCAAATATCAGATATGATGAAACTCAACGTTCGTTTATAACCCTTGGGATGCTTCTTAAGCTGAAAACATTGCTCTAAACAGCACAATTCTCTGTTTGGTAAGTGTACTCCTCAATGCGTCCTGATCTTTATATGTCATCGTACGCTGTACAACATTTCTTTAAAACCAATTGACGATCGTTATATCTGGAAATCGCGGTCACGAAAACCGGATGTGAACGCCTCGACAATTACATTTCATTGGCCTTGATCGCTACATGATTTATGGAATGGCAGGATTTAAATGACGCTATTATGACGTCATGAATGTCAAGGTGACTTTGAAATATTCTCCCCGATATACCTCTCGCGGGCGTGTAGCTCAGAGACTAGAGGGGCTGAGGGCTTATGAAGGGTGGGATTGTGAACATCACCGCAAGATCTTCACAATTGTTATTTCAGCTCAAAACATCATATAAAGGTGGGACATTGCCTTAAATATTCGTATGGTTTGCACTGGTGACCTTTGGTAGTAAGATACAAAGCACCTGCAAACTATGCCTTAGGTTTGTCTGCTGGTCGTACGTCATTGGAATCAACATTTCCAAAAAGCCGGATCATCTCTCTCGCCACGAACTACATGCGTGAATATTAGAAACTGCCGCCATGCAACTATAAATGCAGTAAACCACGCTACAAAAAGATGAGTAAGGTGAAATGAGGCATCAAAATCATCAACATTTGGGAACGTTCATTTGCACTAAAGTATCATTTGCTGGTTATGATAAAAGCCCCGGTTGTTAGGACGTGGCTCTTACCGCATGAGTGGCTGGCGCAGCGGGCTTATGGTTGGTGGGCACATCGGTTCGGTTTAAACCTAAGGCGTCGCATGTAAGGAGGAAGACGAGAGCAGCATGGTCGGCGGCGGCATTAGCGGCCATACATGGCGCATGCCAAACCCCCATGCACTATGTCACAACATACTGGGGCAGCACCAGGGTTGGAGAAAGTGTTTTTACAGGGTTGAATCCTCCTTAAAAATTACTCTCCACCACTTCGCTATCAGTTGTACCCTCCTTTAATGTCACAAACTGTGTTATCTTACTCTGGCATTGACTGGATTGGAGATCAAATCTGCCCCTGTCTGTCATGATAATTCAAAAACGCCTTGTGGTATCACTGCACTTTTTCGCTAGCTGTCAGTTGATGAGCTTTTCGTCCTGTGCCAACATAATGACCATGAGACCATAACAAATCAAGCGTGATTGACGTCAGAGTCTCGTCCAGTTTGCGGATTTTTGACAAATGCACAAAGCCGTAGCCAAGTCAACACAAGCCGAGGAAAGAACATATTTCAGTCTGTCAACAGAAAAATGTGAGCCCATTGGTCTATTGTTTAGATACCTTCTCGTGTCGTTTGAATATTGCTCATTTCGATCTTGGTACGTCAAATGATAAGGATATCAATAGAAATTACACTCAACGTTTTTTGGTTAGAGACTAAAAATTATGAAAACATGAAAAGGTGTCTTATAGTTACGACCATGAAGGATACCTGTACCACGATTGCAGAGATTGCTTTTAACTATGACTGATTTAAGGCTTGAAATGCATCCCAACGCATATTTCCCGCGCCAGGTAGGCCTACGCCCGCGGCGGCGCGTGGCGGAGCTCAGGTCGGCCACCCCAGCGCGGTGACGGGGCGGCGGGAGCCGGTTATGAGTTTCACACGCAAACCGGCGACCACGTGTCTGGCAGCGGGGTTCAGGGGTATTGGGTTGCGCTGTCAGCAGGACTGAACCGTCGAAAACAGCGCCAAAATCGATCTAACGGCTTATTCACCACGAAGCTCATCTGTTTGACCTTAGCCTTCAACGGTTTATGAACGAGTAACAGCTATTGCTCACGTGTCTGGTAGCTATAATTGTGCCTACGCTCTCCCGCTTTGTGCTTAGATGGTTGAAATACGACAAATATGTTCAAATATGGCTCGGATATGACTAGACCAACATAGACATACAGACTAAGGTTTCAGCTCCCATTGTCACGGCACTTTACCCTGGCTCCAGGCCTGGTGCGGTGCGCGTGACGTAGGGCATCTTCCTATGTACTATGCTCATCAGGGCCCGATGATTGCAGACCATGATATACCCTTCTGAACAAAATGCGTCGCAGAAGCGTTCAAATGTCCCGAAGAAATATCTTAAGAATTTAACCCTGGACTGCGACCTTGATGCATGATTAACTTAAGTGTGACCACATGTGCTGCTGAGAAGTCTGTGCCTGCAACTGCAGTAACTGGGGTGAAATTTCACAGTTTTCCACAATCCCTAAAACTCAAGACTGAGAAAGACTGAGAAATAGTTATTTCTCAGTCCAGAACCACCAACCAGAAATCCAGCGCTGGACAGCCAATTGCATGGCCTGGGTTACATGGATGGCGGGTCCGCGTAACGAGCCGTGCTTAACGAAATTAGTTGATTATTTCGGACTTCGGGCGCTGCGTCCATTTCGTTATATGATGACCTTGTTTAGTGTTTAGCAACGAGTCTGGTTTCAGCGCCGCTAACGGACCGAAATCGCCACCTTTTAAAGTAGCATTTGGGCAGCGTGCACATGATAACCGCCCATAGCGTTTCTTCGTTAACCCGTTATGGGGATATTCACGCGCAGTACATAATATGTTCCAGCTACTCATCAAGGATCTAATGGCCACGCACGGCGGAGTCGTAAAAAACAGAGCAAAGCGCTGAATATTCTTAAGGCATTACCCCGCGCCCAAATCCTTAAGATTTCCTGGAGAGACACCTCTCCGGCGTGTCGTGCAATCGCGCCGAATTTTCTGTAGCCTCTGATGCATATATTGCGCGTGTTTTGACACCGAAAGTTGTTCCTTAGATTTCCTGTTCGTGGGGAGCGATGCTTTTAGGAATACTGCACGGCTACCAACGGACGGTGCGGGTGGCGGGCGATGCTGTTATGATAACAGAGCTATACAGGATATCTTTGCTCAAAGTACATACAACTACATGCCATTGTGCGCATATATAAAAAATGAGCATACCTATCTTGATTTCGTGTAACTAAGAGTCGTGGTCTGCTGCCTACATAGGAGCGTATATGTCTGAACATACTCGATTTTCAGACAACTTCGACCGTTAACATGTTTTTTATGTTTTTTATGTCTTTTGTCCTTCTATGTTTGGCAACATGTTGTGGCTCAACTTGCTCGTGCAGAGAAACATCAATGTTGCAGCACGTGCTCTATATAGCCTCATGTTGCGAGTATTTGCGAGAACAGACTAGTGCTATGCTTTGAATATTGTCTTACTGGGATGCTCTGTTAAAATTTGCTTCCCTTTTCGCAATTTGTTCGCCAGGTAGCTTGCAAATATACCAACTTTTGTCACAGATCATGTTTTGTGAATCAAGAAGCTTTTCACTCCTGAGGATGGAATGTCTATGCAGACTTTATTTTTAGTGCCTTTAAGACGGTAGGTAGCGATGACCAAACTGACGTGTGTGTCATAGTTACCTAATGCCACTAGACCGGAAACGGTTATACTCGGTATGTGGTAAGTAAAAAGGGGCATTGTGCATCGCATTAAACTAAACTCACATGCATTGGCTGCCGGAGCATGGTTTTACGATAACGTCCACGACCTAACCAACATAGCATTGGTTTCGGCCGATGAACGCGTGCGTTTCATAAAACAGAACCGTCGCAAAACAAGACCACCAATGTAACTGCACATTCGATAAAGTTGATGGGAGGGGACACTGAGAAACAGCGTTCAAACGCTGACGCTAAGTGTTCAGAACATTTTAGACTTAATTGTGCGTTCCGCTCATGTAGTCGCTCGATGAGGCCATTTGGAACGATGCACGAACTCGATCCGTACGCACTTGCTGGATTTCACAGAAGAGATGATTTGATTGGCTGTAATTAGAAAGAACAATTCTGACCCAAAAATGGACTCATGGTCGCAAGTCAGAATTAGTCGGGATAAACCTGCAAATATCTTTTGAATGGCGATCTGATAACATATTGCACCGGATAACGATGAATTGCAAGCGATGGTAATGCAGTGTGGCGTGCACCGCGGCCGCGTTGTAATCGCAAGCGTGAACCGTGCAATCTACACCGCAGCCGCGGTGTAATCGCAAGCGTGAACCGTGTAATCTAAACATCATACTTTTGTATTACAATATGCTGTCACCATGTGAATAATGCGCCTCAAGTCGCAGTGCGCGGTTTTTGTCTTATTTATGTCTGCATGTGTTCTGGCAGCGTAAATCGGGACCGCATCGAAATATTAACCCGAGCCTCGCACGAGCCAAAAGATCCTGGGCAGCGCCTGACCTTACAGGTACCAGTGCATCCGCCACTACCAACGCAGCCAGCTGATTCCCTGGCCTCGCTGCTGGAGCCAGCGTGGTCACCGGCCCCATGAGATGCAGTGCAGCAGCTGGTCTTACGGGAGCCAATGCGGCAGCCGATCCTATGAGATGTAGCGCACCAGCTGGTCTCACGGGAGCCAATGCGGCAGCCGATCCCATGAGATGTAGCGCAGCAGCCGGTCTCACGGGAGCCAATGCAGCAGCTGATCCCATGAGATGTAGCGCAGCAGCCAGTCTCACAATAGCCAATGCAGCAGTCGATCCCATGGAGTGTAGCGCAGCAGCCGATCACATGAGATGCAGCGCAGCAGCTGGTCTCACAGGAGCCAATGCAGCAGTCGATCCCATGAGATGTAGCGCAGCAGCGGATCACATGAGGCGTGGCGCAGCAGCCGATCCCATGAGATCCAGCGCACCAGCCGGTCTCACAACAGCCAATGCAGTAGCCGGTCCCAACACTCACTAGTCAGTCTCAATATCCACCATTTAAAAATCCAAAACTGAGTGCAGTCAAAGAAAATGCTTACAGTACACCGGCGGCCATGAGATCACCGAGAAGTAAGGGGACGCCAACGCCGACGCCATTTTAATTTCGAAATTTTCAATGCACGCCAGTAGGTTGGGGATAAATGCTGCCCGGAGTTCCATATCCCTCTGGCCCCTAATTTGCTGCCCTGGTTTGGGGCCAAACTGCGGTCATTGGAATTGAATCAATAGTACAGCGGGTGTGGTCAAGGCACATGCAAAACCATAAGGAGAGGGGCCCAGTTCCCCTCCCTTCCTCCGGGCAAGAACAGCAACGCCCAAAACTAAAAATGCCGACGAGAATGCACGACATTAGCGTGCGCCAAATGAAAGCAGTGATTAACTGTAAAATTTTATCCGCTTGGGCACCTCCACACTGACCTTTAACAACATAATAAGTGAGGTGCGGAAACTATCGCGTCATGGGAGGAAGGTTTCGGGGGGGGGGGGGCTCAGGTCTCCCTGCAACATTTATGAAAATTTAGCACCGGGCTCACAGCGTTGCATGAAGGCTTGGTGTCATGCAGCTTTTATGAGTCTCAGAAACTACCCAATGAAGCAAGCTGTTCAGTAAAGGAGCAGGTTGGTTTAACCTCGGTTTGACCTGCTTATCCTACCCAAGGTCAATTAAATTTGTAATGATCGCAAATCTAATTTAGGCCCTTTTCTAGCAGAAAAAGACTTGTTTCTGGACAAGGAGGCCGTTCGATGGGCCAAGAAGACCTCCATATTGATGAGAAGGTCCCTATTTATTTTTTGTTGTTCTTAGTTGTCGACAGTTCTTTGCATGGATACACTAACGCCTGCAAAAATTTAGCAAGGGAGCACGTTCTCCCGGTGCTCTCTCCCTTGTCTTGAATTTAACAGTCACTGCCCAGATGGTCCCCCGTGAGAATACAAAATCCGCGGCGCCGCCTCAGTTCATATGACTAAAGGACACATGAACAGATTGGTTTTACACCTATGAGGTTGTCTCACTTGGCCGCTGTTCATGCCCTGGTTTGACTTCGTATGGCGCGACTAGCCCTAACTATCTTTGGTTTTGTTTGATCTGGGTCAGACCCCTTTTGACCACCCGTGACCTTTTCAAGGCCATGGGGGAAGGAAAGTGGATAGTGGTGCGGCAAGACCGCATGCACATAGGATTCTCTGTCGAGACTTAAGCGCGCCCTCGGACCCCTCTTCGGGTTATTTTTGGACGCTTGGATAGGGCCACCAAAACCAGGCACTTCACCATCTATGGCTGGTGTATGCAGCTTGCCCCAAGAAAGCAGGGCGAGGATACAGAATGGAGCATGAATGAGAAAAGAATGGTGGATATCCCAGCTGGCAAGAAGCCAAACCACGGAACGAATTAAATCAAAATAATGCAAAGTGATGCAGCAACTGCAAGCCATGGCATATGGAGACCAATACCATCATGCAATCTTTCGCCGATTTCATAGCTCAGTGGTCTGACCAAATGTAATAAATTGTTGGAACAGCCTGGAATGGTTCGGAAGGTATTATACAAACTCGGAACAAAGAGCTGGTAACGACGCTAGTAACCGTGGGTGAAGTACTGAGCAGTGTTGCAACACGAAGCATTGAACAGTTTGACCGACTTGACGCCCAACACCGATGCGCACCTTGCAAAATATGCTACGGCTTTGCATAGCTTCTGTTATATACTCATCAATCCAGCGCGGTTTTTAGTTCACTCATGTGTCTAGCTTGACTTCCATGCACCTGAAAAAATATGCGGGCCAGTTGGCATTGTATCAAGTCTTGTTTGACAAGGGAGCGAATCATCTGCACACATGAAGGCAGCGCTTTAAGAAGACGAGCTTCTGACCCGTTTGAATTGTTTCCAGTGACAGGTCCTGTCAGCCAGTGACGAATGCGAGGTTTCGGGTTTGGAGAGAGGGGGGACGGCACAACTGAATTTTCTTCTACGGAAAATCCAGTTCAGCGAGCCGCATGTGCGCACACTTTCTTTCATGGCGTAAAAGAACATCGAATCCCGTCGATCTCTTTGTATACAAATGTCTACCCCTAATTTCTCAGTGTCAGCCTTTATTTTCAAACACCTTATAAATGTCATGAGTTTGATAATGCGTGGACGGTGCAGGTGGCCAACATCACAGTGCACCTCTGCTGCCAGCAGTGGCCTGGCTGGCCGATGTTGCAGGCGTGTTGTTCCTGCCACTCCTGCTCACCCCTCCCCTCCTGCCAGCCCCGACCCCCGTCTGACCCGCCCCGTCGTCACAGCCCCCCCCCCCCCCCCTGCCAACATGGCCCGCTCCCAGCGGGGCCATGCGCGGCCGCGGCCGGGAGCGACGGGCGCTCGTGGCCGGCGGAGGCCACCACGCTTCCGGGAGCGGGATGAAGATCGCCGCCGATGCCGGTGTCAGGGGCGGACTTAGCGTCTAAGCCGGTATTAGCGCATTCCCCGAGCGCCCGGCGGCCGGCGGCGAATTGACGAGCTCCTGCAGCGCGGCGATGGTGATCAGACGCCGGCGGCGGACGCCGTGCCAGGCACCGGCGGCCGGGCGGCGGCTCCACTTCAGACCCCGCTCCGCGGCCCGCTCGGCCCGCGCCGCGGCCGGCGCGCAGGCCGACGCCTGGCGACGGCCGCGCTCCGTTCAGGCGGGATCGTTACCCTGCTCGAGGGCAATCTGCACCTAGTTAGGCGCCCAACGAGCCAGCGGCAGAGCGCCGCCCGTCTGCGGCCGCTCAAATGGAGGCTGATCACAACGCCTGCGACCACTGCCTCGCCACGGACACCGGGCTTCTGGACCCGCTGTGGTCCCATCGATAGCGCATTCGGGGCTGGTGTGTTCCACGGACACGACGCACGCGGGTCCAGCGTGATTACATGCACAACACATGCAAACCTGGTGTGACTGCGCAACACAACACTTGCGGTCCTGGTGTGACTACTGCTGCTGGGGCGCTCTTCTGAGTCGCAGGATCCAGTGCTCGGAACACGTGTCTCTCGGCTGCCCGCGGCTCATATATGGACGGCGTAGCCCGGATCGGGGGCTAAGTCCAGCCGGCTCCCTACGCCTCCAGTCGCCGTGCGTGGGCCGCCGCACGTGTTTGACAGCGATGGTCGGCTTTGCAGGCCCATGCAAACGGAGACAGGTGAGTTGCATTACGGGTCATTCGTGGTCGTTGACGGCGAAATGGGTGCGCCTTAAGCCGTAGGGTCAGCAGAAGCCCATTGGGGCGACGCGGGGACCGCACCATAAACCTGTCCGATAAATGCATTCACATTTCGCCGCGCCGTTGTCGAGCCGCTCCCTTCGGTTAATCAGCCCGCTGCAAGCTGTGATGTAGCTGCGAAGTGCTCCGCGACAGGAGCGAGATGACAGTGTCCGCGATCCGTGCAGCGGGATTTCGTGGCATGGAAACCGACGTGAGGAGTGATGCGACCGTGCCGGTGGGACGCGGCGGTCGGTAATCCCGGGCCGGTGGGACGTGGCGGCGGCGCGCGCGGCCGGGTCCGTCGGCCGACGAGCGCGGACGGCCAGAGCCGATCGGACCCCGGCGGGCGGAGGCGGCGGCCGGTGGCTCCAGTCCGGCACTATGAGGGCGCGTTGGAGCGGTCGGGCTCGGTCGACGGCGCTGCCTGACGCGCGGCGGGCCGCCTCTGCTGACCTGCCAACACAAACGGAGCGGCCGCGCCGTGCGGCCTGCCGCCTGCCAGCTGCACCACAATGGGCGCCGGGCAGCGGCCGAGTCCAGCGTCCTCAGCAGCGGTTCGCCCCGGGGCAGGTGCCGGGCCCGCCGTCCCCAGCAGGGGCTGACCCGTGGGCGGTGCCCAGCCCGTCGTCCCCAGCAGCGGCTGGCACGGCTCGCCGCTCCGCTCAGACACACACTTTTACAGCTAAAGTCGTCAAACAAACTCTAACTAGGCGCTCAGACTGTGCTTAGACCAAACCCGCTAAATGCGGCAGCTCATTGGGCAGAGGTAATTTCCCCCCAGGTTTGGCTTACTGCACCTGAGAACTGAGCGACCCCAGTACGACAGGATGGTGCGCTATCCTGCCGGGGCTGCTACCGGCAAGCTCCCGGCGATCAGTTGTAGTGCGCGTACTTGCCGCCGGTATGCCACGTATGAAGTACTGGTACTGGGTCGAGTACCCGCCGACTGGAACACGTGCCTTGGCTTCCGCTCGCCTGGGCGGCCAGAAGGTGGCGTATCACAATGACGGCTGAATCAGCCCTCACCTGTACTGGCATGTTCGCGAGCATGGCGTATCGGCACCACAAGGCGCCTGCGTCGCATCGCGTGGCTGCCCCTCCCCACCCCCTCCAGACGCCCTGCCGCCGGCATCGCCGCAGCCTGAGCCCCTAATCCTTGCTCCGAGACGGCCAGCCCATTCACGTCACCGCTGGCTAGCATTCCGCTGCATGTTTAAGTCGTGGAGGGTGTCGCGATGGCACAGGACCGAACAGCCCGGTTCGGAGTCTCGCCGCCGCGCCCCCTGACGGACGCCCCTGGACGACCCCCTGACGGACGCCCCCGACGGACGCCCCACGGACGCCCCCGACGGACGCCCCTGACGAACGCCCTGACGGACGCCCCTGACGGCGCCCTGACGGACGCCCCTGACGACGCCCTGACGGACGCCTCTGACGGACGCCCCTGACGAGCCCCTGACGGAGCCCCTGCGGACGCCCCTGACGGACGCCCTGACGGCGCCCCGACGGACGCCTCTGACGGACGCCCCTGTCCCAGGCCAGCTTCACACGGACCGAGCAGCCGGTGTCGGAGTCTCGCCCCGCGCCCCTGACGGACGCCCCTGACGGACGCCCCCGAAGGACGACCCTGTCCCAGGCCATCTCCACACGGACCGAACAGCCGGTGTCGGAGTCTCGCCGCCGCGCCCCTGACGGACGCCCCTGACGGACGCCCCCGAAGGACGCCCCTGTCCCAGGCCATCTCCACACGGACCGAACAGCCGGTGTCGGAGTCTCGCTGCCGCGCCCCTGACGGACGCCCCTGACGGACGCCCCCGAAGGGACGCCCCTGTCCCAGGCCAGCTCCACACGGACCGAGCAGCCGGTGTCGGAGTCTCGCCGCCGCTGCCCCTGACGGACGCCCCTGACGGACGCCTCTGACGGACGCCCCTTTTCGAGACCGGCCCCAGCCCGACATCACGCACCGCCGCGGGCCACGCGAAGGCGTCCGGACGCGGCACCGCGCTGGTACGGTCAACAGCTGGCGGCTGCCCAGGGGCGGCGCGCACCCCACATGACTGCCCACCGTTCTTCTAGATACGGTTGGGCATCGAGCGTCATCTGGCCAATCTTCCCAAGGCTTAGCCTAATTCGAACTGTCACTATTCGTCTCCTCGCGGCTAATTACCCCAAGGTTGGATCTAGATAAAAATGACACTATTTATATCTTTCACAACCTATGCTTATGTCTCGACGACTACTGGGCTGCATGCACAAGTAATCCAGCTTCCTCTTTTCAAGTTACGAGGCTGGAGAAATGCACTGCATGACTGGAGACTAAAAAATAGGAACGGCTGTCTCTTTTGAATTCAGGTCAACGCTTATAAACATGGTACGAAAAAGCTTTGCATGAAATACTGATTTCTAAGCTCATAAGTCAGCTAGAAGCCCATCTAAAGAGATGAAGTGGTTTAATCATAAGCACGATCACTAGCGAAACACTATCCATCTCTAGGTTACAAATGTCAGATATTAGCCCACGTAGCGCAGCAGGCAGAAGAGTTAGCTTCTAGTAACTCTAACACACGCGTTGTGTTAGCATACGTTCAATTGGATTTGAGGTAAAAAATGAAGAAACCAGCAACGCATCCTGTAACTCTTGAATTTATTTGATTGCTGAGCATTGATGTCATCGTGAGTTGATTTAATTTTATTGCCAGGCAGCCTGTTGAATGTCCAAAGTTTGCTCAATTGCACTTAATAGCGGAGAAGTGGAAAATGGAAAACATCTATGGATTTACAAGCATGAAAAGCGTGCCGCCATCTCCAGATGATGCCATTCAGTGGAACGGCCAACAAGAGATGACTCACACTCATTTGTATTTCATCATCGTTGATGATTCCTATCAGGGCGCTAAAAAGCGTAGCAAGCCAGCCCAATCACATTCACGTCAGGCGGAGCCAGCTCGCCCGGCGTGTCGGCACAGAAGTTTCAGCGCAACAGTCCACTGCGCTGCTCAACGGAACCAAGTCACCGAGTACAGCCAACGGTGGCATCGAGCGCCGCCACGAGACGTGCGTCGGGAGTGCAGAAGTTCTAGGAGATATCGCGTCCGGATGGTTTTCACTTGGCTGCAACGCGGCAGGTGCAGGCGCCGGCTGCTCCTCTTCAGCACGGTACAGCTATCTCAGCGGAGGGCGAGTGGGCTGGTTCCTGGCTCGGAGCCCTGCTGTGTGGAACAAAATGTGAAATCAATATCACCCTCAGTTTCAGAGCCGTGGTCGGAAGCGCAGCATGTAGTCATGGCAGAAATAACGAGGAAAATCACACAATGTTTTCTCCAAATTCTTGCACTCAATTTCAGTACATGAGTGCACCCACATTCCACAACACAAAATGCTTATTTTATACTGCATATGCACACAACATTTAACTTCATGCTACCGTTACAGCAATCTAATCAAGACACACCAAACAATATTGTGCAGAAGTCTCCAGCGGCCATTTTTGGCAAGCAATCCCAAAATGCCACATTTTGATCAAAACATCGTGATAAAAATAGGACATCACTAAGCAAATATCTTGATATAAACAAATCACCAAGAATGATTATGATCTTATCCATTATCAAAATGTAATCGTTAACTTAAACAAAATGTAATAAAATTATGGTTAAATAGCAGATTTGAGGCATCGATCCCTTGCAATCTGGAAGTCTTTATTTCGGGGTCATCTTTCAAAATGCAAAATGATATGATGTCATGTAAACCTGTAAGTGGCCTATTCGTGTCCACAATTTTTGCATTAGATAGCAATTACCATGAGTTAGAGCAGGTCGAGTGCTGGGAAGGGTTAGATCTAAAGCTGCAGAGATCTATCGGAGTGGTTTGGTGGGTGATGTTGCAACACTATTTTCCACCAGTATGATGACTAGAAAATATAGTCACCAAATGCTGCGCATTATCTACCTACACCTTTGTCCTTCCTTCAGCACTTATTGCTGAAACTACAAGGCACTGATATATGTTGCTGAAGTCATTACCACACGCATATTGGCACTGGCGTAGTGGCTCAGAGAGCAATGACAAAATCTGGCGACATGCACTCAAGCCTAGGTATTTAGCTTTTACATCACAAACAGTATACACATAGGCACAGTTTGGCAGACTAATGTTTGTAATTAGCATTCTTTAGGCTTTCGACACTCCAAAAATCACATGCTACCCAAGGACTGCAACGCAGTTAAATACAAACTTTACTCCGGATAAAGCTTCATTCTTTAAGGAATAAATCTCTCTGGGTTTGATCAAATTTTCTTTTTCAAGCCTGGTGTTGGGGGAGAGGGTTTGGAGTCCAAGAGCGGGGGTCCGCCCGATTGAATAGGCAAACTGCACCCTTGATCTCATTATCTCGTTTTTGCTAGCCCTGACCTAGTCTACAAACCACGACAAACTTTGATAAGACCTCTTTGGGGCAGAGTCGTGTCACAACCTACAATTTTGGGCGGCTTATAAACATTTGGGGGCACATATTGTTCGAATGGAATATTTAGGGCATCCTAATGCGTTCGGATAGAAGAACTGATAAGATTACAAGAATGGCCGGGTTTGGATAATAAATAATGTGTTCTGAGCTAAATAACATTAACAATATCTGCCCTAAATAGTAGATGTAAATTATTATGTTTGGGGTAGGATTCTGTCCGACCCAAACATTTTGTTTGCATGCCTTGCCACGTTTTTCAGACTAGCCGCTGACGTCACCTGAACCTTTCCCAGCCGTTCTTGCAGAGATAGTCCATAAGCGATCATCCCAGTCGAATGACATCAGTGTTTGCAGCACAGCGCAAAGCATAAAACAAGCCGAAACTGACCGATATCTTACGAAGTTACTGTAGAAGCTCCGTTATAGATACCGCTGCTGGTCATTTACCATATGCACAAACACACCAAATTAGGGAATCACTCATTAGGAAATACATTATAGAACACTATGTTTTGTTCTGTTTGTCGCATCTGAACAGTTTCTTTGCGGGCAAAAGAAAACAAGGAAGACTGACGTTTTTGTGAACTGCGCATACTATAACAGGCAAGAGATAAACATGTTTTGTTTTCCGTGCAAATAGTGACAACATTTCTCAAACAAATCAGCATTGGGAACCTTTGCGCCAGTTCAGATATTCCACCATAAGTCTAAATATGTGCCCTCTACGATCTTTCGTTAGGTTGGCATCTCAAAATTATACTCGAATAAATTACAACCCCATCTACCTCAAATTCGCAGTTTCCGGATGAAAAAGCGATCTATGAAAGGTGCATTATTTCTGTCAATTAAACTCACGAGAACAAATAATGGATCCAAATAGTAAACAACGAATGTATATCAAACTGTTGAGAAACTAGATGGTGGGTTGAATACTCAAAGTTTTCGAACAACAAGTCAGCTGAACTCGCCCCCCCCCCCCCCCCCTCTGAGCCTGTCACGTGAGCCACCATCACGCGGCACGCCAAGACGCTCGTGCGGCGCCGACGTCGAGCGATCACGGCGCAGTTGGGCGGTGCGGACGCCCCCAACACCGGCGCGGTGGTCGTAACATTGACGCCGGGTGGCGTCCCACTCGCGTGCGCCTGACGCCCCTCGTCCCAACGCCGTCTGACTGACGCTTGGCTGGCAGTTCAGAGGGAGGCGCGGCGGGGTGCAGGCGGCGCCAGTGAAGCGCTGGGCCGCAGCTCACGCGATCGACGATTCAGTAGCCGCGCATTACTGCCACGAATCGTACCCGATCTCATAAGCCCGATACAGGCTCCGCTGAGCACGCCAGACCCAGTCGTACTGCTGGCCGAAATTCACACCTTATTTGTTAGCTACGGCTGATTTGGGCTGCTCTAGGTAGGGCCTCTCCCAATCGCTGTTTTCTGAACGATGGGGTCGGCAGTGGTTCCGTGACAGGGCCGCAAGCTGGCGGCAGGAGCCGGCGTCTCGCATAACAGAGGCGGTATCGTTCTGGGCTCAGAGAATATGACCAATGGGTGAACCCCAGCTGCGCCGTGGCCCATGAGCGCTATTATGACGCCTGCATTCCCTTGCGGTCCAAAAGAAGGGCGTGTGACGCCGTGCATCGCGTTTTATTTTATTTTAGAAAGAAAACAAACATCACTGCAGAGTTAATTGGCACCAACACACATCTGCGCGCGAGATGGAACTCAATTAAAATGGCGTGGTCTGCTATTACGTTTTTTAACGAGGTCAATTATACGTGCGTGGACGCAGGACTGCTGATTTGGGCGTGGGTACTGGAAACGCATTCATCGACCCGAGTCCAGAAAAAAACACAGACGGGCATCTTACACGCGCTTGCTTCGTAATTTTCATGCAGCGATGAATGAAGAGGGAAGGGAGTTTGAAGATGCGCTATGCGCGCCATGTTTAGCCCGCTGCGCGCGTTAGACGCAACAGCTGGCAACAGGGGTATCTCCAGCAGCTGTGGTTGCATCTGGTAGCATCGGAGAAAAACGTGCGTGCACATGCGCTTTTATGTCCTGTAAATCACAAATTCAGAAGCAAGCGTAAGCCTAAGCATGGGTTGTTGTGCTAAACACGCAGCTTCGCACCAATCACCCAAAAGAGAATGTTGTGTTGTTAAGTGGGATGTGTTTGTACCGTTCAGTCATTGAGCAAAACTTAGGAATTCCTGGCGCATGCCATGAGTCATTGTTATGAGCGGCTATCAAGAAAAATTGCGTGATGCAATTATAAGTGGGTAATGTCTCGTGTGATGGGCGTAAATGGTTTACGCCCTCGTCCGCGTTTTTAGGCGGCATTGGTGGGCTGCCGCCGGCACGTTTGCATGCCAGGACATACCCGGCTCGACATCTTTTGGCTTTCGCGGCACACGAGGAATACGGGACTCCTTACTATAGGCAAAACACGTTTGCTAATGAGGGTTTTATAGCCATGTAATACATAGATGAACACGACGATTTAAAGCCCCTTTCTGTTCCTGACTGTGTTCATTTGACTGGTTCTTTCCCATATAACGTCGGTTCAGAGTAGCTGAACGGCAAGACTGCCCTCCCGAGCGATGGCGACTGGATAGATGTATGCTTGTCCTCATTATCCGGCACGATAAGTGTCCAGCAGGCGGCAATGAGTCCGAGTGAGTACGGCTTTTTCTCCTTGTTTGTGGGACTCATTGGACCTGCCGCCCTCTCCTCCTCGCCTGTATCTTATTGGCTGCGATACATCATTACCAGGCTCGGCACGAGCAGACGAGGAGGGGGAGGGGGACAGCAGCCTATATCGGCCCTTAGGAACGCGACCTAGTCACAACACATATCCTGGCCCCGTGTGCAGTAGACCGCGGCCCCGTGCGGTAAGCTTGCCTATCTGGGTTAAGACGCCACTTTGTAACATCGTGTACTCTAATTTAAGGCTCAGTTCTGGCCTGGGGCCGTGGTGATTGAATCACCGAATTTAGTAAATTGAATGAGCAGATCCGCCTCTGCGAGGCAGGCGTAACAGGGTCAGATCCCACCGCACCTGTTAGCCAATGGTGATAAATCACCATCCTCTCTCCCGACGTGGTATCTCATGCTTACGAAATTAATGGTTGCAGTGATTGCACCGGCAAAGAGCATTGCATTAGTGTGGGTATGTCGGGCTCGCAGCATCAGCTGAGATCGGCATGGCGTGGATGGGATGCAGCTCAGGCCACTCTGCCGACGGGGCTGGCTTGAAATAAGACGCGCCAGGGTTGACTGTTGATAACCATTGCCTATGAATGTCAGGAACATTTCAGAGTTAAAGCCTCATGGCCGGTATTTTTGTGATTGCATCGCTTTCGGCTTCTTGTTGAATATCTCTGAACAAAAGAACGTTTTGTACCATTGTAAGAACCCGAAGTGAGATATGAAATCATCGGGTGGGAGACGAAATGCCCGTCTACTCTTTTCTATACATCATGGATGTGGTGCATTATTATGACTTGTCACCTACTTCTGCTGACCTAAATGGTTTAAGGCGACATGGGTGGGGTCATACGCGCTCACCGCATTTGCATCGAACCATATCCGTCACTTCTATTTGCATAAATAACAAGGAAGTAGCATCCTTTACAAATAACATGTGCCCACATAACCTTTTTTATTCATGGGCTTAACCGCGAGTGGAGCAAAGGTAAGAGTTTCCCAGCTTTGGCTAAATTCAAAGTTAGGTGTACTATGCTGTGCATTGAGCCAACACATCACAAAATCGCGATGAACATCCGTAACTTTTGATCGATCTGAGCTCGCAGCCACTCCTTTTGCTCTTCTTACCTTCACCAGTGGAAGTCTAACTCACGAACACTATTTATATTTTTTAAAAAACGTATTGTCTTACTGCTAGGAAGAATGCACGTCGATATATATATATATATTATATATAATAGTATATATATATATAGATGGTGGTGGTTGTGGGTGTGTGTGTTGTGTTGTTGTGTGTGTGTGTGTGTGTATACAGAAAATCGACACTGTTATAATGCAATGTAGTCAGCTTGTAGTATCTACACAGGCGCAGATAAAGATCGCTGCACACCGTGCCGCCGGAATAATGTATTGTCGGGCGACGGTGATCCTGCAGCGTTCTGCCCAACAGAAGGTGCAGACCATCGGACTGTCGTTTTGAGTCTGTGTACATGCAGCAGTCTGAGTGCGGCTAACTAACGACAGTCCCCCTGCCGAGGCTGCGTCTTCTGCTAATTGCTGCTGTCGGCAGCGGCACAGGGACGTCCCGTGCATCGGGCTGATCGTGACAGACGGGCGTAGAGCGGGGCTGCAGGTGGCGCCGCCACGCGGCACTCGCGTGAAGGACGGCTCGCCGGGGATAGGCGCTGGGCGCTTGCCGCGTGTGGCGGCGGTGGGACGGCTGTGGTGAAACAGTCGATGCGACCAGTCTTAAAATGCGATCAGATCAACCCATCGATCCGCGACATCAAATCAGTCATCAATCGCGATGCATCCCGGAGCCCCATGCACTCGCTGCAGTCCGAGCTACTCCAAGGGCCAACAAAAAGCATGCACTCAAAGCACGCAAGAAGTATCCGTACGAAACAGATGTGCGCCGAGGATGCGAGGAACACCCTGCGTGATAACAAAATCGTGCTCGCATTATATGGATTCCTGGGATGTATAGATTCATTGCATTTCCCACTTGCCATGTGCATGCAGAGCATGAGGTGTGAACCATGTGTAACCGGAAAACATTACGAATGATATCGGTTACACTACATGCAAAACAAAACCCACGCGGAAGCTAACACGACAGACATGGCCTTTTCGACAACAGTGCTATTGCATTTTAATTTATGTGCAACGCTTTTCACCAGGGCCTTTCTTGAATGAGTTCCAGTGTTCGTGCTTTTTCCACCTATCGCAGCTATAATCTACAATAAGTGCCGATCTGGTGAGCACTTACTGTGGGATTAGCTTACTGGCGGATTGAACCCACAACAAGCAGCCAGCTATTGATCAGAAATCTGTCGCACTTCTGCCTCGAAGCCCCCACCCGAGGGCTACCCTAGGAGACGGCTGAACCGAGGCTCCTGCCGCTACGTACGTGTCGGCTGGAGAGTCCACTCTAGTCCGGAACGAGACCAGTGGGCGGTCTTATCAGAGCTGGGAGTACCGCTACTGTACCTGGCACCTGACCACATCTGTCACGGTCGTCCCCGGCCGCCCATAAGCCCGATCGAACTTTTCAATCCGACGTTGAGCCCATCGAACGCGGCCGATAGCCTGCAGTGGTTCGGCTGCAGGTCATCGGCTGGGGCAGCCGATGACCTGAAGGTTCGGACGGGGCAGCCGATGGCCTGAAGGTTCAGACGGGGCAGCCGACGACCTGAAGTTTTGGAGGGGGCAGAGCCGATGATCTGAAGGTTCGGACGTGGCACAGCCGATGGACCTGAAGGTTCGGACGGGGCAGTCGACGACTTGAAGGTTTTGGACAGGGCAGCTGATGGACCTGAAGGTTCGGACGTGGCAGCTTGATGGCCTGGAGGTTCGGACGGGGCGGCCAATGACCTGAAGGTTTGGACAGGGCAGCCCATGACCTAAAGGTTCGGACAGGGCAGCCGATGACCTGAAGGTTTGGCCGGGCAGCCAATGACCTGAAGGCTTGGACGGGGCAGCCGACAACCTGAAGGTTCGGTCGGGGCAGCCGATGACCTGAAGACTCGGAAGGGGCAGTCGATGACCTGAAGGCTCGGAGGGGGCAGTCGATGACCTGAAAGGTTCAGTTGGGGGTCGAGACAGTCGATGACTTGTAGTGCTCGATCGGGCAGCCGATGAAGCGCTGCGCACTGCGATGAAGCAAATGATAAATTCAAGATCAAATGTTTCCACCGTCTTGAGACGGTCCGTGGCTGGCTAACCCCTGTTAGATCCGCTCATGGCAGGCAGATGACAAGCAGAGATCCTACCGACGGCGGCCGTCGATGGAACCCAGACCGCATCCACATCGTTACTTCCGATATGTAGGCTCTCAAGCAGCCTCTGGCTGGTTTACGGTCCCGATGGCCTTGTCCGTACAGTATGGGATGAGGTATCAGTAGTCTGGGAGCTACGGAGACTCAACACAGACAACTGGCTCAACGTAAACAGGCGGCCAGATGCAGTATTTTTGGCAACTCTCATTTTTTAAGATCGTTAACCCTGACCGAAAATGAAAGGGTTTGTACGTAACTGGTAACTCATACACGCATACGAAAACGCATGTATTGCCACTTGGAAGCGCGCACTCGTTCAAATACAAATACTAGCTGGGGTTTGAACGCCTCAGTTCGGATGCAGAAGACTCATGGGGTGGTGCTGGCCTGGATACAGTCACTGGTTTAGATTGGAAAACGGCGTCGGAATTAGAAATCAGAATGTTACGCCAGCCACCTAAAGGCGTGGCGGCTAACGTGACGAGCCCGGCCACTGCGGCGGTCCTCGCCTCATTCGGTTGAAGATGCATCATGGCGTCATGGTGCCCGTTGAGTTGGAGGAGTCTTGAACGGCAAGAGCCGTTAAAAGGGCTGACGTAAATGCGATCCCATATCTTGACAGCTAAACGACGCTGAGGGTTCTTCACCCAGTCAGGGAGTCTTAGGCGTTTCCACCCAGCGTGATATGGCCCGCTAGCACCAGACTCGGTCAGCAGTCAGCGGACCGCGGCGGCTGGCGGACACGCGGCGGCGGCTGGCGGACACGCGGCGGCGGCTGGCGGACACGCGCGCTGCGGCGGCACGCGGCGGCGCGTCAGCGAACACGCGGCGGCGGTTAGTGGACACGCGGCGGCGGCTGGCGGACACGCGGCGGCGGCTGGCGGACACGCGCGGCGGCTGGCGACACGCGGCGGCGGTCACGACACGCGGCGGCGGTTAGTGGACACGCGGCGGCGGCTGGCGGACACGCGGCGGCTGGCGGACACGCGGCGGCGGTCAGCGAACACGCGGCGGCGGTTAGTGGACACGCGGCGGCGGCTGGCGGACACGCGGCGGCGGTCAGCGAACACGCGGCGGCGGTTAGTGGACACGCGGCGGCGGCTGGCGGACACGCGGCGGCGGCTGGCGGACACGCGGCGGCGGCTGGCGGACACGCGGCGGCGGTTAGTGGACACACGGTGGCGATCACGAACACGCGACACGCGCACGGCCGGACACGCGGCGGCGGTCAGCGGACACGCGGCAGTGGGCAGCGGACACGCGGCGGCGGCCAGCTGACACGCGGCGGCGGCCGGCGCTGCACCGGCCTCGCGGCAACGGCCCGTGCCGAATACCGGCCGC
>NW_023596746.1:10021947-10039365 GCF_011947565.3 Pollicipes pollicipes
GACCCCTGCTCCGGCGGCGGCGGTGTCGGCGTCTTGCCCGACCCCTGCTTCGGCGGGGGTGTCGACCGGGTCCCGTCCGACCCCGGCTCACCACAACTGTATCAGTGCACCGAGGTTAGTCCAGACGCTGATAAGAAATCCTGAAACAATTGCAGTATTCACCCGTAAACTTTGCCAGCGATATCTAACGCGTTATCTATCTGATTCTAAGTTATGTAGAAGTTTATTATTTATATGTTAGACATATGATATGACGGCCTAAGAAGGCAAAAGATGTTGGCCCAATGGCCGACATTCCCTGCGGATGCCAGAATATACGTTCCTCTGTGCTTTGCTGACTTTGTGACCTGTTATTTTTATACTAGTGTTGGTATAAGACATTGCTAGCATCAGTAATGCTGCATCAGAAAACACTTTCCCCCCGCACACTATACATGTGTAATTTTGAATTGATTGCTTCCTACTGCTAGGGTGTTCAGAGGTGTCGAAATCACACCACTGCATGACGAATACACGCTCTGGGACCGGCGTCATCCTTTCGTGCTCACCTCAGTCAGCACCGCAAACCTGTTTGAAAGCTGTGGAAAACAGGCACCGCTCGTGTCGGCGCACGCTGCACAACAGAGCGTCAGGCGACGGGGCGTGCCGGTCGCCGGGAAGCCGTGACCGACGCACCCGTGCCCCCGTCACGACCGTGACACCCGACCTGCGCCGGGATCCCCAGGACGCAGGCCGGATCCACCGCGATCCTCCCTGGACAAGGTCAAGTGTCTGTGATCTTCTGGGATCCAGCTACGTGTCTGTCTGACACTAATAGGCTTTGGGCGAAGGGTGTTGTAATGAAGTCTTGCACCCGCACGTGGCTATAAAATAATCCATTCCACAAAAAAGAAGAAACAAACGCACATGCGTCCTTCACCAGGGCGCTTCAAAGGCGAGACCAGCCTGTCTGGTGAAGAAAAGTGTCTTTGATCTGGCCTTTTGTTTTTCTGTATGACCCGCATGTTTATAACATTTCGCGATAATGTCTGAACGGAATGCTTGTGATGATCTCTTTGATGCGGAACAGCTATCACTGTTAAAGCCATCAGGCGAGATTGAGGCGAGTTGAGCAAGCCTTTGAAACCGTTCATTTGGCTGCGTCGGACCTGAAATGCGTCAGATGAAAGCAGCAACGCAATGAGATGTGCTGATATCAGTCGAGATCGTTACTCTGGTGCCACGGACAGGCCGTCCCTTGAAGCTTCTAATTGAGTTTAAGCTGATAAGGCGAGTGGGCGTACAATCTCGCCCGCACGCCGCCGGGTGACGACTCGGGATATGGATGACGTCACCAATGACTGCGTGGCGGGCATAGCCAAGTTGTGTTGGTTTACGCCGACCAGCGGAGATGTTCTCGCCATCAAGCCACGATGATTATTCAGTACTACCATCTCTGGAAATTGGAAAACACAACGATGCGTTAACTTGTGTGATGTCAGAGTTGTAAGGTTCTGAGGGCAATCCTGCGGACTACGCAATACGAGATTCTCAAGCGTTTCACATTCGTACCGACAACTCCAGCGAAAGGATTAATAACCGTCCATCCGTTCCACCACCATTGGAATTCGTTGCATTTGCTCTGCCGAATGTATGCCAAAATTTAACGAGCTGAATGAAAATTAAGCCATGCGATATTTCAGCAATGAGGTTGTCAAGTAGTCATCGTTTGAAGTTACATAGAACATTTCAACTTAAAACGGCTGTGTGTCACGGAAATCAGCATTAGACTTTGCAGAAAAGGCTGTGTGCACCAGCTTTGCCCAGCAGCATAGTTTTGCTGCTCCCAGCGTCCAGCGACATGACCCACTGACGTCTCCACATCTGCCAGTATTCAGGAGCAGTGACCCACTGACGTCTCCACATCTGCCGGTATTCAGGAGCAGTGACCCACTGACGTCTCCACATCTGCCAGTATTCAGGAGGCGTGACCCACTGACGTCTCCACATCTGCCAGTATTGAGGAGACATGACTCACTGACGTCTCCACATCTGTCAGTATTCAGGACGCGTGACCCACTGACGTCTCCACATCTGCCAGTATTTAGGAGACATGACCCACTGACGTCTCCACACCTGTCAGTATTCAGGAGGCGTGACCCACTGACGTCTCCACATCTGTCAGTATTCAGGAGGCGTGACCCACTGACGTCTCCACATCTGTCAGTATTCAGGAGGCGTGACCCACTGACGTCTCCACACCTGCCAGTATTCAGGAGATATGACCCACTGACGTTTCCACAACCCACCAACGTCTTTACAGACGGTGTCCAAGAGGTGCGACTTACTAACGTCCCTACGGACAGTGTGCAGGAGGAGCGACCCACTGATGTTTCCTCAACCAATCTTCAGGGACGAGACCCAATGATGCTTCCACAACCAGCTTCCATGGGGCGAGACCCACTGATGTCTCCACAGCCAATGTCCGGGGGTGCGACCCTCTGATGCCTCCACAGCCAGCTTCCATGGGGCGAGACCCACTGATGTCTCCACAGCCAATGCCCAGGGGTGCGACCCCCTAACGTTTCGACTTCACATGTGATAAGAACGCCAACCGGCAATGGCGAAAAACCCGCACACTTTCACGTGCGAATGTGATCGGGCACTTGCTTACCAAAGTCACCGGCATGACCTTGACCTTGACCTTGTCGAAGCGTCACTGCCCATGACGGAACAGAGCGTTATCCCCCATAACCCAACAAAGGTGTGCTTATGCTCTCACGGATATAAAGGGGATGCCTGCTACAATCGGTTCGTGAAATGTCTGCGCCATGCGTTGTTTTCCCATATTGTTCAAAAACGAGGAACCATTTAAAATATTTACAGTTTAGTGGGAATGTTTCACATTTGAAGAGCTTGAAGCAAGCGTCGGATGATGGAATAAGGTCACGTATATCTATTGGTATATCTTCAAGTGGAAAGGGTTCGCTCTAGACAGCACAAGTTCTTGCTCAGGGAATATGCTCCTCAATATGTTATTGTTTACCACGTCATCGCCCACGTGCACAACATTAATTGAGAGCCGCTTGATGGCCCGTTGCTATCTGGGAATCATGCTTACGAACGCCACATGTGGAGCGACTTGACCACTATATTTTGTTTGCGTGGACCGCTGCACGGCCAATGAAACGGCTGGATTTGAATGACGTTATTGTGGCCTCATGAATGCCGTGAGTGACCCCGAAATGGCCTCTGCGAAATAGTCTGCATATTTTCGTGGGCACGTAATTCAGAAATTAGAAGAGTTTAGGTTTAGGAAGGGTAAGACGGATAACTGTATCGAATGATTTTCAAGATGGCTGTTTCAGTTCAAACCCTGATACAAATGTGGAGCACTCCTTTTAAGCGTGTGCCACGAGCTTTAGCTCTTACCAGACATTTCCTGGATTCCGAAATGGGAGCTTGGAATCAACGTTTGATGTTTGGACCCATGATTTAGGTATCCTCAGGTGTTGCACACTATTCCGTTAAGGGATTATTCCGGGTCTACTGTAGTCATCCTCTTCTGAAATCGTGAAGCTGACTCCCAAACCGGAACATGAGACCCGAACAACAGATGCACGATGCACAGATGCACGCACAAGTAGCTGGCATGACTGATGTGGACATTAAAGTCGTTTTAGATCATGGTTGCATCTGGTTAGTGTCTGTGAATTTATTTTCCCAACCGGTCCTGAGCAATCACGGGATCTGATTTAAGCTAAACCTAAGATGATGGTAGGATATACCAACCCACGCTTTTTTTAAATAAAAGCACTTACTGTGTAATCAAAACAGATAGGCCTGGGTTAGTACCAAATCCTGCTTGCTGCAATTAGATGAGCTGACAGATGATAAAGTGGGAATGAGACTGTGATTAGAGGGAAGCTGGGCCAGACACCAAATGTCACCGCAGCACCAATTCTACGTCTTCGTCAGCCGAGCCCGTGCCCAAGGCGCTTGTCAATTTGAGCGGCCCGCAAAACCGATAACAATAAACAGAACGGCCCGTGTTTTGACGAGCCTAATGTAGGCTGCATCAGCAGAATAAACAGCCGCAGTTTTAGGCGATATTTATTTAAACCTCCAGCTGCGGCCAGGCTCCTGAGGCAGCCGTCGTTCCGTCCAAATTGAAGGCATACAGCGCTCTTAAACTGCGGAAGCACATGCTGATCGACTGGGGGACCGGTGCGGTTGTTGCAAACTCACCGGGAACCAGTCGAGCGGAACTGCATTCAATTTTGAGCTAACTAGGTTTAAGTCCGAACTTGTTGGCAGCTGGCCTGTCGGGCTCAATGCCTTGCCACGTTGAGTCCTCAGGATGGCGGTCATTGTCAGAGCACTGGCTTTCGCGGGCGAGGAAAATCGGTCCTTGGTCGTGCTCGGTACAATGCCATCTTTTCTTTTTTGTGCTGCAGTTCTTTGCTTTTTCCAGTACTTCATGATTCATGTGTTATGGCCAGGTCATATGAATGCCCATGACGCATCATGAAGTGGTCTGCATGCTCTTCCTAGGTCATGATGGCTTGTGACATATTCTGACCTTTGACCGGCCGTATGCTGTAGACACATCAAACGCTTCAGAGGCTTACGAGGCGGGATTTGATATTGGGCATTCTGGCTTTAGATGTCAACTGCAAGAAATACCATAAGGCGACCTTAACACGGGGCTGGGTGATGTGCCGACTAACATTTCCGTGTTGCCCACGCATGACAGTCTGGCACCAAAGCATCCATTTTCTTCCCCGATTTGCGGCCGTCCTCTGTCAGCCGGGCGCCCGTCCTCGGTCAGCTGGGGCGTCCGTCCTCTGTCAGCTGTGGCGTCCGTCCTCGGTCAGCTGTGGCGTCCGTCCTCTGTCAGCCGGGGCGTCCGTCCTCGGTCAGCTGTGGCGTCCGTCCTCTGTCAGCCGGGGCGCCCGTCCTCGGTCAGCTGTGGCGTCCGTCCTCGGTCAGCTGGGGCGTCCGTCCTCTGTCAGTCGGAGCGTCCGTCCTCGGTCAGCTGGGGCGGTTCCGTCCTCTGTCAGCCGGGGCGTCCGTCCTCGGTTCAGCTGGGTCGTCGTCGTCCTCTGTCAGGTCGGAGCGTCCGTCCTCGGTCAGCTGGGGCGTCCGTCCTCTGTCAGTCGGAGCGTCGTCCTCTGTCAGCGGGGCATCCGTCCTCGTCAGTCGGAGCGTCCGTCCTCGGTCAGCCGGGGCATCCGTCCTCTGTCAGTCGGAGCGTTCGTCCTCGGGTCACTGGGGCGTCCGTCCTCTGTCAGTCGGGCGTCCTGTCTCTCGGTCAGCCGGGGCATCCGTCCTCAGTCAGTCGGAGCGTCCGTCCTCGGTCAGCCGGGGCATCCGTCCTCTGTCAGTCGGAGCGTCGTCCTCGGTCAGCTGGGGCGTCCGTCCTCTGTCAGTCGGGGCGTCCGTCCTCGGTCAGCCGGGGCATCCGTCCTCTGTCAGTCGGAGCGTCCGTCCTCGGTCAGCCGGGGCATCCGTCCTCGGTCAGTCGGAGCGTCCGTCCTCGGTCAGCTGGGGCGTCCGTCCTCTGTCAGTCGGGGCGTCCGTCCTCGGTCAGCTGGGGCGTCCGTCCTCTGTCAGTCGGGGCGTCCGTCCTCGGTCAGCTGGGGCGTCCGTCCTCTGTCAGTTGGAGCGTCCGTCCTGGTCAGCTGTGGCGTCCGTCCTCAGTCAGCCGGGGCGTCCGTCCTCGGTCATCTGGGGCGTCCGTCTTCGGGCAGCCGGGTGACACCCTGGCGGCTGCGCGGCGCGCCGGGGTCGCCCGGCGCCGGCAGCATCATTAGCGCCCGGCAGCGGCGCCTGGTATATCACCCTATCGGACGGCGCCGGAGACGCCCAGAGCGTGGCGGCCGGGCTCATCTCCTATCGCTGCAGGTCAACACTTGGTCCGGACCACAGACGGTCTAATGAATGGCACACGGCCCCCCAGCGAAGAGGGCGCCGCCACCATGCCAGCCGTCGGGTACGCGCGGACATATGGGCCCGGGGGCGGGCAATTTTAATCTCCTTCATGGTGTCCGCCCAGGGCTTGACAGTATCAGCTTGCCTGCTGTCAACGGCTGCCCGGAAACTCGTCAGCCCGGGGCCCCGCCGGTGGCTGACCCCTGACCTGACCCCTGAGGACAGCAGGGCCTTGGCTCCGGCCGACAGACCCAATGCGGCTCACCAGGCACAGATGGACTGGTCGGTGGCAGTCAGCTCCGGAAACTTGGCACCCTGGACCGTCAGTAACAGCTGAAAATTGGGCCGAAGCTGCTATTGGTCCAGAGAAGGCCAATTTCCATTATGCGTTACCTCCATGGACTCTTTGTCGAGGCCAGGTCTGCCGTACTTAGTGTCCGTGTGCTCGAACATGCTATTTGCTGTAAACAGTGTTCTGAAAGAAGCTGAAAGCTAACTAAACTTAATTAAAACTGAAGGAGCGTTTGGCACCGGCCGTCTGTATCCTGTCGTGCCGCGTAATGGTGAGTTCGACACAATGCAAGAAGGTAGGGTCATCCACTTTGATGCTAGGCAAAACCTGCCAAGTCAAGAAATATTTCGAGGCAAATATTGAATCATTGACGTCATGCAGTTTCCTAAAAGTAGAATCACGCCATGCTGGATTAACATTTAAATGCCGGCCGAGCACTGCGGCACGTTAAGCATTCGCAACACAATTCTGCCGTTTAATGGGAGTTCACGACCGGATGTTGGTGCCAGGGGCTTACACACCAAGCTCCGCTTAACTTGAGTTGTGATGTCAGGAATCCGCACCAATCAAAATGTTGAGACTTATTTCATAGCAATTATATTTTTATGACGTGAACCATAAGCATGTCATTCCTCAAGTTTGGATGTTCCGCAAAGAAGGTAAAAATGAGTGTTTTGAGTGGGTCTGCATAAATCCCTGTCTTCCGCGAACGCACTTTGTCGAGATGCAGATGAATGAAGATTCAACTGCTGTCCGGTAGTTTTCTAAACCATATTACATGCCAGATATGCATATTTTTATTTGTATTTGACTTCTCGAAACCCATCCACGAGGTGGCTTTTCAGGTCTTCGGCTCATCATAATGTTCGGTGGATTCTATTCGTCACAAAGCTCACTCGTCACAGCACATTATAAACAGTACTTTAAAAGACGATGCTACGTAACATGTTATAAATTACGATGTCGTGAGATCTGCTGTAAAATATGGTACTGTATATACCATACGATAAAACGATGCGTCAAAGACGATGCTATAAAATCCGTGCGAAGTCAAGCGGTGAACCAAATCAATGTTTTAAATTGATAGCATACTGTGCCAAACCCGGAGTACAAATGCAACGATGAATGAAAATAAATTGTAATGGCATGGGATCCGCCTTGACATGCAAAGATCACACACGTACATACATATGGGGTAAATCATGCACATAACCAGCATGGGGTAAAATTAAGGCGCGTGGCATTGGAGCATTTGCGTTTTTAAATGTGAGTTTGAAATCCCTCAGAAGTCAGAGATAAAGACATGGTGGTGGTCGCAAGCGGGCAGTTTCAAGTTTCCGCGGCACGATAAGGATAAGCTCGCCTGGTGGTTTCTTATCGGCAACTGGGCAGGTGGAGAGACGAAGACATGGAGAAGCGCGTCTTTCTCAGTGAAACAGAGGAACCTAGCTTGGGAAGAGATTGGACAGCCGAGCGACTTTTTGCATTTTAACGCTTTAAATACTTCCAGCACGTCCCTTGCCTTCACCAAGTCATCAATCCGCGGCCAGTATAGAGGTTCTAGAGGCGGTATTATATGCTGGCTGCGTTTCATGCCAGAGACGATCCTGGGGGCAAAATTTATAAATTTTGAATCCTCTCCACTTGAGTATCGTTCGTACCACCCCATACACATAAACATTAAGATATGGGTGGAACACGGGCTTCGATAATGATATTGAGAATGTTAGGTAAAAATAATATCTGAGGCGGTACACCGAGATTAGAATTCCGTTGCAATTTTGTACGCCTTTGGCGACATGCCTATCTCCTGAAATCGTCAAGGCTGCGATCGCGCCGAGAAATCTGATGTGCCGTGAAGGTAAGATAGCCTCTCCATCCAACGTAAAGTGAAAATCACAGATTTTCTTCAGAGGATGTTTTGAACCCACGGGCACACAACAAGGGAACACGAGAAGAAGTTTAAGTGGGTCGAGACTTTTGCTTGTTGGGAGGAGCGTGGCCCAGGAGCTGACTGTCATCTGCATATTAAGGGAGGAGCGCGGCCCAGGAGCTGACTGTCATCTGCATATTAAGGGAGGAGCGTGGCCCAGGAGCTGACTGTCATCTGCATATTAAGGGAGGAGCGTGGCCCAGGAGCTGACTGTCATCTGCATATTAAGGGAGAAGCGTGGCCCAGGAGCTGACTGTCATCTACATTATGAGATGGCGCCACCAGGCCATACTGGCAGCCCATTCCTGACATTGCGGTTGTGGGTAACAACAATGGCATTCGGGAGGTTTAATGCGGGTGAAATACCAAATGCAGGGAAAGGCTAGGAAAAATAAAGGTGACGAAAAGCAATGCTCGCCCGATGGTACTTAGCCTGGAAGCCAACATTTGTTGCCCGTCATTCGTCACGCTCTAGGTTGTATTTTAGTTTTAAACGTTCGCCAACATCACCTAAAATGTACAGAGATAGAAAAAACTGTATTTTCAAAGAAACGCTTGTCGTCTGCAGATTAACTAGATAACTTGCGTCTCAGCAACGAAACACGCGGGCAACTGACCTTAAGCTCACCTTTTCTAGATGGGCCCCAGCGTAACCGGACAGAGCTAGTCGGGAGAGGCAAGCATGTCCTGAAGGCGGAGCTGATCGGGAGCAGCCCACACGAAGTTGTTGGTAGCAAAACAGGTCGAAATTACTTTGGTAGCATAAAATCGCTCCACGGCGTACTTTTCCTACTAGCCCATAGGGCTTACGAGATAAAGGCATGCTTTTCACAGGGCTGTGAATTGAATTTTTCAGGCCAATTTTGACAAACCTGGCACTAAAAGAAACATTGTTTGACCGCGTTGAACCGATACATATGCCATTATTTGTCTAGAAAAACCAAACTCCTACGGCGTACCGGGTCAAAGTTTTGTTCACGGGGCGCCGTGAATTTTCGGACTTCCGCGGTAAACTTAGTGATCTCAGTAGCTCAATCGGTAACGTGTTGGATACCTTATTAGACCTTCTTTCAAAAAGTCTAGGCACGACATTCATTTAAATTTTAATACTTGCACTATTATGGCACCTGCGCCACGCTATCCTCAGCTACCGGCTGTCAAATATTCAGGAAGAGCTAGAAATCTAGCCTTTATCGAAAATCTAGTGTATTTCTTATTTCATACTGCTGATGCTTTTATACTGAACCTCGTTCTACGCGGTGTCTGTTATCCTGAGTCGGGAGAACAAGCATGTCTTACGCGAAGTGGCAATTGGCGTCAAAAAGGACGACGCGCTCAGTAAAAGTATGACCGACAAACGCGCGCCTGGCGCGCTCCTGACGTGGGTTTCTGAGCACGCCCTCGACGCGCGCCAAAAAAACAGTAAGTGTAAACAGGCCATTAGTGTAAACGATACCACGGTACTCACCCTGCCAGTAAGTGGCTGCTACATGACGGCCTGGCGTTCGTCTGGCGATAGCAGCATGGACATACCGATATAGCCGGCAAGCCGGACAGCTGGATTAAGGCAAGCTGGATCATGACACAGCGCAATTACCGATGGCACTGCGCGCGCCGGCCAAACTCGGACATCGGCCATGCCAGGACAGCGCCGTCCAGACGGGTGGCAGCGCACCTACAGGGCGGCACGCCCACGCAGTATGTGAGATTAACTCGTGCAGTCACATTAGCTATATGCTATTTGGTGAAAATACCGTCATAGGTACTGACATAGGTGCACATATAAAGTGAAAATAAAAGTGCTGGAATCTCGTTATAACCAGGATAAAGATCGAAAAAACCTGCAGATGTACATTCTTGGCACCCTTTGGTTGTGGCATGGGCGGCCTTTTACACGGATCGATAAGATTTTTGGATTTTGAATTGGAAGACAAATGGATCGATAAGATTTTTGGATCATGGATCACATTTTTGTTCAGCGATGCTCGCTAGTGCTGTGCAGGATAAACATTATTCCATAGAACCATCTGACGTGTGTTAAGGTATCCAATTGATAATACATCTCTTTCCCTCTCTCCCTCTCTCTCCTCTCCTCTCTCTCTCTATCTCCCCTTTTCTCTCTCTCCCTCTCTCTCCTCTCTCTTTCCGCTTTCTCCTCTCTCCTCTCCCTCTTCTCCCCCTCTCTCTCTCTAAATACGTTGCTCCAAGGCCAATGAACGCACCCAGCGCGGTGAACACGGCAGTAGATCTGATAGGCCCGGCCCCTGGCCGTGATGCCTGTCCGGGTGACAGTTGGGGGTCTGGGGGTCAGGTGAGTGAGGAGCCCTGGCCCGCCAGCGCGCCGCTGATGGCCGCCCGCCTAGACGTCTCCTATCCCTCGTCGAAAGCGACGTTCAAGCGTGGCTGAGGAGGGAGAGGTGACTCCGACAAATGACGTGCTCTGGGCCAAGGTGGCGTGCCTTTCGCTGTGACACGGGACTAATGAAGTGCCTCGCCTGACGGCCGTCGCCCTCGTCACCGGCCGCTGCCACGCTTGCCGCTCTCTCGCTTGGCCTCCGCTACCACGATCACGGACATGGCTGACGCCTAATACGTCAGACCATATCTTTGCTGCTCACTTGTATGATGCAAGCTGGTTTATATGAGTTCCAGCGCATTCGACCAAAATCGGCACAACGTGTCTTCAACATCATAACGGCATCAAGCTGTGGCTGTGTTTGTACCATTTGGTCACGATTTGATGCGTTTTCGAGTGTTTCCAGGCATGTTTGACAATCTGGCAACCGTTTTTACCCTGTGTAAGCGGGATGCGTCGTTCTTAAGAATCTAAAGCACATCTCTGTGCACTTGAACGCTTCTGCTCGTCAACAGGACCAAGATATGAGCAATTTCACTGAAAATCTGTCCCTGAGTTATGCATGCCGAGAGGTACGGTGAGCCCTTATGTATAATGTGGTATGTATTTTTAGCCACGAGTTTTCCCCTACGCTGTGATAATTCATAAAACAATTGTGCTAAGAAAAGGTCCCATTTCAGGCGCACATAAGGCGATAGTTTCATGCCGGCAGCGTTTTAGTTAATATCTTGATGCTGAAGATCAAGCGAAAAAGTAGCGAGACGTCATTTCGAGACGTCGTGGGGATGGAAGTTTTTAGTATCATAACCCTTTACTTGCCAGAAGAAGAAACAAAGGTATGCATTCTTAGATCCTTGTCCGGGACATTTCATCTCTGAATATTCCGTTCCTGGCTTTGGATATTACTTTGGCCCCTTTTTTAACTGCGCGCTCGTGGTATTAGCTTCCTTTCGTTTGAACGTTACAACATGACCAGTCGAATCCAAATCCGACAGCGCACCCGTCAAGTGACGAACGCTGAGCTTTGATGCTGACCGTTGCGGGTTTGCTTCATTGCTTGCTTTAGTTCGTTTTACTTATATCGACTGATTTGATTCATGCCCGTCATGTCACTCTGCCGCCACCAACAGCAACGCTAGGATCGGAGGATAGACGCAACCAGAATTTTTCTGTGTTCGGCCAGGAGGTCGGCGGCTGGAGGTAATCTTGGTCGGCTTAGATTATTCGGTTAGCTGTCATTCAGTCATCGCCGTAGATGAGATGGATCCGATGCAGCCCGATAGAGCACTTGTCAGCGCTTCCCGCACAATGCTATCCGTCCCCTTACTTTTGCCGATCCGCTAAATACTTGGCAGCAGCGACGCCGATTATTTGTGTTCGATCACGTCCAGACGCAACAGGCGTCCGAACACTCGTGTACCTGCGGTTGGTTGAGAGACGGGGAAGGGTAAATGTTTGGGTAGACCCGCAAGCTGCCGATACGGCTTGGTTAGGATAATGTCATGTAGGGATAGCACATTTGAAGAGAATGCTCCACATTTGGAAATTTGACGTAAGCATTAGATATGGTGAAATAAAAACTTACAACTAATGGAATACTTTTAAGTGGAAAAGACTGCACTAGACAACACAATATCTCTATTGAGGAATGTGCTCCTCGAAACGACAGTGTTTGATTGCGCGATCTTGCCTTGCATCACGTTGATTGAAGGACAGTTAATGGCCGTTATATCTGGAGATCGTGCTCACGAACGCCAAATATGAACGGGTCCACAGCTATATCTTTTGGCCTTGATCACTGCATGACCAGTGAAATGGCGGGATTGGAGTGATGTCCCCATGATGTCATGGATGCCTAAGTGACCATGAAGTAGTCTGTACATCTTTGCGGACATGTAGCTCAGAAAATAGAGTGGTTTGGTTCTTAAGAAAGGCAGAACTGTGAACTCAACCGAATGACCTTCAAGATGATCATTTCAGTTCAAAACCATATACAAATGTAGAACACTTCTTTTAAAGGCTGATTACTAAAATTCGGCACATATTCGAAAACACAATAGCTCTACAGACAATCATCGCACATGCAACAAACTACCATCACATGAAAGCGTACTACATTTTACTTTGTGTGGCATGTATAGTTATTGCTTTTACCCTTTTAATCATGAGCAAGAGTGCTGAAACAAAAATACTCCGGGAGAGTAGTTGAGAAGCCCCGCGAGCTCGGAACGTTGGGTACTGTCAGCACCGCCAAAAATGCCCGTCATAAGGTGTGATGTAGCATCCTGCAAAACTTTGGGCAGCGGCATTCCACTGCAAAAAGTTGGCGCTTGCAAATAAATAATGGAAATGAACGGCAGCTTACGCAAATGCCTTACTCAGCAAGGAGCTTACTGAACAGAAGGGTGAGGCCTACCTGCTATAAAATAGTAAAGAACTACCAGAAATACCAAACAGGTGGAAACCCCAAGGCAGATCTCAAGCAGGCTGGCGCGTCACTTGATGGCAGCCGCCGACCGCTGGGAGGTCGGGAAGGATAACTGATGATATTTCACCTACAAAGGAGACAACATTAACAAAACCGGGGGCCCCACACGCATGACGGGTTTGCAAATGACCAACATAAAATTTGTTTTTCTTTAAAAGGCAAAACTGTTAGGAAAACTGCGATGCAATTGTCACCATCCCTCGTGTATTATGACAAAAAGTTTCTGCGAAAGCAGGCGTGTCCCAGGTGGCGAAGCTCACCAGAGGGAGTCAGAACCAGCACAGCAAGAGGGAACGTCCTGTCTTGATCGAACCTGACTACCAACCACTCCGCCCGAAAATCGCAAGGCCTGCTGACGGAGGGGGGGGGGGATATCCTTCGTTGCTAATGAGTAAAAGATCCATTGCTTTCCCCATTTGCTCCTCATTAGTCCTTTTCACGCAGGCACCTCGTGACCAATTTGCGCCAATCCTGCTGTTAAAAAAATGGATAAGGAGGAGCAGCAAGATGTTTTGTTGTCTGGGCCATCGAAATGGTCGTGAACGTTCACTCCGAAGCATTTCTTATTTCATATCATTTATCTGTACGGCATTTCACGTTTGCAGTACTGCGTGCGTTTGCATTTCACGTATGCGGATAGATTCAAACGTGAAACAGCAAACTAGCTCCGTAATGACGACAAAAAATGCTTCAGAGTCAAGCTTGCAAGTTGTTTTTACAGGCCTGACGAGAAACTATGGTCTCACCCTACATTTATCCCACTTTCTGTGTGCCTCAGAATAAGTTGTCTATGAACACGGTGAAACCAGGTTAAGTACCAGTCTAATAAGCGTTAGCGTGAATTCGGCTATCAAGGATGTGTGGACTATGACGAAGGATAAACCATGCGCAAGAGGATTCGAAGAAATGTCAGACGAACATCTGGGAGGAGGATTCGTTAGAGCGTGGCGTCTCCATACTTGGAAGTAAATTAAAAGTGCGGAGGGGGTGCCACAGCGTCTGCGATCTGCTGCTCGTGAGAAAACCTGAACCTGTGTGCACCAAATAAGCGTGTCGGTAGTTTTCATCTGCACCATTTGAAATGTCCATGTATGCGACTGTAGAGCATGCCTGTCTATGCACATTCAAATTCTTTGACATCTTGCAGTATTCACCTGTTAATTGCAATTGCTGTTTATCTTTGCTTCATGCTCATACGTTAAGTCTGTTTCACTATGCTATTCACTTTTGGTTCTCACTTTTGGTTCTGCTAGAACATCAGGCAGCACGCAAACTTAACACTCAAGACATGCTTAATTTTGCATAAGTTTCTGAACATGGTAAGGGCTCTCAATTTTTGGAGAGTTCGTCTTGACTATAGTCTGAATATTTTTGTGCATCTATCGATATATATATATATATATATATATATATATATATATATATATATATATATGCGTGTGTGTGTGTTTTTTTACATGTGTGTGTGTGTGTTTGTGTGTGTTCCAATAACTTCGTAGAAAATTCAAATGATTATTTCCACCTTCTTAGATCGAAAAATGTGACCAGGTCAACAGTTTGAAAACATTTTCTATGATCACAGTCTAGTCAAACACTCGCGATACGCGAAGTGTACTTATACAAAAACCAGGTTGTAATTGGCTTCAAAACAATAGCGCAATATGTTTTGCCTTTCAGGTTTTAGGGTAATTCTATTTTAGCAATTAGGCCACGAATTAGTGCTTCCAGCGCAGGTGGTAGGGTTGAGCGTTCAATAAATCATCCATGCATACCCAGGTGGCAGGTGTACGCCATTCTCATGCATCGGGTACTGCCGCACTGCACCAAAATGAATCAGGTTCAGAGAAGGGAGCATCTGAGGAACTTTACGTAAAACGTTGCGTGGTGTAACGGCATTTCAACGGACATTTGACTCAGTTGAGAACGGCATTCCGTCACAACCAGTGAAAATATATCTGATACTGTATCATTACGCGCCATCCCAGTTATGCCCTTGTGTTCCTGAGATAATGTGTGTTCACGTAGCAACAGACGTTATCCAATATCCCGATGGAATGCAATGAGGCACCGTTTCACGCCTAGTTAAGTGCTCGCTGAGGCTCACCGGCCTCCATTATATTACCTTGCAGCATTACAGTTTAAAATTTTGTTGGTGTGGTGCTCACAAGGCAGAATGTTGACTCCCAGTCTGGGTCAGGGACGACGATGGACAAACATTTCAGATAAAATGTATCACAGTAGCAGGTCATATGCTGCTATCACCAAAAGGTGATGCTTCTAATTTACCGTGAGTTTTCTTAAATTGCTTCAAATGTGATTTTGTCGGTAATATAACTAATGACGGTGCGTCAGGAGTTTTGAATCGTAGGCCTTCCCATACCACACGTCGCAGAGAACGTGTCTGGATCCATCCGAATCCGTATCGGATCTTTGATATAGGAATTCGACTCACGCCACAGCCCTTGTCTTTTCACCAATTTTTGATTCCGGTCTGGCCAATTTATAGATGAACTCATGAGTTATAAATGTATCAAATCTCTCAGGAACTCTATCCGCCATATTGTCAAACCATATCCCTAGTCTGTATAAGCGGGCCTTGCCAGTGTTCCAACCTTGTCTGCCAGTGCGCGGAGCAATAATGAGAAGAAGGCTTGTGACTTTCAGCTTCTTCGACGGGGAATTCATATATGCGGTGTTATTGCATTATTTCCTGCTCCACCCGTGATGGTGTCAATATATGGGGGCTCGAAGCGTGAAGCTACATATGAAACACGCTCGCCATTTTAGAGTGCGACGCAGCAGCTTTAGAGGAATGCTTACCAAAAGAAAGCATTTACCTTTGATTTTAATGCCCGGTACAAAACATGTTGGCTGATATGTTGACATGACTGGAGAGCAGGTGTCATCAGGCTCATGACGCGGCCAGACCCTTGCAAATATATTAAAGTTTGGAATCCGTTGGCGCTTTCAATAAAACGCCAGTTTAACATTCCCACGATGTGCCAGTGCCGGCCAGTATCGCGAGTGACCCGGGTCGGCGCGGCCGCCCGAGACTACACTCAGTATCAGCTGGACATCTCGACTCAAAAATAACGCCTGCAGCAGCGGCTGCCGTCGGCTGCCGTCGACTTCGCGCCCGCCCAGGCCGGCCGTTTGCGCCCGTTTATACCGCGGCACTGCCTGCCGGCTCCTTTGTTCGGCACATGCGGTCCTCATCGAGCTTTTGTACTGATGACGACGATAGTGATGACGTCTGGCATTGCACTGATGTGGTTGAAGCTAGTGAAGCGCGGGAATTAGCCGTAGCAAACTGGGCTCTGCCAGGAATCAAGCGAGCTAGCTTAAGGTGCTGGACCGAATTTTTCCTTTCGTCTAGTTGGTGCACATACGAATCCCAATGTACGTGTGTTTACCAAAATGAAGCGGGGCTACTTCGGCCCGCCTGTTGATGGGGTACGAGAAGCAGAAGATCGCTCACACACCCACACACCCACGTAAGGCAGTGGGCACTTCACCGACTGGTACACTCAACGTTGCACGTTCCAATGCAAAATCAAACTTCCGTGGTCCGTACGCCAAATGGATATTAAACCATTGCGAACGCCGTTCTCCACGAATGACTCCATTTCGCTGCATGCAGCGTATACTTGAAGTCCCATTGTGTAAGTGCTTGCTTTGAATGTTGCTGACCTCGAGTATATATCGCCACACATGATCAGCATAATAGCTCGCAAAAGAGCGGAAAACAATCTGCCATTAGCACCGCGCATGTTGGGCCACCGGCGGTCGGGTTCGCGCCGCTCAGCAGTCACGTGACCTCGCGAAGGCAGACGCCTGGCGCCCGTGGCAACACGGCCCTGGTTTGGTCGCGCGGTCGCTGAATAGAGCTAGCATACAATGGGGAAAACCACCCTTCAGGTCCGCAGGCTTTCATTCACTAGTTATGACCTGATCTATATCCAGTGTCGGCCTGCATGAAATAAATGAATGTCATCAGCGCGCGCATTCCGCCGGTGGCTCAGCAACGCAAACACTCTTCTCTTTTTATAGGGCATGACATGCGGGCAATGAGGTGTTAGAACTCAATGGAAGAATAATTGTTGACGGTATTTTGAGAACCGACAGAAGACGCAATACGGCTGATTGTGACATTCGAGGGAGCCTGAAGAAGTACAGCCGAATGAAGAGAAACATACATAAACAGACAGAAGCAACACACACACACACAGACATATAGCGACATATAGAGATAGATATAGAGAGAGAGAGAGAGAGAGAGATGTGTGTGTGTGTGGTGTGTGTGTGTGTGGGTGTGTGTGTTGTGGTGTGTGTGTGTGGGTGGGGGTTGTGGGTGTGTGTGTGTGTGTGGTGTGTGTGTGTGTGTGTGTGTGTGTGTTGTGTGTGTGTGTGTGTGTGTGTGTGTGTGTGTGTGGGTG
>NW_023596746.1:10039465-10058738 GCF_011947565.3 Pollicipes pollicipes
CCAGTCTCACAGTAGCCAATGCAGCAGTCGATCCCATGAAATGTTGCGCAGCAGCCGATCACATGAGATGCAACGCAGCAGCTGGTCTCACAGGAGCCAATGCAGCAGTCGATCGATCCATGAGATGTAGCGCAGCAGCGGATCACATGAGGCGTGGCGCAGCAGCCGATCCCATGAGATCCAGCGCACCAGCCGGTCTCACAACAGCCAATGCAGTAGCCGGTCCCAACACTCACTAGTCAGTCTCAATATCCACCATTTAAAAATCCAAAACTGAGTGCAGTCAAAGAAAATGCTTACAGTACACCGGCGGCCATGAGATCACCGAGAAATAAGGGGACGCCAACGCCGACGCCATTTTAATTTCGAATTTTCAATGCACGCCAGTAGGCTGGGGATAAATGCTGCCCGGAGTTCCATATCCCTCTGGCCCCTAATTTGCTGCCCGGTTTGGGGCCAAACTGCGGTCATTGGAATTGAATCAATAATACAGCGGGTGTGGTCAAGGCACATGCAAAACCATAAGGAGAGGGGCCCAGTTCCCCTCCCTTCCTCCGGGCAAGAACAGCAACGCCCAAAACTAAAAATGCCGACGAGAATGCACGACATTAGCGTGCGCCAAATGAAAGCAGTGATTAACTGTAAAATTTTATCCGCTTGGGCACCTCCACACTGACCTTTAACAGCATAATAAGTGAGGTGCGGAAACTATCGCGTCATGGGAGGAAGGTTTCGGGGGGGGGGGGCTCAGGTCTCCCGCAACATTTATGAAGATTTAGCACCGGGCTCACAGCGTTGCATGAAGGCTTGGTGTCATGCAGCTTTTATGAGTCTCAGAAACTACCCATGAAGCAAGCTGTTCAGTAAAGGAGCAGGTTGGTTTAACCTCGGTTTGACCTGCTTATCCTACCCAAGGTCAATTAAATCTGTAATGATCGCAAATCTAATTTAGGCCCTTTTCTAGCAGAAAAAGACTTGTTTCTGGACAAGGAGGCCGTTCGATGGGCCAAGAAGACCTCCATATTGATGAGAAGGTCCCTATTTATTTTTTGTTGTTCTTAGTTGTCGACAGTTCTTTGCATGGATACACTAACGCCTGCAAAAATTTAGCAAGGGAGCACGTTCTCCCGGTGCTCTCTCCCTTGTCTTGAATTTAACAGTCACTGCCCAGATGGTCCCCCGTGAGAATACAAAATCCGCGGCGCCGCCTCAGTTCATATGACTAAAGGACACATGAACAGATTGGTTTTACACCTATGAGGTTGTCTCACTTGGCCGCTGTTCATGCCCTGGTTTGACTTCGTATGGCGCGACTAGCCCTAACTATCTTTGGTTTTGTTTGATCTGGGTCAGACCCTTTTGACCACCCGTGACCTTTTCAAGGCCATGGGGGAAGGAAAGTGGATAGTGGTGCGGCAAGACCGCATGCACATAGGATTCTCTGTCGAGACTTAAGCGCGCCCTCGGACCCCTCTTCGGGTTTTTTTGGACGCTTGGATAGGGCCACCAAAACCAGGCACTTCACCATCTATGGCTGGTGTATGCAGCTTGCCCCAAGAAAGCAGGGCGAGGATACAGAATGGAGCATGAATGAGAAAAGAATGGTGGATATCCCAGCTGGCAAGAAGCCAAACCACGGAACGAATTAAATCAAAATAATGCAAAGTGATGCAGCAACTGCAAGCCATGGCATATGGAGACCAATACCATCATGCAATCTTTCGCCGATTTCATAGCTCAGTGGTCTGACCAAATGTAATAAATTGTTGGAACAGCCTGGAATGGTTCGGAAGGTATTATACAAACTCGGAACAAAGAGCTGGTAACGACGCTAGTAACCGTGGGTGAAGTACTGAGCAGTGTTGCAAACACGAAGCATTGAACAGTTTGACTGACTTGACGCCCAACACCGACGCGCACCTTGCAAATATGCCTACGGCTTTGCATAGCTTCTGTTATATACTCATCATCCAGCGCGATTTTTAGTTCACTCTTGTGTCTAGCTTGACTTCCATGCGCCTGAAAAAATATGCGGGCCAGTGGCATTGTATCAAGTCTTGTTTGACAAGGGAGCGAATCATCTGCACACATGAAGGCAGCGCTTTAATGAAGACGAGCTTCTGACCCGTTTGAATTGTTTCCAGTGACAGTTCTGTCAGCCAGTGACGAATGCGAGGTTTCGGGTTTGGAGAGAGGGGGGGGACGGCACAACTGAATTTCTTCTACGGAAAATCCAGTTCAGCGAGCCGCATGTGCGCACACTTTCTTTCATGGCGTAAAAGAACATCGAATCCCGTCGATCTCTTTGTATACAAATGTCTACCCCTAATTTCTCAGTGTCAGCCTTTATTTTCAAACACCTTATAAATGTCATGAGTTTGATAATGCGTGGACGGTGGCAGGTGGCCAACATCACAGTGCACCTCTGCTGCCAGCAGTGGCCTGGCTGGCCGATGTTGCAGGCGTGTTGTTCCTGCCACTCCTGCTCACCCCTCCCCTCCTGCCAGCTCCGACCCCCGTCTGACCCGCCCCGTCGTCACAGCCCCCCCCCCCCCCTGCCAACATGGCCCGCTCCCAGCGGGGCCATGCGCGGCCGCGGCCGGGAGCGACGGGCGCTCGTGGCCGGCGGAGGCCACCACGCTTCCGGGAGCGGGATGAAGATCGCCGCCGATGCCGGTGTCAGGGGCGGACTTAGCGTCTAAGCCGGTATTAGCGCATTCCCCGAGCGCCCGGCGGCCGGCGGCGAATTGACGAGCTCCTGCAGCGCGGCGATGGTGATCAGACGCCGGCGGCGGACGCCGTGCCAGGCACCGGCGGCCGGGCGGCGGCTCCACTTCAGACCCCCGCTCCGCGGCCGCTCGGCCCGCGCCGCGGCCGGCGCGCAGGCCGACGCCTGGCGACGGCCGCGCTCCGTTCAGGCGGGATCGTTACCCTGCTCGAGGGCAATCTGCACCTAGTTAGGCGCCCAACGAGCCAGCGGCAGAGCGCCGCCCGTCTGCGGCCGCTCAAATGGAGGCTGATCACAATGCCTGCGACCACTGCCTCGCCACGGACACCGGGCTTCTGGACCCGCTGTGGTCCCATCGATAGCGCATTCGGGGCTGGTGTGTTCCACGGACACGACGCACGCGGGCCCAGCGTGATTACATGCACAACACATGCAAACCTGGTGTGACTGCGCAACACAACACTTGCGGTCCTAGTGTGACTACTGCTGCTGGGGCGCTCTTCTGAGTCGCAGGATCCAGTGCTCAGAACACGTGTCTCTCGGCTGCCCGCGGCTCATATATGGATGGCGTAGCCCGGATCGGGGGCTAAGTCCAGCCGGCTCCCTACGCCTCCAGTCGCCGTGCGTGGGCCGCCGCACGTGTTTGACAGCGATGGTCGGCTTTGCAGGCCCATGCAAACGGAGACAGGTGAGTTGCATTACGGGTCATTCGTGGTCGTTGGCGAAATGGGTGCGCCTTAAGCCGTAGGGTCAGCAGAAGCCCATTGGGGCGACGCGGGGACCGCACCATAAACCTGTCCGATAAATGCATTCACATTTCGCCGCGCCGTTGTCGAGCCGCTCCCTTCGGTTAATCAGCCCGCTGCAAGCTGTGATGTAGCTGCGAAGTGCTCCGCGACAGGAGCGAGATGACAGTGTCCGCGATCCGTGCAGCGGGATTTCGTGGCATGGAAACCGACGTGAGGAGTGATGCGACCCGTGCCGGTGGGACGCGGCGGTCGGTAATCCCGGGCCGGTGGGACGTGGCGGCGGCGGCGCGCGGCCGGGTCCGTCGGCCGACGAGCGCGGACGGCCAGAGCCGATCGGACCCCGGCGGGCGGAGGCGGCGGCCGGTGGCTCCAGTCCGGCACTATGAGGGCGCGTTGGAGCGGTCGGGCTCGGTCGACGGCGCTGCCTGACGCGCGGCGGGCCGCCTCTGCTGACCTGCCAACACAAACGGAGCGGCCGCGCCGTGCGGCCTGCCGCCTGCCAGCTGCACCACAATGGGCGCCGGGCAGCGGCCGAGTCCAGCGTCCTCAGCAGCGGTTCGCCCCGGGGCAGGTGCCGGGCCCGCCGTCCCCAGCAGGGGCTGACCCATGGGCGGTGCCCAGCCCGTCGTCCCCAGCAGCGGCTGGCACGGCTCGCCGCTCCGCTCAGACACACACTTTTACAGCTAAAGTCGTCAAACAAACTCTAACTAGGCGCTCAGACTGTGCTTAGACCAAACCCGCTAAATGCGGCAGCTCATTGGGCAGAGGTAATTTCCCCCCAGGTTTGGCTTACTGCACCTGAGAACTGAGCGACCCCAGTACGACAGGATGGTGCGCTATCCTGCCGGGGCTGCTACCGGCAAGCTCCCGGCGATCAGTTGTAGTGCGCATACTTGCCGCCGGTATGCCACGTGTGAAGTACTGGTACTGGGTCGAGTACCCGCCGACTGGAACACGTGCCTTGGCTTCCGCTCGCCTGGGCGGCCAGAAGGTGGCGTATCACAATGACGGCTGAATCAGCCCTCACCTGTACTGGCATGTTCGCGAGCGTGGCGTATCGGCACCACAAGGCGCCTGCGTCGCATCGCGTGGCTGCCCCTCCCCACCCCCTCCAGACGCCCTGCCGCCGGCATCGCCGCAGCCTGAGCCCCTAATCCTTGCTCCGAGACGGCCAGCCCATTCACGTCACCGCTGGCTGGCATTCCGCTGCATGTTTAAGTCGGTGGAGGAGTGTCGCGATGGTACAGGACCGAACAGCCGGTGTCGGAGTCTCGCCGCCGCGCCCCTGACGGACGCCCCTGACGGACACCCCTGACGGACGCCCCCGACGGACGCCCCGACGGACGCCCCCGACGGACGCCCCTGACGAACGCCTCTGACGGACGCTCCTGACGGACGCCCCTGACGGACGCCCCTGACGGACGCCCCTGACGGACGCCCCTGACGGACGCCTCTGACGGACGCCCCTGACGGACGCCCCTGACGGACGCCCCTGACGGACGCCCCCGACGGACGCCTCTGACGGACGCCCCTGTCCCAGGCCAGCTTCACACGGACCGAGCAGCCGGTGTCGGAGTCTCGCCGCCGCGCCCCTGACGGACGCCCCTGACGGACGCCCCCGAAGGACGACCCTGTCCCAGGCCATCTCCACACGGACCGAACAGCCGGTGTCGGAGTCTCGCCGCCGCGCCCCTGACGAACGCCCCCTGACGGACGCCCCCGAAGGACGACCCTGTACCAGGCCATCTCCACACGGACCGAACAGCCGGGTGTCGGAGTCTCGCCGCCGCGCCCCTGACGGACGCCCCTGACGGACGCCCCCGAAGGACGCCCCTGTCCCAGGCCATCTCCACACGGACCGAACAGCCGGTGTCGGAGTCTCGCCGCCGCGCCCCTGACGGACGCCCCTGACGGACGCCCCCGAAGGACGCCCCTGTCCCAGGCCATCTCCACACGGACCGAGCAGCCGGTGTCGGAGTCTCGCCGCCGCGCCCCTGACGGACGCCCCTGACGGACGCCTCTGACGGACGCCCCTTTTCGAGACCGGCCCCAGCCCGACCTCACGCCGCCGCGGGCCACGCGAAGGCGTCCGGACGCGGCACCGCGCTGGTACGGTCAACAGCTGGCGGCTGCCCGGGGCGGCGCGCACCCCACATGACTGCCCACCGTTCTTCTAGATACGGTTGGGCATCGAGCGTCATCTGGCCAATCTTCCCAAGGCTTAGCCTAATTCGAACTGTCACTATTCGTCTCCTCCCGGCTAATTACCCCAAGGTTGGATCTAGATAAAAATGACACTATTTATATCTTTCACAACCTATGCTTATGTCTCGACGGCTACTGGGCTGCATGCACAAGTAATCCAGCTTCCTCTTTTCAAGTTACGAGGCTGGAGAAATGCACTGCATGACTGGAGACTAAAAAATAGGAACGGCTGTCTCTTTTGAATTCAGGTCAACGCTTATAAACATGGTACGAAAAAGCTTTGCATGAAATACTGATTTCTAAGCTCATAAGTCAGCTAGAAGCCCATCTAAAGAGATGAAGTGGTTTAATCATAAGCACGATCACTAGCGAAACACTATCCATCTCTAGGTTACAAATGTCAGATATTAGCCCACGTAGCGCAGCAGGCAGAAGAGTTAGCTTCTAGTAACTCTAACACACGCGTTGTGTTAGCATACGTTCAATTGGATTTGAGGTAAAAAATGAAGAAACCAGCAACGCATCCTGTAACTCTTGAATTTATTTGATTGCTGAGCATTGATGTCATCGTGAGTTGATTTAATTTTATTGCCAGGCAGCCTGTTGAATGCCAAAGTTTGCTCAATTGCACTTAATAGCGGAGAAGTGGAAAATGGAAAACATCTATGGATTTACAAGCATGAAAAGCGTGCCGCCATCTCCAGATGATGCCATTCAGTGGAACAGCCAACAAGAGATGACTCACACTCATTTGTATTTCATCATCGTTGATGATTCCTATCAGGGCGCTAAAAAGCGTAGCAAGCCAGCCCAATCACATTCACGTCAGGCGGAGCCAGCTCGCCCGGCGTGTCGGCACAGAAGTTTCAGCGCAACAGTCCACTGCGCTGCTCAACGGAACCAAGTCACCGAGTACAGCCAACGGTGGCATCGAGCGCCGCCACGAGACGTGCGTCGGGAGTGCAGAAGTTCTAGGAGATATCGCGTCCGGATGGTTTTCACTTGGCTGCAACGCGGCAGGTGCAGGCGCCGGCTGCTCCTCTTCAGCACGGTACAGCTATCTCAGCGGAGGGCGAGTGGGCTGGTTCCTGGCTCGGAGCCCTGCTGTGTGGAACAAAATGTGAAATCAATATCACCCACAGTTTCAGAGCCGTGGTCGGAAGCGCAGCAAGTAGTCATGGCAGAAATAACGAGGAAAATCACACAATGTTTTCTCCAAATTCTTGCACTCAATTTCAGTACATGAGCACCCAACATTCCACAACACAAAATGCTTATTTTATACTGCATATGCACACAACATTTAACTTCATGCTACCGTTACAGCAATCTAATCAAGACACAACCAAACAATATTGTGCAGAAGTCTCCAGCGGCCATTTTGGCAAGCAATCCCAAAATGCCACATTTTGATCAAACATCGTGATAAAAATAGGACATCACTAAGCAAATATCTTGATATAAACAAATCACCAAGAATGATTATGATCGTATCCATTATCAAAATGTAATCGTTAACTTAAACAAAATGTAATAAAATTATGGTTAAATAGCAGATTTGAGGCATCGATCCCTTGCAATCTGGAAGTCTTTATTTCGGGGTCATCTTTCAAAATGCAAAAATGATATGATGTCATGTAAAACCTGTAAGTGGCCTATTCGTGTCCACAATTTTTGCATTAGATAGCAATTACCATGAGTTAGAGCAGGTCGAGTGCTGGGAAGGGTTAGATCTAAAGCTGCAGAGATCTATCGGAGTGGTTTGGTGGGTGATGTTGCAACACATATTTTCCACCAGTATGATGACTAGAAAATATAGTCACCAATGCTGCGCATTATCTACCTACACCTTTGTCCTTCCTTCAGCACTTATTGCTGAAACTACAAGGCACTGATATATGTTGCTGAAGTCATTACCACACGCATATTGGCACTGGCGTAGTGCTCAGAGAGCAATGACAAAATCTGGCGACATGCACTCAAGCCATAGGTATTTAGCTTTTACATCACAAACAGTATACACATAGGCACAGTTTGGCAGACTAATGTTTGTAATTAGCATTCTTTAGGCTTTCGACACTCCAAAAATCACATGCTACCCCAAGGACTGCAACGCAGTTAAATACAAACTTTACTCCGGATAAGCTCATTCTTTAAGGAATAAATCTCTCTGGGTTTGATCAAATTTTCTTTTTCAAGCCTGGTGTTGGGGGAGAGGGTTTTGGAGTCCAAGAGCGGGGGTCCGCCCAATTGAATAGGCAAACTGCACCCTTGATCTCATTATCTCGTTTTTGCTAGCCCTGACCTAGTCTACAAACCACGACAAACTTTGATAAGACCTCTTTGGGGCAGAGTCGTGTCACAACCTACAATTTTGGGCGGCTTATAAACATTGGGGGCACATATTGTTCAAATGGAATATTTAGGGCATCCTAATGCGTTCGGATAGAAGAACTGATAAGATTACAAGAATGACCGGGTTTGGATAATAAATAATGTGTTCTGAGCTAAATAACATCAACAATATCTGCCCTAAAAAGTAAATGTAAATTATTCTGTTTGGGGTAGGATTCTGTCCGACCCAAACATTTTGTTTGCATGCTTGCCACGTTTTTCAGACTAGCCGCTGACTTCACCTGAACCTTTCCCAGCCGTTCTTGCAGAGATAGTCCATAAGCGATCATCCCAGTCGAATGACATCAGTGTTTGCAGCACAGTGCAAAGCAATAAACAAGCCGAAACTGACCGATATCTTACGAAGTTACTGTAGAAGCTCCGTTATAGATACCGCTGCTGGTCATTTACCATATGCACAAACACACCCAAATTAGGGGAATCACGCATTAGGAAATACATTATGGAACACTATGTTTTGTTCTGTTTGTCGCATCTGCACAGTTTCTTTGGGGGCAAAAGAACAAGGAAGACTGACGTTTTTGTGAACTGCGCATACTATAACAGGCAAGAGATAAACATGTTTTGTTTTCCGTGCAAATAGTGACAACATTTCTCAACAAATCAGCATTGGGAACCTTTGCGCCAGTTCAGATATTCCACCATAAGTCTAAATATGTGCCCTCTACGATCTTTTGTTAGGTTGGCATCTCAAAATTATACCCAAATAAATTACAACCCCATCTACGTCAAATTCGCAGTTTCCGGATGAAAAAGCGATCTATGAAAGGTGCATTATTTCTGTCAATTAAACTCACGAGAACAAATAATGGATCCAAATAGTAAACAACGAATGTATATCAAACTGTTGAGAAACTAGATGGTGGGGTTGAATACTCAAAGTTTTCGAACAACAAGTCCAGCTGAAACTCGCCCCCCCCCCCCCCGCCTGAGCCTGTCACGTGAGCCACCATCACGCGGCACGCCAAGACGCTCGTGCGGCGCCGACGTCGAGCGATCACGGCGCAGTTGGTGCGGTGCGGACGCCCCCAACACCGGCGCGGTTGCTCGTGACATTGACGCCGGGTGGCGTCCCACTCGCGTGCGCCTGACGCCCCTCGTCCCAACGGCCGTCTGACTGACGCTTGGCTGGCAGTTCAGAGGGAGGCGCGGCGGGGTGCAGGCGGCGCCAGTGAAGCGCTGGGCCGCAGCTCACGCGATCGACGATTCAGTAGCCGCGCATTACTGCCACGAATCGTTACCCGATCTCATAAGCCCGATACAGGCTCCGCTGAGCACGCCAGACCCAGTCGTACTGCTGGCCGAATTCACACCTTATTTGTTAGCTACGGCTGATTTGGGCTGCTCTAGGTAGGGCCTCTCCCAATCGCTGTTTTCTGAACCGATGGGGTCGGCAGTGGTTCCGTGACAGGCCGCAAGCTGGCGGCAGGAGCCGGCGTCTCGCATAACAGAGGCGTATCGTTCTGGGCTCAGAGAATATGACCAATGGGTTGAACCCCAGCTGCGCCGTGGCCCATGAGCGCTATTATGACGCCTGCATTCCCTTGCGGTCCAAAGAAGGGCGTGTGGACTGCCGTGCATCGCGTTTATTTTATTTTAGAAAGAAACAAAACATCACTGCAGAGTTAACTGCACAACACACAACTGCGCGCGAGATGGAACTCAATTAAAATGGCGTGGTCTGCTATTACGTTTTTAACGAGGTCAATTAACGTGCGTGACGCAGGACTGCTGATTTGGGCGTGGGTACTGGAACGCATTCATCGACCCGAGTCCAGAAAAAAACACAGACGGCATCTTACACGCGCTTGCTTCGTAATTTTTCATGCAGCGATGAAGAGGAAGGGAGTTTGAAGATGCGCTATGCGCGCCATGTTTAGCCGTGGCGCGTTAGACGCAAACAGCTGGCAACAGGGGTATCTCCAGCAGCTGTGGTTGCATCTTGGTAGCATTCGGAGAAAAACGTGCGTGCACATGCGCTTTTATGTCCTGTAAATCACAAATTCAGAAGCAAGCGTAAGCCTAAGCATGGGTTGTTGTGCTAAACACGCAGCTTCGCACCAATCACCCAAAAGAGAATGTGTGTTGTTATAGTGGGATGTGTTTGTACCGTTCAGTCATTGAGCAAAACTTAGGAATTCCTGGCGCATGCCATGAGTCATTGTATGAGCGGCTATCAGAAAATTGCGTGATGCAATTATAAGTGGGTAATGTCTCGTGTGATGGGCGTAAATGGTTTACGCCCCGTCCGCGTTTTTAGGCGGCATTGGTGGGCTGCCGCCGGCACGTTTGCATGCCAGGACATACCCGGCTCGACATCTTTTGGCTTTCGCGGCACACGAGGAATACGGGACTCCTTACTATAGGCAAAACACGTTTGCTAATGAGGGTTTTATAGCCATGTATACATAGATGAACACGACGATTAAAGCCCTTTTCTGTTCCTGACTGTGTTCATTTGACTGGTTCTTTCCCATATAACGTCGGTTCAGAGTAGCTGAGCGGCAAGACTGCCCTCCCGAGCGATGGCGACTGGATAGATGTATGCTTGTCCTCATTATCCGGCACGATAAGTGTCCAGCAGGCGGCAATAGTCCGAGTGAGTACGGCTTTTTCTCCTTGTTGTGGGACTCATTGGACCTGCCGCCCTCTCCTCCGCTGTATATTATTGGCTGCGATACATCATTACCAGGCTTCGGCACGAGCAGACGAGGAGGGGGAGGGGACAGCAGCCTATATCGGCCCTTAGGAACGCGACCTAGTCACAACACATATCCTGGCCCCGTGTGCAGTAGACCGCGGCCCCGTGCGGTAAGCTGCCTATCTGGGTTAAGACGCCACTTTGTAACCATCGTGTACTCTAATTTAAGGCTCAGTTCTGGCCTGGGGCCGTGGTGATTGAATCACCGAATTTAGTAAATTGAATGAGCAGATCCGCCTCTGCGAGCAGCGTAACAGGGTCAGATCCCACCGCACCTGTTAGCCAATGGTGATAAATCACCATCCTCTCTCCCGACGTGGTATCTCATGCTTACGAAATTAATGGTTGCAGTGATTGCACCGGCAAAGAGCATTGCATTAGTGTGGTAATGTCGGGCTCGCAGCATCAGCTGAGATCGGCATGGCGTGGATGGGATGCACTCAGGCCACCGCCGACGGGGCTGGCTTGAAATAAGACGCGCAGGGTTGACTGTGTTGATAACCATTGCCTATGAATGTCAGGAGCATTTCAGAGTTAAAGCCTCGTGGCCGGTATTTTTTGTGATTGCATCGCTTTCGGCTTCTTGTTGAATATCTCTGAACAAAAGAACGTTTTGTACCATTGTAAGAACCCAAGTGAGATATGAAATCATCGGGTGGGAGACGAAATGCCCGTCTACTCTTTATCTATACATCATGGATGTGGTGCATTATTATGACTTGTCACCTACTTCTGGTGACCTAAATGGTTTAATGGCGACATGGGTGGGGTCATACGCGCTCACCGCATTTGCATTGAACCATATCCGTCACTTCTATTTGCATAAATAACAAGGAACAGCATCCTTTACAAATAAACATGTGCCCACATAACCTTTTTCCTTCATGGGCTTAACCGCGAGTGGAGCGAAGGTAAGAGTTTCCCAGCTTTGGCTAAATTCAAAGTTAGGTGTACTATGCTGTGCATTGAGCAACACATCACAAAATCGCGATGAACATCCGTAACTTTTGATCGATCTGAGCTCGCAGCCACTCCTTTTGCTCTTCTTACCTTCACAAGTGGAAGTCTAACTCACGAACACTATTTATATTTTTTAAAAAACGTATTGTCTTACTGCTAGGAAGAATGCATGTCTATATATATATATATATATATATATATATGTGTGTGGTGTGTGTGGTGTGTGTGTGTGTGTGGTGTGTGTGTGTGTGTGTGTGTGTGTGGGTGTGTGGTGTGGTGTGTGTGTGTGGTGTGTGTGTGTTGTGTGTGGTGTGTGTGTGTGTGTGTGTGTGTGTGTGTGTGTGTGTGTGTGTGGTGTGTGTGTGGTGTGTGTGTGTGGTGTGTTGTGTGTGTGTGTGTGGTGTATTGTGTGTGTGTGTGTGGTGTGTGTGTGTGTGGTGTGTGTGTGTGTGTGTGTGTGTGTTTGTGTGTGTGTGGTGTGGTGTGTGTTGTGTGTGTGTGTGTGTGTGTGTTGTGGTGTGTGTGTGTGTGTGTGTGTGTGTGTGTGTGTGTGTGTGTATACAATGAAAATCGACACTGTTATAATGCAATGTAGTAGCTTGTAGTATCTACACAGGCGCAGATAAAGATCGCTGCACACCGTGCCGCCAGGGAATAATGTATTGTCGGGCGACGGTGATCCTGCAGCGTTCTGCCCAAGCAGAAGGTGCAGACCATCGGACTGTCGTTTGAGTCTGTGTACATGCAGCAGTCTGAGTGCGGCTAACTAACGACAGTCCCGCCTGCCGAGGCTGCGTCTTCTGCTAATTGCTGCTGTCTTCGGCAGCGGGCACAGGGACGTCCCGTGCATCGGGCTGATCGTGACAGACGGGCGTGGAGCGGGGCTGCAGGTGGCGCCGCCACGCGGCACTCGCGTGAAGGACGGCTCGCCGGGGATAGGCGCTGGGCGCTTGCCGCGTGTGGCGGCGGTTGGGACGGCTGTTGGTGAAACCAGTCGATGCGACCAGTCTTAAAATGCGATCAGATCAACCATCGATCGCGACATCAATCAGTCATCAATCGCGATGCATCCCGGAGCCCCATGCACTCGCTGCAGTCCGAGCTACTCCAAGGCCAACAAAAAGCATGCACTCAAAGCACGCAAGAAGTATCCGTACGGAAACAGATGTGCGCCGAGGATGCGAGGAACACCCTGCGTGATAACAAAATCGTGCTCGCATTATATGGATTCCTGGGATTATAGATTCATTGCATTTCCACTTGCCATGTGCATGCAGAGCATGAGGTGTGAACCATGTGTAACCGGAAAACATTACGAATGATATCGGTTACACTACATCAAAAACAAAACCCACGCGGAAGCTAACACGACAGCATGGCCTTTCGACAACAGTGCTATTGCATTTTAATTTATGTGCAACGTTTTCACCAGGCCTTTTCTTGAATGAGTTCCAGTGTTCGTGCTTTTTTCCACCTATCGCAGCTATAATCTACAATAAGTGCCGATCTGTGAGCACTTACTGTGGGATCAGCTTACTGGCGGATTGAACCCACAACAAGCAGCCAGCTATTGATCAGAAAATCTGTCGCACTTCTGCCTCGAAGCCCCCACCCGAGGGCTTACCAGAGGAGACGGCTGAACCGAGGCCCTCCTGCCGCTACGTAACGTGTCGGCTGGAGAGTCCACTCTAGTCCGGAACGAGACCAGTGGGCGGGTCTTATCAGAGCTGGAGTACCGGCTACTGTACCTGGCACCTGACCACATCTGTCACGGTCGTCCCCGGCCGCCCATAAGCCCGATCGACTTTTCATCCGACGTTATGAGCCCATCGAACGCGGCCGATAGCCTGCATGGTTCGGCTGCAGGTCATCGGCTGGGGCAGCCGATGACCTGAAGGTTCGGACGGGGCAGCCGATGGCCTGAAGGTTCAGACGGGGCAGCCGACGACCTGAAGTGTTGGAGGGGGCAGCCGATGATCTGAAGGTTCGGACGTGGCAGCCGATGACCTGAAGGTTCTGACGGGGCAGTCGACGACTTGAAGGTTTGGGACAGGGCAGCTGATGACCTGAAGGTTCGGACGTGGCAGCTGATGGCCTGGAGGTTCGGACGGGGCGGCCAATGACCTGAAGGTTTGGACAGGCAGCCCATGACCTAAAGGTTCGGACAGGGCAGCCGATGACCTGAAGGTTTGGCCGGGGCAGCCAATGACCTGAAGGCTTGGACGGGGCAGCCGACAACCTGAAGGTTCGGTCGGGGCGGCCGATGACCTGAAGACTCGGAAGGGGCAGTCGATGACCTGAAGGCTCGGGGGGGCAGTCGATGACCTGAAAGGTTCAGTTGGGGGTCGAGACAGTCGATGACTTGTAGTGCTCGATCGGGCAGCCGATGAAGCGCTGCGCACTGCGATGAAGCAAAATGAAATTCAAGATCAAATGTTTCCACCGTCTTGAGACGGTCCGTGGCTGGCTAACCCCTGTTAGATCCGCTCATGGCAGGCAGATGACAAGCAGAGATCCTACCGACGGCGGCCGTCGATGGAGACCCAGACCGCATCCACATCGTTACTTCCGATATGTAGGCTCTCAAGCAGCCTCTGGCTGGTTTACGGTCCCGATGGCCTTGTCCGTACAGTATGGGATGAAGTATCAGTAGTCTGGGAGCTACGGAGACTCAACACAGACAACTGGCTCAGCGTAAACAGGCGGCCAGATGCAGTATTTTTGGCAACTTTCATTTTTTAAGATCGTTAACCCTGACCGAAAATGAAAGGGTTTGTACGTAACTGGTAACTCATACACGCATACGAAAACGCATGTATTGCCACTTGGAAGCGCGCACTCGTTCAGATACAAATACTAGCTGGGGTTTGAACGCTTCAGTTCGGATGCAGAAGACTCATGGGGTGGTGCTGGCTTGGATACAGTCACTGGTTTAGATTGGAAAACGGCGTCGGAATTAGAAATCAGAATGTTACGCCAGCCACCTAAAGGTGTGGCGGCTAACGTGACGAGCCCGGCCAGGCGGTCCTCGCCTCATTCGGTTGAAGATGCATCATGGCGTATGGTCATGGTGCCCGTTGAGTTGGAGGAGTCTTGAACGGCAAGAGAGGCCGTTAATAAGGGCTGACGTAAAATGAGATCCCATATCTGACAGCTAAACGACGCTGAGGGTCTTCACCCAGTCAGGGAGTCTTAGGCGTTTCCACCCAGCGTGATATGGCCCGCTAGCACCAGATCGGTCAGCAGTTAGCGACACGTGGGGCGGCTGGCGGACACGCGCGGCGGCTGGCGGACACGCGGCGGCGGTCAGCGAACACGGCGGCGGTTAGTGGACACGGTGGCGATCAGCGAACACGCGGCTCGGCGGCGGACACGCGGCGGCGGCCAGGGACACGCGGCGGCGGTCAGCGGACACGCGGAGTGGGCAGCGGACACGCGGCGGCGGGGCGGACACGCGGCGGCGGTCAGCTGACAGGCGGGGCGGCCCGCGGCACCGGCCTCGCGGCAACGGCCCGTACCGAATACCGGCGCCGCCGATACAACCGTGAGTGGCGTCCGGTGTCCCGGAAACCGGGAGTCGTGCAGCTTGAAACGGCGCGCGTGGCAACGCGACGTCGGCCGGCGCTGTCGCACAGGTCGCCCGTCGTTGACCCCCGAGCCCGGCGCGGAGCCGGGCCGGCCGACTCCGCACGTACCGGCGTTTCACAGCCTGAGCTGCGGGCCGTCTCACGGCGACCTTCGTCGCTCATACCAGTATTCATCGGCGGGGAACGGTGGCCAACTGGGCTACTTCAATCGGCCGTCCAACTGCCGACGGCCGGCCGGCGGCGACCAACTTTGCGCGTGCTGCCGCGTGATGAGCTCGCCTCGTCGCCGATCGGCGGCCAACTCGCCGCTCAACTCATTCGCCTGGTCGTAACGAGAGCGGGCGGACAGATCTGCCAATGACGTTCGGTGGCTTGTCGTGCTATGGCGACCCTGTGTAGGCGCGCATTGGGCAAACCCCCGGGGAGGCGGCAGGGTTGAGCGGCGGCTCATGCATGAGGTGACCTATGCCTGCCCGGGACCATGATGCTGCAACTGGAGCTCATCTCCGGACTGCTGCAGCTCCAGAGGTTAGTCTGAATGATGTACCAAAGCTGACATTTGTGCAGCCCGTGATATGTGACTTTCCCGGGAGTGCAAGCGACTTATCTGATGAGACATTTTTGGTGGTACCAGTGAGTACTGAGAAAGCGTCATTTTGGCATGCGCAAGAAATATCATGTCATAATAGGACGTCGCGGGGAAAACTGTCGGTTTTTGTAAGATTTCCTTTGAGGTAAAAGGTCAGGCATCACCTGTTTATTCGGCAATGAATCAAAACCGACTATATCGCTCCGCGACGCCATATATCAATGTATTTTTAGACTGGGCGAATGTACAATCGGCTCGTAAACGGACAGTGGTGTTGTGTCTATGACATAAATGTCGGTGAGTTTCAATGCTATCGGGTTCTTGTCATGACGTGCAGCTGTCCAATCTGGCATCAGCCCTGCCCGACAGGCTGCTGTGGCTAACCGTCACTCAGCGCTGTCGTGCGCCCCCGCCCGGTCTAGGAGAGGCTTATCCAGCAGGCATGACAGCAAACAAACGCTTTTTTACGTATGGATGACTTTAAGCTGTCTTTAGTGACTGCCATCAATGATCTTGTGCGATCATTGCAGTGCCTATTGAGCCGCCAAAATCCGGCTGACCTTTATCAGGTCTTACGTGGGAACCGTGGGACGGTGCTGGGCCGCTTGATTGGGGCTGTACAGCTGTGTTGTACAGCTGCGTACACCTATCTTTGTTAACCTAGTTCCACCGTGTCACAGCGATATACCAACCGAATGCACCAGTACTGTGCTGAGGCTAAGACCGTTTCGGCACGTGGAAACACAGTGCCTAATGTTTTACGCACTGGTGATGCGACATCATCCGTAAAAAGATAGCATCTCATTAGCGTTGTCAATGTTCAGTCTTGCTTTCGAGTGTCGTCCCCATAAGTTACGTTACGCATTCTTGACCTTTTAGCCCTTCTTTCCCCTGTTCAAGCACTGTTACGCTCGGCAAAAACCCGGGTTACGCTCCCTGGTTTTGCTGTGTTATGCGTTACATCCCAAAAGCGTAGCGTAAAGCGTGAAGCGTTCGTTTGACGCCTAGTTGAGTTAGGGGTGCGAAATAAAGACGGAACGTGTGGCTGATCAAGTGGGATAAAGTGTAACTAGTCAGGAAAGAACTTTTACAACGCTTAAAAAGGTTTCAGCACGATTTGTACCTGCACCTTACGTTACGCTGTCCCTCCCTCCAACCTCCATCCTCTTGTTGCCGCTTCGGTTGTCATCGCCCCTCCCCCTCCATGAGTAATGTGATATGTGTACGGCCGCTCCGCTGGAGCCGTCCTGGGAGCAGCAGACGTTCGCAGTACAGGGATCGGGTACATGCCTGAGCGAGGCCGTCTGGGCCTGCCTTATCGTCACGACGTGGATCAGCGCGGTAGCTTCAGCACCGTGATGGAGGGAGGCGCGGTGGGGCGCGTCCTGACCCGGCCGTCCGTCGGCAGCTGGCGGAGGTCTCGCACCGGCCCGTCACCTCCCCATGGGGGGCAGCGCGACCGGGGGCCGCTCGTTTGCCATCCTTTGGGTGGTATTGATCGGCCGGGGACAGTGGTGCACAGAGACTACCGTTGGGTCTGCCGTCTGGACCGCCACCTGGATACGCTCGGGATGTGGACGCACGGTCACCTGGACACCCGACACGGACACCCGGACACGACACCCGGACACGGACACCCGACACGGACACCCGGATACGGACACCTGGACACGATCACCCGGGCACGGACATCCAGACACGGACACCTGGACATCAACACCCGGACACGGACACCCGACACGGATACCGGACACGGACACCCGGACACGGACACCCGGACACGGACATCCGAACACCGACACCCGGACATCAACACCCGGACACGGACACCCGGATGCGGACACCTGGACATGGACACCCGGACATCAACACCCGAACACGGACACCCGGACACGGATACCTGGACATGGACACCCGGATGTGGACACCTGGACACGGACGCCCGCATGCGGACACCAGACGTTGACGCGGGCTTTGTGTACACACAAGCGAAGCCCACGTCCCGTGCTATTGCCGCGCTGCGGGTGGTACTGGTGATCGTGACGGGACGGAGATTTACGAGACACGACGAAGTACCGCGGGGGCAGCTCTGCAAGGTACGACACAACGCCACCGGGGACGGGGTCAGATGTATAGGACACTGCACAATACCACGGATAGGACCCAAAACCACGCGGCTGGCTTGGCCAACAGACCGCAACGACGGTCGGCATCGCGGCATTGCACTTGCGGGCAAACCTGAAGCTACGCGACATCTGGTGTCAAGATTTTCCATAGTCGTGGAGAAACGAGGCCAACAGTGTCTCTTTTCTTACGTAATTCAGTAGCAGAGCCCCCTCACCTCTGCTATAAAAAGACGAAGAGGTTCGTGGTCTTACACGTGCGAGAGGTCTCGGTCACATGGTAAGATGTACGCCACGGGTGCCAATACATACATAAAACATTAGGCTAGAAGGCACGCACTGAACTACATAAGGTCATATCTTAGCTTCTGAGTAGGCTGGTTTCCCACCAAAGCCACGCTATGATTGAAGGCTTAAATCCTGCACTGTGCCGCTGAGCCTGCGCTCCCCATGAGGGCAGACAATACCCGAACAGGCTCACAGTGGCGACGACCACGCTCTTATCGACACTCTCCACCAGGTCAGACAATACCCGAACAGGCTCACAGTGGCGACACACGGCTCTTACTGACACTCTCCACCAGGTCAGACAATACCCGGACAGGCTCACAGTGGCGGCGCACGGCTCTTACCGGCGCTTTCCTACCAGCCTAGACATTACCTGAACGGGCATCAGTGGCGGCGCACGGCTCTTACCGGCGCTCTCCACCAGCCTAGACAATACTAAACAGGCATTCAGTGGCGGCGCACGCTCTACCGGCGCTCTCCCCCAGCCTAGACAATACCTGAACAGACATTCAATGCGCGCACGGCTCTAACCGGCGCTCTCCACCAGCCTAGACAATACCTAAACAGGCATTCAGTGGCGGCGCACGGCTCTAAACCGGCGCTCTCCACCAGCCTAGACAATACCTGAACAGCGTTCAGTGGCGGCGCACGGCTCTTACCGGCGCCCTCCACCAGCCTAGACAATACCTGAACAGGCATTCAGTGCGGCGCACGGCTCTAACTCGGTCGCGCCACGTAATTCGTTTAAAAGCAGACATGAGTTATGAGTCATCTCAGGTTAACGACTAGTCGTAAATTAGCGCACCATTACGTGAAGCGCGGCCACCGACGGCGGGGCGCGCCGGCCGCAGCCTCTCACGCCCAGCGCTCCGTCGGGTCGTAATGCACTGCTGTTAAACCTACCCAGGCTTAGGGGCCAGGGTGCAGC